>NC_140594.1:823817702-824521452 GCF_964204655.1 Triturus cristatus
GGCTTGTGTTTGTGAATTCGGCGGAGGTGCTTCCGGGGTGCGCCTCCTGCCAGCAAAGGGCCGGCGGCTGCGCCTAGAAGCCTTGAGCGGGCCTGCGTGGGAGCTATGCGTGACGGGATGCAGCTGCGCCGGGCACTTGCTAGCAACTGCGGGCTACCTCCCCATCAGAGCCGCGCTTGCCTCGGAAATGAGGAAATTACTTGGGGTCCATGTGGCAGTGGAGTTCGACGGGACAGGGTTGCAGGTCAATAGGTCGCACCCGGGCGGGTGTCATCTGGCTCAAGGGTGGGAAACGTGGAGTGATGTTTTATCTTCCCACTTAAGGGAATTTGCAGCCTCGCGCGTTCACCGTGATTTATGCTGTCCTGCACTGTTCGAAAATGGGATGGAATTTTGGCAAAGCAAAGACGGGCTGCTTGGAAAGTACATACATGGCGTGCACAAGGGAGGATGAGCTGAAAAGGGTACGATTGTAGAAAGGTTTCCGGAAGTCGAATGTGAATGGTGGTTATGGCCGTGGAATGAGCACTGCGTCTAAAAGATATCGGATGGCCTTTGTTTGTGAGCGGTCTCATCTGGCTGCGGGAACAGCGATAGTCACGTGGGTCCCTGGTCTAAGTTCAGGTCAGTCACTCAAATAAGGAGAGCGGGACATTTGCGCCTAGGGGTAAGACAGAGGCCATCTTGGACAAGTAGCGCATACCTGAGCGTACGTGCGTACATAGCGTTAATTCTGTGTTTGTTAGCTGTTAGCCGTGTTTATAGTGGAGGTTTTTGACTTCGGTGTAGTTAGTGCAGAGGGTTAATATGCCCGCCGCAAATAACGTGTGCCAAGTAGACTGCAGAGTGCGTATGATGTAAATAGGGCAGCAGGTTACTGTGTTCAAAAGAGGCATCCTTTTGTTACTTGCAATGTATATCTGAAAGCCCTAATAGTCCACAGTGAACTACGAACGCTCATCCTAGAGCTGCATACACACCGCTAAGCATACATTATTAGAACATTGATTTA
This sequence comes from Triturus cristatus, assembly GCF_964204655.1. Taxonomy (NCBI): domain Eukaryota; kingdom Metazoa; phylum Chordata; class Amphibia; order Caudata; family Salamandridae; genus Triturus; species Triturus cristatus. Next base: position 823,818,715 of record NC_140594.1, read on the forward strand.
TGTTGCAAAGAGGGATAATTGGGGTAGAAATCGACTGAGCTAGTGCTTCTCCATACCAAGCAGCCTTAAACTATACTGCCTGCCAGTAGGGATGACATGAGTCTCCTACACTTGGCTCAGGTAACATTTCCTGTACACAGATTCACATGCATATGATTGATTGGCCCGGCGGTTTTTGTGTGAGATGCAAAGTTCTCGGACACCCTACACTGGTAGGAGTGGCGCTATATAACTAATTCAATGCATCTGGGAGTGTGGTTATGGAAACTTGGTCAACTGTTAAAGGGGGCTAGTGAGAAGCCGGGGGGGAGGCGGCATTGGGGGGGCGCCAACAACATTCTTGCACAAGGCGCCACCATCGCCAAGGCCGGCATTGCCGTTTACCGCGAGAGTGCGTGAGTTCTACAACACTGTTAAGGGCGTGCCGAATTACATTAAACATAACCGGCATAGCGCAGGATACAAACCAAATTATTTCCGGCAACTAATTATCATTTTCTAGAGATACCCTGGCCTTGTTCATACTCTCTACAGCACTTTGCTCTCATATCACCAGGTGTTATAACTTACCTACCTTTCGTGCGAAAGTGACCTTGGTGACTTTGCATATTATGAAACAGTGTTTTCATGGAGGAGGAAGAGGCTAAGACATATATAATGACATCGTGGCGACTATAGGGGGCCCTAGACTTACATAGACCATGGTGACGGTAATATATGATAAGTGGTGGGTCATAAGCTCCTGAGCATCTTTAAATGAAAGCAAACTAGATCTTCAATGAGAAGGAATTGGTCATCAAAGTGCAACAATATCCGAGGGTTGCAGCAGGTGTTATGTATCACTACAAGTCAATAGGAATAAAAACCCACATTGCTTATGCCCCTATGCAGTGTCTTATGCAGACTCCGGCGCCGCCGGCAATACAGCAGCTGTCCGTATGTATACATGTAGGGCTTCTTCTTTGTGTTAGTTAAATTAAATTTTGAGGGGCAGTCGTACCTACGCTGCACGGTCACAAAAGTCGTGAGGCCGCTTCATTCAGCCATGTCTCTGGAACCATGCTATGCTTTGGCTCATTTTGTATATCCTTGGGCCGGCAACACATTCCTTCATCTCCAGCATGCTTTGCTGATTAATTGATTATATGAATGAAGTCGCATGTTTTAGCTCAAACTGAGCAACAGTTACTAATCGCAATGACATGGGTTCACACGCACTGGAAGGCCCCATTAATTTATTCCCTGGTATCTTTGTCCCAAAATCCAGCATTTATTAGGGTTATCCGGTACAAGGGGGGAATCTCATTGGCATTAGTTCAATGCCTGTAGGTACGAAGGGACGGAGTTATGGGTCCCACGTGGTGCATCAGGATAAGGGAGTATATATAGATATATGTTATCTTATGTCAAGGTTCAGCCCAAAACCCAGTCTCGACCATAATGCAATGGTCAGCTTGTGGAAAGGTGTAACACAGAACTCTATCTACCAATGTTATTATTGTGAGTTCAACGCTTGAGTCAAGAGATGCTGCTGTCTTTCATCTTTGCCTTGCTATTCGAAAACAGCTGGGGTAAGGTTTCTTTCAAATCAGTCATAGTGGCAGCTTAGTCTATACAGAAAAGTCTGCAGCCTGAGCTGTTTTGGACAAGTTGTAGGCTTGGGTTTGTGTGTCATACATAACATCTTGAAGGTATTTATTATTGTGAGTTCCACGCTTAAGTCAAGAGATGCGGCTGCCTTTCATCTTTAGCCTTGCTATTCGGAAGCAGCTGGGGTAATGTTTTCTGCAACTCAGTCATAGTGGCAGCTTAGTCTATACAGGAAAGGCAGCTGCCTGAGCTGTTTTGAGACATGCGGAAGGCCTGGGTTTGTGTGTCATACTTAACATCTTGGAGGTTATTCTCCCTGTTCACAGGGAGGCCAGGGAAAGCACAGAGTGACAGGGTTTACCGAGACTTTGCCTGGCTTGCCTTTTCTGCGACCTTGTGAGGTCTGTTTATGTATCGTATGAAGGTGACAGAGGCTGTCACTGTTGTTTGACAGGCAACAGGGCCAGATGACATTTAAGTGCATTGTGTGCTGGAAACTAAGGAATGGGACCAATTTGGTAAGCACATGGAGCACGGGGGGCGTTTCTAGCGCTAAAAGAAAGTTGAGACAACCCAGTTAAGTTTCAGTGCACGGCCACATTTGGTGGGGCAATTCCATGTGTAAAGCATTAAACCAGTCAGCCCTGGGGAATTAGGCAGGCGTACGATTAGTTGAGATTTTGTCCAAACTGAGGGAGAGCATATCAACCATAATTCACAGTGGAACCAGGGACAGCGTTACAAAGCAATGCTGTAGATTTCCTGTAGAATGCCGTATGGCTAAGCTTCAGGGATAAGGCCCTGACCTTTCACCCCTCGAGGGACCATCACCAATTGCGAGCAAACAGGCGAGGAGCACACTAATCCCCCAGTAAGTGTATCTGCGATGCAAGAAGTTTGGTAAACACAGCGTTAGAGCACAAATAATGACAAGGGGTTATAGACCAGTTGGCATTCCCGATATCCTGCCAGGGGATAGGGTTCACTGCTGGTTCCATCAGACTTGTCTGCCGGCTATCCTTCCAGGGCCTAAAACCAGTGACTGGAAGGGGCATCTTTTTCGACCTGTGTTGAACTGGGAAAGGAAGCAAGGCGGGCTTGATAACCCTTACTTCTACCTGCGTTGGCACATCTTGTCACGAGTGATTGTCATAGGTATTGCACTTCAGCCAGGCTAGGTTAACACCCATCCACCCCAAGCTAAGTGTCCAAGGTGATATTGGGCCGCATATACACAACCCAGTATCAGGCCCCTGGGGGTCGTCAACGTCGTGAATTACTAAATTCTACTGCACTGGAGGTGTGACTGGGTTCTACACTAGCAGAAGTTAGGGAGTGCAAGCCTCCGCCTAGGGGGGTGGCTGGCTGAATTTGATGAACTAATTCACACGTTTCACAGCACTACACGGGGGAGAGTGTCCACTACCTGTGCATACTTCAACCAGACACCCCAGAATGGCATTCCCTCATCTACATGGTCATAATTGAGAGACCAGAGAGCGACCATACCTCTTGGACTTTGCACTTAAACTTTCTAATAATGGAAAGGGCTCAACACCTTCTGAAATGAGCATGACCAGAGATGTGTTGCCTTCCAACGACATTTGACAGGTTAAATTTGCAAAGCTAGCGGAAGAGCCAGATGTATTGTCATCAATTAAGGCAGACGTGACCCAGGTATTGGCAAGATAGAGACACTGCCAACTATGAAGATGTGAACGGAATCATAACTGGGGCTCACAACAAATTATTTGATAAAATAAGAGGTTTCTTTTTCAAGCCACTATGTCGGTGCCACAAATTACCATAACGCAGCAACACTGGTATAACAAGGTCTGTAGGCAAACCATTAACTCCTTGCAGCAGCAATAAAGTTTAAATCTAGTTCATATTCAACCAGCAACGAAACTTTATACGCTGTCACAGTGGAGAGCAAGGAAAGATTGGGATGAACAGCGGGACTAGTTTAAGACCCTATCATCCAATTTAATGCAACTTAATTTGCAAGTAGAAAGGCCAAAACAAGGAGCTGTTGCTAAGATACGGGTCGGTTTGCATTAAACAATAGGATGATACAATGTGAAAGGAAGCAAAAGTAGGGGGTTAATGGCCGAAAAGGTAAACGTGGCAGAGTTAGCAGTTTTATCGAATTTTCAGTTATTTGTACTGGCATGCTGTAGGAAGGTGAGATTGTCTCTACGACACATTTGCCAACAATGCTGTCACCAGCTAAGGTTGTGGCATTAACCATCCAGAGACAGTGACATGATGCAGCCAGGGACAGTGAGCATATGTTCCCATGTGCTGGGTGAGAGTACAAAGACAGAGGCTGTTGTCCCCCACACTGTCTGATGCTCACGGCTTTCAAGGACCCGCCCCCCTCATGAGATACCCGTGATGTCAGCTTGTGTTTATATACGTAGGGGAGGTGGTTACTCTCCCGTTACCTTCACCTTGCTTTATTGTGCTGTAGCTGTTTGGAAACACACTTTTAAGCCAGGAAGGCCCCTCATTTCAATTTGCAATTGAAAATCATAATCTGATTGCAGGTCCATAAGCGCCTATTTCACCATGCCTTGGTACCAATGCCATATTTACAAGCCTGGGAAACAGATGTAGGTGTTGCCCTCTCGCTCAGCCTTTCCTTGGAGCCAGGGAGTTGGGAAACGTTCACAAATTTTGGTCCTCGAGCTGAGAGATACGTATTCTTCAGCAGCTCAGTCAGTCATAGTAGCTTCATCCGGAGCCATGATAAACGGCGTCCATATAGCAGTTACGGTAAATGTTTTGCCCTGTCGAGACATCATGCAAACCTCGAAGCAGCAGCAATTTGGGAACCATGACACTCTCAATACATCAGTTGGGGCATGGGGTTTCATCAGACATGCATTGCTCCAAGAGAAGGTGGAGGGGTTCTATGAGCCTGATGGGGTACACCTGTCCAGGGTAGGGATGGACAGGTTCTTGCTGGACGTGCAAGAGGCGCTCGCAGGGGCAGGGCATCAGTAGCAGCAATGGAGGGAAGGGGGGGCTCTGGCATCGACGGGAGCCTCCCCAGAGCTGTGGCGGAGTTACAGGGCGATCTGGAGGCAGAAGGGTACAGTAAGGGTACCTCTGCGACAGGCGGTACAGTAAGGGTACCCCTGTCTGGCACAGTAAGGGAGCCCGAGCCAAGGTCCGGGAGCCGAAGGAGGTTCTGGGAAGACCGCGACGGCGCCCCGTTAGTCCTTCGGGCGGTTGGGGGGCCTAACCAACCGGGGGTGTGCCATAACACGCTCCGCCCCTGTTAAAAGGGGCGGGAGTATTAGACAGATCACGTGATACAAAGGAGGATCTGAAAAGAATGTGCCGCACTGTCGGGCATCGACCCACCGTGCGTGCTGGCTCGCAAGGCGGACGGAGCAGCGAGGGGCTGCTTGCCCTGGATCGCCCGTAAGATAACCCACTCTATCGTCATACTTATGTTGTATGAAATAAACCTGCAGCATTTCTTCACCCATAACTAATGTGTCAGTGTAATCATTGGGTGATGTCTGTGCATACGTGTTGAGTGGAGCGGATGACGGTGTGGTCACTATGCCGCTGCCCGCGTCCCACGCAGGGGGACATCAGCAGGGCAGCTCTCTAGTGGCCACCCGTCGGAGCCCCCTCCCCGTTCCTGCTCCCTCGAGAGGCCGTGCCTTGGGGAGGGGAGGCCCCAACGGGCATTGCTGGGGGAGGCTGGGCTGGGTGGGGCGGGGCCAAGCCCTATTTAAGCCTCCCGCCCCCGCAGATCGCCCTCTGCTTCCTGTTGCACTCCTGGCCGCGCGAGATCCCACCCTTTCCGCTTACCCGGCGCGGCGTAGGCAGCGCGCAACTGGAATGTTATAATGTTTTTTTTTTGTTTTTGTTTTTCTTGCGTTGCAGGCGGAGTTACAGGGCGATCTGGAGGCAGAAGGGTACAGTAAGGGTACCTCTGCGACAGGCGGTACAGTAAGGGTACCCCTGTCCGGCACAGTAAGGGTGCCCGAGCCAAGGTCCGGGAGCCGAAGGAGGTTCTGGGAAGACCGCAACGGCGCCCCGTTAGTCCTTCGGGCGGTTGGGGGGCCTAACCAACCAGGGGTGTGTCATAACACGCTCCGCCCCTGTTAAAAGGGGCGGGAGTATTAGACAGATCACGTGATGCAAAGGAGGATCTGAAAAGAATGTGCCGCACTGTCGGGCATCGACCCACCGTGCGTGCTGGCTCGCAAGGCGGGCGGAGCAGCGAGGGGCTGCTTGCCCTGGATCGCCCGTAAGATAACCCACTCTATCGTCATACTTATGTTGTATGAAATAAACCTGCAGCAGTTCTTCACCCATAACTAATGTGTCAGTGTAATCATTGGGTGATGTCTGTGCATACGTGTTGAGTGGAGCGGATGACGGTGTGGTCACTATGCCCATAGCAACACAACGAACGGCCCGGCGTTGTAACCTATCAGGATGTGGCTCCGCGCCCTCCAGAAAATATCTGGGGCGGGGCCCCTTCATTGGCGTAGCCGGGCCTCGAGATGAGATGTGTCTATCGCAGAAGAGAGAAGAATGGGGTCCCAGGGGGAACTTGGCGCGAGCCGGTGTCCCCCTGGGGGTTTTCGCGCATTGGGACGGTTCACGTGGCGCGATAGGTTTAGTCAGGGCAAGGGGCGGGACTGGCAGGTAAGTATTTATAGGTAGGTTTTGGCAGGAGGCTTTATGTGAGGGAAGCTAGCGGCGAATTTGGTTGACGCCCTAGACCCCCTTTTCAGTCTGTTATGTCAGACATAATTATTGCAGCTTGCTTAATTAAATTTACCTGCAATGGCGGACGGCTCTGCTGTCAGTGAAGCGCTCCGCATCCTGTGCGCGGCAGGCCGAGAGGACCTTCTGAGGCCCGACGTTTCAGCTGCTGTGGCGGTGGGTGTGAGGCACCCGAAGCGGACTGCGGCGCTTGGGGTGGCGGATGCTGTGGCAGCATGTTTGCCGTCACACGGCCATGCTCCTTTGTCTCCACTCGACGATGGAGCTGCTGGAGGTCGTCAATAGAGCTGCGGCCGTTCTTCATGGCGGAGTGGCAGTGGCAGGCTGCGGGCGTTGCGCTGCTAGTCAGCGCGAGAAGGAGAGGCAGGTCAGTTGGGGGCGGCCTCCTCCTCTCCTGTGGTCCGGGCAAAGAGGTGGGCCTTGCATGGGAGTGGGGCCACCCCCAGGAGCCTTTCCTTCTCGGGTGTGCAGGGAAGCCTTGGTAGGGGGCGGGGTCAAAGCGTGAAGGCTGCAATGGTTTTCTCTTTACCGGCAAGCCTCTCTCCTGCCAAAAGGGTTCAACTGGGACCAAAGCTAATTCAGAACAGCGTTTCTTCTGGCAAAGGGAGTGCACAGTTGAATATAGCATCTCCTGTTTCTGATGCCAGGCGCTCCTCTTCCCTAGTTGATTATTCCAGTGACAGTGGGGAGGAGAACTTGGGGGTTTCAATACTGTCTCCAGCTTGTCATGATAAGATAAAACAGTCGGCTAAGAGTTTGCAGGTGGGTGTGGGAACATATGAAGGGTCCATGTCAAGTTTTGTTCAGTCTCCAATGCCCAGGGCCTCCCCCTGTGAATAAATCACGTTCTTATAATAAGGTTTCGCTTGATGAAGGGCATTTGGTCCAGTCAGAATTAATAGTTATAGAAGATGCCTCTAATGTTTTGGATGCACAAGAATTTTGCCCACACAGTGAACCTGATTTTTTGATTCCCGTACATTTTCATTTTTCAGCTGGATCTGCGCCCCTTTTTTCTGGCTTCTTGCCCCCCACCTTATAGTCACCCACAGTTCAATTTTGATTCTTCATTTGGTCCCCAGAGTGGTCAATGGGTGTGGGTAGAGCATGCTCACACCACATCTCAGTTAGCGGGCAGATCTGAGCAAGGGGCTGTGGCTAGCAAATCTTCAGCGTCTTCTAGCAAGAGCGGCTTGAAGGTTTCATCATCAACAGCTTCTCGGCCAACGACTGGTGCTTCCAGTTTTTTTAATGCAGACCATTTTGCGGCTTCAGGTACATTAGCTGGCACACAGGGCGGATCAGGTGCAGATTTAAGGGTTACGGTCATGCATTTGGAGCAGATGCCTGAGTCTAATTGGAATTTTAATGATGGCGGGGTGGGGGATGGGGAATTGCCTGGTACTAGCAATGCGGATTTGGAGGTTTTTGATGATCAATTTGCATATGGGGATGTTTCTGACAATTTACTTGAAGGGGATGTGTTGGAAGGAAGTGATGTTAATGTAAGTGCATTGAGTCATGAACAGGTTTTCTCAAAGGGAGGGTTGGGGGCAACCACAGTTTTTAATATGTTGCAGAAGTCAAGAGCGGACAGGGCAACGGATCGGGTACAGCGACACGGTCATCGTCAGCATGATGATCTCAAAGAAATTCAGAAACGTGCTGCTCAGCTAACGACAGGTAAGCCTCATTGGTGGGCTTCTTGGTTTCAAAATTTGAGCGGCAAGTGCAACACACATTCTGTGGGGGTGGGTGATGCTTCTGTGAATGAGGCAGTTGTGTCATGTACGGGGCAGGGTGCAGGGCATGTGTCAGATCAGTCATCAACAATAAACAATGCTGCAGTTGTCACTAAGGATGTGAGTCAGGTCACACAGATTTCTGGTTTAGATAAATCTAGTCCTGGTCAGAAGGGGGAGTGGAGGTTAATATTCATAAGAAGCTTCCTTATATGGGCTTAGCTATGCCACTGGGAACACACCTATCCGAAAAGACCAAAAATAAGATTTGGCAACTCAAGTTTGTCAAAGTGTTTAAACTGCTCCATAGGGACATTCAGGCTAAAGAAGGGTCTAAGAAAGAGGAATGGGAGCTTGCTAGACATCCCATGGTACCCAAAAACATTGAGAATTCGACCGCTGCATTTTTGATATACACCAGCGTGTATTGTGAAAAACACTAAGATAGGGCAATCGCGCCGTTCAAATAAATGGACATCATTCGTAAGGCCCAACTGTACTTCGGTGGTTTTGCGTGGCTCAGCTACGATGAGGAATTCAGGGCGAGAGTTAGTATTTTTCATGATAAACCTTGGGGCGACGTTGACCAGGAACTTTGGCTTCAATGGATGTCCTCTACCCAACCACCGGCATCGAAACATACAGCAAGTGGTTTGCCTATTACTTACCGGCCCTTTCAGTCTTGCCCCGCCCAAATCGGGGCGGGATGGTTGGGCAGAGGACAGTTTCCAATATCTGGAGCTTGTTGGAACTTTAACCGGGGTATCTGCACCAGACAATTCTGAAGGATCAAGCATGAATGTTCTCAATGTGGAGGAAAATATGCCATTACACAATGTTTTAGTAATCAACGGTTTGGAGAGCAAGGGCGATTCCCAAGGGGGAGGGGATCCGTTTTTTAAACTATGCCAAAGGGCTCATACTCCAATTAATCTCTCAAGCTTGAACCATGGCTGGTTGTAAACCCAGATTCTGAAGTTGCTGCTAAACTCTATTGGGGGTTTAGGGATGGTTTCAAGATTGGGTACCAGGGGCCAAGATATAATCGCTGGGCTGATAACCTGAAATCTGCCAAGGAATTGCCACTGGTGGTGCAAAAGAAACTGGATGTGCAGTTAGCAGCTGACAGGATAGCGGTACCTTTTAAGCAGTGTCCTATGCAAAACTTGATCGTATCCCCACTGGGTTTAGTACCTAAGAAAGTGGATGGGGAATTTCGTTTAATTCATCATCTGTCATGGCCGGAGGGTCAATCTATTAATGATTTCATTTCCCCTGATGACTCTAATGTTTCTTATGCCTCAGTAGATGATGCATTAAGGTTGGTGCGGATGGCGGGGATGGGTGCGGAGTTAGCAAAAAGTGACATTCAGTCAGCCTTCTGTTTACTACCCATACATCCATCATACTTTGAGCTTCTGGGCATGTGCTTTAATGGAGCATTTTATGTAGACAGAGTTCTCCCTATGGGTTGCTCAGTGTCATGTTGTCTTTTTGAAATGTTTAGTACATTCTTACAATGGTGTTTTTCAAAAAGAAGTGGTCACGAATATGTATGTCACTATTTGGATGACTTTATGTTCTTCAGAGAGGCACATTCAGATCAGTGTCGCAGGGCGCTGGGCATCTTTCAGGACATGGCTGAGGAGTTCGGTGTCTCGCTGGCTCCTGAAAAAACCGAGGGTCGTGGCACCAGGCTAACTTTTTGGGGCATAGAAATCGACACTCAAGGTATGGTGGCTCGATTGCCGGCTGGAAAAGTAGATGAAATCAAATCTTTTTTATTGGAGGTTCTGGGCAAAGACAAACTTGAGTTAAGGCAGGTTCAGCGCTTATTGGGCTACTTAAACTTTGCTTGTTGTGTTGTCAGGGCAGGCAGGACCTTTTGCAGATGATTGGGGTTGGCATTGTCAGGAGCATTCCTCCCTCATCACAGGATTAGAATTACTAAAGCTATCAAGGAGCATCTTGTCATTTGGTTGAAATTTCTGGAGGATTTTAATGGTGGCTCTCTTTTTTGTGGAAGACAACACCATTTGGCAGATCCAGCTTTTTTCAGACTCATCTGGGGCCCATGGTTTTGGTCTGTTTTGGGAGGGGCGCTGGTGTGCGGAGAGATGGCCGAACCCTTGGATACAGCATGGTCGCAGTATTGCCCTCCTGGAATTATTCCCTCTTATTGTTGCTTTGTTGGTTTGGGGTGAAGAATTTCGGGACAGATGCGTGCTTGTTGATAATATGGCGGTGGTAAATCTCATCAATAATCAGAAAGCGAAAGACCTTCGAGTGCTGCGCCTTTCGCGTGTTTTCATGCTGCAGAGTCTCAAATTGAATATTGTTTTCAGAGCTAGACACATTCTAGGCATTAACAATTCTATAGCAGGTGGGTTGTCTTGCTTTAATTGGCAGAAATTCCGCAGTCTGGCGCCTGGGGCAGACAACTTCAAAACTCCAATTCCGCTGAACACCTGGGTGCTGGGGGCCTGAGGATCATCGAATTGGTGGAAAAATCTATAGCTCCTGCCACCAGACGAAGTTATCGACAGGCTTGGAGTGAATTTTTAAGTTACACAGAATCTCATGACTTTGATGGCCACTCAATTGGTAACAGAAGTTTAATTTTACAGTTTGTGTTGTACTTGATTAGCAAGGGACTGTTGCACACGACCATTTCTGGGAAATTAGCTGGGATTTCCTTTTATGGACAGTTATGGTGGGGCCAGGACTTGGTGGGGGATGTTTTGTTAAGGCGTATGTTGAAAGGTTTTAGCAGAGAGCGCTCTTATTCTTTGCCGTTACGTGAGCCAGTTATATTTGCTCTTTTACAACAGTTGCTGTTGCAACTGCCAGTTTGCTGTTACGAATCTTGGGAGGTTTCACGCTTTAGGCTGTGCATGATCTGGTTGTTCTTTGGTGCTTTCAGGGTCTCCGAATTATTAGGTTTGAGAGACCAGATGGGCATTCAGAGCAGTGAAGTTCAAGTACTCGGAGACAAATTGTGTTTTTGGTTGAAGAGGTCTAAAACAGATCAATTGGGAAAAGGCATTTGGGTTCATTTAAACAGTAGTGGAGTGCCAGATTGCTGCCCTTTGGGGGAATGGGAGTCATTTGTAAATTCCGAGGGTTTTTCGCCTGAGGCCATATTCTCTCACAGGAATGGGGCTAAGATCTCCAGTGCTCATTTATTGGCGGTTTTACGGAAAACTTTGATTAAGCTGGGAAACGACTCATCACTGTTTGGGACACACTCTTTTCGCATAGGGGCAGCTACTGAAGCAGCTAGGTTGGTTTGGGGTTGGGAGGACATCAAGAGGATTGGTAGATGGAAATCTGCTTGCTGCGCTCGCTATGTCAGAAAATATTAATTTCATGTTTTATTGCTTTTTGCTGTTAGCTAATTTTGTTTTCTCTGTCTAGGTTCACTAAAAGGTACATTGTCAACAAAAATGTGTACATGGATAGTAGGTCACTCCTTCATTAAATGGGCAGCCATCTTTGCAGAACAGCAGATTTACGGCAGAGCACTTGGACTCCCCAGCAAAGGCCACAAAGTTTTCTGGAAAGGAAAAGATGGTATGAGGTGGGAGGGGTTGTTTCCCTTGATATCAGAGCTATCGGCTGCAAGAGGATTTCCTGACATGTTGATCATCCACCTAGGCGAAAATGACTTAGTGCCTTTGTCGGGTTTATCCCTTATTAAACAAATGAAATTGGACTTGGCAGTAATAAAGATCAATTGGGAGGGTACGTTTTTGGTATGGAGTGAATTTATTTAGAGGAAAAATTGGAGGGGGCTCGCAATCACGCTGCGATTGAAAAGGTTCGCAGGAAGCTCAATCGGGCAATGAAAGTTTTTTGTCAGGTTATGGGCATTAAAGTTCTGTCCCATGATAATATCACAGGTACGGAAGATCATCTGTTCAGAGAAGATGGGGTTCACTTATCTCAGATGGGTCAAGCTTATTATCTTTTGGAGATGAGAGATCTGTTGGCAAATTTTTGCAATGAAAACCTTTGGTGTAATAAAAATGTATTAAGATTTTCTGCTACAACAAACCTTAGGGGTGGGGCCAGGAAAACTCTTTGGTTTTCCTGGGTGGCGTTTTTTAGGGGGGGTCGGATAGTCTCGAGCGGCTTATCCATCCCACTGCGGTGGGGAGGGGGGAGGAAAAGGTCAATAAAACAAATGAGGGGGAAGGAATGAGGTTTTTCTACAGTACATGTGGGGTATTTCTAAAGTCTTGTTTGAAATAGTTGGTTTTATTATGATAAGATGTTTTGGGAGATTTTGAAATGCAAATGGGGGTTGTTTTGATATGGCAATGTTTGTTCTTATGGAAATAATATGCTGTTTACCTGTCTTGATAAAGTGACCTTTTCTGCTAAGATATTAATAACAGTGAGTGGATTGTCTTTATTGTGCAAGGGGGTCCCAGGGGGAACTTGGCGCGAGTCGGTGTCCCCCTGGGGGTTTTCGCGCATTGGGACAGTCCATGTGGCGCGATAGGTTTAGTCAGGGCAAGGGGCGGGACTAGCAGGTAAGTATTTATAGGTAGGTTTTGGTGGGAGGCTTTATGTGAGGGAAACTAGCGGCAAATTTGGTTGACCCATACCCCCTTTTTTGTATGAACATGTTTTATTTATATATATTTTTTTTTTTAAAGAAATTTTATGTCACATTAGGACAGGTTGCAGTTTTTTCCTGTGTTAGGTAGTTTATTATCATGCGGCGTTTTTTTTGGGGGGGTCGGATAGTCTCGAGTGGGCTTATCCATCTGTCTGCAGTGGGGAGGGGGAAGGAAAAGGTCAATAAAACAAATGAGGGGGAAGGAATGAGGTTTTTGTACAGTACATGCGGGGTATTTCTAAAGTCTTGTTTGAAATAGTTGGTTTTATTATGATAGGATGTTTTGGGTGATTTTGAATTGCAAATGGGGGTTGTTTTGATATGGCAATTTTTATTCTTATGGAAATATTATGCTGTTTACCTGTCTTAATAAAGTGACCTTTTCTGCTAAGCTATTAATAGCAGTGAGTGGACTGTCTTTATTGCGCGAAGTTCTTCGGTGGACTCAGTAGAGCGTGGAGCGTCTCAGTATTCGGCGTTAATTCAAAGAGGTCGGCGTATACAATCACTTCGGAAAAGTCACGTGATAAGGGCCAGAATGACATGGGCTATTTATCGGCCCAGACCCGGGGACACGCCCAGTCCAGGGGAAACTGGAGCATCTGACCAAGTAACCAGAAAGTGGTGGGTTCTGGTGGCCATGATGGACGAATAGCTCGTTCGGGCATGGGGAAGGGAGAAAGTAGAAAAGGTACTAACAAAGCAAAAGAAGCTTCAAGGGGTGGAGTTCCAAATAAACTAAATAGACAAATAACCAAAAAAGAAAACTAACAATGCTGGATACTGACAGATTAAACAAATACATTGATGGAAAAATAAAACGATACAACATAGGGTAGAGAGGGAAGACTATAACAGGAATAGGACCAAAAATACTAGACAATAATATACGACCCTAATGGTGAAAGTAACAGAAAAGGATTCATAAATGAGAACAGGGACAGCGCGATCAAACAAAAGAAAAAAAGGGGTAGAAGCAAGATAAGTGTGGCCCAGATAGAACAAAGGCTCACAAAGAAAAAGAAAAAAGAGAAAAGAGAAACACAAAATCCCAAGTAAGCAATTGGGTAGAGCAAAGGATGACTCAAAAGAGCCCCTAGATATAGGGCTGGAAGGCTGTATGCCACACAGGGGGGCAAGCTATGATAAGAGTAAATTAGACCGCTTGTTCCCAAGGCATGGTTTCATTCAGTCCCTGTCGTTCGGAGTTAAGGAAAAAAACATCCCAAATACCTTCCTCATCTTGCGAAGTTTGTGGTCTTCCTGCCCGATAATGGCTGTGATTTTTTCTAAAATGGTCCATATGAGGTCCCTCTCGTTGTGTCCCATGTCCAGCCAGTGTTGGACCAGGGGGGCAGTGATTCTCTTAGTGCGGATATTTGATTTACAACCTTTACAGTCACAGATAAACAGATCCTAAAACAGCCAAATGGTTACGCTCAAGAGGTTATTAAACACAGTGTAAGTTAATATCTTGACTATTGCTGCTCTCACTTTATTCTTGGTGTAAGGTAAGAGATGCACAACCAAACTGACGGCCTGGTGCACCAAGTAATCATGTTCTCCATTGGAATAGTCTGTTGCCCCTGCTGCAGACCTGTAATTGTGACACCAGGCCTCTTTGCCAATCTCCTTCTGGTTGGGTTTAGGGAATGCTGGTGACACAGAGTGGCGCAAATAGCGAGACTTAAGGTACTTTAAAGGGCTTATTTACAAGCCCCTCGCGCTGCTGGTGTGTCACTTTTACCATGGGAAAAAGTGACATCAGGGTGGCGCAAGGTGCTTGTAAATAAGTCCCTTTGACGCGGTGCCTGCGGTATTTAGTTTACTTTGATCTTCCATTCTGTCCTGAGGCGCCCCCTTGCCAAAGGCCTACCTTGTCATCATTATTGCAATTCCTCACGACTCCCTTAGATCGATAAATGGAAATATGAACAGCTGCATGTCAGGAGGGCTCCTTAAAAAGCACTATAGCCCCATACATACACCATATCTACACGAGGCACATTCCAATTCTTGCTCTAAGCGCAGTGGCGGCTTGCACAAAACAGGGGTGGTGGGGGGGGGGGGGGGACAAAATATAAAAAATAAAACAACTTACGTGGTCTGAGCGCCATGCTTCGGTGCTCAGACAGGGACTGGGAGCCTGTGCATGTTCCCCACCAGGTTGTGTATTAGCGGAGGAACCTTAGCGGAGGAGCCGCCCCTGCTCTAAGGCCTCCTGTGCCATTCGGTTATAATATTCAGAAATTCCCTCCCACCTTCATAGGCTTTATTATTAACAATATCATTTATCAGTAGGAATGATTTTGGCATCATGTTTTTGTTTTAAGGAACTTTAGAGATTTTAGTAGAAGGACTGTACTGTAAAACTGTGAGGATCACAGACCAAAGAAATGAAGAGAAGTTGGTATTGATATTCTTTGTTCTGTCAGTAGAAGCCATTCCCATTTGTCTTTAAAAATCAGCCTATTTTGTTTTTGACAAAGAACTTTAATGGTCCAGATATGTCCTGCCTTGTTAGGCTCTTGTGGCAGGGTGGATGGGAGACGCCCCACTGTTCCACGCAGAGCAGAATGTTGACAGAGGGAGGATCTGTATTATTCCCTACACAATAGCTGGAACGTGCTTTAAACTCACAATACACAGGGCGTGTAATATGAGCTTCAGGGAACTCGCCCTGTTTGGACATAGTCTGAGTTCGATCAACAAGAAAAATCCCAGAATTACTAAAGCATGTGTTCAGTGAGATCTGAAATAACGCAAGTGTCATGGGGCCAGATCACAAGACATTGAGACCGGCACTATTGCATGTTCTTGGTGTTAAGTAAGTAAGGCAGTACATTTTAATGACACCAACACGCAAAGTAGGCTGGTTCCCCACCAAGCGTCAAATGTGTAAATGTCACTGTACTGTTTTGTATAAAAAAGCTGGCAGATTGTATGATGTATAACCTGTGAAAACACCAATAAAGACGATTTAAAAAAAAAAAAATGGAAGTAAGGCAGTGCCTGACACAAACACCTTTTACCAGTCAAATTCCATAAAAAAAGAAATGATTATGACAACATTTTACGCAAATGATGACAAATGTGTACTTAGTTCCACGTTTCTGAAAATGACATCAGATACTGCATCGCAAAAGCATGCAGATGGGAGAATAATTTTAAAAATATTATGTGCTAAATTTCAACAGATGATGGATTTAACAAGCATTAATGAGTGTTGATTTTTATTATTATGAATGTGATATTAATGAAACAGAGAAATTTAATAGGTAGTAGATTAAATTACTTGTGAATAGGTATGATATTGTAATTCCACGTTATATTGTGTGCACCCGAAAATGACAAAAGAAAAGTAGGTGCTACACGGTTTTGTTTGAAAATGTCTTTGTGAAACTTTCTTTAACGTGCGTTTTATATATGTAATCCCTGAATGGAACTGAGTGGTCTGGAATTTTTGGTGATGACTGGGGGTGTCACCCCAGAAACATATGGAGTATAATCGCTCACATTTTGGGAGAACAAAAAGGGTGTAGCACTAGTAGAGCGGCTTGAGCTTGGACATACTGAGGACTGAAGCAACTTGTGACGTCACACTGTGATTTGTTGCCCACCAGTGTGCTAGCACAGATTGAACCTTTTCGACTGAAGGGTTCACGTCACGCTGCTGTGGCTTTGCTGTTGCAGCGACAAACTGAACAGATTGCTGTCTTGACAAACTGGAACTGGTTACTTGGAACTTTGCTGAACTTTCTTGAGGGTCTGTATGAGGCTCAACTGATTTTCTATCGACATACTCTGTATGTGTCTAAATATGCCTCGGCTGAGGATTATTTTTTTCCTGCTCATCCTTGAATCCATGAGGCTTGGTATTTTTTAATTAAATCCTTTACTAATTTGATTTTGGGGCTGTATGCAATCTTTTTTTAATGCTAATGTTCATAAGGTTATAAATGAACAATGAAACTTTAAAATGTAAACTAAATTCTGCAGATTCTGTCTTGTCATTACATGTGGGTGATCATTTGGTTTTTGAGTCACTAACAATTATTTCTGAATTGTAAAGAAGTATAGATTGATGATAACAATTATCCTATTCCTGGTCCTCATAGGATAATTGCCCATCCTCGCAATATTCAGTCCTTTTCAGCATAGAACAAAATCCATCGGAGGACCAAGTAAGTGTAATGGGAAGCGAGAGGTTAAAGGTATAAATAAATAAAACATTAGTTCAAGATAAGATTGGGGCCAGTGGACTTTACAACACCAGCATAGTATGAAAAAAGATTTGGGGCAGCTTTAATATGTGACAAGAATATTTGTGCATATTTGTTCTTTACATGTTGTTGAGGTGATGCTGTATTATGAGTTTTTGTGTTGTACTGGGATTGTTGTACTGCCTGCTGTTTTAACTGTTTTAACTGTTTTGTTGTTGCTGCTACATTTCTCCCCAAAAGCAGCACTTTCCATTAATGTCCCAGTGGCAGACAATTAATTTTTAACGTTTAAGGGAGTGAGATAGTGTTATTACAGCTTTTTAGACATTTAAACACTACTCAGCCCAAAACTGTGGCATAGACCATGTCATAAATTAGAGGGTGCTAAGCCCCCCACTGCAATAGCCATGCAGAGTTCAATGTCCATCGTACGCAGCCCTATTCCTTCCAATAACTCGGCTGCACAACCATTGTTTACCATCTGAATCCTGTGGGTCCCTGCCACATTGTGGGGAATGTTTTTTCCTGGCTGGGGACGAGATGACACAGTGGAGGGAAGTAATCCATGGTGGAGCACATCACTAGGCCCTCGCTGTGGCCTCACACTACGCTGCAGCGACCATGCCTTTGGACTCCACTCTACCCTGAGCTGCAGTCCGCCACCACTGACTTCCTGTCCAGGCGAGACTACCAGCCTCTGAGGTAGTTCCATCGGACCCTCCACTGCCCTCACTCCAGCAGAGATAGGATCCTCCGCCGGCCTGCAGACTAGGTGCCGCCTGCGCTGTCGCATTCCAGCTGGCGGCCTTGTCTGAGAGGTGAGGCCTTTCTTCCTGCATCCCATTGAGCGGCAGAAAAGCTGTGGCCCGACACATTTTCTGGGCGTGGACCAAGGGGCACTGAGGCCAATATCGTAGAGAGCTGAGGAGACACTGCCGCATCAGAGCAGCCTCATCCAAGAGGTACGCCTTGCTTGGAGTTGCCCTGGAGGCCCACGGCGACAGGGGCCAAAGGTGAGTCTGGGGAGTTGTCAAGCCCACCTCCTTGAATGCTCCTCGCTTCTCTCACATTGCCCCCACTCCTTCCTCCCTGCTATTATCGCACATGTGGGCGGCCCGCTGTGTTAGGGATGGGGGTTCCACAACAACGCGTTGGGTCAACGATGCTTATGGTCTCCTGCCCGATGTTTGCTGAAGCCTTTGAACCTGCCTAGTAACACGCCTGACAAGGCCATAATTAAGACTAACTGGACACCCTGGTCACAGCTGTGCATCTCCTTTGCCTTCTGCTGTTGGCGCAAGGGTACCTCTACCATCCTGCTTGGCCTAGGTCCCAGGCACTTCAGCCTTGCTGCTTGGCTTCCACCTCGGCACACCACCCTTTACCTCGCCACTTCTAATCTACATCATTACTGTGTCTTATTCCAACTGCCCGCGTTACTGGACTGGCCTTTGCGTTAGATCTTGCTCTCTTGCCCTGTGGAAGTCATCTACTGGTGAGGTGTATTATCAACATACCTCTTGCCTCAAACCTGCTGTTGGTTATCACGCGACTCCTTACTGAGTCCTGCTCCCGTAGAGACATTTGGTGACTCTGGTGTCTCGTATTGCGACCTGCGCAGGTGTGGGGGATCGCCATCTATTGCAGCCAACACCATGCCTGGCTCATCATTTGCTCATAGCTTTGTTCGATAAGGAACCTCCACATACTCTCAGGTCCTGGCTGCCTCCTCTCCATCGCATGCTGGTACCTACTACATTACCGATACCTAGTGTTCCCACCTACTCCATTCGCTAGCAAGGCACACCAGGCATATACTGTGATCACCACAACATAACTCTGTCAGCCGCCTGGGATTGATTTCATCCACCAGGCAACTCTCTGCAGGCCATGGTTTGAGTAGACCCCAAACAACTACGTCTCAAGTTCGACAAGCAAAACTCCCAGACACCACACAACCTCCTCCGATAGCGAAAGGTGGTGGTACGAGCAGTGCGAGCCCAGAACCACTGACTGTCACCAAGGCAACAATGGCGGAGCTCAGGGTAGGCTTCAGGGCCATCAATGGCCAGTTTGGCACCTTGGCCAAGAGGCTGGATTCTGTGAGCGAGCGCCTCGACCACCATGAGAACAGACTTGAGGCCTCTGAGGGGAGTGTGTCAGACTTGGAGGACGGTGCGGTGCAAACCATGAAGAGATTGGAATTAATGGAAAATCTCCTGAAGACACTGGCAATGAAAAACTGAGACTGGGACACTAGAGGCAGATGCAACAACTTACGCATACTAGGGATACTTGCGTTGACTAATACTGGCCACCTGGATCTGTTTGTTGAACAGCTGGTGACTAATCTGGTTGGCAAAGAGCCCTTCACCCCCACTTTCGTAGTGGAACGACACACCGCTCATTGGGCCCATGCCCCAATCCTGTTTGCCCACCGAGACCTCTGATTCCTCACCTACTGAAGCTCAGGAACCATGAAACTGCCCTCCGCCATACCAGAGAACAAGGTCTCCTGCAATGGCAGGGCTCCACCATCTCTTTGTTCCCTGATTTCACTGCCTCGGTCCGTAAATTCACTGGTGTAAAATTTACACTTCACAAGCTGGGACTTCGTTATGTCATGCCTATGGATTGAGGTCCACGGCACTGTATCTTTGATACCCTGGACAATGCACAGGCACTTTGTAAGCAATATTCTGGTGACCGTTCTGTCTTGTGTCATAAAACACCAGACAGGAAATCCACTCCAGAGCAAATGCCGATCTTTTCCTAACGGGGTGACGGTCATGTCTCCTTTTCATTCACCTACTGTTTGCCAGGATTGGCTGTCCTCCCCTGCTTGGAACTTATTCTGATGATTTCCTTGCATTTTCCTGATGCTGCATTGCTGATTCTTGTATCCTAGTTACCACTCCTTCACCTGATTCTACAGTACCTTGGTGTCTGCTGTAGCGTTGCCACCCCCCTGTAGTACACACACAGGTTTCTTGTACTGTTATTTTTCATTTACGCAGTTGAAGTTAGGGGTTGTGTCTGGTGTGGATGGGGAGCAAAGGGGGATTTGTGGTAAATTCTCTTTAATGCTTGTTGCTTTGCTCATTTCTACTAAATACACAATGGCCACGGTCTTTTCCGATCTACCAGTTGCACATACCATGCCTCATGGTCTGTATACCACCTCCTGTCTCTAACTACCTACCTCTCACCCTGTCTTGAAATATTAGGGGGCTTAATGGCTGACAGACTCAAGGGCAAACAGGTCCTCCAATACCTCGCCCATCATGGCGCCCACACAGTTTACCTTCAGGAGACGCACCTTTCTCCTAGGAGGACATCCTCATATGCAACTAATTGGGGCACACACAGCTTCTTCTCCAATTATAGCTCCTACTCTAGAGGGGTATGTAGTCTTATCCACAAGAATGTTCTATTCAGGCACATTTGCACCATCACAGATGACATTTGCCGCAACATCCTGGTTGCTGGTATTCTAGCAGGCCACTCTGTTACGCTCCCAACACACACTCACCAGCGCTTTTCCTGTCCCTCTCTGCACAAATAGATCGGATGGACTATGACCATTATAGTAGCCGGAGATTTGAATCTCCTCTTGGACCTGCATCACACCACACCACCCTCGCCAACCATTGGCGCTTAAAACGTACCCCAAACCTTAGATTCACTCACTACTCAGCCCCACATAACACAAGGGCACGCATTGACTACTGCCTTCTCTCCGCCACCTTATGTCTGTGGTTGCTCTCCACCCAACACCTTACTCGCACACTATCTGACCATTCCCCAGTTTTGGTTGTTTTTAATATTCCCTTTGGTGGAGGTCAGGAACGTCCGTGGTGCTTCCCAACTTTGGCATTACAGTACAAGCTGTTCCAATCTGACTTACGCATGGCGATTTTGGAATATTTCAAGTGCAATGAGGGTACAGTGGCCTCTCACTTTACCCTCAGAGAGGCATTCAAAGCCTTTATCAGTGGCATATGTATCTCAAAGCATTCTGGGTTCCTTAGATACTTACGTCGGAGCCTGTCACGTCTTGAGGGGGCATTAGCTGATCTAGATCTCCGGGCTTTGGAGGGTACAACCCCATCAGACACTCAAGCCAGAACAGCCCTCTTAAATGAATACCTGGATCTGGCTGACAGGGAAGTTCCTCATCTAGACAAACATACTTGGGCAAATAGAAATAGGGAGGTTGAGCACCTGGGGCGTACACTGGCCAGCCTGCTCCATCTTCCCAGGGGCTACTCCTACAACGCTGAGCGGAATGTGGATGGGAGCCAGTGGATTTCCTCCAATGAGGGTATCCTGGACACCCTGCTTAAGTACCACATTCAACTTTACACCTCCCGCCTTACAGGTGTTCTGCGGCCCAGGTAACATACCTGGAGGAGGTTGGCCACAGTCTGACTCTCTAATCACCAACGTCGATTTCTCAATTAACCTATAACCTGTGAAGAAAAGATACAGGCCATAGAATCCCTGTATGGTACTAAAGACACCGGCCTAGATAGCTACATGGATGGGTTCCATAAACTCTTCAAACATATTCTAGTACTGAAACTCCTTGCTGTTTATGAAGAATACCTCCAAACCAGTGCTCTTCCCCCATCCATGCACGAGGCTGTTATAACCCTCCTACTCACATCAGGCAAAGGGCAAAGACCTCTTACAATGTGGTTCTTACAGACCGTTTTCACTTCTTATTCTAGACAATAAAATAATGGCGAAGGTTCTCTCTAACCGTCTTTCATTAATAATGGACCATATCATTTCACCTGCACAGTCGGGATTTATCCCCATCTCTCCACATCACTGAATCTGAGGACAGTGTTCTCAGTACTTCATAGAAGGTCTCCGGATACACCTGCCACAATCGCACTCTTAGACACCAAGAAGGCGCCTGACTCCCTGGAATGGCCTTCCTTCGTGCCGTCATTCGTAACCTGGCCATACCCCTTGGTTTCTCCACCTTGAGCCACATACATCGTGGATTTCAATTCGAGCCAGGCCCTCTCCTCATATCCCTTTAGGCAGATGACTTTTTATTATTTATCAGATGCTCGGAAGAAAACCTGACCCCCATCTTAAACGAATTATCGCGCTTTGGGACTTTTTTCAGTCTTCAAATGAACTGGTCCACGTCTGATCTTTTTCCAGCGACACCAGCCACGCGTCAGACCCTATGTAATTATCCACTGACTTGGCACAATGAGCCAGTAAAATATCTTGGTGCAGTCATTCATCCCGTTAAGGTACAGGTGATAAGATTCAATTACGGCCCGCCATTGATAAATTGTTGCCGCAAATAGATTGATGGATCCGGCTGCCTCTTTCAATGGCAGGCAGGATCACGATTATAAAAATGGTGATTCTTCCCCACTTCTTATATCTGTTCCTCAACATTCCCATACCGCTCACAAACGTGTTTTTCTCCACCTTACGTGGTTTACTTCTTAAACTAATCTGGGCCGGATGCAGGCCTCGTATCAGTTGGAACACGTTAGTGCTCCCCTATGAGAGAGGCGGGTTTGGAGCCCGCCACTTTCAATTCTATTACCTGGCTGCGCAATGTCAATACACCCATCACTGGTATCATGCGGGCGCCCATTATACTGTATGCAAAACCTGAAATGGCCCTTGCAGCCCCCACCCCCATTGCCCCCCTTCTTCAGAAAGGGGTCCTCTTGGCCCCCTCGGACATCCAACCCCTATCCACTACCTGCTGGGCATGGAGGAAACTCCAAATTCTCTTAGGTGGCACCCTCCTATACTCCCTAGCCTTGACCCTGGTGGACAACCCATGGCTCCCCACCACCTGTGAAACCTTGGTGAAGCGCACGCTATGACGATACGACCTCCATGTCTTTGGCGACCGCTTTCTGGAATGGCTTGCTATAACACATTCCACAGATCATTTTGGTGCTGCCCCACTCATGGATCCTTTTATTTATACACTGCATACATGCTGTGTTGTGATCCACCATATCGACCTATCCACTGGCCCACGACAAATTCTGCCCCCCTGGTCATCACTGTACCGAATGGGATACGTTTGGTGTCTAAATTATATCATGCTAGCGTGGCACTGCTCCCAGCTCATGATGAGAAGCTCAGATCACACTGGGAGCGGGACCATGGGAGGCCCATAACAGATAAAATATGGGCTGCATGTTGCGCCCAGACTCATAGGGTATCTCCCAACTACAGGCACAAACTCCTGCATATAAACATTTTTGCGGCACACCTATGTGACTCCCTTGGACGAACACCGATACAATCAAACTCGCTTCTCAGACTGCCTGAAATGCCAGGCGCCTGATGCAGATTTGCTCCACATGGCCTGGTCGTGCAGTCAGATTGCGTATAACTGGGGTGAGATTTTTTGCAGGTTATCCTGAATGCTGGAGATTGAATGGGGTGCTGATCTAAAATTGGCACTTCTGGGCTGTGTGCAGGATCTTCCTAAAACATTAGATGTTTCACAGCAACTGCTCTTCTTCTGGCCAAACATGAGGTTGTGATTCACTGGGTTACACAGCAGCCCCCCACTTCTACCAACTGGCTCGCCAGTATGATATACAGCTACACTACTAGTGAGCTGTATGCATCTCTACAACCACCAACCTCTAGATCGAAAGGCATTTGGCAACCATTACGCACCTATTTACTATCACTCACAGCCCAGTCACAAGACTCATTCTCAGGCACATCAGTGCTACCCCCCTACTCCCTAACTAATAATCGTGGGCCGGTGACCCCTTGCCCCTCCCCCATCCCACTTCTTCTGCAGGCACAGCTCCTGCCTGCAACACATTGGAGGGAAGACCTTCACAGACACCTTCATCCCCCAGCCCCACCCCCACCCCCCTTTTTTCACCTGCCCAGTTCACACCTCCTTGACCATCATCCCATTACAAGGTATGGGCTTCTCACAATAGCATAGGAGTTATCCCCTCTTCACTTATACATTGCGGACCATCTGGTATCAGCGACCTTCTTCTACATACTGAGGAATCACTTACTCTCTACTGATGTTTACTTTTTTCTTTTTCCCTTCCTTCCTCTTTTTCTTCTTTTCTGTTGTTTGGATTAATTTGTTACAACCTGGATGGTATACATTGGCTGTAGTGAACCCCTCTTCATTACATTTGCGTACCGTAACCGAACGGCCAATACCATCTTATCTTTGTTTTCAATATTATCATGCTTGTATTGTATTCCTATGCTAAGTCTAGTCTCATTTGCATATAAATAAAAACAGCTTAAAAAAAAAAACGATTTTGAACTTTTGTGGCTTACTTTATGTGATGCAGCCCGAGGAGTGAGAAAAACCTCCTACAAAAGAAGGGCCCCCATAACCAGTGCCTGAAAGAGATGGGCAATGTAAACATCACCACGAGTGGTGCATTTCTATAAATGTATGTTTTTTCGTAATGCTGAGGTAAGTGGGAAGAGTATTTCTAAATGCCAAGATGGGAACATGAATTCTGGACAATTTAGACTCCATCCTTACAAGTCACAGAAATGCAATTATATATGTGCACTTGGCATTATATTCACTGTGTTCTTCACTTTATTACTATGTGTGATGCATTTAAACGCATTAATAAAAAATGTATTCACTGTAGAAACTAGATATTATATACGTGTGCGCACTAATGTTCAGTTTAAACATGAAGAGGTGTATTTATTTATTCAGGTTTTACACTTGAACGTCAAGATATATTTGCTTGTATAAACCTGTATTCTTTTGCTCACGTTTTGTAGTTATTTTAAAAGTTCCACATGTGCATGTATAGCCATGTATTTGAAGTGCACATTTAATGCTTAACTAAATTTAGCCTGACTACAGGCCTCAGTTGAAATGCATTTTGCTTTGCCAGCATGTTTCTATTCTCTTAGCTACAGAAAGGCTCGTAGTCTGTATTAGACGGCTGCTAGAGAGGCCTTGGCAGTGAATTTTGGAGAAACAATGGTCGAAAGAGACCTTCTGTTCATCATGTACCAGGATGGCAAGTTGTCTGATGCAATGTGAACATGAAGCCATGTTGCAGATGCACTCAAGTAGTGTTCTGGATGGTGCCTGGTGGTGTGAAGGAGATAAGAAGGTTTCTGAATCTTATGTTACTTTTAAATTGGTTTTCACACAGCTGAAGGTAGAGCAGATCCCCTTTAGATTTAGAGAGGTACAGGCCTGTCTGCTTACTGTATACTTAGCTCAAACATATGATGTGGATTTAAGTAAGACCAAGTCCTTGCAATAAAGTTGCTGTGTATGCTTTGACGAAAATGACTTAAATAGTATTAGACCATAAGGCACGAAAATGCGAATTTGAGAATCTCTAGCATTAAAAAATGAAGTGAACTGGACAAGTGGTAAGGCAGAAGGGCAAAGAAGAAGGACCCAACTAAGGTGAAGGGAGATCCACCTCCGTCTTTGATAGATGGGATGGTGCTTCAATGTTCCCATTGAGGAAAGTGCTTAGTGGAGGTTATGGTCATGTAACACTGTAGAAGTGAGCTAGCATCATTCACAAATGATTTCCCCAAATTGAGAGATAAGCCATTGGAGTGGTACAACCAGGCTGATCAATATGTTAAGAATTCACAGGTATTGTGATCGATTTGAACACCCTTTTTAAAATTGTGGTACCAAGTGATTTGTGGGCAGAATGTAAAGTAGCTGTACATTGGCCAGAGGAGGAGCCACAGAGAAATCTGATATCTTATGCCCCATTGCCTTCGGTGATGAAAAAGTATCAACAGGTGCATACCTTTTTGAAAGGAAAGATTCTGGAGAAGGACATTGATTGGGTTAAAATTGATAGAACAACTCATGGGCCTATAGAGACTGTGCATTCTTTCTATGAGTAATGGTTGCAGGTGTTTGAAAAGCACAGTGGAATGGAGAATCTCGACTCCAAATATAAGGGAAGTTTGTGTCTTGTTTGTCACAGGTTTGAGACCTGAGGTTAGCGTGATGATTCAACAGGATTGAATTTGTTGGCAGAATAAGTCAATTGATGAGATCTTAAGGTACACAAAATATTACAGTGATGAATCAGAAATTAAATAGAAATGTTTGAAGGAGAAGTTGATGCTGGTCCCGATGAAAGCAGCACAAAGAGGAAGTCAGAGTCAACCGTCTATAGGGAATGTTGGTGCTATACAAGATGTATATCTGCAGGGAGTTCCTATGATGGAAGGTGGAAATGGTTATCCACAACAAGGTAAACAATGTGGTATCCCGATTGACCCGAGTTCTGCAATTAATGTTGCCACATTAAACAAGTCGAATCCATTTAATTATTGTAACAAGTTAGGGCATTGGAAGAGGGAATGTCGTCTTAATCCCAACAGAGTAATGAATGAGAATCATGTTAAAAAATCTGGGTTTGTACAGACACAGGTTAACAACCCCATACATCAAAACAATGTGCTGGAAAAGAGAATGCTGAATTCTAAAGTGCAACAAGTTCCAGTGATGCAAGTTCCTCATGCCCTGATTCCACCCAAAAATGTAAATGGTCCTAGATTTAATTCTAACCAGGTCATGAAATTTCATCAGAATTCCTTCCAGAAACAAATCCCATTTTAGCAGTTTCCCGTGTTTGAAACACTTGAGGATTATGGTTCATCAGTCACTGTGACAGTGCCCGAGGGGGGAATAAGACTGCATGTTTGATGCAGTCCTAGAGGTAGACCAGAGTGGTTCATTTGTAGAAGGTGAGTTGAATGGCCACCCAGTATCATTTTTGATTGACACTGGTGCTACTTGTTCCACTGTTGAAACAGCAGAAGTTCCAAACCTAGGACTCTCCGGAAAAAGGTTCTAAGTTGTACTAGTTGCAAATAAACAAATGACATATCCAGGGACCCAAGAAGTGCCTGTTAAAATAGGGTACTGTCAGGAATCCCCTCCCGCACATGGATTCCCTCCCACGATGCCACTTCCGTGAACCTGGTGCGCTTGGAGGAGAGCGGACTACAACTCCCAGAATGCCCTCCGGCAACAATTGCCTTATGCAACTCAAGAGTTCTGGTTACATAACCCCAAGGGTAACGCCTAGTTTTCATGTTATGCAACTCAAGAGTTCTGCTTGCATAACACCAAGGGCAACGCCTAGTTTTCATGTTATGCAACTCAAGAGTTCTGGTTACATAACACCAAGGGTAACGCCTAGTTTTCATGTTATGCAACTCAAGAGTCATGGTTATACAACGCCGAGAGTACTACTTAAGGAGAAGATCGCTGGGACTCGGCGTCGGATATTCTGATCTTTGAAGGAGTACCTGGTTGAGGTACACGGACCCGTTGGTAATTTGAGCGGCGGAAGGAACATTCTAAGGAGCGGAGGAGAGGTGCTGGCGTGTGCTTCCTGCCCGTGTCCTGTCCCGTTCTGAGAGCCGTATTCAACGTCATTGGGCACAAGTCCCGTTGGTAGAGCCGAAGCTCCCAACGGCCTGACAATTTGGAGAAAATGAGGTTGGTGCGAGCCGAAGCTCCCAACCCTTGTTCCTTGGGTAAACACACGCTTAGAGCTAAGACGCTATCCAGGAGGTGTTTCCGCGTCTTAGCCATCGACACTCGTAGGAGAACTGGGATAGGTAGAGCGGCTGCTCCCATCCATTCTCTGCGCCACCTTGGGTATCATCACTTTAACACTAGGAGGTGTTCCCAGCGTCTTTGTGTTGTGGCAGTACTCTGGGGGATACTGGTAGAGCGGCTGTTCCCAGGTGGTAGAGAGCCCGGCCGGGTGACTCCCACGTGCCCCCCGTAGATTCCACAACCTTGGAACTACCCTTCACAGCGGTCGAGTGGCATTGTCGGCCACTGCTTAGCACTGTGCCCTCCGTTGGAGCATACCGGGCCCGGTGTGCATGCGGAGGACGGTTAGAAGAGCTGTGAATGGGTATCGTGCTTTAACTGGTGATTCCAGTACCGGTATTCTTTGTTGTCTGTAGTTGTTTATCTGTTTATTAAATCATCCTTAAACTTCCATTTCTCTGGTCCGTCGTCTGTTTGTCCCAACCCCGAGAAAGCCAGGACGTTACATAATATCCGACCTCTTCCATAACCATCTCCTGGTTGGGCGAACGACATGGCCACGATTGAGGATGTGATGGCCGTCTTAGCCGCGATGCGAATCGAGCTCACCGCTTCCAGACAGGAAACAGCAGACGTTAAGGCTACAATGGACGCTCTGCAGAACGATCCGCTACAGGCGGGTGCCTCTCACACGGCCATGGTTCCTGCGGTTGTGGTAGAGATGCCCGTAGCCATTCCTTTGGCGACATCAGAGAGGTACAGCGGAGACCCCAACACAGTGCAGGTATTCCTCACTCAAGTAGCACTGCATCTGTCCTGCAAACCAAAGGCCTTTCCTACCAGCCAAGCCAGAGTGGCCTTTCTGATCTCGTATCTTGCTGGGAACGAGGCGCACTGGGCAGTCCCACTGGTGAGCAGGGACGACCCTATCCTATGTGATTGGGGAGCCTTCCGCGAGGAATTCTTGAAGGTGTTTGATCGAAGGGCAGACTCGTATACTGCCGATCGAGAGATGTTGGAGCTGAGGCAAGGCAACAATGATCTGGTGCAGTACCTTAATGCTTTTCGAAGGCTAGTGGCCGAAACCAAGTGGCCCATAGCCAAACAAACCGCGCTGTTTCACCAGGGCTTGAGCGAAGAGCTCAAAGATGTGGTAGCACAAATCGACCCCCAACCCAAGACATGTGAGGGCTTGATCAACCTGGTGCTACGGCTGGACCATAGATTGAACGAAAGAAAGGGCGATCACAAGAGGAAAGGGAAAGCGCTGCCATCGTATGTTTCGATGGGTGGCCCTGAGACCAACTCCTCCACCAGGACGGAACCCATGGACATAGGAGCTATAAGGGCAAGCCTTACAGCCACTGAAAAAGAATCACGCCGCAAGCAAGGCCTTTGCCTTTACTGAGGGAAAAAGGGGCACTATGTACGCGAGTGTCCAGCCAAGCCAAAAACCTCACGATACCGAGCGAACAAAACGGTGACAGCAGTGGTGGACGCACCGGCGGAAGACTGAGGGACTCCGGGTCTAGGGAAGGGGCATCTTGGAGTCACACCCACATCCCTTCCATGTTGAGCCCGAATCAAGAAGGGCAAAGACATTCGTTTATTACCTTACACGTAGGAGTGCAGGACCAGTGGATACCTGTGGTAGCCATGATTGATTCAGGAGCCATGGGCATGTTCATGGACTACAATGAAGTACGGAGACTGGGTCTCACTCTCCTTCCCAAACAGATACCAGAGGAGGTGTATGCAGTGGATGGGAGAAGTCTGGTGACCGTACCTATCGGACAGCACACAGGAGAAATACCGGTGAGGTTCGGAAAACTGCATAACGAACGTATCGATTTTAGCATAATCAGAGCCCCGCAGTACGGGGTCATATTGGGTCTACCCTGGCTCCAAAAACATAACCCAACGGTGGATTGGCCTACGCATCACATTGAGATGACTTCCCCGTTTTGTGAACAATGGTGCGGCATGCGGCAGGACCCCCACGAAGGTGAGGTAGGCGAAGGTCACACGGTCGCCACGGCAGCAGAAAAGGACGTAAAGCTGCCCAGAGTGTATCACAGTTTCGGGGACGTCTTCGATGAAATCCGAGCGGAGGTGCTCCCTCCACATAGACCGTTCGACTGCCAAATCGACCTGGTTCCGGGGGCTAGTGTTCCCAGCGGAAGACTGTATGCGCTCACAGAACCCGAAAACGTACATCTACGGGGATATTTGGATAAGTTACTAGGGCTGGGGTTCATCAGGCCGTCGAAATCCCCTGCCGCATCGCCTCTCTTTTTCATTCCGAAAGCGAATGGCGAATTGAGGGCCTGCGTGGACTTTAGGGCCTTGAACGTGATAACCATAAAAAAACGGTACCCCCTGCCTCTCATCAGCGTTCTCCTGGAACAGGTAAAAAAGGCCCAAATATACACAAAGCTTGATCTCAAGGGGGCATACCATCTTGTGCGCATGAGGGACGGCGACGAATGGAAAACCGCCTTTAAGACCAGGTTCGGGCTCTTTGATTACCTCGTCATGCCGTTCGGACTATGCAATGCCCCTGCCGCCTTCCAATACTTCCTCAATGAGGTGTTCCGGGAGGTATTGGATATCTACGTGGTCGTTTACATAGACGACATACTCATCTACTCCAACTCAGAGGAAGAACACCTACAGCACGTATCCGCGGTTCTCAAAAAACTGAGGGAAAACATGCTATACTGCAAACTCAGCAAATGTGACTTCCACGTCACATCAGTGGAATTCCTTGGGGTGATGCTGAGCCCCAACGGACAGGAGATGGCGGAACGCAAGATCAGAGCGGTGGAGGAGTGGCCGGTGCCCCGAGGAGTAAAGGAAGTCCAGAGCTTCATAGGCTTCGCCAACTTTTACAGGCGTTTTATTGAGGGGTTTTCTGGCTTGGTTGCCCCGATCACGCAACTACTAAGGAAGTCTCAGGAGTTCGTGTGGGGACCGGAAGCACAAAAAGCATTTGTGGCCCTCAAGAAGGCCTTCAGCACCGCCCCGGTGCTAGCTCACTCGAATCCGGAATTACCCTATGTGGTAGAAGCGGACGCCTCTGATGTGGCGCTGGGTGCCATTCTATCTCAGAGGAATGAGGTGTCGGGTTTGCTCCATCCTGTGGCGTACATGTCTCGTAAATTGAACGACGCGGAACGCAATTACCATATTGCGGAGAAGGAACTACTCGCAATAAAGGACGCATTTGCTGAGTGGAGGCATTTGTTAATGGGGGCCAGACACGTGGTTACAGTGTATACGGACCACAGAAACCTCCAGTTTCTGACGGCGGCGCGGCATTTGTCTCCCCGTCAAATGAGGTGGATGATCTTTTTCTCCGGTTTCAATTTCCACATCACATACCGACCCGGTACGGAGAACAGGAAAGCGGACGCGCTTTCGAGGCAATCGAACGCCAGGGATCCGCAGCCGGTTGCCGAACATTCCATCATCCCTCCAGGAGTTGTGATAGGGGTGATTCAACCACAGACGTTCCTCAGGGGGGTCCAGAAGGGGACCCATACCTTCATGTGGCGGAGGTGGCTTCACAGTCACAAGGAGTGGCAAATGAAGGACGGGATTCCGGTGAAAGGACGATGTATGTTGTTACCCACGCCTAGGCTTCGAAAACAGGCCTTCACCTGGTGCCATGTGTCTCCCTGTGCCGGCCATCTGGGTGTCGAAAAGACGGTAGCGAGCCTAGGACGGCAGTTCTGGTGGCCTGCCATGAGAACAGACGTTCGGAATTGGTGTTCATCATGTACCGTTTGCGCATCCATGAAATCGGACCACAGAAGATTGCAAGGACTCCTCCAACCCCTTCCTACACCGACCAAACCCTGGGAAAACATATCCTTAGACTTCATTGTCGGGCTACCAAAGGATCAAGGAAAGACGGCCATACTGGTGGTGGTGGACTATCTCACGAAGATGGGGCACTTCCTCGCTTGCAAACAGGTACCTTCAGCAGGAGAGCTGGCGTCGTTGTTATTGAAGAATATAGTGAGACTACATGGCCTATCCAACGTGATCGTGTCGGACAGGGGATCTCAGTTCACGTCGCACTTCTGGAAAACTTGGTGTTCGGCGTTACATGTCAAGTCTGCCATGTCCACGAGTTATCACCCGCAGACGGACGGCCAGACGGAGCGCCTGAACCAGTCGCTCAAACAATATCTACGTTGTTTTGTAGAGCAAGGGAAGGATGAGTGGGTGGACCTACTTTGGATCGCGGAAATCGCGTACAACAACGCCACACATTGTTCCACCAAGACCTCCCCTTTTTATAGTAACTACGGCCATCATCCCCGGTTCTTGCCGTTTCTGCACCCGGTCAGGGAAGACAGATTGCAGACAACAGCCAAGAGGGTGGCCCGCATCAAGGAGGCCTTGATGAGTTCTCGAGTTGCCCTGGAGGGGGCTAAAGCCACGTATAAAGCCTTTTCTGATAGGAGGAGAAGGCCTGGACCGGTCTACAAACCTGGAGATTACGTCTGGGTCTCTACACGGCACATGAGATTCAAGAAAAGTAGCGTGTTCCATCCCCGCTTCATGGGCCCATATAGGATCCTTCGATGCATCAGCCCGGTGAACGTGAAAGTGTGCCTGCCCCAGTCCCTGCGGATCCATCCCGTGTTCCACGTTTCCCTCTTGAAACCCGCGAACGCGGTGAGGCCTCGTACGCCGGTGTCGGTGACTGTGGATTCGGAGGTGGAGTACGAGGTGGCCGGTATCTTGGATTCCAAGTGGTGCAGGGGCAAACTATGGTATGGTATATGGAAGGGGTACGGACCCGAGGAGCAGTCATGGGAACCTGCGGCGGGGGTTCACGCTCCTCGTCTGGTATCGTCGTTCCATCGTCGATATCCTTCCTGTGCTGGTCCTGATGGGGGGCGCTGATGGGAGGGGGATGTACTGTCAGGAATCCCCTCCCGCACATGGATTCCCTCCCACGATGCCACTTCCGTGAACCTGGTGCGCTTGGAGGAGAGCGGACTACAACTCCCAGAATGCCCTCCGGCAACAATTGCCTTATGCAACTCAAGAGTTCTGGTTACATAACACCAAGGGTAACGCCTAGTTTTCATGTTATGCAACTCAAGAGTTCTGGTTGCATAACACCAAGGGTAACGCCTAGTTTTCATGTTATGCAACTCAAGAGTTCTGGTTACATAACACCAAGGGTAACGCCTAGTTTTCATGTTATGCAACTCAAGAGTCATGGTTATACAACGCCGAGAGTACTACTTAAGGAGAAGATCACTGGGACTCGGCGTCGGATATTCTGATCTTTGCAGGAGTACCTGGTTGAGGTACACGGACCCGTTGGTGAGTTGAGCGGCGGAAGGAACATTCTAAGGAGCGGAGGAGAGGTGCTGGCGTGTGCTTCCTGCCCGTGTCCTGTCCCGTTCTGAGAGCCGTATTCAACGTCATTGGGCACAAGTCCCGTTGGTAGAGCCAAAGCTCCCAACGGCCTGACAATTTGGAGAAAACGTGGTTGGTGCGAGCCGAAGCTCCCAACCCTCGTTCCTTGGGTAAACACACGCTTAGAGCTAAAACGCTATCCAGGAGGTGTTTCCGTGTCTTAGCCATCGACACTCGTAGGAGAACTGGGATAGGTAGAGCGGCTGCTCCCATCCATTCTCTGCGCCACCTTGGGTATCATCACTTAAACCCAGATACAAGAGACGCACACTAGGAGGTGTTCCCAGCGTCTTTGTGTTGTGGCAGTACTCTGGGGGATACTGGTAGAGCGGCTGTTCCCAGGTGGTAGAGAGCCCGGCCGGGTGACTCCCACGTGCCCCCCCGTAGATTCCACAACCTTGAAACTACCCTTCACAGCGGTCGAGTGGCATTGTCGGCCACTGTTTAGCACTGTGCCCTTCGTTGGGGCATACCGGGCCCGGTGTGCATGCGGAGGACGGTTAGAAGAGCTGTGAATGGGTATCGTACTTTAACTGGTGATTCCAGTACCGGTATTCTTTGTTGTCTGTAGTTGTTTATCTGTTTATTAAATCATCCTTAAACTTCCATTTCTCTGGTCCATCGTCTGTTTGTCCCAACCCCGAGAAAGCCAGGACGTTACAGGTACTTTGAGGAGAACCACCAGTTTGCAGTGTGTGATTCTAGACTTGTAAATCTTTTAGGACGCAATATATTGTACAAATTAAATTGCACCATCTATTGCACGCTGAAAGGTGTGGAGTTTCAGACTCATGATGAGGACATTACTTTCAAATTGGCAAATCAAGGGCCAAATATTGGATTGTACCGTGTGATGACAAATTGTTATTTGCTACCAGATCTTAGAGATACGGTGAAGCCTGAAGTCTGGTATTTCTCAGTAAAGGGCATAGGCCTCATAAAGGAGTTGAGCCTGTCCACATTCATGTTAAACTTAATGCAGAGTAGCTAAGAACCACTCAGTACAATTTGACTGTTGAAACGGTTGCTCGGATACACCAGTAATTGAGTCTATAATACAACAAGGCATTTTGAAAGAGGTAATAGGGAATCCATGTAACTCACACATCATGGGTTTGCAGAGGCCTAGCGGTAAGTACTAAATCGTTCAAGATTTAAGAAAGATTAATAACCTTGTTGTTACCTGTTGTCCTGTGGTACCGAATCCAGCTGTGATTTTATTCCATGTGAGGCTGAGTGGTTCATTGTGATTGATTTGTGGCAGGCATTTTTCTCTTTTCTCTTGCATGAGGACAGTCAGTACCTTTTTGCCCTCCAGTTCCAGAACTGTGTTTTGGCATGGTACCGAGTCCCGCAGGGGTATACAGAAAGCCCTTCAGTTTTTAATCAGAGCCTTAGAAAGAATCTTGAGACTTTAATAATGTCCTGTAATTCAGTCCTAGTACAGTAAATTGATGTCCTTCTGGTTGCATCAGATACTCAGGAAGCTTGTAAACGAGACACAATCGCATTGCTGAACCATTTGGCTGAGAATAGACATAACATTTCCCTGAGCAAGCTGTAGTATTGTCAGAGAGAAGTTCTACATCTCGGACATCACATTGAGAAGGGAGCGAGGAAGGAGTTGCAAGAAAGAATCTCGGTGATTCTGAAAATGAATCTGACAACCAGAGAGAAGTCAGGATGTTTTTTAGAATAGTGGGCTACAGTCGACAATGGATATCCAACATTTCCCTAGTGGCCAAGCCTATACAGAGGTTGACACAGAAGGATGTGTCTGATCCAGTACCATGGGATAACAATTGCGTGGTTGGCTTCCTAAAGTAAAGAGAAAGTCTCTGGCATGCCTTGGCACTGGTAATGACTGATTATAACAAAGCATTTGCTCTTTTGTTCGGTAAGAGGGAGGGCTGGGCTCTCCCTCAGTGCTTATTCACATGAATGGAATTGCACGAAGGACTGTGGCTTATTTGTCTGCTACCCTTGATACTGTAGCCACATGGCTGCCTGGATGCCATAAAGCAGTAGCAGTGGTTGGTGTCAGCATAGAACGGTGAGAAATTATTGTCATAAGTCATTCCCTTACTGTATTTGTACCCCATTCTGTAGAGATCTTGTTTACGCGTACCCACACTCAACACCTGACCAATAGTTGACTAAGTAAGAACAAATTATTCTTGCTGCAGAGAATGTGTCACTTAAAAGCTGGTGTACTTTGGATCTTGCAACCCTCTTACCCCTACCTGAAATTGAAGGTGAAGATAAAGAAATAAAGCATGACTGACTCAATGTTACTGAACTATGCACCAAGCCAAGACCAGATATACAAGATAAACCACTGAGTCTGATCTCATAGTTTTTGTTGATGGGTCCTGCCTGAGAGATGATGGAATAACCCTATGAGCTGCCTATGCAGTCTGTACAGTCACATGAATAGTTGGAGCCTCCTGGGTTAAAGGAGTGTTGTCTGCACAAGCGGCTGAATTGATCACTCTTACTAGGGTGTGCTATGGTTCCGATCAGCTGAACGTTACCATTTTCACTGACAGTCAGCATTGCTTTGATGTTGTTAATGACTTTGGTTAGTTATGGTCACAAAAGGGATTCATGACTTTGTCAGGATCCCCAATCCGCAATGGTGCACATCATGAGATTGTTGGAAGCATTAAAACTGCCTACCAAAATTGAAGTTGTAAAATGTTCCACCCATCGGAGCAGAGATGACTGTGTGACAGTTGGCAACCGATATGCTGATGAGGTTGTGATGTATTGTGTCCATGGGGCCCGAACATTCAATAATGAATAAGTAAATTAATCTGAAGCTTACACCAATTACAACCTTTCATTAACAACAGCTGTTACTTGGGAGAAAGTGAAGATATTATACAATGTAGTATCAGAGCCTGAACAGCAGAGCTGGAACAGAGCAGGTTGTGTCAAAAGAGATGATGACATTTGGGTTGCAACAGATGGAAGACCTGTATTGCCAGATAGACTGTTGTCTCCAATGGCTAGACATTTCCATTATCCCCCACATGTTGGGAGGGATGCAATGGTCAGATTTTTTTGACAGATTTGGTTCAACCCTCGATTTAGACTGATGGCTGAAGGATTTTGCCACATGTGTTGTATGCCAATAGACAAACGTAGGGCAAAGGAACACTGAGTCACATAGGAAGATCTGGTGGACCGTTCAACAGGATGCAGTTGGACTTCATTGAGATGTCTGTATGCTACGGGCTGAGATATGTCCTAGTGATTGTGTGTATCTTTTCACGTTGAGTTGAAGCTTACCCTAACAGAAGAAATTATCGTCTCACTCACAGTAGCTAAGTTGTTTTTAAAGGAACTGATGCTCAGGTTTGGTTCCCGACTTTGCTGGAGTCAGACAGAAGGACTTATTTTAATAATGAGGTCCTGTAAATGTTGTGTGTAGCTTTACAAGTTGAGCAAAGACTATATTGCAATTACCTGCCTGAGGCCGAACAAGTAAATGCCACTTAGAAATCCAGATTGGCCAAGGTGTGTTCTTCAACATCTCTGAAGTGCCCTGAAGCTTTGCCCCTTGTGTTAAGGAGTCTTCACAGCATTCCTAATAGGACAGAACTGTGCCCCCATGAAACCATGATGGGCAGAGCAATGATACTACCAGCTGTACCTGCAAATGTGCTTGTGAACTTTACAGATGACATAAAGACTTGTTGATGTGGTATATTCTGTGTCTCACTAGGTTGGAGCTGCTACCACCCACCACACAAGGGGCAGTCCCATGACCTCAGTCCCAGCGACTGGGTCCTGGTGAAGAAAAGTGTTCTGAAAACGTTTTTGGGAGCCTCAATGTGGTGGTCCTTACCAGGTTATACTCATCATGAACACTGCTGTTAAGTGTGGAGGCCTCCCCAGCTGGATTCATGCTGCCCACACTCACAAAGTGGAGAGTCTCCTTACTGATGTGACAGTACCTCTCCCAGAAGTGCAAGATGCAACTGAAAGGCAGTGGGAGGAGGCTCAGTGAATCACAGAAAATCAGTAAGAACCTGACACAGCACATGCTTGGCCTGAAGGGTGTCTTGAGGACTTGACAGTTGAGGTTGTGACAGGAGAGTCTTGGCATGTGGCACTGAATAAGCCAGAGTCAGACACTGATGAAGGGCCTAGCGCTGTGACAAGCCGAGTGGGAGCTGGAGACATTTGACCTAGAAGAAAGGAGAGAGAGAGAGAGACTGAGTCTGCCTACAGATCATGTGCCCCACACGATCCCAGGGGATACTGAGGATTCTTGTCTGACTGACAGTGAAGAGGAACAACTTGCACTTAGGAGATCAAAGAGAGATAGAGTACTCTGTTGGGGGTACTCATCCCATGAATGGACATACTTTGCTGCAAATGACAGAGGAAAAGAACTTTAGGATTTGGAGGATAACAGTGCAATTCAAGTTGAACCTCTGCTGCGACCATACCAGGCTACACATTGTGGCTGACCTGCGGTTTGTCTATACTTTGCCTTTGAACAGACTGACACAATTTATCATTGGCATAATCTCTAATCTGAACTTTGATATGTGCTTTTACTAGAGACAATCAAGTAGACTTTTTAAAAGAAACAATTAGGAAGATTCCCTAGGCACAAAGGCTGCAGAAGGAGCATAAGGGTGTCATTTAGAAGAAGAAGGCGCAGATCTATGCGTCTGCTTACATGGCTTTATGCTACTTGACCCATGGTTGGAGTGCCTTCTACTGACACCTTTCTGATTTCACCTTTACTGATTGCTTCTTAGTTTAGGGTTACCCCATTTAAGATAGTATAGGGAGAGATAGGTTGCTTATGTTTACTTTGGAGAGCCATTTGATGCAGTATAATACTCAATTATATTTCCCGATTATTTTTGCATCGCCATTATAGAGTTAGTGGTCTGCTTTGTATTATATAGGGTACATTTCTTCAGGAGATTTGGACTCATTTTGTTCGTCCTGGATTTCTGTATGATAATGTTGAGCTTGGTCTATATTGATCTGTTTCTAAATTTATAATTAAACCCTACCAAACTCCGATTAAGTTGTCGAGTGGATCATTGTGTGACCATATTGGTTATACTGTATTGAGAGTTTAACAAGTTAGATTTTTCTCCCTTTACCTCTCATGCTGCTATCAAGACCATCGTTCTGGAGATAAATGTTATTAGAAACATACAAAGAAATTTGCTTGCTGCTAATTTCCAATCAGCGGTCGGATTTTAGTAAAGTTATGGAAACTGATAACCATAGACGTAGGCTCATTTTAGTACGTGTATTAATTGATATAACTGTAGGACTAACTGCTTGCTTTTAGGACTATATTCACCAGCATTTACCAATTCAGTGAGGATTAGATCTAAAACTACCCCTGAAGCCCCTATTCCTACTGACAATAGATTACATGCATTTGATTTTAAGACACTGCATGTAAATTCATAAAGAGGAGACTTTCCCTCAAGTGTTTATTTTAAGTTGCTTTATGAGTACATTGACACTATAGATGCGAAGGACTGCTATGTCTGTACGAACTTACCTGCGTCAGCTGTGAAAGGTATTACTTACTATCACATTCCCCTTACATATGGTGTTTCATGTAGTCTATCAATGAGCCTTTTGTATGGAAGCGTCATTTCTATTATTATTTTTCTAATTTTGATTTAGTGCTTTCTAAAGTCCCTTTGTTCAAACATTTGAATCGCCACCCCAAAGCCAAACAGATGGAAACAGCTAATAGCTTCTTCAAACCCATTGTAATGTTAGACACTGCTTATGCCCACAGGAAAGATTTAACTTGTATCCTAATTGATATTAAAAATGCATTTTTAGATTTAGTAGAACCCAGGAAAAGAGCAATGGATGCTCGCTGGAAAACAGGATGGGATCAGAGGTATAGAAGCCAATGGGCGAAGGAAGAATTAAATCACCAAGAGCCAGGAGGTATGCTCGCATTAAGTTTAGATTGAAGGCACAAAAGACAGTTGTGTGTTTGAAAAATCAAATCTGCAGTTAACACTAAAAATATGGGGAGGAGTGATTGTGATAACATTTTTTAATGTGAAGGGAATTGGCCATTATTTATGGGAGGACATGGCCCCCATATTCCTGGAGGTTATTATGTTTGTAAAGATGAAGCCTGTTTCACATTACCCAGCGTTTGGAATGGCACATGTTACTTCGCAATAGTCTTCCTAAAGATTTATCATGTTGTCGTGTAGTTCTTATAAATCTATATAAGATCTACGCGTTTAGACAGCATACACTACGGGCTTTGTGCCTGAACTGATTCCAGAGACCCCCACCAGGTATGTTGGCCAGTGTGTCAGATAGCTTACAGTGCCACTAGAAACTCCCCTTTTCAAGGAAAGAATAGTTCTTGGCAACTATCGAACATAACAACCCTGATCCCTCAGAATCGTGGAAACAGTGCAATATGTTTCGCTCAGGCACTCATGCTCACTCAGTCTCAGAGATGTACATAGAAAAAACGGTATGAACGTTTTCAATAAGCATTTATTGAACATTCCTCATTCTAGGGTAAAATAGGTGTGCTGAGACAATCATCAGACAGTAACAGATATAAATGATTAGAGGCACTAGAAAAGTGAAAGGATAGTAAATCTCTGCCATTTTGTTATAATCATTAATACAGGCAGGTATATAGAATACATGACGATAAAATGCATACTCCTACGATGCAATCCTAACTAGATGTACCTAAGTGTACCTAGCATGTGTGTAGGTGTTAAAGCCAAGAAACCCTCTAGGATAAAGTCAACCCCATTACCTGAAGTGAGAGACTGTGGGACCCCGTCTTGGTCACAAGTTGGACACCCCGCAAGGGATGTTCAGACCACTGCGAGCTGGAGTGTCTGCATGCAGGAATCTTAGTGTCTCGCGAGAGTGTTTCGGCATGGAAGTCGTGATCTCCTCTGACTATCTCAGCAAGATGTGATGTTTTTATACCCGAAGGTATCCCCAGGTGTTCCACCTTTATGTGCCACTGTCGGCCTTAGCATGACGTTGGGAATGAACCTTGTAGTATAGTTATTATGCAGGAGATGAGAGGCCTGCTGAATTTCCGAGAACCCTGAATCCTCATGCATAATGTATGAGGCTATTGTTCAGGGTTTAAACCCCACATTCTGTAAGAAGTACTGTAACTAGGTAAAGTGTCAGTCCTAGCACCCGTTATGTATGTAATGTAGTGACGAATATAGGTGAAAGGTTATGATGTTACCTGGGCCTATATTGGGGTACCTAAATAGAATATAACACCCACTCCTCATCCGACTGGACGACATAATCTAATTCTAACGTACTACCTATCTAGGTACCGGTACGCAAACATACGTAAAAACAATAGTTCCATTAAAAAATGTAAAAAAATGAAAAAACTGTTTGCCACTCAAGCAATAGCTCTAATGTGTCCGTATATATAGTTTGAACTACTACAAGCATTAGAAAGCCATGCAGGTCATAAAAATGTGTCAATTTGTTTTGAAGTTGGTTTGGAGTTTGTTTAAAAAAAGCCACATTTTTCCCAGCACATGACGGGCCAAATATTTATGTGTCCTGGCTGGTAGACACAACATCGCTGTTGCCTGCTTTCACAGGCGACGATCCCTGTAACACCTTGCACATTACATCAATCGAGCACAGATGATTTTCTGTACTGCCTGCAGCCGATGCTGGGGCAGCCTGTGTGCTGTCCAAAGCCTGGTTGTTCGTGGAGCAGTCGGTGTCCATACCAACAGGAGCAAAAATGTCCTGTGGTGGCTCCAAGAATGCCGCCATCAACATAGGAATACGCTGGGGAGCTTGCAAAACATGGGCCGTTATCGGGTCCAGTAATGCATCAACGTCCGGTTGCGCAACGTATGGAAGTGTTAGACACAGATTCAACACGCATTCCTCTCCACTGAACAGGCATCAGAGAACAGGTAAGATGTAGTCCATCCAGACTGGTCTAAATGACTAGAACCAAGAAGCGCTAAGTTCTCGTAGGCAAGGTGTGCCCAGATGTTGTACCATGCGATCATGGTATTTGCACTCCAGGAGTGCCTTTTCCATCTCTTTGGTGACTGGGACATCCATTGCGTAGCAGAAAAATTACAATCAGGATACCTGCAATTAGAACCAGGATTAGCAGAAGTCCTCCAACAATGCTTACGAATACAGAGTGTATAAAGTTTGGTACAACTCCGTGGACCATCTGAAAGGTGTTTAATAGTCCTGAACCCATGGTCTTAAATAGGTGGACTATACTCGCCGTATCAGACATGTTATAGATACGATTTACCATTTCTGCAAAATGGAAAGGGCAGTTTGTATGTATTAGTGCCTGTATCTCGGCCGAGGGCCTTGCGATCTGGAGATCAAAAGTCTCCCGGGTGGAGGTTAAGTGCACGGTTTTCTGTAAAAGCATGCCTTTCATTCTGCTCAGAGTATCAAACCGTAAAGGAGAAACATTCAATGAAGGCCATTGCGGCACCTCCCTGACTGTATGTGTCAGTGGAAACAATACTTGCATACAGCAAGTAACCCTGGAGCTCACGGTTACCATATATACGATGCCTTTTAGCATCCCACAGCAACGTTGATCATTCAGCATCAAGTAACTCCCATTTGAGAGAAGCCTAAATACCGGAGTGATCACAGTTGCCGGGGTACCTTTCAAATGGCAGGATAGGTTTGCCACTGAACCATTACAAGGTCTGTATAGCATAATACCCTGGCAAATGAGAGATCCACTAGAAGTGTCCTCGTCCTGCTTAGGAACACTTCAAGATCCCCAATCTGCATCGAAATCTGTACGGTGATTCCCTGATGAATTCCTTACCCATTTTTTCATATCTGCCCGCCTGTTGTTGTTCTAGGCAATATTGAAACTGGAAAGTTGTGACTGGTAGCGTTATGTGGACATGGATTAACCATTCTGTGGACGGGGACTCAGCCACAGTAAAAGGTAATTTGCCCAGCTTTTCAATATGCAGCATTGTATATTTTGCTCCCCTCTGTGCCATTTTCATCTATTTTTCTGTTAGATTACATGCAGAAAACAGGGACATACTGTTGATAAACTGCCAAGGCACATAACCAGCGCACAATGATTGCAGCGTCCAGCTCCATAACATAATAGAAAGTAATTGTGATTGCCCGTGCTGTAGTATGGAGAAGTCCTGTTCTAGTACGTCAATCGCAGAAGATACAATGTTATCCAGTGAATATATCCTGGATGTTAACGTAGTCATACCATTGTCAACTACGGCTAATGCCTTTTCTAGGTTAATCCTATCTATTTCTCGCAGTCTCTCAGCTGCTTTCTGTTGGGATATTTTCCATATTTCATTATCGACAGCTTATATGAAACGTTTCTGACGTGGTTTTCTAGGGCCTAATAAAGAAATCCCTTAGGTCCACATCCTCTGTAAGTAAGGATAAGTGTTGTTTCACCTGTGTTGAGGTTTTTAGCCAATCAAGGCATAACTTCCCAACACTTTATGATGTCACCACCCCCGAAAGTTCTTTTAATACATATCGTGGGTCTGGCCTATGTATACTGTACCCTTCGGTGTTACCCCTGAATCTTTCTTCACATCTATTAGTGTCTGGGGGCCAAACAAACCATCCCTTCCAATTGGGGTCTGATCTATTGTATTGTATGATGTCATCTATTGTAGCCCCTTCTTCTGATGTATTATTTTTTTCGGTTTGTGTTGGTGTAGGAATCCATGGTGTATTCAAGTATTTGTTCTTGGCTATCCCAAGACAGGAAGTCTGTTGCACAGTTTTGTTTAAGAAAATCATCTGCTGTGGAATGAGTCATGCTCTAAATAGCATTTCAGTTCACTGGACTTGCCAATCCTTAGAACCCCAGACTGATTTTAAGTCTATAGTGTCTTTCCATAAGTCGAAACCCTGTTCAGACAGTTGGGTAATAAAAGAAGCAGAGTAAATCTGTTTGGTGTTGGTTAGCATATTTTTCTGTGCGGATGTACGTGCAACCTTATAGTAATATGAGGTCGGATCTGAAATGCTAAACCCTGAAAAATCTGAAAATTTCTGTGCAAACGTTTTTGAACTGCTTTTTGGAGGTGTAGGACAATGTAACATTGGTGTTAAGTGAAAACATTCCTAGGGCTGCTGGATTTGTGTAGAAAGTGATGACCATAATGTTGATAACAATACATAGTGTTAAAATCTGATGTGTCTTCCAACATTTCATTGCTAGAAAATGTGGCAGATTGTGTGACATATTATTCACAGTTTCTAAATCCCAATCATCTGAGAATGTACTGGAGGTAATGATATCATTTAAGGACATTTTAAATAAATGTGGTACTTTTAAAAGTTCTGTTGGGCCAAATATATCATAATCAACCTTGTCCCATATTATACAATCAGGTATAGGAACTGCTGTAATGTTCACTGATGACAAGTCTCTTTGTTCACGATGTGATGAAACAGGAGGTTTCAGGATCAAGTTCACTTTTGATGCTGCAGAGCTTTGGCGTAGATAAGTTCCATTAATAAGTAAGTGGAAAGTAGTCATTAAGCCTATCCAGAAAAGAAAGAAAAGTATCCTGGTGATTATCCAAAGTTCTATCCAAGGTGACACACGGTAAGTCTTTTTAAGAAAAGTGATAAAGTCTTTGATTTGTTGTTGAGTTTTTGGGGCTGGCGTTGTTTCAGGTTCACTTGGATCCAATGAAAAGCATCATAGTCGATGAAATAGCCAGATACAGCTCGGTCTATCTTTGGCAGCTCAGCAGGTTTTGTTGAACTTGTAGATTGCTCTGGTTGAGGCATGTTTATGTAGACATCGTGTTGGGTCAAATTGAAATTTGTCTTTCATTTTGATTTTGATTTTCCGTTGCAAGAGGAATGAGTTCCATCGCATTGTTGTTTATTCCAGTGCTTTGCAAGGGTGACTCTTCAAACGTGATGAGCCTTTCTGTCTGAACTTTCTGTATGGTAGCGAGAGGGGGACGTCAGCTACCTAGGAACCCATGAGGCCTACTATTCAGTATCGGCCACATAATATGGTTTTATCAGATCTATGGAGACAAACCTTTTCTCATTTTTTCCGGCAAGAGGCGGCAAAAGTATAGTTCTTGTTCCTTCAACTGCCAGGACAGGTACAGTCTTTCTGTAAGATGGTCCAAATTCTCTTTTGTCAGTTATCTTTTCTC
This sequence comes from Triturus cristatus, assembly GCF_964204655.1. Taxonomy (NCBI): domain Eukaryota; kingdom Metazoa; phylum Chordata; class Amphibia; order Caudata; family Salamandridae; genus Triturus; species Triturus cristatus. The sequence continues at coordinate 823,862,880 of NC_140594.1, forward strand.
TGATCAGATCCCCGACTTTATGAATCCAGACAGATCTTGCCATGACTGACTTGACTTCCCCAGTGGCAAACCTTTTCACCTGGACATTGCTCTGCAGAGCCCTTGATTAATTTAGTTCCTGAAAAACAGTCAAACGTTTATTGATGTCAAAAGGTCTTTCATCCGCCACTGTGCCTTCACAATTTAGGTCAGGTACCCACATTCTTGTCCCAAAAAGGACCTCATAAGAAGTGACCCCCTAGAGAGCTTCTTGGCATAATATTTAAGGCCCTCTGGACCCCATATAGGTACTTGACCCAACTACCACCCACGCCTAAAACTCTAGCTGTTAATGATTGCTTTAAGTACCGGTTTTTCCTTTCCACAATTGAATTTTCCTGAGGATGGTAAAGAGAGGAGTACCGCAATGCAACACCCAAACTTCCCATGGCCTCCTTGTAAGCTCTGCAGCTAAACGCAAGGGCCGCGGTCAGAATGTAATGTGCCAACTGCGTATGTCTCTATAAAGACTTGCAAATGTTTGATAACAGTTTGAGCATCAGCCGAGCGCTGAGGCCATACCCATAGGAATCTTGAGCAGGAATCCATTAGCACTATTATGTACTTGTAAGCCCCATCGGGTTGTAAGGGGGCACAGTGGTCCAAATAGACACACGCGAGAGGTCTGTCTGATATCAATAATGGTGTCTGCGCTGGACGTGTTATGGTGGAGCCTTTCATCTGCTGACAGATGTTGCACTTTAAGACATAGTCTTTGGTCTGCTTTGTTAACCCTGGTCATCAATAGCGATGTTTCAATAAAGAAACTGTTGCTGTAACTTTTGCATGTGCAGAACCCACACCCTTGTGTGCAGCTAAAATTAAGCCTAATCTGCGATCCATGTTTGGTATTACTCTATCCCCCAATCCCGGAATCTGAGCAAATGGAACGTTGTTTGCATCTAACTTGTAGGAGTACTTGAGTGGATAACCTTTTGGAAGTGCTTTGTTGTCTTTGCCTGAAGCAATGACAGCTACCATTATCTGTCCGTTTATTCTCGATTTTGAACGAGTGATTACAGCTACAGACGCAGTTCATACTGCCCCCTTTGCGGCTTCATCAGCCAATGAATTCCCTTCGACGTGAACGCCATCACGTTGATGACTCAGCGCGTGTTTCACATGAGCTCTTGGTAGCTCGTTTTTCAACTCCGCTACCTGTTCCCATAGCATTTTGTGCTTTATTGTGCCACCTTTTGAGTCTTTAAACCCATTTTGTCCACAATAATGTAGATATTCATTATATGACTGGACACAGTAAAATGAATCGCAAACAATTAGTGTGGGGAATTTTCGATCCTTGTAAACCAGCGCCAGTAAAAGAGCTTTCAGTTCTGCTAACCGAGCTGTGCAGTCTCCTAAGGACTGAGTCTTTGTACAGCTCAGATGGAATGTGCCATCCTTTATCCGACCCTTAACAATCGCACATGCAGCGCTGTATTGTTGTTTACTCCCTATGGCCAGTTGAGCAGATCCGTCAGTGTAAATTATGAATTCATACTGATCTAGAGGCATAATTTAATTCGGGAGAGGATATTCTTGTTCGTATTGCAAGAATGACTGTGTTTTTAGACTTGGGTAGTACCTGTATTCTACATCTGATGCAGTGAGAGAATTAGCCCATTGTATCCATCGCCTTTGTAGCAGCCTCTAAGGCCGGTACTGGGGTCACAACTATAATTTGTTTCCCCTGAGCCAGTGCTCTTTTTCTCACCACAGCAGTCTGTACTGCTGTCAGAATTTTCTCTGTGGATGCAAAACACATCTCAGCATTTGTGTACAAATGTGATTTGTATGCTATTGGTACTGTTTCACCTTCATTGTAGGTCAAGTAGGTGTACCCAGATTGACCCCCAACTATACGGATCACCAGGTTGCGGATATTTATGCATGTCTGTAAGTGTTTGGATGCTATCATGTCAGCTTGTAGGGAACAAAGGATTTCTGTGTGTTCCTGTGTCCATTGCCTAACTGAAAAATCAGGTCTTATCAGGTCTTAGAAAGGTTTAACCCGTTCTGCGTGATCGAAAATGTATGTTCTGAAGAAATTTAGGAATCCCAGTATTGATTGTAACAAAAATGTATGATTTTGGAGGTTGGAGCAGCGTACACTTTTCTAAAAAGTTGGCTGCCAGACTTTTTTCTTCACTTGAAAGCTCATATCCCAAAAACAGGACATTGAGATGGGCTATTTTTGATTTTTTAAAGTTAAACTTGTAGCTCTCGGAGGCAAAATCCCAAAATTATGGTGCTTACCCTGGTCAAGTGTTCCTCCAGGTCATCATCCGTCAGATAAGTATCGTCTACATAGGATAATGCCTCTTTGTCCAGATTCTGAAGTAATTCAGTTAGGATGCCAGCGCTGAGAATGCTGTCAAATATCTGCTCTCAGGCCTATATTTTGGCAGAAAAATCCATTTGAGATATTTAGTGCTATTTTGTATTTTTTCTGCACAATGTTATTCATTAATGCGGCACTATGTGTGTTTTGTACTGCAAATGTTTTTGTGTATGAGTTCAGATGTCTGTAATCTAAAACTAGACAATATGAGTTATCCGGTTTCATTACGGGAAACAAAGGATTATTCATTGATGAGGTGCAAGTTTCAGTCACACCTTGGTATTCAAGTTGATCTAAGATCTCCCTGCATGATTTTTCACTTCTTGTTTTATTGGATACTTTCTCTGTGGAGTTGGAGTAGATTTTAGTGGTATCACGTGGTGAGCTGATTGTTCATCCCACCCAACATGGTTGTGATATAGTGCTGGAGCAAGAGCCACCGTCCACTCCTGTGTGTATGTGTGTTTTACGTATTGGGGAACGAGGTCGGAAAAGGCTGGCATGATTACCATCTCTCCCTTTGGGCAATTCATAAGCAAAGCAGGCAGCTAATCTTTCTCAACTAAGAGAATGTCATATCCAAAAGTAAAGTTCTCCCAAAAGAGACCTTTAATTTTCCTGGGCTTATCCCCTTCCATTTTCAGTATTATTTCATATAACCTATGTGGGACACTAACCCTAGTATCAGGTGTTTCCACCGTGATGGAAAATCGCTGTTGCCTGCCTTTGCAGATGATGATCCCTGTAACACCTCGCACATTTCGTCAATCGAGCAGAGATGATCTTCTGTACTGCCTGCAGCCGATGCTGGACCAGCCTGTGTGCCAACCAAAGCCTGGGTGTTCGTGAAGGAGCCGGTGTCCATACCAACAGAAGCAGTAATTTCCTGTGGTGGCTCCAAGAATGCGGCCATCAACATAGAAATACGCTGGGGACACTGCAGAACATGGGCCGTTATTGGGTCCTGTAATGCATCAACGTCCGATTGCGCAACTGATGGAAGTGTCAGACACAGATCCAACACGCATTCCTCTCTGCAGAACAGGCATCGGAGTACAGGTAAGATGCAGTCCATCCAGACAAGTCTCAATGACAGGAACCAAGAAGCACTTAGTTCTCGTAGGCGAGGTGTACCCAGATGTTGTACCATACGATCACGGTATTTGAGCTCCAGGAGTGCCTTTTCCATGTCCTTGGTGAGTGGGACGTCCATTGCGTAGCAGAAAAATTACAGTCAGAATACCTGCTATTAGAAACAGGATCAGCGGAAGTCCTCCAAAAATGCTTCTGAATATGGAGTGTATAAAGTTTGGTATAACTCCGAGGACTGCCTGAAAGGTGCTTAATAGTACTGAACCCGTGGTCTTAAATAGGTGGACTATACCCGTTGTATCAGACATGTTAAAGATACGATTTACCATTTCTGCAAAATGGAAAGGGCAGTTTGTACGTATTAGTGCCTGGATCTCGGCCGAGGACCTTGCAATCTGGAGATCAAAAGTCTCCTGGGCGGAGGTTAAGGGCACGGTTTTCTGTAAACGCTTGTCTTTCATTCTGCTCAGAGTATCAAACCGTATAAGATGCATAATGTATGAGGCTATTGTTCAGAGAAAACCCCACTTTCTGTAAGGAGTACTGTAACTAGGTAAAGGGTCAGTCCTAGCAGCCATTATGTATGTAATGTAGGGACGAAAATATGTGAAAGGTTGTGATGTTACCTGGGCCTATATTGGGGTACCTATATGGAATATAACAATGTAGAGCAATTAGATGATCCCACCTGGCGTTCACGTAAGAGATCCAGAAGAAGCGGTAGTGGTGCTGAAATAGCAAGAGATATATTTGGTGCATTGATTCCTTCTGTAGGAGTTGTTCTGAATGATACGAAAATTAAGAAATTGCCCACTATAGTTGATAAGGTATCTACAAGTACTGCAAGTTCATTATTAGCTGTGGACAGTGAAATGATAGCAATAAGGTGTATGGTAATGAAGACTCTTGCATTAGACGTCCTTTTCCCGAAGAAGGGCGGAGTCTGAAAGATGTTAAAGGTACAGCAATGCTGCACCTATATACCTGACAGGTTGAAGAGGTGAAGAAATATATTAATAACCTGAAAGACTTATAGGGATATTTAAAGGAGTTGGAAGATACAGGTGCTTGGAAAGCAATTGGAAATAGATTTGCTGCAGGAAGGAACTGGTTTGGAAACCTTGGAAGTGGAATAGTTGGCTCCATTTTGAAATCCCTTGTGAAAATTGCCCTTTGCGCAATATGTCGGTTTGTGATATTTAAGGGATACAAGTGTATGAAAGCAAAAAGAGAGGTACGGCAGGAAAGAGGGGAAGAAGAAGTAAAAATAAAGAATGTGGAATTAGAGGAGAGTCAGTGTCGATTTTATGATGAAATGAAGTATCTGGAAATTTCTAAACGGAAAATGATGAAGACTTCAGAGTTTTGATTTTATCTCATCTGATAAGATTCATATGCTGAATGTGATGACTCACCGGTAACAAGTGGAGAGGATGGAGGAAAGACAGGAGGAATTGGCCTGGGAGGAGAAATTGCAAGAGAGGGAGGAGAAACAGGGAATGGGAGGAGAAACAGAAGGGAAAGGAAAGAGAGCTGGAAAGGGAAAGGATAGCCCTTGAGAGAGCGAAACGTGGCTTGGGAACAATGACAGGTCTATCTGAGATATGTGACTATTCATCCCGTTGAGGCCAGGTTATGGCCAAGGTTCCAAAAGATCTTGTGCATGTGTATGTGGAAGTTCAAGATATTTTGGAATGGTTTATGAGCTTTGAAGTTGATTGCAAGGTGCAGGCCTTAAATGAGGCGACTAAGGAAGCTGCATTCATGGGGCGTATGCCACTGGAAGGGACAGCCGTCATTAGGAGAATGCTTGTGGCAGACCAGATCACCTATGAGCGAGTGAAGCAAGCTCTGATTAGGAGGATTGGGCTGAAGCCAGCTCAGTACCATCAAAGATTCTGTGATTGCATGAGAGTGGATGGCGTTCCATTTGTGGTTAGCTTATAGGTTTCACAAGGGGCTATAGGAGCATTGTAATGATGTGTCCGGGAAGGAGCATCTGAAGAAGGGAGGAGAGGAGAGTTCTTTCAACTTCAAATGGTGACTTGCTTCAAATGCCACCATGTGGGACGCTTTCAAAGAGAATGCCAGGCTAAAGATCCCGACCCAGCAGCACCCATGCTAGCAAGCATGTTACACCTGGGCAAGGGACCCAAGATGGGTTGGTTGCACTCAACCTATGGAAACTTGGAAGAGGAACCCACATGCTCTGAAGCACACTCATCCTAACACTATAAAACAATGGGGTTTGTGCAGGAAGTTCATATCAAAGGAAGGAAAGTGCCTATCCTGAGGAAAAACTCCTCCCGCACTATGGTTGAGAGGAAGTACTTTAAGCCTGAGGAGAAACTCCCTGGAATCAATTATACAGGTTTGGTAGCCAGTGGAGAGGGCATGGATCATCCACTTGCTAGAGTTGAGATTGAGCTCAATGGCAAGGCAGCCATGATTGGTATCAGGGTAAGGGAAAGGTAACGTGCTGGATGTCTCTTGGCAATGATTTGATTGCTGCTGACTTGGTGCCAGGACCAGAGGTCTTCATGGCTTGGACAACGTCAGCTGTGTTGACCAGAGCACAGGATACCCATCAGTCTCAGAATGGGGCTGGATAGTTCCTGATTTGCAGGGACAGGGCCAAGGTAGTTTGCAGGAAAAAGCAGAATCCGGGAAAGCAATGGCCTTGGAGGTCATCACTTCTGCTCCAGAGGGAGAAGGGGACGAGGCTCCAGAAGTGGAACAGTTGAACACTATGTTGGCTGTGAGGATTGCCTACTTTATAGTGAGCCGGTAAATCCTGAGCCAGGGACTAGCAAGCGATTAGTGGTTCAATTCGTGCACAGGAACTTTCTGTTGTCACTGGCTCATAAAATGCCTTAGCCGGACACTTAGGGATTAGAAAAACCCAGGATAGGTTGGACATCTGTTCCGTTGGCCAGGGATATCCAGACACAGAGCAGTTCTGTACAACCTGTCCCATTTGCCAGGGGAGCAGTAAGACATGAGGGAAGACTAAGAAACCGTAAGTGCCTCTACCAGTTGTAGGGGTTCCTTTCAAGCGGGTGAATATAGGTGTTCTATTTGACCGAGTGGGAATGAACATATTTGTTTCATTGACCCGCCCCTCTCAGTTAGGCAACAAGTATATCTTGGTTGTGGTAGATCACGCCATCAAGTACCCTGAAGCTGTACTTTCGAGGAGCATGACTGCATAGGTAGTAGCAAGATCTCTCCTGGGGATCTTTTCTAGAATCGGATTTCCAAGAACAATAATTTCTGATCAGGAAACCAACTTCATCCCTTCTTACATGAGAGAGATGTGGGAGCATGATGGTGTGGCATAGCACTTCTTTACAGCATCCCACCCACAAAGCAATTGATTGGTGGAGCGGTTTAACAAGACACTGAAGGGCATGATGGGAACTCTCCTAGAAAACCTCAGGGGGAAGTGGTATCTTCTCCTGCCATGTCTTTTGTTTGCCTACCAAGAGATTCCGCAGAAGGGGGTGGGTTCAGTTCCTTTGAGCTTCTGTCTGGATGGGAAACAGCATTTATAGCGTGGGTGGCTTGCTTTTACCACGCATTTGCCTTCACCATGCATATGCATGGTAAAGGCAGCCAGCGCTCTAGATTCAGAGTGGAAGGGCGGCGAGAATGGAAGGAGGAAAAGGAAGGATCAGGACAGGAAGGATCGGGACACGGCTTGATAAGTAGGGCTTGGGGCCAGGTATTAGGGCTCAGGGCTTCGGGGTTGGGGTAGTTTTTAGGGCTGGGGCTAGTTTTAAGTTTCAGGGTGGGTGGCTAGGGTCAGGGTAGGTTTTAGGGCTAGGGCTAGGTTTTATGGCTCAGGGCGGGGGGCGGGCTTTTTTAGGTCCGGGGCTGCTTTTAGGGCTCAGGGTGGGGGCTGGGGTTAGGGTAGTTTTTAGGGCTGGGGCCAGGTTGTAGGGCTCAGGGAGGGGGGTTGGGGTAGTTTTAGGGCTGGGGGCCGGGTCCTTTGTAGGGCTTGGGGACAGGTTTTAGGGCTCAGGGCGGGGTGCAATCTTTACCACTCACATGCCCTTACCAATCATTCCTTTACAACAAAAGTAGTTGTAAAGGCATGCGTGGTAAAGGCATCCATGGTAAAGGCGTGGTTGTAGTAAAGACCATGTTGTTAAGGCATGAGATATAATAGCATGCGTGATTCCGTCATACTACCATCTGGACACCCAACGTAGGGTCCACTCACTTTAGGGTAAGAAGGAACATCAGTCTCCACAGAAGGATGTGGTGGACTATGGGACTATGAGATTGGCCTCAGGAAATTGATGGCGCAATACATGAGTCAAGCAAAAGAAAACCTTCAGGTCAGCCAAACGCTAATGAAGGAATGGTATGAACAGAAAACTAAACTGAATGTGTATCAAGAAGGTCAAGAGATGTTGGTGCTAAAGCCTATTTTTACCAGGGCTTTAGAGGACAAATGGTGAGGGCCATACAAGGTAGTTCAGAATGTTTCTGAAGTAAACTACTTGGTGGACACAGGTGCTACAAGGAAACCAAAGAGGAAGTTCTATGTCAACAGGCTGGAGCCTTAACTCCGAAGAGATTACACAGTAACTGTCATGACGATGGCAGAGAATGTAGAGGAAGACAGTGAGCCTCTTCCTGACGTGCTGCATAGTGTCATTAAGGATGGCACTGGGAAAGGGTTTTAGTTAGCCCGTGAGTTAACACTGAAGCAGAAGAGGGAATGTAGAGAGCTGTTGAGACAATTTGACATCCTCTTCTCACTGACTCCAGGGTTGACACCTGTCTGTATGCATGACATAGACACAGGTGACAATCTGCTAGAGAAGGGCAGAATGTACAGAATGTCTGGACGGGTTGAAGTTGTCAAAATGTTGGACATGGGGGTCATTGGGAAAGGTCGTTGTTCTTGGTCTAGTTCGTTGGTTCGAGCACCAAAGCAAGGGTCTACTGACTTGCAGCTCTGTGTGGACTACCGAACCCTCAATGAAGTAACCAAGACTGATGCCCATCAAGTCTCAAGAGCGGATGCGCTTGTGAATCGGTTAGGTGCTACAAAGTACTTGAGTACCTTAGATCTGACCAGTGGATACTGGCAGATCTCTTTGATACCAAATGGCAAGGAAAAGAAAGCATTCTCTATGCCAGAGTGGTTGTATTATTTTAAGGTTAGGCCCTTTGGGTTGAAGAATGTTCCTGACACTTTTCAGCATTTGGTAAACCATGCTCTTGCAGGGCTGGAAGAGCTCTGTGTGGTTTACTTGGATTACACTGCAAAGTTCAGCAATTCATGGCAGGACCACATGAGACACCTAGGACAAATGTTGATGAGGATACAGGAGGCAAAACTGACCATCAAGGCAACCAACTGTCAGGTGAGACAGTCCTCTGTAGTCTAGTTTGAGCGTGAGGTGAGGAATGGGAAGTTTTGCCCGTTGGATGCTAAGATTCAGATGAAGGAGTGGGAAGTGCTGTAGGAAGCTGGTTCTTTATTTAGTGGACTACAAAGAAGTACAATGTGTAAAGAGTCCAGCCCACCTTCATTGGTTTACAGGGGCAAAAATGATAACACTAAATGCTCTCTTTTGTGGGAGTGTGGGCGAGCAGTTTAGGCTTATCAGCGGGCAGTGCTAAGCATCTGTTATATCACAATAAATGAGACAGACACTCAAGAATAAATACAAGACCAATTTAGAAAAATAAGTAGTATTTTTATATAAATTGTGATACCAAGAACATCATTATCAGGTAAGTACTTTTTTAAATATTGAATTTCACAGGTAAGTAAACAGGTCACTTAAAAGTGTTTTTTTACGCAGCAATTCTTCCCTATGGGAGAAAAGGCATATGTTGCATACAGTTATTTACGGTCAATTTCTGGGGGCCTCCTCTGGGACATAGAGTTGTAGGGGGACAAAGGACCAAATTACCAACAACAGTTATTCATTACCTGCCCTGGGGTGTCCGAGTGCAGAGGCGCTGGTCGGGTTGGTAGCTTTGCGCGCTATGCCGGTGGAGAGAAGTGAGGCACCTAGAAACAGGCTGGAGAGGGGGACTTGGGGACACTACAGTAGCTCCCAATGGGGGGGGGGCTCAGGTAACATGGGTCCGGGGAACAAGGGGGCACAGCCGGGTTGTCGATACTGGGGCTAAGCGCTCAGGTGCAGAGAGGAAAGCCGACTGGGCTCTATACATCCTCGGGCCTTGCAGTTGTCAATCTCTCTGGTTGAGTGTGCAAAATCAGGACAGCTGGGCCACTCTGGAGGTGGGTCTCTGCAGTACTGATATCCATTGATGGCTGCTCGGTCTTGGTGCTGTTAGACTCTCTTCTGGACTTCAACAGACCTTGGTTGCTGCAAGGAGTCCAGTATCCAGGTATTGGTCCTGTGCGACTCCTGTCGGTCCTGGTGTTCTTTCAGTCTTGCCTTCAGGGGCACAGTTACCTCTTCCTGGGGAGCTGCTGCATTGGTCTGGCCAGAAAGCGGCAACTCAGTGAATGGGACTCTACTTCTTCGGGGCCTGCGGCGTGCAGGGGAGTAGATCCTCTACTCGAATGGAGATTGCTGGCAATTTGTGAAGGGCTGGCATTCTACTGGGGTTCTTGGTAGTTGCTCTGCTGCAGGATGAATCACTCTGCCATGAATGTCGAGACAGGCAGGAATGGTTCATTGCCAAAGTCCACAGCAGTCTTCAGTTCCCGTTGTCTCGCAGTTCTTTGTCTTCTTCTTCTGGATCCATTGAATTAAAGCTCCTGGCATCAGGGGTGCTTACTAAATACTCAATTTATGGGCGTTAAAGGGAGTGACAGGTAGTAGCCAATGGGCTACTTACCTTTAGGGCGAGTACATCCCCTGTATGACCACTTCCTGTGGGAAGTGGGGATAACCCTGACCCAGAGAGCAAAATTCCACCAAAACCACGATGGTGGGAATCTAAGTTACGTGGTTACATCAGGTAGCCCACCATAGGGGTGGAACTAGCCTGATGGAACACACGCCTGCGGACTAGCTAATTTTCCCACCTGTCCTGGTGCCAAATGGGCCAGGGTCAGAGGGTGGCCTTTCCTCTTTGTCGTGGAAGCCTTGGGTCGCATATCAAAGGCAGCAGAGGCCTTTAAATCTGTCTGCCTTGAAATGCTGAATACTTAGCCTTCCTGCTTGGAGGAGGTGACAACAACTCCGGCTGGAGCACTCATTGTTTCTGCCCTCAGAGAGCGTAGGCTCTCACCTGCAGAGAGTCAAAAACCTGTCTGTGGTGGCAGGCTGGTCAACACCAGTCAGCCTGTACACTAGTAGATGGTAGGTTTTCAGGGGGCACCTCTAAGGTGCCCTGTGGGTGCATGTATAAATAATTCCATCACTGGAATCAGTGCGGGTTTATTAATACGAGATGTTTGATACCAGACATCTCTATTTTCAGTGAAGCCATCATGTTCTGGGGAACTGGTACCAGTGTTCATCACATGTATGCAAAATAGCTTCTCTGTTCACTTGTCATATCTAAAAATCGACTTAGACATCACAGGGACATATATGCTCATGCAGATAAGTCCACAAATGTAGTATAGTGCACCCTGCCTTAGGGCTGTAAGGCTTGCTGTAGGGGTGATTTACCTATACTGCATGCAGTGTCTACAGGCATGGCACGTAGAGGGTGTGCTGTGTCATGGCTTCACTTTTCTCTGCACTAAATCATGCAGCCTGCAATGGCAGTGTTCATGTGTGTGCTGAGGTATGCCTTAGGGTGGCACAATACAAGCTGCAGTTCTTAGGGACCCACTTTAGTACCCTGTGCCCTAGGTACCTGAGGTACCATTTACTAGGGACTTACAGGGAGAGCTAAAGGTATTGTAAATTGGGGAACAATTATACAGTTTTAGGGAAAGAGATTTAGCACTGGGACCTGGATAGCAGAAACCCAGTGCACCTCTATCAAAATTGAATCAAATACCAGGCAAAAAGTGAGGGTGACCATATCAAAAAGTGCATTTCTCTACAAGTGCCTACTATCCAAACTGAAGTGATGGCCTTTTTAGGACTCATCAGGTATTACAGTAACTTTTTGGTAAACTTTGGGACTATAATTGCCCCATTGACTGCTTTGACCTCTGTCATAAAGCATTTGAGGAACTGAAAAAGGCACTATGCACTGCACTGGTACTGAAAGCACCTGAATACAGTCAGCCCTTCAGTGTACAGATGGATGTCTCTGACAAAGGAGTTGGAGCGGTGTTAGCTCAACCGGATGACAATGGTAGAGAGCGCCCAGTAGCCTTTATTAGCAGGAGATTACTACCTAGAGAAGAGAACTGAGCGGCTATTGAGGAGTGCTTTGCCATAGTGTGGGCCTTGTGTAAGTTACGCCCTTTTTTGTTTGGCACTGATTTTGCAGTGCAAATGGATCATAAGCCACTGAAATAGTTGATGGCTATAAAGGGAGAGAATCCCAAGTTGTTGAGATGGTCTATTTCTTTGCTGATGGTGGAGCACATAGCCGGATATTGCCACAGGAACGCTGATGGACTTTCTCACCAGTTTTACCATTCTGACCACCCAGCTTCTCCACTTTAGGAGCTGTTTTCAGGGTATTCTGATCTTGGAGGGGCATCTATTGGGATAGAAAAGTCCTTTACATGCTAATGGATGTGCACCCCTGTACTGAGTGCCCAAATCTACTGATGTCTGGGTCCCCAATGTGGATTTTTGTTGTCATAGGCACACAGATCATGTGTGTGTTCTATAACATAAGTGTGTCTCACATATTGTGGTCTTGTTGGACAGGGAGGGGTGCTCAAAGTGTTACCCTCATAGCGGTGGTAGACTATTACCTTCACCAGGAGTTAAGAAACAAAAGCACAGTAGTGGCAGCATACACTGTAATGACCAGTAGGATTGAACAGGTGCCACTGGAGTGAGGTCTACAGGCTCACTCACTTTTTAAAGTTCCACTGCTGTGTGCTTAACTCACCATTGGCTACATCGGGTTGGTGTGAAGTACTGGGGAGCACATTAGTGGTGTATCTGTGCCGGGAGTATGTGTACCGGTGGAGGGTAAGACACACAGACAATTTCGTACTGAGTAGTGCCTTCATGGTGTATGCTTGTGCTGGTGATGCATCTGCCTGAGAGTGGTACAGTACCTGAAGGAAGTAGTGCTGTGTGGTGGGTGCAGGATAAGTGCAAGTGCTGGGTGTATGTGTACCTGTGAGTGGTACAGTACATAAAGGATTCAATGCTGGGTGTGCATGTTAAATGCACATGCTAGATGTATGTGTGTCTCTGAATGGTACATGGAGGTTACAGTACTGTGCAGTGCGTGTATGCTGTATACATGCACCGGGTTCCATTGTGGGAGATCTAGGCCTGCATGGTGAGGCATGGAATGAATGCAGAGAGATCCCCCCAGACAGATTTGTGGATTGCTACATTCCTGTAAGCTGGGTGGAACACAGACTGGGGAGGAGAGGAGTAGACCTCTCATAAACTTCAAGGTGTGCACTTTTATTCAGTGAGAGGTCACAAGGAAGGGGCCTAGGCATATCTTAAGAAGGAGATGAGGCTGATAAGAGAATCAGAAAGAGTATGACCGGGATTCCTAGGCTAATCTTGTGATGCACATATCACTGTGGCTGATATCCAGCTGTGAACTACAGTCGCTCCCATAACCTGTGCTGTGGGACTATCAGCTTCAGAGACATCCCTGTTGTGACAAACTGCTTTTCAAGAGGCAGAAGGAGCAGAGGAGTATGCACTTGATAAGAAGCAGAATCCCTACATAAAACTTGAAAGACTCAGACTCTAAATCATATTTGGTGTCTAGAAATGGACTATAAGAGGGGGAGGTTGAGACCTCAAAAAATGTCAACTGCCAAGCAGCCAGGCAGACTATGTAAGGAGGGAAGCTCTGCAAGACTTCTGTGACCAGGACTGGGGGCCTAGGCCTGCTGGACTCCCTGCTTAGTGAATGCAAATCACCCAGGGAATCCAAGACCACCTGCCTTGGAGTCTGGAGCACCCTCACCTGTCTGCTTGCCTAGACTAGTGTTCCCTGTGAGCAAGAGGAGAGCATTGGAGGGAGCGTGGCCCAGTGGGAAGCCCTGCTGAGTGGACTCGCTGTGTGATGTGTGAGGAGACGACATCTACACCGATCAATTCATTGGCCATGTGCAGGACTGAGTCTGCAACCCTCATATGCCAGTAGAGAACCACCATGAGGATAGCTGTGTGTAATGACTGCCGTGCGGTAAGGGCCAAAGCCTGATGCAGTAGCATTGCAGTGACCCCATATGCCAGGAGGGGCTGCCGTGGTAAAGACTGCAGTGCAGGAAGGGCTAAAGCCTTGTGCGGTAGTGGTGGGGAAACCCTGTATCAGGAGGGACCACCGAGGTGAAAGACTGCCATGTGGTGAGGGCTGAAGCCTTGTGCGCCAGCTCTGCAGCAACCCCTTATGACAGGAGGGGCTGATGTAGACAACTTTGCCGTGTTGTTCTGGCCGGAGCCATGGACAGTGAGTGGTTGTAAGCCATAGGTCACTGGGAGCAACCTGGACTGTGACTGGTTCGACCTCCGATGGATTACTGAGGACGCCATGGGAGCAGCATGACCCAAGTGGGGACACAGAACAGGATTTTCGTACTTTTCTCCCCATCTGGAGCATGTGAACACTTACCCCGCAGGAGAAAGCCACAAGAACCCCCTGATACCTGCAGGAGCACGAATTTGAGGAGAGAGCCTGTGCCCACTGATTACAGCTGCTGAGTCGGAGTGTGAGTGACCCATCTGACTTGACTGGAGTCGCTGTGAGCACCAGTGGACGTGGCACACTCCAGGACTCTGAACGCTTGACTTCTGCTGGAGCAGATGAGATTTGATTCGGGCCTGAAGGCCATGGGGAAATTTGCTGCTAAATCCAGCACATGTATGCTGGAACAAATTTTTTAAAATTGTAATTCCATTGTGGTCCTGTGGTACCAATTCTTTCTGTTTTGCGTTTACATTTTGAGCAAAATTTAAGTTTAGTTTAGGGTTCCTCAAAGATATACAGAAAGCCCTTTGGTTTTTAATCGGCCATTGAAGAGAAATCTGAGAACATTACAGTGCTAGTTCAATATATTGATGATTTATTGATTACATCCAAGACAAATCGGGGCTGAAGATTAAATGCAATTGCCTTGTTAAATCACCTTGCAGGAAATGGAAATAGGGTGTTATGGTGAAGTAGTGTTTGGATTGTTGTCATGTCATGGAATGCAGCGATGTCATGAGGAGCTACATTCCATGTATGTCAGTTAATTCAGGGGGCCCATGCTGTATGGATGCATATCTTGTTTGTCAATAAACATATCTTATAACAACAATCCTTGTGAAGGAAGTACTACAATATTGTGACGACCAGGACCAGAACGTTGCAGGGGCCATAGGATAACAAAGAACAACAAGGGAAAGGTGAAGGGCAGTGCAGTATTTGTTCAACGTCACGTGGAAGGTGGAAGTGTTTTATTGGATGAGGTGCTGATTCATATAAGTGTCGCGCAGTCTCGCAGTCTCGCACCAAGCATCGAGAACCTAGAATTTATTTATATTTATTTTGGCTGTAACCTTCATTTCATGCAGCGTTTGAGAAGCGCAATCCTGCCATTTTAAGTAATGGCTGGTTTGATCATAGTGCGAGGAGGCCTCCAGCTCTATTTTTAAGAGCATCCGCTAGCTGTGTCTGCACTTTCGTTGTTACAGTCTGTGCACTGCTGCGGTCTCTGTCGGCGAGCGATGGAACACTCAGGGAGCCTCGCAGGTGTGGTCTACATTGGCTGACGGTGAAAGTATGAATAGCAAGGCGGCAAAATCTATTAGACGAAGTGTGGAAGGAAGTCCACGCAGGTAAGATGTAGTTTAAGATGTTTTATTGAAGTAGGTTACAAGTTGAAGAGTTGTAGTGAAGCAGGTTGTTAAGTTCTGTAAAGCAGCCCCACCAGGAGCAGCCTGCCTACTGTTCCGCCCATTCTCCAACTGTCACACATCACCTCACAGGCACCCAACATTCCAATACGCATCATTAATCCAACATTCCATGTAGCACACAGCACATTCACACTGGCTGAACAGGGGAGAGATAATGGCAGAACATTAGCATGAACAGGATACTACAGATCCCCCTTTCTTATATAACAAAAGCATAAATGTGGTTACCTGCAAGAAGATAAAACAATGTGAACAAAGAAAAGGAATAAATGAGAGGAACACTAAGCAACAGAGTAAATGCAATGGAAATGAACAAATTGGAAAGCGCGAAGACATAGGAGGAAAACAATGAAAAGAAAGAGATGGATAAATATACACAAATGAATATGGCCCATCCTCTCTATCTATAAATTTCAAACGAGTAGAATAAAGTAAAAAGGCATAAGAAACAACAAATTAGCAGATGCACATAAACGCACCAAAGGCAACCCCCAAACACACCCACTGGCCAGACAGGCATGCAAGGAAGGAAGACATAGCACGATACAAACTAAACTCATGCTTTACACCCAGACACACAAAGTAGTGAAGGAAAGGTATCCTCCTAGGAAAGGAAGAACGAGAATCACACTACAATAAGGTAAAGACGGTGGACAAAGAAAGACTGACAAAAAGGTATAGTCCAGATTCCAAGGATGACAGGAAGATAAGGCATCACAAGGAGAACTGAACAAGCGAGAAAACAGAGAAGATGAGAAGAAAATACAAGAATCCTCCACCATTTACAAATTGATACAGAAATAAGATATGAGAATAACGTTGGGTTTTCAACCTACACTGCAGGTTCGCTGTGCCAAGATACAGATTAATTCCCGGAGGTGTACTGACCTTAGCAAGCATGTTGCAAATACAAGGAAAAAATTGCCTACAATGTTAAGTAATGCGACTTTACAGGAACACAGGTTGTAATTGTGAAAACTGGAGAATAACAAGTAAAAACCACACAAGTTTTCTTGTTATGGAAATGTCATACAAATAAAGTCATCAGTTCACTGTTCCGAAGAAACAGCAGGACTCAATTCCTTTAAAACAAATGTTATCTTTAGAGGGAGGGTACAAGATGAACAAAATAAGTCAAACCTCGCTGAGAGAAACTTTAAATTAAACAGCACGATGGTACAGTGTGCAGGGATTACCATACTAGTGCACACGCAATGATGACTGTGCTGCTTCTCAAAAGACTACATACAAGCTCTTGTTTAGTTGAAAATTTAATTGCAGTTCGTTGACTCAATGCAGTAGGAAAATGCTGTGAAGGTGACAATCCTTAGCTCAGATAGCAGGAGAACTCCGTAGAATGAGACCGGATGATCTAAAAGAAATGGCGGCACGTACGGGACTCTGTGCCGGGTGGCTCTAGGCCGGTACAGGTTGTAAAGCATCCTTCAGCAGCTCCAGCAGATTCCCAGCAATGTAGAAGATGACACAGTGGCTTCGCGCGACGAGAACAAAGGTATGACATTGCGTGCTGAAACCGTTTTGTGTCATTTATAGGAAACCGCAAAGCAGCGATTTAACGGCCCCAGAAACCATGCCCCAAAAGAGGGAAACCAACATGGACAAGATCTGACTCACCAGAAATGTCCCGCTCCAGTCAATGGAAAAACAAACGTAGGCATAAAATTAACACCACAAACTTTGTTGGTTTATCAGGAAACAGGTAATTCACCACATCGCCCACGGTGAAAGACACTATCCAAGACAGCTTGTTGCCAACATGTCGAGCAAAACCTTATCTAGAGGAAACGCAGACGCTTGCCCATCTTGTAAAATGTCTTAGCCGGACAACTTCTCAATTTTTTGACACCATTACAGTCAGTTGGAGTCCAAAAACTTCGAAAAGAATGTTCCCTAGTTCAGATAGGCTGATGTACCTGTACTGACACAAATTGATACAGCAGAAAAGCTCACTGACCGCCAAAAACACATCTTGACACTGTGCAGTTACATGTCTCCAAACACCGAAACACTGTAGTGGTAGGTTGAAGTCAGCAACAAACACTCTGTAGTAGACAGAATTCAAAAGTGCAGTGTCACTGTGAAAGATAGTGGGAAAAGACCATACTTTCCATCCTTGACGACTGGAATGATTTCCCAAGCTCCGTGAGGTTTTTGGATGTCCACAGGGGCAACAGAATTAACAAACTGTAGGTTGGTAAGCTTGATGACAGAATGACTGCTTATAAAATTTAAAGTCCCAAATAAGTGATCCAGATGAGCACAGCACGCCTGGGCTGGGGCTGTCAGATGGTGATGACACTGGTGGAGCTGAGAGGGGTAGTGCTTCATCTTTACATGTATCTTGTTGTCTTCTTTGCTTTTCTGTGAGGAACTTCTTTCTTTCTTTTAAACGTCCTCGTTGTTCTGTGAAGAACTCTGCCCCCTGGTACACGCCCGAGCTGAAACTCCTAAGAAAAGGATGTAAGAAGCTGGAGCGCTCCTGGAGGAAAGACTGGGCAGGATCCAGCAAAGATGAGTATCGCACCGCCATGAGAGCATATAAGGCTGCCCTGCGCAGCACCAAGAGACAATTCTTCGACAAAAGAATTAAAAATTCTTCTAATTCCTCTAGAGAAACTTTCCTAATCATCAAGGAACTGCTCAAGGTGCCTGAACCCCCTCTGGCTCAAGACATCTCAGGGGCCAAATGCAACAAATTGGCGAACTACTTTGACGCCAAAATTCATAACATCTTAGCCACCCTGCCCCGAGTCGATCATGGAATAGATATAAGCAGTCGGCTAGCAACACCCGACATTCAGCTCGATGCCTTTGGTCCAGTGTCAGTGGACGAGGAACTCAAAACTCTAGCCGACATCAAAAGCGGTTCTCCTAGCGATCCGGTACCCATGCGGATCCTGAAGCAGATTGCAACCACCATTTCTATACCTGTTACTGACCTTATTAATGCCTCACTTTCGCAGGGAGTGGTTCCACCTGGCTGGAAGAGAGCTATTGTGAAAGCTCTTCTTAAAAAGCCTCTCCTAGACCCGGCAGAATTGGCCAATTATAGGCCAATTTCACTACTCCCTTGACTTAGCAAGGTCACAGAAAGACTAGTTAATCAAAAACTCTCCCATTTCCTAGAGTCCAATGGCCTTCTTCGGAACTCACAAACTGGCTTTCGCCCTGGACAGGGTACGGAAACCGCCCTTCTGGCAGTCGTTGAGGAGGCCAGATGCATTTTGGACTCAGGAGGATCAGTGGCAGTGATCCTCCTGGACCTAAGTGCAGCTTTCGACACTGTTAATCATCAGGTCCTAATTCAGCGACTGACAGACATAGGTGTGGCAGGGACAGCCTTGTCCTGGCTTACTTCATTCCTTAGCAACCGCACCTTCCAGGTCTGGGAGAGTAACTCACGGTCAGTGGCAATTCCCCTCCAGTGTGGGGTACCACAAGGCTCATCCTTAAGCCCCACATTATTTAATGTGTACATGGCCCCACTGGAGGAGGTGGTTGCCCCTTTCGGAATCAAAATCGTGAGCTACGCTGACGACACCCAACTGGTCGTCTCCTTATCCCAACTTGCCCAGTGCCCGGACACCCTCCACTCCTGCCTATCAAAAATGTATACCTGGATGTGTGAATCCTCTCTAAAACTGAATGGATCTAAGACCGAAATTATGCTATTAGGGCATAAAGGGTCCACACTGCCTCCGAACATCTGGCCCACCTGTCTGGGGGAGCCCCCCTCCCCAAAAAATGAGATCAAAAGCCTGGGGGTCTGGATGGAACAGGATCTTTCATTCAAGACCCAAGCAAAAAAATTGGCAGGAGCCTGTTTTGGCCTCCTCTGATCGGCTCGGAAAGTTCTGCCACTTCTTCCGCAGCCCTCTAGGAAGCTGCTGATCCAAGGACTGATCCTGTCCAGATTGTACTATAGTAACGCTATCTTCCTGGGTGCACCGGAAACCACATTTAACAAACTCCAACAGATCCAGAATGCTGCAGCACGGCTTCTCACAGGCACCTCAGTCAGAATGTCAGCTAAACCAACACTTAAACTGCTGCATTGGCTTCCGATACGCGAAAGGGTAAAATTCAAATCCTTATGTATTGCACACAAACTGTTGCAGGGTAAGGGGCCCCCCATTCTGAAGAACTTAATCGAAACCTATAAAGCCAACAGACCACTCCGTTCAGACCATGAACGCCTGGTCACTATGCCCAGAGTAAAAAAGGTACGCACAGGAGGACGGCGATTCTCGGTAAATACAGCTAAACTGTGGAATTCCCTCCCCTTGAAACTACGGGCTGAATCCTGCCATCTGCGGTTTCGGAAACTCTTGAAAACCCACCTCTTTCCTTAATCATTTCTAACTATTTCTCTGGTACCCGCACTGGTCTCTCTGTTCTGGTTTAGCGCTGGGATGCTTCCGGGTAACTACGCGCTCTATAAATCCCCCCATCATCATCATGTATCTTCTTTTGTTTTTTCCTTTCCTGTGGGTACCTTCTCCAGTATTTTGTGTTTGCTTCATCTGTAGGCTCTGTAGTTTGCTCCATATTCAGGTCCTCTTTTCGTCGCCAGGTCCCTTAAATCCGTTTGTAGCATGTAGGTAGTCACCAACTTGTTGCCAAAATAATGTAGTAAGGAAGTCCACGCAGGTAGGATGTAGTTTAAGATGTTTTATTGAAGTAGGTTACAAGTAGAAAAGTTGTAGTGAAGCAGGTTGTTAAGTTCTGTAAAGCAGCCCCACCAGGAGCAGCCTGCCTGCTGTTCAGCCCATTCTCCAACTGTCACACATCACCTCACAGGCACCCAACATTCCAATTTGCATCATCACTTCAACGTCCCATGCAGCACACAGCACATTCACACTGGCTGAGCAGGGTGAGAGATAATGGCAGAACATTAACATGAACAGGATACTACACGAAGATTACTCACAAGGCTGACACCAGCTGGTATGATGGCCAGTGGAGTTCTCCTGGAAGCCTCTTCGTCTCACATTCTATGTTCAAATTGAACATAGAAGTAGGACAACAGCATAATACTTAAAAGGGAAAACAGAAATAAGAGTTAAGACTTGTGGATAAATACTTGTCAACCAGCAATCTGCACCCTTTCTTAAGGATATAATTCATTAAACAGTGATTTGCACACTATTTTAAAAACCTTTTGATATGCTGAAACCTTCCTTTTAAATATTAAGAAGTCACCCCTAAGTAGGCCTGATAGCCCATATGACAAGGTGCAAGTTACTTTAAATACCATGTAGAAAGACATTATTGACATATCCTTACAGTGATTAGCTCCTAAAAGCTATGTTCCCTGTAGCAAGGTTGTCTGCTCCATCGACCAGCACTGGAATGCATTATTAAATTTGTTAATGCTGTCTTTGGCTAGGAAACAACTAAAACGGGATTCTTGTACTCTTTGTAATATTTATGAAAAGTCTAATTCTCTGGTGAAGCTGTATGTATAATAAGTATTAGGGAAAGGTACTTTTGGATAGTTACCTTTTCCCTGCCGAAAGCCTCAGGAGGCTAATTTGCATTAGCCTCCAGCTGCAGCCCTCTGAATGCTAACGCCCTGAATGAGGTGTGAAATGAGGTGTGAAAACGAACCCCAAAGTGGATCCAAGGTCTGGGTGTGGGGCCGTGTTTTTTTTCCTCTGACAGGATGGCCATTTGGACAGTGACCAGGAACTTGATTAACCTCAAAGAGACTTCCCCTGTAACAGGAAAATCTTAGCTGACACCTAGGAAGGCCCCTTTCTTTATTCCCCCGCTCAGGCCACTTCCAATCCCCGCTCCCTCCAGAACTGGTCTGAAGAGACCACAGAGGAGGGGTTGGTCATTTGCATGGCCACACCTCTGGGTGTGGCAGACAGGCTCTGTGCACGTGGAGAATAATTTCCCCTTTTTAGACTTGGGCAGAGAGGGGCACACAGGAAATCCTGCATATGTGATTTGATTTGATTTGATTTGTAATTTTGTATAGCGCTTGAATGCCCTCAGGCATCTTGGCGCTGCTTCCGGCACAAATCTAGTCTCTTGTCCTACGTAATTGATAGCTAGTGTTTTGTAGGGCCACGTTTTTAATGACTGGACTGTCAGACTGTCTCTAAGTTTGAGGGGGAGAGAGTTCCAAAGTTTGGCGGTTCCTGCAATGAAGCTCTCTCCACCCCACTGAGCTCTTTTTATCCGAGGGACAGTCAAAAGTTTTTCATTAAATGTTCTTAGATGTCTGGATGGGACGTACCAAGTAAAGCTCTTTTTCAGAAAATAGGAGCCAATAATGTGCAAAGCCTTAAATACGGATTTAAACTTAATCCTTTTGCAGGTTGGGAGCCAATGGATCTTAACCAGTTCTTGGGAGAATACTTGATACTTGGGATGCCTAAAAGAAGTCGTGCCACCGTATTTTGGAGCATCCGTAGTTTCTGTAATAGTTTTTTTTAATATTAAGAAACAAGGCATTCCTATAGTCCAATTTGGACAGGGCTAATGCGGTGACCACTGTCTTCTGAAGGTCTGGAGGAATAAAAGGACAAATCTTCCTGATCATTTTTAGGATGAAGATTACTGAAGATATCACTGTGTTAACGTGATCTTTGAAAGTCAGTCTATCATCTGCGATGACCCCTAGATTCCTCACTTTTTTCACAGGGAGAGGAAGAGTGCCCAGATCAGTTGGCCAACAATTAGGTGAACAGGATGAGGTGTTGTTGCCCTGGAGAAGAATCTCAGTCTTCCCAGAATTAAGTCATAAGCAGTTGGCCTTAATCCATTTATCAATCTGGACCATGCAGCTGTTAAAGCGATCTGCTGTTTTGCTTGGGTTACTGGATATCGAAACATTTAGCTCGGTGTCATCAGCGTACGACTGAAAAAAACACAACATTTAATCAACTTTGCCAGCCATGTCAGATATAGATTAAAAAGGTTTGGGCTTGAGGGCGGCCCTGCGGTATCCATCATAGCAGCCTAAATTGGTCAGAAGAGAAGAATCCCATTACATGTCGTAATCTGTCTGACAAGAGCGATTTAAGTAATTTCAGTGCTGTACCCTTTATTGCAAGCTCCTGAAGTCAATTGATTAAGATGTTGTGATTGACCATATCAAAGGCTGCTGACAGAGCGAATAAAATCAGGGCAGCCTTCCCTCCTTCATCCAGTATCAGTTACAGCTCTTCAGAGGCTGCAACTAAAGCAACTATGTGCAGCTCGGAAACCAAACTGAGTTGGATACAAAATATTTGTGTTGTTTCTAAAAGATGTCAGTTCTTTGTTTAGTGCTCTTTCTAGTACTTTTTTGAGAGAAAAGGTAACCTGGCAATGGGTCTATAGCTGCTTGGATCTGCTGGATCGAGGTTGGACTTTTTTAAGGAGAAATGGAAACCATTTTTCAGTCAGCTGGGAAAAGTCCTGTCATAATTCCATTAAGAACATTAGTGAGTTGGGGGCGGAGCTTGGCTCACAACGGGAATGGCTGCCTAAGCCCGGGGCTCCTCTGCGCCGATCGCTGATCCTCTAATTATCCGCTCAAACCACACATTCCACAGCAACACGAATATAAATTTGTACACCGGAATCCCGCAGAACCCCGCGGATGAAATCCCGGCCTCGCTAGACCTCCCCTGACTGAGGCAGCAGAGCGGGAAAGAAGGCGAAGCGCTGGGCCGTGAATCCCCGGCCTGAAGCAAACGCAGGTCGGAGCGACGTCACCGTGTGTGCGGGGGCGTGGCTCGGAGAAGCCGATTCACGGAGTTACGGCACCTGGTCTCACCGAGTACTTTGAGCGCTCCCCTGAGAGCTTGAACGGCACAGCGGAGAAAGCAGGGGGGCAGTGACCCCTGAGGCGGAGAGAGCAGATAGATTGCAGCGTTAGATAAGAAGAGCTGTGGGAAGTGCTGACGCCTCTCTCCCCCCTCCAGGTACTCGGAGCACACGCGACCTGGGTGCTGCATCAATCACACTGGCAGCAACAAGCTTAATTGGTAAAGGAGGCGCCCACAAGCAGGAGGGAGCAAAAACGGGAGCTCATCTGGTGCAACTAAAGGTATGGGGGTAGCCTGGAGAAACAGCAAAGCTCATAAGTAGATGCACAGTGGGGGAAAGAGAGAGCATTAGTCTATGAAGGCAGCCCGGGAAAAGTCCACATAGGCACTGCAACAGACGCAGCGAAGCACTGCTAGGACCTGGAGGATAACTGGCTGGCCAAAAGTTTGTCTGCAGGAGATTATGGTGGCATAATGGCATTATACCCACAACAACACTGAAGCTGCAATCTGGCCGGTGGGACAGGCTATCGGAAGACACAGAGGCCCTTGCAAAGAGTGGCCATAGCGGATTCTAGCAGCACGGTGGGAACACCAAGGAGAGTAGCTGCCGCCCGGTAGCACTGGAGAGTGCAGAAACCACAGCAGTGGCCATTCGGCAGCAGTAAGGTCTGCAGAGGTGAATAGGACCGGGCCGCAGACACAGCGGTGAGCGCGGAAGAGGCATAAGGTACAATGTAAGACTGGTGTCAGCCCGCCCGACAGTAGAATTGCATGCATTACGAAGCCTGGGCAGATTGGAGGGGGCAACGCGTGGAACTATATAAGCGGGAACACAGGGTATCGCGGATCTTCCGGAGCGGGAAGACGCTCAAGCCTGACATTGAGTAGCTGGCCGGCCACTGAAGAGGAAAAGCGGGACAGTGGGCGACTGCGCACAGGAAGTAATGGGTACAATCCCCCTGGCGACTGGGGAACTGCCGCAAATGGCAGAGAGCCAGCAAGTGTGTAATACTGGTCTGGGGCGCTGCCATAACTCTGCGAGAGGGGGACGGAGACCGCGTTCTGACTTCACTGGCCCCGTGGTGGAAACTCTTGGCGGTTTAGTGCTGGCCATTTAAACCGAGGAAGATAATGGGGAGAATGGACAATACCCAGCCCAAACTTACTTTTGAACAAAAGCGCTCTCAGGACTCGACTTCACGCATGCCGGCTCGGACCCCACCGCCCGCGGAGAAAGAACCGGATCTTCGCAGTCTGCTGTTATCAATGGAAAAGGGTCTGCAGACCGGTATCACATCGCTGGGCATGAATATAGACGTCCTCTCCTACCGGATGGACAGGATGGGGGAGAGGTTGGACAAACATGCGGAAAGACTAGATATGTCCGAAAGGCGGGTGACGGAGCTTGAGGAGTCGCAGACAACCTTGAGTGTGGACCAAAAACAACTGGAGAGGATTACGCTGGTATTACAGGACAAGACGGAGGATTTAGAGGCACGATTGAGACGCTGTAATCTACGCATAACTGGTCTGCCGGAGATGACCCAAACGGGCAACATGGAATGCTTTGTGAAGAAACTGCTGGTAGACCTTCTGGGTGCAGAAGTGTTCTCGAATTTGTTCGTGGTGGCGCGTGCCCACCGCTCCTTGGGGCAAAGACCACCGCAAGGAGCACCACCACGCCCAATCATAGCCAAGCTGTTAAACTATCGGGACAGGGACGCGGCCCTTCGCACTGCGAGGGACAAACAGACACTGGCTTACGAAGGTTCAAACATCTCGCTGTTCCCGGACTTCACTGCCCGAGTGTAAGAGGCTTGCCGACAATTTATCCCCATGAAGAAACAGCTACGGGAATTGGGAGTAGACTATGCAATGCTGTACCCAGCTAAGTTACGGGTTAACAGACAGGGGCGCTCTCACATTTTTGTAAACCCGAAGGTGCTGCAAAAGGCGATCAAGGGCTGGACCAAGGAACAACGACGGAGTCCAGAGAACCCACCTCTGAATGTAGCTGAAGGGAGTTCGATGGAGGAGGAAGACTGAGTCCTGGGTGATAACGTGCTGCTGATAAGTATTTTGGGGAAGGGGGGGTGGAGGGAGGCAGAGGTAAAGATATGGAAGTACTAATGTTCGTTCTGCAAGGGGACCTTACTGTTTCATGGTAGTACATGGCTGTGAACATATTGCATGCATCGGTTGATATATGGACAAGTGTCAGGTATTTAGGTACTACACGGAAACAGTAGAACCGTTTAGGGAAGACATACGGTCCAATGCATATAACTCGCCAGGCTGCGATGGCGGGGTGCGTAGCAGGGCCACGGCAAGTACAGACGTGACTAGTTGCTAGGTGGAAGGAGAAAGTATAGCGGTCGGCGGGCGGGGGGCTGGAACAGATGCATATTGGTGTACGTGTTTATCATTGTTTTCGTTGTCCACAGAGCAACCTCTGCCTGCAAGTGGCAAACACCATGAAAAGTTACTCAGTTGGGGAAGGGAGGGGGGGAGGAGTGGGAGGTCCCAGATAGGGATGATGCGCGACCGAGTTGTGGGTGGGCTGCTGTGGGAGGGGGGAGGAGAGGGGAGGATTTGGAACCTGTTCTTATTCCCAAAGTTGGGGAGGGTAGAGTTGCAGTTGCAAGAGGTACAGAATGAATGTCAGTCAACGGCTTCAGGGTGTTCTTTGCTGCGTAATAGAAAGAAATGCAATGTCAGGAGAAATAGCTGACCAGAGACCATTAGACTCCCTCAGAGCGCTATCATGGAATGTGAGAGGCTTGAATGACCACCGTAAATTGCGGAAAGTCCTGCAATATTTAAACAGGCATAAGATAGATGTGGCCCTGTTGCAAGAGATGCACCTACCTCAGCAGAGTCCAATGATGCGTACCAGGGGCATTGAGGGTAATACCAACACGGCAGGATTCACGTCACATGCTGGAGGGGTGATGACATGGGTGAACCCTATAACTGACTACACACTACAACTACTGAAAGCAGACAAGGGTGGGAGGTTTGTGATCTCCAGATGTCAGGGGCGAGGACTGGATCTCTTACTGGTCAATGTATATGGCCTGAATTATGACTGCCCGGAGTTCTTTGCTGCGTTAGCCAATATTGTGAGAGGGTGTGGGGAGATGCACATGTTATGGGGAGGGGACTTTAACTTTGTAAGGGACCCAAGCTTAGATAGGTCAGGGGGGCCAATCAGGAAGCCGGCATCAGCAGCTAGAGCTATGGAAAGGGTACTGATTAGTCAAGGCCTTAAAGATGTGTGGAGGGAACTCCATCCACTAGAAGGAGGTTATACACAATCCTCCGCATATTATAATCCGCATACCAGAATAGACTACTGGCTGGCATCACTACCACTCATCCCACAAATACTCGCATGTCAGGTTTTGCCACGCATGCTGTCGGACCTCTCCCCGCTTCTTTTAGTCTTGGCCACTCCCAAGAAGACAATCTCTCCATTTACATGGCGATTCCCCCCTTATTCCTTGTTGGACCCTCATTTCAGGGAAACGATGGCTGAAGCCATCGAAACATTTTTCGCCAACAATATAACAATAGTTTTCAGACAGCATGGGAAGCCTTCAAAGTGTATATTAGAGGGGTGGCCATGGCCAAACACTCAGGGGTACTCCGCGACATCTGCCACAGATTGGCGGCGATAGAACAGCAACTGGGTGATTTGGAAACAAAGCAGGCGTTAGGGGCAGAGCGGGAGTATGCGGAAGTAATGAAACAGCAATTTGAGGAATACCAGGAGGGGCGGACAGTGAAGTGGAAATATGCCACAGCGAGGGTATACGGAGAGGGGGACAGACCGGGATCAATTCTGGCTAATCTATTGAAAGCCAAACGTGATAAAACTTTAATTACGGCAATAAAAACCGAAGAGGGCGACCTCCTCACTGAGGACGTAGAGATAGCTAATAGATTTAAACAATACTACTCGGAACTATATGCCTTACGCATAGTGGACATGGACGGGGAAATATTTGACTATCTGGAATATATCAAGCTACCCTTTTTGTCCGACACACGTAGAGAGTTCCTTGCCCTCCCCATCGAAAAAGATGAGATTTGTGAGGCGCTGTCGGTAATGAGGGTGAACAGTGCCCCAGGGTCGGATGGCCTCACAGTGAACTTTTATAAGACCTTCATAGATTTACTGCTCCCCCACCTCTCGGAATTATTCGACGACATGTGTGTTACGGGGCAGATGCCGCAAACGATGAGGGAAGCTATGATAGTTGCAATTCCCAAACCAGGTAAACAACGGGAGGAATGTGAGTCGTATAGGCCGCTTTCCTTGCTGAATGTTGATGCCAAATTGTTCGCCAAAGTTTTGGCGGCTCGACTGGCACTGCTGATTCCGGATCTGGTAGCCCCGGAACAGGCAGTGTTTGTGCCTGAAAGAAACCTCACCTACAATCTGCGTACGGTCTTTGGGACAATACAACATGTGCAACACGATACGAAGCCAATTGCGGTCTTCTTGGATATGGAGAAAGCTTTCGATTCGCTGGAGTGGCCCTTCATGAGGCAGGATTTGACCAGAATGGGACTCGGCCCAGTATTTCTACAACTGATAGGGGTGTTATACAATTCACCCACGGCGCGTATCAGGCTGGGATCCTTGGCCACTGACCCTATTCGCATTACTAGGGGTACTAGGCAGGGCTGTCCTCTGTCACCGTTGCTATATGCACTAGTGGCAGAGCCCTTGGCATGTGCACTCAGGGAATACCACGGCCACAGCGGGGTTAGTTTCCCTAATTATAAAATAGTGTTGTCAACTTATGCGAATGATACACTACTCTATGTGAGGGATCCCAAAAACAATCTAGCCTCGGTCTTGCGCGAGGTGGTGCACTATGGTGCATTGTCTGGACTGAATGTCAACTGGGATAAATCCATTGCCTTTTCGCTCACTCTGTCGACAGTACGGTTCGAGATGGAATATCCGCTACGATGGTCGGACGACTTGGTTAGGTACCTTGGCATTAGACTACACACGGATTCGGACATCGTCTTTCGCGAAAATTATGGAGCAGCGGTGGCCAAGTTAGAAGATGATGTAGAAACATGGATCGGACTGCCGCTATTGCTGCTCGGCAGGGTCTCTATAATGAAGATGATAGTGCTGCCTAGATTCCTCTTCCTCTTCACAAACATACTGATAGTGCTGCCGCGTTCCTTTTTTGCCCGGTTAAATAAATCATTTGTGCGGTTGGCTTGGGCGGGCAAACAAGCGCGTGTACAGTGGCGAGTTCTCACATTACCATATCACCTGGGGGGACTGGATGCACCCGACCTGGAGAGCACTACAGAGCAGCACAGGGCGCGCAAGCTCATAGCTGGATTCACGGCGCGGATGAGATCCCGTACCTCTGGCTTGAGAGGTTGTTCGCTGACCCACTCCCTTTCCCTGCTGTCATATTTGAGCCGGTGGACCACAGAACAGGCTTTCTGGATTCATTAAACTCGACCCGGCACGCCTGGCACAGCTTGCTACAACTAAGAGCGGGAGCGTTGCTATATTCCCCAAAGATGGCAGTGGACTGGGCGGTTTGGCTGCCCCCCTGCAGAGACGGAGGGGTCCTTAGAGCGCTGCAAGCACTGGGTATTCACAAGATGGGAGATATGTTTACAGAAGGAGTCATCAAGACTAGTGATGAAGTCATGAATTTCGCAGAGGCACCCACTTTGCTTCAACGCTTCCAGTTTCACAGAGTGCACAGTGCGCTTAGACAAGAACTGGGGGATGACTTGACCGAGCCTCCGGAAGTGGAAGAACTAACATACCTGAACAAAACTAAATCCCCCAGCAAGCTTGTCTCCAATATCTATAGACTAGCAATGTCGCAGAGAGCTAACCAGTATACCAAAGCTAGATTGGCCTGGCAGCGCGACCTGGAAATAACTACTGATGACGCCATGTGGACCTACTGCTGCACAAACACAAAGCGCATATCTTTACATGGGAAACATAGATTGATACATTTTAAATATCTTAACAGAGTGTATTATACACCTGAAAGATTAAACAGGTGCGGGTTGAGGGAGGATGCGACATGAGATAGATGTCGGGCCACTTCAGCGGATTTCATACATGTAGCGTGGAGCTGTCCAGGTGTATACCGATACTGGGAAAATATATTCCGTGAGATTAGTGCAATAGCTGAGTTGGAGATGCCCCCAGACCCAGCATTGGCGTTGCTAAGCTACTCTAAAAAACTACCGAGGGCGACTCGTCGACTGGTGGACTTGGGCCTGCTGATGGCTAAGCTCAGAGTAGCAATGTGCTGGTTGAGGGGCCCCTTACCCACAGTAACACAATGGTAGAACGATGTACTTTATTGCTGTACACAATCTGAGAGCTTTAGCGAATTGCTCCCTCCAAGGAGCAGACCAAAGAATTTCTGGGGACTATACACCACATATTTGAAAGATAAGGGAGAGAGAACAGCGGCAGCGGGACAGGAAGTGGGACACGACCCTATAGCTCCTTAGTGGATAGGACTGACGCTCGGTCTCAGTAATCTGCACCCGTAAGGGAAAGCGTCAAGCGCTGAGAGGGTGACTAGGTCAGATCAATAGGTGGGCACTAGAGGGCAGTCAAGGTAGCGGGGAGTGGATGTTAGAATAGAGGAGCGACAGGCATAGAATGTTACCACAGAGCAGAGAAGCTACTAATGAGACCTCGGAAGATGGTTGGCTGGCTTAATACCTCTTTGCTTGTTTGTTCATTTAAAGAACAAATTGTATTTTACTATATAGCACAGACGCTGACACATAGCAATCTCGCCTAGTATCGTGCTCAATTGCGCAACTTACAAGAATTACGCTGCCCGGCCTCCGGGATGTGGGCAAAAGAGCTGTGTAATACGCCTTGAATATGACTGCCGCCGGCCCCTGGGTTGTAGGCGTAAGGCTGTGATTGTCAGTGGCATCTCTTGCAATGAAAAAAAAAAAGAACATTAGTGAGTTGACCACTTATGGTTTCCAACACAAGATGAATTATTCTTGGAGGACAGGGGTCAGATGGCGAGACAGACTTAGTTAATTTTATTAGCTTTAAAACTTGTTCTTTGTCCAGCAGAGAGAAGGAAGGACTCTGGAGTTTTTGATGGGTGTGAAGTGTCATTGGTTGTATCAACTGATCCGCTATACGAATGATTGGTTGTTAAAGTGTTAAAGATTTCTTCAACTTTACCCTGGAAGAATTGGCCCAGGAAGTTGCAAAGGTCCTGGCTGCAATAATTGTCATTGGGGTCTGCTAATTTGGCTAGACTTTTTACTGTGCTAAAGAGTTCTTTGCACAAGTTTTTTTTAATGTAACATTTTTGTGGAAAAATATATACTTTTTTCCTCCATGATGAATTTTTTGTAATCAGATGTGGATTGAGCATGTATATTTTATCCTATGGATCGTAATGAGACCTCCATTGTCTTTCTTTCCTATGGCAAAGCTGCTTTGCCAGCTTACGTTTTTCTGTAAACAAAGGTTATGACAGAGTGTTTCGCTAACTGGAATACGTTTTTAGAGGTGCTGATAATTCCACTGCAGCATCGATCCATGAGGAATAGTCCCTCGCTGACGGCATGTTATGCAGTTTTTGTATAGCACGGAGTTTGCCAATTCCTCAGCCTCTTTGCACTTTTGAATCTTGGAGATAGATCGCAGTCTGTGATTTGTGGGTTTTCTCAGTACTTGTCCTCTTTGGGGGCCCTCTGTAAATCCAGCCTCATATACCTAACAAGTAAGGGGCAGATTTATGTTAGACTTGCGCCACTTTAACGCCGCCGTTGCATCACTTTTGTGACGCAGCTGCGGTGTAAACCATGCGCCATGTTGCACCTTATTTACAACGTGACGCATCTAGGGAGATGCGTCACGTTGTAAAGCCCTGCGCCACATTAAACCTGCGTCAGGTTTAATGTATGCAGGGTGGGCGTTCCATCGGAAAAAGCCTCGGAAAAGTGACGCAGTGAAATCTACAAGATTTCACTCAGTCACTTTTCCGACGCTGCTGCGTCAAAACCTTGCGCCTGTTTGAAGCAGGCGTAAGGCATGACGTAGCATGTTAGGTATGGGCAGCCCCTAAACATTGCTGGAGTTGCGTCGTGCTTGCGACGCGACTCCAGCAATGCGTCGCCCTTACGCCATCAGATGCGTCACGCATCTGTTTATCCTTGCGCCACGATGCACTGCATTGTAAATGCGGCGCATCTGTGGTGGCGCAAGGGTAAACTTGCGTGACGCATCTTTCCTGGCGCATCTCTGCTGATTTGCAGGGATGCGCCAGGAAACATAAATCTGCCCCTAAGTGCGTGCGATGTGGTCAGTAAAGTGAGTTTTTTGCTACTGTGGGGTGGCTTGAGGTGGGGGAAGGGGTAGGTCATGCAACTTTCAGCCTAACCCTTGTAAGTGTATACAGTGCCATGGGTTTTACATGAGGGAATTTTCGCGATGGAACAGTCAGGTTTTGTTGTCCTCCACATAACACTACAGCTTTCAAAACAGTGTTGAGTGTGGTTATGGAAGTAACAGCAGGCAACTTTCTTCAAGAGTTTGCTGCTCGCACTTTCGAATGCAGGGTTGCCGATTACCAAGAATAATGTCCCTGTCTTTCAACTCCCTGGCCTGCATTTATCTAGTGCTTACTACCCCTGACGAGGCGTTGAAACGCTTTTTCGGCGAGTAGAACACTACTCCGAAACCCATAAAGAATTAGTGGTGAATTAGTATAGTGAAATATGAAAGTAATTTGAGCGGTGGATATGTTAGTCAGTTATTTGGATTGAGAAGGATAGTGGAGGCATAGAAGAGGGAAAAGGTTTGCATTTATATAGCACTTACTACCCCTGATAATGTGTTGAAGTGCTTTTTTGGCAAGTAGCATGCTACTGTCAGTTTCAGTATTGCTGATGTCGCCATGTTTCAGCATTTTGAGCGCTGTTTAACTGACAGCATACTTTTTGCTGTATGCTCCTTACGAAATGAACTGGGCTCAAGCTCTCACAAGCTCATCGATCATATGAACTGCCTCTTTCAATATTCCCCAATAGAGATCAACACCTCTCGGTATTTAGGCCCATGTTGTTCACAAAATGAACATTCACAGTAACAGTGGAGATGTTGGGCCAAGTTCACAAAGGCATTTTCGGCTGTGAGCATACTTTTATGGCCAAAAATACATTGATTTACGGCTGTCAAGAACTCACAAATGTATTGCTGACAGGTGTAAATAGGTTTGCTACTGTGGATTTTTCTGCCAGTAATACAGAAAACTCTAACCTGCAGTAGTAAATCCCACACAAGGGGTTGGGGGACTGAAGACGAAGACACGGTTATCCTTGTAAGTGAACGCCCACTAAAATGTAAGCTGGTGGCCATACATGAACTGAAATCTGACCCCGGAAATGGTCATAGATTTACTACATCGAAAGGTTGAAGGAACTCCCCTTCCACCATACGAAAAGGAACAGATCTCAATGAGGATTGGTGGGTGTCAGGTGCGCAACACCCATTGGACTTCAAGGGCTTCGCCCCCCCCCCCCCCCCGTCGTGTGTGGCAGCCCAGGATGAGACAGCTTCCCGGGCACACACACAGCCGCACCCGAGCACTTCACAGGTCTTTAAAAGACCATTTGCATGTTAATGAGGCCTTGCTCGTGTTTCACCCCTTCTAAGAGCCCCTGCAGCTCCGCTCTGCCGATTGCTTAAAGATTCAGCCCCCCCCCCCCCGAAATTTTTCTTAGCCCCCCCTCCGAAATTTGGCTCTAGTTATGCCTCTGGTGGGTGTGCAGGAGTAAAGCTTTCTTCAGTGGGGAAAAGTTTTTACTTTGAAGAATAAAAAAGAAGGAAAATGTGTTTTTTTTATGTTGGGCAGCCCTTCCGAATGTGAAGAAATGCACTCTATGCACAACTGCATACAGTAGGACTAGACAACCTAAATAAAATCATATGCAACAAGTACCCCTGGAAACCAGCATCCGCCGTGGCTTTCTGTTCATACTATTATACTGTTTTATGAATTTTAAAAAAGTATGGAAATAGTTACTACTACCTTCAGCCCCAGTATGTAGATCTGCTAAATGTGGCAACATAAGGGGATTGCAAGTATTCAAACACTACTATGTTATGAGCCCTGGCATAACCAGAGAGGCTATATTAGAGCTCTTATATAATGAGATTGCTGCCATAATTTGTCGCTGCACTACATGACATCAAAGGGACAAGTGGATTTTGTTACAGGGTAAGTCGATTTATTAAGTAACCTGCCCCATGGACTAGTAGATATTTTATTAAATTCCACACCGCTGGGGCCAGCAGCACTGCTTGTGCCACCCATTGACATAGCCTTTCAAACCTGTCTCAGGCCTGCCACTGCAGTGCCTGCATGTGCAGTTTACTGCCACAGTGACTTGCCATTTAAAACTACTTGCCAAGGATTAAACTTCCATTTTACTACACATTTGTCACCCCTTAGGTAGGCTCTATGTAGCCCTGTGGGCAGGCTGCTGTGTAAGTAAAAGGTAGGACATGTGCTTTTATTGTGTAGAATGTCCTAAGAGTGACAAAAAGCATATTTTGTTTTTCACTGCTGTGAAGCTTACTCCTCTCATAGGCTAGCATTGGAAATTCCCTTATATATGTTTAAGTGGTTATTCCTGATCAGAAGGTAGTGGTGTTGCCATGTTTGGTACATTTAGAATAGTGCTGATAAATCCTACTTACTGGTGTGCTTGGATTTTACATTACTATTTTAGAAAAGGCACTTTTAGAAAGTGGACATTTCTCTGTGCTTATGACTCTTTGTGCTTTGCAGCCTGACTCCAAACCATGTCTGACCTGGGTGACAGCTATACTTGGTGTATACTACAGGCAGCAACAACACAGGAAGTGCTGGCTGTGACATGGGTTACATCTGCATTCATCTGCATACTGAAAGTCTTCCTGGGCTGTGAGTGGGAGAGGGCGTTCACACTTTATATTTGAATGGGTTGTGTCCTGCCCTCACACAAAGGGCTGATTTACCCCCCACTGATGTCTGGAGCCAGAGCTGGGATGAAAGGTATTGTTGTGCACTTTAAGAGGGGGCACTTACTCAAAGTGGTAAGGACATGGTGAGACCTCAACAGAGGCACTTGTTTTGCTGATCTAGAAACTTGCTAAAATTAATGTATCACTTGTAGTAGGCGCATAGATGCTCCTGAGGCCTACATTTTATAACAGCAACCCATCTTACTCAACCAGGCTCACAGAGATTACCGTAACCCCGCTAATAGGAGCGTATGGCTTCCTGTACCTATATGGGCTTATTGTTGCCGATTTGTTTACAGTGATATTTAGTGATTTATGGTCTACTGGTGAAATTTGTTGATTTATGCATTTTGTCTCTAACCTAAATGCTGCATTTCAGGCACTGATGTCATAATGTAAGTTGTTTTGATTCTTGCATTGTCAGGATAATGAGTACTATCTCAGGATTTGCAAACCATGCTCAGTATTTATGATTCATGTTGTTCTGGTCACTTTTAGTACAATATGTTTTATATAACCTTGCGTCGAGTCTCTTTTGTGGTGTATTCATTGTGTTTTTGTGTGAGTGTGCTGTGCAAATGCTTTACACATTTCTTCTGATGATAAGCCTGACTGCGCTGCGCCAAGCAACTAGAGAGTGAGCCCAGGTTATCTTTGGTGTGTAACTTACTTGCCCTGACTAGAGTGGTGGGTTCTGCCTTGCTTAGGTGCATAACTTAGCCAACCAGAAACCCCATTTCTAACAATGATCTTCTTTTCTTTTTTGATACACTTACTTTTCTACTGTGCAGAAAATTAATCCCCCCTTTACAGGGAGGGTGTATGATACAGTTATTTATTTCATTTTTGTTTCAGCTCCTATTTATCTTAACATTTTAGATGTACAAATTCCACAGAGCTATTTTAGTGACCACAACCCAGTTTGTTTATCATTATGTTGGATTCAGTCTATCCAAGAGAGATTTTCAGGGGAAAGTGGAACCCGTAAGGTGGCTAGTGAGGGGAGAAGGCTTAGGTGTTCTCAAGTAGTTCCTGAAAATGTTATCTATACTTTATATTCCTGGTGTGAAAATGAGTTTATAAACTCTTAGACTAGAAATTTTAACCTTTGTGAGTTCTTTGGGGCCTTTACAACCATCTCCCGTACTGTGTCAGCCCTTTTTGACATTCCAATGTCTCATTAGCACACCGTGGCACCTGAATGGTTCGACAGTGTGTGT
The DNA here is from genome assembly GCF_964204655.1 of Triturus cristatus. Lineage (NCBI taxonomy): Eukaryota > Metazoa > Chordata > Amphibia > Caudata > Salamandridae > Triturus > Triturus cristatus. The sequence continues at coordinate 823,898,390 of NC_140594.1, forward strand.
TCACAGGCGTTGAGGAACATAAAGTGTGCCTTGAAAACTAAGCCTAAGGATCCTGCTCTTATCAAGTTCAGTCGTAGGACATATAAGATGGACATTTCTAGATGTAAAAATGTCTTAAAGGATATAGCTTAGGATAACGCATTAATGGCTAGCTCCCTGAGAAGTAATGCTAACTTTTGGAGTACCATTAATCACCCTCTCTTTGCAACAGATGAAGTAGCCTCAATTTGTTCACATATTACTGCTGATAGATTGGTTTCCCATTTTGAAGGAATATACAACAGAATAAACCCCACTAATGCTGTAATGTTGTGCATTTGGTGGAAGAGACCTCAAACATGATATTCACATTAGACGAAGTTAAGGGTATTGCAGGTCTGACTGAGAATAAGGCTCCAGGCCCAGACAGGATCCCACCAGAGAAGTGCATTAGTAATATAGAGGTCTGGGCCCCCAGTATTGACTCAAACCTTGATTGAAACCTTTTGAATGCTGCAGGTAGGGAGGGATCTGCACTGTCATGGGCAACCTCTATTATTGTCCCTGTCTATAAAAAGACAATGTTCAAGGCTGATCTCACTGATTGATTCAGTGGTTGAGATTGCCAGCCAGGACATTTTGGACAGATTAGTGTCCTGGGCTGATGAACATAACATTTTGTCAAATGTTCAGTATGGATTCCGGCCTGGCAGGTCGACAGTGGACCAATGCCTGAATCTGTACATAGTCTTCAGTAAATACACTGTTGCCCTTACAGGCTCCGCCCGCCTAACTTTTATGGATCTTACCTCGGCATTTGATAGGCTAAATTGAGACAAACTTTGGTGAATTATTATGTCTATTGGGGTGGATCCAGATATTGTTTACTTTTTGAGAGACCTCAGTGCTAATACAGTGTCATCAGTGCGATATACAAAAGATTTAAAATGGACCTGTAGAGAGGTGAGATAGGGGTGCATTTTGCCCCTTTTTTTATTAACCCTGTGTGTCAACAAGCTTGGGCAGGTCTTGGTTAACACCCAAGCTGATTGTCCACAGGTGGACGCATGATCTTTGTAGGTGCTACTGTATGCAGACAATGTAGTTTTAATGGCAAAGACTGCAAGGAGTCTGCAAGTCTTTTGCGGCCTTTACGGACGACTTTGATTTATCAATTAATGTTAGTAAATCTTTTGTGAAGCTTGTAGGCCCTGTTCAACCAAGACGCAATATTTTTAACTAGGAACACATATTTTACCCAAGGCTAGGGTGTTCTCATACCTGGATATTCCGTTTTATTCAAATTTGAGCTGGAGCCCCTTGGTAAATGGGAAAAAAGCTGAATTTACAAGAGTCAACGCAGCAGTGTTTAATTTGGTGTCCAAGTTGGGTAGAAGACCTATAAGGGCATTAGTGAAGGTCTATCTAGCTAAATGGGTCTCAAACATGACCTATGGGAGTGATATCTGGGGGTTTAGATAACAGAAGCAGGTGCAGACTGTTGAAAATATTTTTTTAAGATGGCTTTTGTGTGTTCCACAAAATGTATTAACCTTTGCAATTCAAGAGGAATTGGGAGTGGGCTATGTAACTGATATAATGGCCCTTCGTCCACTCTTGCGTTCATATTTAGATGAGAAATTAAACCAGGTTGAAGAAAGAGATATTGAAGAACTACCTCTCCCTTGATTACACTCTTTGTATTCCATGGCTCAAATATATTAAAGAGTCAATACAGAGTATAGGAAGGGTCAAACTATTCATTATCCCAGGGAGAATAGTCCAGGCAGACCTATATGGATTAGAGAGCATGTCATGAGGCAGAGGTTTATGAATAGAGAACAAGTAGCCCTACGGTGACCATTGTATGTAGATATTTCTTGTTTAAAACATCCCAAACAATGGAGCCCTATCTTATCGTAAGGAATAACTATGACCATTTTCTACTTATCAGATTTAGGGTGGATCTATTGCATTAACTGTTAGCTTCTCCTTGTGGCAGGCAAAATGTTCATTCACTTGCATCCTGTGGCTGCGACCATGAAGATGGGAGAAACAATGGCAGAAATAGCGGGGAGACAACAGAGATTTAGTTAGAGAAAGAAGAGGAACAAAGATTTGGAGATACCAAGATACCTCCCAAGACTTGGTCTTGATCGGGCAAGAAAGAGCATAATGTGTATGATATGTAAGAAGACTCGGAGTGAAGAATCAGCAGAAGTGACAATATGGAGGAAGTGTGAACAAACATATTTAGTTATTAATGAAGTTACTATTGAGATTCTGACTAGGAGTGAAAATATTCTTAAAGGGATTTATTATGTGTGTGTGATAAGGCCTCGTATTTTAAACTCCTGCTTAATTGGGAGGGAAGCTGCAATTTAGCTTTAATGTTTACCCATCTCTATAATGTTAATGAAATTAATAACAAGGGAGATAAAAGAGGTATAAACATAGTAATGGTCAGTTGTTTGGAGATATATTTGGTGCTATGATTCCTTCTATTAGTGTGGCTTTAGATAATGTGAAGATTTGAAAGTTATCTACATTAGAAAGTTATCTATATTAGTAGATCGGTTGGGTACTAATATGGCTGGTTCTCTAACAAGTATTAAGAAAGAATAATGGCTGTACGTGCTATGGTCATACAAACTCAACTTGCTTTAGATATTTTCCTGGCGAAACAAGGCAGAGTTTTTCACATGCTGTGACTGCAACAATGTTGAAATAATGTTCCTGATAAAAGTAAGCAAATAAACAACTATACAGCAAATATTATTAACATCATGTTTGAAGCAAAGGTGTTGGAAGAGCAAAGTACAAGGGAGACAGTTAAATCATGGGCTAGTGTAATTGTAAGGGGTTTCCAAAGGTTGGTGAATGATTTGAACATTTAGGTGGGAGCATCCTTGGGTAGATAATAATGTCCATAATAGTTGTTTTAATTTGTAATTATGTTCCTGATAAGAGTAGGCAAATTAACAACTATATAGCAAATATTATTAACATCAGGTTTGAAGCAAAGGTGTTGGAAGAGCAAAGTACATGAGAGACAGTTGAATCATGGGCTGGTTCAAATGAAAAGGGGTTTCCAAAGATTGGTGAATGATTTGATCATCTAGGTGGGAGTATCCTTGGGGAAATAAAAATGTCTGTAATAGTTGTTTTAATTTGTGTAGCTCTTTTAATTAAATTCTTGGGCTCTATTCTCTTTAAGAAGAGGTTAAATTGTGAATGTGAAAAGGTGCCTGCAATGGCCGGAAGAAGCAGAAGTAGAAAAGAGCATGAGATAGAAGCTATCAAAATTGGCATGTATGATGGAATGAAGGAATCCAGAAACAAGAAGTAGAAATCAGTAAAAGCTGTAGTGTAAAAGAACCTAGTTGATGACGTGTGGATTGTGAGGATTTCAAAAATCATCAGCGGGGAAGTTAAAATGTTTATAATTAAATGTGCAATCGAATTAACACAGTATGATTAACATGTAGTGGAACCATGACATTATGCTGAGAAAACTGTGCTTATTCTAACATTGGTCAATGTAGGCCTTTCAAAATGTTTAGTGCTGCTTGCAGCCTCCTTTTTTGCAAGAAGTTCTTTTTTTGGACATTTGACTACGCGCAGATGATTTATGCACAAGCGACTTTGTAAAGGATGTTTTGAGACGTAATGTCACTTTCCTATGTACAGACTTTTGTTTCTATCCTTTTAAATTCTGTAGCACGCTGTCCCGCTTAGAGAGAATTTTCTCAAGCCCTCACTTATTGGGACCATGGTGTGATTGTATATTAAGTAAAACCTGTACTATCAATTTAGATGTTTGAATGGCACCAGGGATGAGAACTGCATTATGTGAATCTATTAAATAATATTGAGAATGTGAGCTTAGAAACTGTAATGTCCTCTCTTTATCACGAGAGGTTTAAACCTTGTGACTCTTGCACAATTTATACTGAATGTATTACTTCCATTGTATAACACATTACAAAATAAGAAGCCCCATCTCGAGGGTGATCTGTTCATTGTTTCCCCTTGACTTTAGAAGGCAGCACTTTGCTGGTCTGACCTCTGATTTGTGATGTATTCACTAGAACTGCACTATATCTGGTTCTGCTCATTTCTTGCATTTTATTTTGAGCTTCTTGCTAGTTCTTGATATAAATGACTAATTGATTGACTTCTAACCATTCAGTTTGCCTTCTGTAATAATTTTAACCTTAAATATACTTCATGACTTTATTAAACTATTTGTCTCCTTTTGATTGTAAAGCCCAATGTGTTTTACAGCTTACACTATGACTGTTGACTAGATCCACTTGAGGAGCACCAAGAGTCTTGGGGGGTTAACACCGCTTTTGGTCTACAGGACATGGTTTGAATTAGACATGTAGGAAAAAGCACCATCACTATCATTCCATATCTGATTATCATTATGAGATGTCAAGGAGCAGTCATTGTAAGTCGCTTACCGACCATACGTACATATCAACATTCCTTATTTGGCCACAAAACTCAAAATGTGTTTATGCTATAAATGGCATTACATCTTTCTCCCATGTAAAATTTACTTTACTTCAGTGCAAGTAAATGCAAACTCGATTGCTTGCCAAAAACGTTTTATTAATTTTACCCATAAGCACATCGCTCAACCTTTCAAAACGCCAAGGAGAATGAGAATGATTGGTTTTGGACGGTGAGTCCATAGAAACCAAAGGGGAAGCAATCATTCAATCAGGGGAATTGTAAGGGCACTACTCACCCGTGAGGGTCTCAAGGCGCTGGGGGGTAGGGGGTGGGGGGTGGTAAGCAGCTCCATTCAGTCGAAGAGCCAGGTATTGAGTGCCTTCCTGAAGATGTTCAGGGAGAGGGCGTGTCTGATGTCGATCGGGAGCTCGTTCCAGGTCTTGGCCGTAATGTAGGAGAATGCTCTTCCACCTGTTCTGACTCTACGGATGCGCGGGGTTTCAGTGAGGGTAAGGTTGGCGGATCGGAGGTTTCTCTTGGGTACGTGGAAGGAGAATCTCTCATTGAGGTATTGGGGTCCGGTGTTCTGGAGGCATTTGTAGGCGTGGGTGAGTATCTTGAAAGTGACTCTCTTCTCAACTAGGGAGCCAGTGGAGATTACGCAGGTGTTGGGTGATGTGTTCATGTCGAGGGATGCCAAAGATGACTCTGGCTGTGGTGTTCTGTATGGTCTGGAGTTTGTGGAGAAGAGACTTGTTGATCCAGGCCTAGAGGGCGTTTCAGTAGTCCAGTCTGCTGGTTATGAGTGCGTGGATGACGGTGTTCCTTGATTCAGGGGGGATTCCATTTGAGGTCTTTCGGAGGATGCGGAGGGTGTTGCAACAGCTGGAGGAGACGGCTTTGACCTGTCGGGTCATGGAGAGGGAGGAATCGAGTAGGATGCCGAGGTTTTCGGCGTAGTCCGTGGGGGTGGGAGGGCTACCGAGGGCGGTGGGCTACCAGGTGATGTCCCAAGCAGAGGGGGAGGGTCCGAGGATGAGGACCTCTGTCTTCTCCGAGTTGAGCTTCAGGCAACTGCTGCTCATCCAGGATGCGACATCCTTCATTCCTTCCTGGAAGTTGAGTCTGGTGGTGACAGGGTTCTTGGTGAGGGAGAGGATGAGCTGGGTGTCGTCGGCGTAGGATGCTATGCTGAGTCTGTGCTGTCTGACAATGGCGGTGAGGGGGGCCATGTAGATGTTGAAGAGTGTGGGGCTGTGCGACGATCCCTGGGGTACTGCGCAGTTGATTTTCATTGGTTCAGCGAGGAAGGGTGGTAGTCTCATTCTTTGGGTTCTGCCGGTGAGGAAGGAGCGGACCCAGTCGAGGGCGGTTCCCTGTATGCCGGCATCATATAGTATGGCCGTGAGTGTGCGGTGGGAGACAGAGTCAAACGCAGCAGAGAGGTCGAGTAGGATTAGGGCTGCGGTGTGATTTGTGGATTGTCCTGTGCTTGTGGGCCCGAATCATACCGCGGCATGTTGATGTTCAATTTATGTTTATATTTAAATGACACCCCACAGCACTTGGATTTTACTTTATCATTTTTTTTTTTTTCGGACTGTGACCTGCTTGGTTGGTGATCGTGTTGCAGCCTACTATTTCACCGCATCTGCTGGGAGCACCTTGCGTGTGCTTCATCCTGTTTCCCTTCGATCGAGGCACGCCTGCACTTCCCTTGGTGTCTGCATGCCCCAACAAGCTCTTCAGTATATTTTGGGAGAAGAATTGGTTGCTTGGCAATGGCCTCCCAGCACGCACATATGGCAAGCAACACAGTGACATCACATGCAGCAGCCATCTTGGATCAGCCCATTTTACATGTTTACACTGCATTTCACGTAGCTGATCATGCAGTTATGGCAATTTTGGCGATTTCCATCGACGTTTTATGTTTTGAGGATCCTAAATTACCACTCATGGTGGGGAGGGTCCTGGCACTCTGGTAACATTAATTTCAAGTTTCTTTGGCTACCACAGGTACTGTGCATATGCTGTGAGTTGTACATGTTATTTTGTTTTCCTTCCACACTCCATTTCTCCTTGGAGGGATTTTCACTATTCACACAGAGGGGAAACTTGTAGCCTCCTATACTTTTATTTCCATGGTTTCCTTAACTTTTATACTTACAATTTTTCTTCGAGATGACTTGTTCTATATTTCTTTAGTATGACAACACCACAACAAAGTATACAGTCTCCTCCCTTCTTGACTCAATCTGGCAAACCTACAATAAAGTGGGCACATTGGTTTCACATGCTTGAGAATCTCCTTGTGGCTACTGAAGCATGCAGTTACCGTCCTGAACGCAAATTCATGCATGGTAGCTTGGGTCAGACATATCATCAACTTTTCGACAATTTACCACCTGCAGCGAGTCCCCGTGGCCAATATGGGGATGATCCCTGGAATGTATATTGACAGGCAGTTGAAAGGTTGTGTAAACAATATGCTGAGGAACCCAGTATCATTTTGGAAAGACATAACTTTGTTGAGCGCAAGCAACTTCTTGAGGAAGGGGTGGAGGAGTACATGGCTGCCCTGAGGATTTTAACAGCAACATGTAAGTTTGATTACAACGTGGATACATACATTTATGACCAGTTCATTTTTAATTATGCACCGAGGAAGATTCAGGAGCGCTTGCTCAGTTGCCGTAACCCCACCCTTAAATCCTGCGTTTACAGTTAATTTTCTTTCTAGCACAGTTCCTGAACAAGAACAAGACAGTGATGCTTTGTGTGCAGTAGTCAGTAGATGAAAGTCTTTTGCACAAGACAAAGAGATCTTTGACATACTGTTACCAATGTGGATCTAAGAAACAGGTTAGCAACTTTATTAGTCGTTCTGCGGTGGGCAAACGTTACATGTCTTGCAAAAAATGAAGACACTTCCAAGTGGTGTGCAGGAGTAGCAAAACACCCATGTGCATCAGTAATGTTGATGCTGAAGTTGACTTGTGTACAGATTCCATTAGCAGTGTAGTTTTAACCATTGAGTGTAATATCATGTGATGCCTTGATTGATTACTTTTCTTTACAGGTCATGGCGGAATCTGGCTCGCCAATTACTATCCTCCGTGACACTAATTTTAAAGACAAATGGGGTAGAGAGAAAGCTCTTGCTTCACCTGACATTAGTCCTAATGATTTTGGTGAGAAGCCCATTGACATGTTAGGATTTTTTACAGCAAAAATACAGTGTCTGGGTAGGGAAACTGTTACCAAAGTGTACGTAGCCATCAAAAGTAAGAACATCATTGAGTGGCAGGAGCGAACCAAGATGGGTCTGTACCTCGTTCCTAGTTCAGACACTCCAGTGGTGGCAGGTGAAATGCCTGAGAAGTTGATAGGCACAGGTTGAGACAATTTTGGATAAGTACAAAGAGTTGTTCAGCGAACAGATTGGGACTGTCAAGGGTTTTGTGCACCACATCAAGATCAAACCAAATGCTAAACCATTTGTTCACAAAGTGCTTCAGATTCTTTTGTCTGTCAGGGAAGAACAAATGCTAAAGGATCTATGTGCTCAGGGCATTATAGAACCTATAGAGTCATCACAGTAGGTGGCTCCGGTCATAGTCACACGGAAAAAGTCCAGCGAGATCAGGGTCTGTGCTGAATTGAGAACCTTAAACGCTAACATTCATTTTAGTAGACTGCCATCCCCTGCCTCGGATAAAGAAATGCTGGCTTACTTGGACAGTTCCAGATGGATTTCTGTCATAGATTTGAGGCTAGCCTACCACTAGATTGCCTTCGATGAGACCTCTCAGGATCTGACGGCTTTTGTCACAACCTTTGGAGCCTACAAATATCTATAGCCCCCTTTTGGGCTGGCATTAGCCACCAGTGACTTTCAAAAGCAAATGGATGTCTTATTTGCTGACATAAAAGGGATCCAGGCTTACCAGGGCTACATACTCGTCTTTGCAGATTCTTTAGAAGAGCACAATATAATTCTTGACAAAGTGTTAGTTCTAATGCATAGGGTCGTAATAGTTAGGAGGGACAAGTGTAAATTTGCCACTAAAGAGTTGGAATATTTGGGTCACACTATATCAGAATCTGGCATCAAACCCAAATGTTCATGGTGAAGGTCATTAAGGAGGCAAGGGCACCTACGGACAGTGAAGCGCTTTGCTCCTTCTTAGGTCTCGCTGAATACTACGCGCAATTTGTTTTAGGTTATGCTACAGCAATGGAGCCCCTCAAGTCTTTGCTAAGGAAAGATCAGAAATGTATTGATCCGAGGGAGTACAAACTGCTTTTGCAAAGGTAAAGGACTCAATTGTGGCAGCACTAGCTCTGTCTGCATTCAGGGAAGACTGCACTTCAATAATCACTGTGGATGTCAGTCTTCAGGGGTTGGATGCTGTTTTAATCCAAAAGAGTGGGAGGTAAAGAACAAACTATTGCGCTTACCTCCAGATGACTCAGGAAATTTGAGAATCAGTACAGTACCATTGAATGCGAGGCACTGGCATGCATCTAGGCAGTTCACTAATTTAAGATGTATGTCTGGGACAGATGCTTTGAACTCCATGTGGATCATAAACCCTTAGTTTTTATCTTTACAGGGGGCTTTCATAACAGTGTCAGCCAGGTTAATGAGACTTTTTCCAAAACTACACAAGTACTAGTTCACTATTAGTCACATGTCTGATGGTAAGAACTTCATAACAGTATGGCCTTTCCCAAATGCCTTTGCCAGAGTTTGATGAGGAAAATGACAATGATGATTTTGAATGTGTTGTCTCCATTGACGCCACCCATGCCTTGAAAGATGTTGATTCTACATTTACTGCTGATAAGTGGTTAAAAGCTTGTCAGGAAGATGAGGTGCTGGAACAAGTTGGTTAATACATTGTTAAAGGTTGGCCTGTTATTAGATTCTTACAGGGTGATTTAAAATCATATGCTCAGGTAGCGAACAAGCTTTCACCTGTCAATGGATTGCTTTTAAGAGGTAATTTGCATGTTCCTCCCTCTAAAATGCAACCTTCCATCATTTCCAAACAGGAATTTTTGTTGGGTGGGCCAAGGGTGCATTCGGGTAGGCCACTGCGGGCCCAATTTGTCACTTATAGGTCTAGCCAGGCCTGCTTCAGGGCCCTCCTTTATCTCTCCTTAGCTTTACAAGGCCCAGTAAAACGCATTCTTTTCAAAATCTCTTTCAAATTTTCTCACTCTCAAAAAGTGTTTTTAGGTCGAGCATTCGAGACCTCTTGTATATACTTTAGTATATACTTATGTGTGTATGTACTTTGTGGGCTCTGGAGATCAGCCCTAGTACTTGTCTGCTTCCGCTTTGGGACTTTTTTTCTGTTCAACTGCCTCTGTCTTAATAGAAAAAGACCAGTAGGAGTCAGTAAAATACCAGAATTGCTTTCTGCTTGTTCAACTGCCTCTATTTAACTGTCTTGATAGAAAATGACTAGCAGAGGCCAGTAAAATACCAGAATCACTTTAGCATTCTCTCAATTCCAGACCATAGAAATTGTCTTCCACGACTACCCGTAGCTTGGACTATACCATTTCCCGCTGAAAGGCAATATTTCTCTCCATGTGTTCCCATACCTGGCATGTCAAGCAGTTTGGTGCTTACTTTCCCTCTATGTTATAGAACAGTAGATGTTTCAGCACCCAGGCTAATGTGCTGCATAGCTAAATACATATAAGGTCCCAAAGGCGAGACCGATTGCATTGCAAATGCTTGTTTTCCATGTAATGCCCCTTTGATGGGAAGAGAAGGTTTCTGTGGTGGGAGTATCAGGCAAGTGACGCTTCTTGGGATCCCTTTGTGCAAGCCTTCTGGGAGAATCCCTCTTCATACCTACCTCCACCTGACCCCAGACTTTGCAGCGCACTCCCTTCCACTTTTCTACCACCCCTCGCCAGTGCACCTTATCTCACAGCCAACCTTGGTCCCCAGCCCCATCTCAGCCACCATTAGGCTCCACTTACATTATTCCCATTAAAAAACGTTAGTAAAATCACCTTCAAACTTAAAACATTGAATATAGCAGTAAATATAATTAGTACGCACTTTAAAATATGTTCCACAGTTGCCCTAATGACCTGACTGTTAATCAAATTAACAAAAACAGAAAGGCCATGACAGGGCCGGCTTTAGCGCTAGTGCGAAAGTCTTTTTTGGCACACCACCAATGACCTCTTTCACCGTAGATACCTATATTACCACCCTCCAACAGAGCTCTTCATCCCTCCGTAGTCTCTTCCCCTCAGACACCCTACCTACCACCCACATCCCTCTGTAGCTCCCCCCAATGACCTACTCTGATTCCCTCACTGCCACCCTCCAACAGTGCCCCTCATCTCTCCATAGCTCCTCTCCCTCAAGACCTCCTCCTTGGATTTCTTCACTGCCACCCTCCACCAGTGCCCCTCACCGCTCCATAGCTCCTCCCCCTCATGACCTCCTCCTTGGATTCCCTCACCACCACCCTCCACCCGTGCCCCTCATCTCTCCGTAGCCCCCCTCTCATGACCTTCGCAGATTCCCTCACTGCCACCCTCCAACAGTGACCCTCATCTCTCCATTACCCCCCCCCCCTCAAATCCCCCTGCTTGGATTCCCTCACTGCCACGCTCCACCAGTGCCCCACATCGTTCCATAGCCCATCCCACTATTGACCTCCTTCTCGGATTCCCTCACTGCCACCCTCCAAAAGTGCCCCTCATCTCTCCACAGCCCTTCCCCCTATTGACCTCCTTCTCGGATTCCCTCACTGGAGCCCCTCCCCCTATTGACATTCTCAGATTCCCTCACTTCCACCCTCCACCAGTGCCCCTCATCTCTCCATAGCCCCTCCCCCTATTGACCTCCTTCTCGGATTCCCTCACTGCCACCCACCACTAGCGCCCCTCATCTCTCTGGAGCCACTCTCTCAGATGCATTTAATTTGTTGTGTAGCACTTCTCATATCAGTGTACGGTGTCACAGGTCACAGTATTTTACATCACACACACAGAATACAGAGATAATGAATCATAAAAGTATGTAAATCAGTCCACAGGGAATGTCACATAAGCCAATGAGGATTACTAGGTGTAGGAATTACATGTCATCCATGACTGTGGGCAGTATATTTTAACAGGGTTTGGTCTGGAGAAGCACAAACTCAGGATTTAGAGAGCACTCCAGTGCTTAGGGGATGGCTTTACTGATAAAAATGTGGATCTGCCCAAACAAACATTTTAGCGACATTAGAATAATGAAACACAGGGGAAGTTCTAACTATATCACAACAACAAAAAAAAGCTTAGTTCTAACTGTACCATTCAGGTTTGTATGCAGCTCTTTGATGACAGTTCATAGGTCACTGTCCTAAGTTAGGACTGTAACTTCTGAACTATAACAAGGATCTCTGTGACAAAAGGCAGTAACCCACTGAGCTATCCACATAAAATGCTGTTTCAAAACTACAAACAGACAAAAGATTGCTCTCCACCAGGATCATTAATCTCCAGTTATCTGGCCATTTTTTATTGTTATCTTGCATCTGTGGCAGAGCCCGCCTTGATAATTATAAAAACTGTTTAAATGAAGCATTCATGAAGTATGTGTCTTGCTGGGCCTTCCCTGATTTAAAAAAACAGAAGAACAATAGCCACACATTGTCGGTTCCTTGAACTCAGGGCCACAGCACGATCTGATAAGCAGCTGCAGGGGTAAGGAAAGGTGAATCAGTATAAACAAACTTGTTTTCTCCAATATGCAATAGATAAGGAAATAACCATGCAGCAGGGCAGTAGGCAAAAGTTATTCGGTGCCAAAGAAAGGATTTGTCCCCTTCACCATGCCCCAATGTACCTGCACGAGTGGGTGGGAACACAGCCCACCTGTCTAAAAGGAGATGCGTGATTGGGGGTACCTGTGAGAAAGAGCCCAGGCCCAATCACGCAACTCCTAGAACAGGAAGAAAAACAACATTCGGAGGAACATTTTAAATTAAAGTGGCCATTTTCTATTGGCCATCGTGCAGTCACTGCTAGGGCCAAGACTCATGTTTGGGTGGGCTGGGCTCAAGTTTGGGAGGGCCTGGTCCACCCGGCCCACCTGCTAGAACCGGGCCTGTCACATCAAGGGCATATAGGTACCAGTTAGACGTGCATGCGCATCAAGGAACATTACTGCCTGCCTTCGATAGCCAAGTGAGGCTGACAGTGGACAAGTGTCCTGAGTGCTTACTTTCCAATAAACATTGGAAATTAAATAAAGCACCTTTGCATCCAGTTCCATTTCCTAACTCACTTCAGGACAAATTAGGTCCCAATGTAAAAGAGAGCCCCCCGCCTCTGGGCTGGAACACACAACTGCAGGCAGCAGCCCGGCCTCCCCGGTGGTGGCAGGGTCGGTCCAAGTCGGTCAACCCCTAGTCCGCTGGATCATGATCATACTGCAGCACTCTGCTGCAGGGTAGTAGCAGGCTCACAACAGGGAGACAGCAGCCGCTGGCGTCAGTGGGGCCAGGTGAGTCTTGGAGAGGCCGAGGTTGTTGGTGCGACTGGCGAGCTCCCCTCAGCTGTGCTGCCAAAGTTGAGCAGCTTAATTAACTTCAAAATACCGCCCACTCCCTTCCCGCCGTGGGCAGCAGGATGACGCACCAATTTAAACCAGTCTGACAACTGTGAGAGACTCACACACCATCTCCAGAGTAGCTATTGAGTGTACTGACAGTGACTCTGACGTCACAGTTATGCCGCTGTGGTGGTGTTGGGTTATTTTACATTGTAACACAGTTACTACTAGCGTGAGCAGATGAGCGCCAGCCCCCAAAGTCTGCCAAGGAGCAGCGCACATTGCGCGCTACCACAGCTTTCAGTATGGTGCGTGCATTGGGAGGGAGGGGGACAAGCCAAACCAAGACCAATTTTTTGTGTGTGTAAAAGGCCGCCTTATTGAAACAGGTGCATGTCTCAATGATTAACACTGGCAACTGCCTTACAAAACTGAAATATCACTATACATAAATTACCTGACCCCCTGTTCCCCCCCACCCCTACGATCCCCACATCAAATCCCCCACCCTGCCGATAAGAAAATTAACATTACATAACAACTACGTTCCCTTTAAGGCGCGCGCGCGCGCACCTTCGCCGACGTCACCGCGCACTCCCGGATGTGGAGCGCGCACAAACGATCTCAGGACGTTCGGCGGAGAGGAGCCGGCTGCGCCGCCGCTTTAAGAAGCGAGCGGCGCGAAAACCAGGCACTTGTTCCAGTGCTGCCGGCGAGGTGAGGTGTCGTAGGAGAGTGCAGGTAAGGGGGCTTGGGGGCTTGTGGGGGCTTGCGGGGGCTTGTGGCGGCTTGCGGGGGCTTGCGGGGACTTGTGGCGGCTTGCGGGGGCTTGTGGCGGCTTGGGGGGGGTGCTCGGGTGTGTGCGACGACTGTGCTCAGATGATCGAGGCTCGCGCTCAAAGGAGTTATACTGTGTCGTCTGAGGGGCACGACCAGTGAGTGAGGCTGTGCGCAGATGATTGAGACGCGCTCCAAGGGTGATTTTGGTTCACATATCTCATCCCGTTCTAGATACCAGTGCCCCTTTTGCGCATTCCAGCCATCCTCTGCACCTCATTGGTATGATGGCGTGTGTATGTAATGTAATCTCAAACATGTTTTCCTTATGACATACATGGCCTGTGTGTAAATGCCCGGCGTGTCCTCACGTCTTCTGAATGTTCTTACTTTGGGGTCATCAGTCGCTCCTTTGGGACCTTTTTTCCTGCCTTGACACCAAGTGATTGTGGGATTTTTGATCCACTTCATCTGAATTTCTGAACTGTGAAATAGGAGTGCTTAGAAGCTACCTCTGGGTGCTGTAGGAGGAAGCAGCGCGGCACTGATAAGGCTTGAATGTCCCTTCTGCGCTGTCATCTTCCCAACTGCAACTGATAAACTCCAAACAAAGCTGCTTACGGCTGTGCGGGTAAACAAAAGCATTTATCAACTCATAATTCGCAATAAAGTGATGCAACTCCCTGCTGAGACCGAACTGTAATTGTCTTTACCATCTGCCCATTAAAGGGCTCTTCAGTATCACAAAGCAGGACAGAAGGCAGAGAGCCTCGTGGACAACACGTCCCCAGAATGTGAAACTGAAAGGGGCAGAGACAGAGGTGAGTCCTTACCGGAATACACTCTGAACAGCACTCGGGGGTCACAAGGAAGCGCCCTTCAAGGAAGATTACTTTTCATACCCAAGAAAAGGGATGCCTTTTTAGAAGATTTTAAAACCGTACTGGAGTCAAGCCTTTGCCTCCTCATCAAACTTTGGGTTCACAGGCGAACGACTCATTTTACATTTGTACACATAACCACAAAGTTTACTGCTGACCCTCCTTCTGCCGCCTCTGTTCATTAGGCAAAGGCAGAAGCGTTTGCAAAGGCTTCGCTTTATGAATAAAGTGAAGACATCAAAACTTCAAGGTGGAAATTAGACAGGATGATTTTGCGTACAAAATGTGATGAAAAGAAAAGATAGCATGCAGTGTAGGAAGTAAAACCAGAGTATTGCACAAACAAACAGAATGTGACACAAGCAGTGGGTACCCACAGTGGCATGTGCTTGACCAATATCTGTTCAGCATAGACTGTGCTGATGCCTAGTGCGGCAGATAGGCGCGTACTGGTGTTCACACAATACATATATATATATATATATATATATATATATATATATATACAAAGTATTTTTCGGGGAGACGCCAACACGCCCCTCAACTTACCTTAAATGCGTGGCAAAGGCATGTGCTGTAAAAACATACACATGGTAAAAACATGTGTGTTAAAAAATGTGTCAGTAAGGCACAACATGGTTAAAACCTTGATGTAAAGGCTGTTTCTTTTTTCTTTGAATATAATTGTAATCTGAATGACATGCTTCCTTAAGTTGCAGGATGTTGAGCTTGTGCAGACAGACAAAGCAAATACGAGCATGCTGTGCATTTACATTTCATAGACCTTTTTGTTTGGGGAGAAATGTAGACCTTTATATTGGAAGCAAGACTGCTATTTTTTTTCTTATGGAGTATATGCCTTGGATAATGTTTGAATAGATTATAGGAACTGTTAGCTAAAATAAAATGTTTACCTTTGTACACTAACAGAGATCTAGCAGGGGTATTGCTGGTCCTGGAATATATCTGGCCATTTAAAGCATTTCGTGGGGTGTATAATGAATGCATTTACTCTGTCTTTGCGGTAAGGCGGTGGCGGTGCCTTCACATGACATGATCAGCTTACTCTGTCAATTTCTGCAATAGTGAAGGACTCATTACAATTCAGGGCACGGATTGTTTCCCATCACTTTCAAAGATCATGTCAGGTCCATAATATATGTGGTATCTAAAATAGACATTTCTCTTGTGGCGGCTTTGGGGGGGGGTGCTCGGGGGTGTGTGGCTGCAGAGCGCGGGACTGATTGTGGCCAAACGGCTGACCACACATTTCCGACCTTTGCCAACGCTTGTGTTATTTTTTGTCCCAAAAATCATATTGCAACTGGTTACACTGATTTTCCATTAGGAATTTTTTGGGAGATACAAGCGTACATCAACATTTTACTAAATGATGCTGCAAAGATATGGCACCTAATGTCTTTTTTCCTACTAGCATTTTTTTAAAACATTTTATTTTGAAAGCAAAGAACCATCACTCTTGGTTTCAAGCTTCTGCAAATATTTGCATATAAACAGAGAGCGTTCTGGGAGCATTATACATAGCCTCATATTACTAAACTTTGAAATCGTGTGTACACATTTATACTGGAGCCGCCTTCAGTAGTGAAGGCCGAGCTTACGGCATTTACTTTTAATGCTCACCCTAATAATGGATGCTTTTCATTAATGAACCATAAATACAAGTTTTAACAGCATTAACACATGGACCCACATATTACCTTAACTGTAGACAATGGCCTTTCCTAATCCATAATGTGGTACTGTAAACTGGCAGCCAACGGGTTTGTGCTGTAGGGGGTTGCTGACTATCTTGTCTTCAGTTGCAGGTTTCCAGTCTGTAAGGTATTTGGATAGGAGTGGTCAGGTGCGAGTACCCACAAAGACAAGGTAATTCTGTGTACGTTCCTCGTTGGGTTGGGGGTTGCTGGGTAAATAGAATCACAATCTGCACCCCTTTTCTTTTGCAGGTTTGGGAGACCGTACTACGAATACAATTGCACAGGCAGACGGGAGTACAGGCAGAACAAAGAGGTAATTGTTTGCTAGAGTTAAAGGAGTGCATTTTCTGTTGCAGGTTTTGCTGCCAGACTGTGGTGCATCTTGATCATTGTAGTATACTATACTTACCCATGTTTTCTTCTGTTGCAGGCTTCGCAGGCAGACCCCCATACTTTGACACAGGCATACGTGAGTTCAAGCAGGAGAGGTAATTGTTTGGTAGAGTTAAACTGTGGTGCATCTTGATCATTGTAGTATAATATACTTACCCATGTTTTCTTCTGTTGCAGGCTTCGCAGGCAGACCCCCATACTTTGACACAGGCATACGTGAGTTCAAGCAGGAGAGGTAATTGTTTGGTAGAGTTAAACTGTGGTGCATCTTGATCATTGTAGTATAATATACTTACCCATGTTTTCTTCTGTTGCAGGCTTCGCAGGCAGACCCCCATACTTTGACACAGGCATACGTGAGTTCAAGCAGGAGAGGTAATTGTTTGGTAGAGTTAAACTGTGGTGCATCTTGATCATTGTAGTATAATATACTTACCCATGTTTTCTTCTGTTGCAGGCTTCGCAGGCAGACCCCCATACTTTGACACAGGCATACGTGAGTTCAAGCAGGAGAGGTAATTGTTTGGTAGAGTTAAACTGTGGTGCATCTTGATCATTGTAGTATAATATACTTACCCATGTTTTCTTCTGTTGCAGGCTTCGCAGGCAGACCCCCATACTTTGACACAGGCATACGTGAGTTCAATCAGGAGAGGTAATTGTTTGGTAGAGTTAAACTGTGGTGCATCTTGATCATTGTAGTATAATATACTTACCCATGTTTTCTTCTGTTGCAGGCTTCGCAGGCAGACCCCCATACTTTGACACAGGCATACGTGAGTTCAAGCAGGAGAGGTAATTGTTTGGTAGAGTTAAACTGTGGTGCATCTTGATCATTGTAGTATAATATACTTACCCATGTTTTCTTCTGTTGCAGGCTTCGCAGGAAGACCCCCATACTTTGACACAGGCATACGTGAGTTCAAGCAGGAGAGGTAATTGTTTGGTAGAGTTAAACTGTGGTGCATCTTGATCATTGTAGTATAATATACTTACCCATGTTTTCTTCTGTTGCAGGCTTCGCAGGCAGACCCCCATACTTTGACACAGGCATACGTGAGTTCAAGCAGGAGAGGTAATTGTTTGGTAGAGTTAAACTGTGGTGCATCTTGATCATTGTAGTATAATATACTTACCCATGTTTTCTTCTGTTGCAGGCTTCGCAGGCAGACCCCCATACTTTGACACAGGCATACGTGAGCTCAAGCAGGAGAGGTAATTGTTTGGTAGAGTTAAACTGTGGTGCATCTTGATCATTGTAGTATAATATACTTACCCCTGTTTTCTTCTGTTGCAGGCTTCGCAGGCAGACCCCCATACTTTGACACAGGCATACGTGAGTTCAAGCAGGAGAGGTAATTGTTTGGTAGAGTTAAACTGTGGTGCATCTTGATCATTGTAGTATAATATACTTACCCATGTTTTCTTCTGTTGCAGGCTTCGCAGGCAGACCCCCATACTTTGACACAGGCATACGTGAGTTCAAGCAGGAGAGGTAATTGTTTGGTAGAGTTAAACTGTGGTGCATCTTGATTATTGTAGTATAAAGGATTGCATGCATGAGCTAGGCGTCAACGTAAGCCATGTTCCCTTATCTTGCAGGCTTTGTGGCACAGCAGGTTAAAACCGGCTGGCACGGAAATGTTCAAGCGCAAAGCTGTCACTATGGGAGAGTGCAGTGCGTCACCACAAAGGAAGAAATGTTGCCTTGTATTCAAGGAAGAGTGGATGAAGGAAATTGTGGAGGCTGAGACGCAGAAATCCCGAAGCAAGGTCCGCGTGCAACTCGGGGAACTTTTCCAATACAGTCCAGACGTGGGCTTGATTTGCAAAGCATGTGCCGAAGCCAAGATTGTTGGGGACTTTTCCACAGGGAAGAAATGGAGTGATGGCTGGAAACTGGATTACATGAAACGCCATCTACTTAGCAAAGTACACGAGTCTGCCATGGTGATCTTGAGAAACAGAAGTGCTGCTGCCAGGTTTGGTTTTGGAGTGCAGGCAATGCTGACAGAAACTGCCACTGACAAAGCAAATAGAATGGAAGTAGGTGAACGCCAAAGATCTGTGCCTGAAGAGATAAAGATTCTCATCAACAACGTGCTGCTGGCAGTCAAAATGAATACTTCAATGTTATCTGTACAAGACATCCATGACCACCTAGCTTTGTATGTCAAGATACCAGACAGCTGGAGGAGCAAGAACTATGCCTTTGAGTTCCTTGAGGCCATCAATAGCGTGATACACTGTGAAGCTATGGCAGAACTTCGTAACGCTTTGTATCACACATTGATAATTGATGAGAGCACTGATATTTCTGTTTCAAAAATGCTCATCCTGTACTTCAAGTTCCGACCAGTAACATCAACAGAGCACAAAACACAGTTTGGGGGCATAGTGAAGCTGACTAGTTGCAATGCTGAGGCTATCACTAGTGCTGTGAAAGATTTCTACACTGCCAATGAACTGGACCTTATGAAAATGGTCATGTTCACATCTGATGGTGCGTCCGTGATGTTGGGTAAGAATAATGGTGTTGCTACTCGCCTTAAACAATCCATACCTCATCTAGTTGAGCAGCATTGTGTCGCCCATCGAGAAGATTTGGGAGTTGATGATGCCTGGAAAAGGGTTCCAATGGTTAAAGAGATGGAGACATTATTGAGGACTGTCTACACTGTGTTCTCCAGATCTCCAGCAAGGAAGTCCAAGCTGGATGAAATTGCATCGGTCACTGAATGTGAAGTGGTCTCTTTTCGACCACTGAATGAAGTCCGGTGGCTTTCAAGGCATTTTGCTGTTGGGGCACTAATTCGTAATTACGAGGCTGTTCTTAAGTACTTTGAGCATGAGAAAGTTGAGGAGAATGATCCAGTTGCTAAGTATTGTTATAAAAAGCTATCAAACTCCAACTACCATATTTCACTTGCAGTACTTAATGACGTTCTGGGTGAATTTGCATCTTTGTGCAAACTGTTCCAAAAAAGTTCTCTGACTACTGTTGAAGCTGTACAGTATGCAAGAGCAAAGATTGGCCAAGTTAAGCAACAGTATTTGGGGGACACTGTCTTTTGGAGCAGTAATGTAAGAGATCTGATGGTGTTGTACAAGGAAAGGCAAGAGTTTGACAGTGGGCCTATTTTGTCTTTTGTTTCCCTTCTTTGTGAGCACATGCAAAAAAGGTTCCCTGAAGATGAGCTAAAAGAATGGGCAAGTTTTGAAATCCAGGCTATGGCCGCACAATCACATTTTGATTTTGGGACTGAGAATATACAAAGACTTGTAGAAAAGTATAAAAATGTCTTGGTCCTGGGTGATTGCGAAACACCAGAAGATGTTGTTCGACAGTACAGAGACTATAAATATGTGGTGGCAGAACATGTAAAGGGTGGGTTATTTACCACCTTTCAAGACATGGTGAATTTCACTGTACGCAATGCTGCTCAGTATAGTGTGGTCTCTCAGCTTGAAGATGTCTGCGCAACGTTTCAAGCATCTAGTGCAGATTGTGAACGAGGATTCAGCCTCATGAATACTATAAAGAGTAAATTGAGGAATAGACTAGAGCAGAAGCATTTGGATATGCTGATGAGGACAAAGGCCTACCTCCTGAACGGGCAAGTTGACCTAGATCGAGTTTATCACCACTGGAAAAATGCCAAAGATCGGCGTGAGAAGCAACCCTGTCACCCCTCTAGTGATGCCACTTGACATGTCTCCCTTATTGTTTATATGTGATATTGACAATTAACAGTGCTCAAGTTAAGAATATTTATTAAAATCTTATGATGGTACCACCGTTTAAGTCTTGTGCTTTTCTAAACTTGAAGTGTACTTGCCTGTGTAACCAATTCATGTCATGGCGTGTTTATCCAATTTGGAAACTGCCCTTAAGACACTTATTGTGGCACTGTATGTGTGAAAATGCACCATCTTTTCACTTATTGAAGTAAACGTTCTGAGTGACATTTGGCGCCGCGCACACGCGCGGTCTGGTTCCTGGCGCACATAGCCATGGTTGCAGCGCACAGAGACCCTCCACTGCCGCACACAGAGCAAAGAAATTAGAGGGAACATTGCATAACAACCATATTACACAATATTGCATTTACAAATCCTGCCCTCCAATGACCCAAACCCCTACCTGTGTAGTAAGGACTCCCTTAATACGTACATACATTGTTAAGTTAGCATAACCACGTTAGAAGTTAGAAAGCCATCTTGCTGCTTTTGCACACGACACTGCGTCCACATGTTATTGCTTAAACGAACTACTGACTCGAGTTTTGCCTCACACGAGAGCAATCTGTTGTTACCATCCCGAGCTCTGCGAAGCGACCTTGGTCTGCACACGATGTGACAAACAGTCTGAGTTGTTAGACAATGCATGTTTTCCACTCTAGGTTGATCGACCCACTATTTAGTCATAACACACGAGCAGCTGCTACCTGAAAGTTGGTGCTTTTAATATCACGGACATCATGTTTATTATTCAGACCGAAGACGAGCCTTCCTGCGAGAAGACTCCTGATGCTCCTGTGATGTAATTTCACTAAGCTGATCTTTGAGGTATGGGGTCCCCTATTCAAGCCTAAGAGACCTTCTGTTAGACTAATAATAATATTAGCTTCTTAGTAAAGGGAAAGTGGTAGTATCCACTGTCATTATAACATGATCACCCCTTTTATATTCTATGGAATTGTAACTATGTTGATGGTTTTGATTTTAATCATTTGTCTGCTTGTATTAGCCAAAGTACTGCATATTAGGACACGTGGTCTATAAAAATAAACTCTTTTTATTTTCACCGTGTCTCTGTTGATTCTTGTTGTGGACTGATGTGAGAATAATATACGAACAGGTATTTCCGATTCCCACCATTCCTGAGTATGTACTGAGTCGCGTGTTCTGGGTTGTCTTTTCATTGGGACCGCCGAGCTAAATCTCGGATAACGAATGGTACACTTATGCTAGCCGGATACAGGGTTCTGGGTTCTGAGGTGAGTTTCTGGTACACCACAACTCACTGAGGTCCTGGGGTTCTACGCATAGTTCTGTGTATAAGCAGAATCCCTGCAACATGGCGCACCTAACGTTTGGTCTATGAGTTGAAACGCCTTAGTAGTGCTCGCGTTTGTCCACAACACCCTCATTCTTGTTTCCGGATAACAAGTCTGACGGATTTAAACCTACCTAGGTCTATTGATATAGGTTCTTTCAAGCTTGATAATTAAAAAGGTTAGTGAACCCTTGTGCTACTGATAGTTTCACGTGTGTTGTCCTAATGTCGGTGGATATTGCGGCGCATAGCCGTGCGGCTCTAAAACGTAATTTGACGCAGTATGGGGTACCGGACACTGGTATGAACGTCATCTTTGTGGTGGGAGCCGATGCGGCTCATCCCTATGAGTTGTTCTACTCTTGGGTGACGATTCCAGCGGTGGGGGATGATGACACCTTTCATTCTTACACTGCCGCTGCAGTGCCGGCGAACTATACGCCGTATAGGACACAGGAAATACCAATATCTGCTTGGCAGCATCTTATTTGGTTTAATGGCGCCCTTCCCCATGTGGTTATACCGCCGAGAATGGGCCCTTTATCAATTGCAGGGGCCACTTGGCCGGTACTAGCCGGATTTACGCCTCATCCCCGTTACCTCACGGTGACGGTGGCTGAGCTGCGTGTACTACACACTGCCCTCATTACGGTATATAGGGCGTTAGTGCAGTATGTGTCGCGCAATATGCAGGCGGGGGCACCTGCTGTTGCGGGACAGCCTACTGATCATCACGCGGTGGTCATTAGTCCTGTTATGGTCAATTCTGTTATGGGCAAGCGCCCCCAAACTAGGGATGATTTCCCCTTTTGGCTTGCTGAAAAATTTGACCAAATAGAAGCGGTTTACCCGAATACTACTCCTGTGGAGAAACACAGGATCCTCACCATTAGTTTGCCTAAGGACTTGGTCCCCCACATTGATGATTGTACAAATTGGGGCAAGGTCTTTGCAGCGACCTACGCGCAGTGCTATGTCACTCCGTCTATGTTGCAGCTGCCCTCCGTAATCAAAAGAGTTCAAGAGAACCATGGTGCGGAGTCTGCGATAGAGTTAGGGATGCGGCTCCTCGGGCAATTTGACCTGGTGGCTACCATGATAATTGGTAACCTGAAGGGTGATGCTTTGCATTTCCAAGTTCGTAATGAACTGAAACGAATTCCTGAGGAGGACAAACCGCAGGAATTTGCGAAAATAATCGCAGAGGCATATCGGGATTTGGGTCGTAGCTCTTTAGGAGTTAAGCCTGTAATAAAGAATCCCGATCTAAAACAGCAGGGTAAGGCAGAAACGTCTGGTAAGGACGACCGGCCCTTTTTTCCTAAACAAAAATGGCAGGTTAAACAACAGGGGAAGCAGCAGCAGCAGAAACAGGGCTCTCGGCCTCCCTCTCCCGTACAGTCAAGTAGTGAACGCACTTATGATCTGCGCGATCGTGCTGCTATAAAGTCTCCTGATAGATTTCAGGTTTCTGAACAGCGCTCTCCTCGTTCTTCACAGGAAACATCGGCTACACAGTCCGGTGGCGGAGGCGGTGGCAAAGGTCGGGGTGCTCCACAACAGCGTGACCAGCCCCGACAGACTGAGGGTAAAGGCAAGCAGGACGAATTTGCACGACAAAGACCCCTGTTTCAGAAGAAGAAAGTGGCGGCTCTGACGGCAAGGTATGCCTCAGATAGTGCGGACACAGCTTCGGAACCGGACATGGGCGCTGACGCTCCTGGACAGCGCAGCGGAAATTACCATAGTCCGTCAAGCTCTGCGTCCATTTCTGGCGGTGACAGCAACTGATATATCGGTTACTGTGGAAACAGCTGACACCAGAGTGGCTCCCCCTGATAGACTTTATGAAATAGTCTTATTAATTGAGGGTGACATACAACGTACAATAAAAGGGATTTTTTGGGATAATCTGACCACCACCTATGATATCCTCCTAGCGGAGGCAGATTGGCCCCCAGCTTTCATTTTAGAGGCTCCTAGAGGGGAGGAAGTAATCCTCCCGTCCTTTGCGCACACGGTGCCTAAGGACCAAGCTGAAGTGTATGCTGAGGAGTGGGCGCTTGCGCTTGCGCCGGCGGTGTATCGTACTCAGGTGGGATGGGACAGATTGTCCCCCTGCCATGAGATTCCATTGCGGTCTATGCCCCAGCCTCAACCTCAATATCCTATGCGTCGTGAAGCGAGACCCCACGTCGCGGCAATCCTTGAACAATTGGAATATCAGGGTGTTATTGAAACTTGTGTGTCCCCTATGAATAACCCTTTATTCACTGTAACGAAGCCTGACGGCTCGTACCGTTTAGTTTTGGATTACCGGCACCTAAACTCCCACTGCCGGACCTGCGCGGTACAAAATACACATAGCTCGGCTTTGGTCGACAGTCTCGTGCGTAAAAGATTTAAAACGACACTTGACATTTCCAATGGCTTTTTTAGCCACAACCTGTCCACACTGAGTAGCCAGTGGACAGCGTTTACTACGGGCGGAAAACAAAAACAGTTTACAAGATTAGCCATGGGTTACAAAAATAGCCCTGGCGTCTTTTCTGCTCGCGTGGTTTCTCTTTTAGAAAGAATAGACCCCGAAGCATACTCATATGTTGACGATATCTATCTTACGGATGATGAGCCGATGCCGCATCTGTCTCGCGTTGACAATATTATCGTGAGTTTTGCAGACTATGGCTACAAATTCAATTTTGCGAAGTCACACATCGCAGAATATACGGTGTTGTTTTTGGGCTACGAGCTCAACAATGAAGGTAAGGGGTTAGCCCCCCACTTTCTGGAAAAGTGTGCACGCTTGAGTGCTCCTACGACACTGAAGAAATTACAATCTCTGCTGGGTTTTCTGAATTTCGGCCGTACGTACATTCGTGATTATGCCCAGCGTATCAAGCCGCTTTACGCCTTGGTACAGCCTTCATTTTCGAAACCTAGCTGGCAGCTAGAACACTCTGCTATTTTACAGTCTTTACAGGCTGACCTTCTTGCTTCACAATACTTGCTGACACGTGATAACCGCACTAACCTGGTGATAAGAATAGTACCAGGCGCCGTGGGGTTCACGTATTTGACGTTTAATGAGGGCGATACAGTCCCCATTGCGTACAAATCCCACTTGTACACCTCTGCTGAATTACGTTTTTCCACGGTCGAAAAAGTTCTGACTGCTGTGCAGATGGCGATCCTCAAGGAACGCGCACTGTCGCATGGGAAACAGATTCTGGTTGTAACTCCATATCCTGCTTTAGAGGCAGTGACTAAAGCAAGTGTACCCAATTCTAAAGCTTTGCATCCACGGTGGATACAATGGGCTACAACACTGACGTCGCCAGATGTCACTTACATCTTTGATGCCTCATTACAGACTCAAGAGTACTTGCAGTATGAATTCGTTCATCCGGCACCTCTGTCTTTGCGCCCGCTCGAAGAATACCATTGTGTCATATACACTGACGGGTCTGCGCAACCCGCAATTGGATCGAAGCACGCTTATTCAGCGGCTTGCGCAATTGTCGTAGGTACATTCGTAAATGGTGAATTCCAATCTGATGCAGTGCATACGCAGTCATTGGGTGATTGTACCGCGCAATTGGCAGAGCTCCGGGCTCTGGTGCTTGCACTGGAGTTTGCTGATCCCCGAGTCACTACTCTTATAGTGAGTGACTCCTTCTACTGTGTCCAGTCTTACAATGACAATTTACACTTCTGGTCTCAGAATGATTACCGCGACACTAAAGGTAGCACAATTAAGCATAAAACGCTTTGGGTTCGAGTGGCGGACTTTAAAGAACGTCTCCCTCTCGTAAGTGTTATACACACTCTTGGTCACCAGCGGCTTGGTGTCCATGCTGTCGGCAACAGCTTAGCTGACGAGGCAGCGAAAACAGCAGTGGCTACATACTTAGTGGCAGCAGTTACAAGATCCAAAAGTAAGATTGATGATGACATCTTGGCAGCTATTGCTGCTACAGAGAAGGGAGGAGATTACCCGAAGGGTTTTCCCTCTCGGTATATTTATCATTTAAGTCCTGATAACGTCCCGTTAGTGAGGATTAACGACGTTGGTGATAGAATAATTCCCAACGCGGACTGCAGACCAGCACTGATCTTGGCTGCACACGAGGGGTTGGCGTCAGCCCACGCCGGTGTGTCAGCTACAATATCTCTGCTACAACAACGTTACTGGTGGTTTGGTTTATATAAACAAGCGCGCGCTTATGTTCTTGATTGTGACATTTGCCAACAGATTAAACCTTCTACTGTTGCGCGCCCACCACAGACACAGCTGTACATCTCTAATAAGCCATTTGGTTGTGTTTATTTAGATCACTGCGGTCCTTTTTCTTCTGATACTGCGTACAAGTACATCTTGGTTGCAGTGGATTCGTGCACACGTTTTCTATGGGTGTGGCCACAAAGGAGTGTTGACTCGCGGACTGTCATCAGGGATTTGCGTGTCTTTGTGGGAACTTTTGCGTGTGGTACCTTCCATTCTGATCAGGGCCCTGCGTTCGCCTCTAAGGCTTACAAGGAGGCTATGAAAAATTTGAGGGTCCTTGTCAAATTTTCGTCTCCCTACCGACCTGAGGGTAATAGTGTGGTGGAGCGAATGAACCGTGACTTAAAGCAATCATTGACAACACGTGTTTTAGGCACAGGCCGGAACTGGCTAGCCCATTTGTATAACGTCCAACATGCACTAAATAATCTCCCTAGAAGGTCTCTGGGTGGGCGGACCCCGTACATGATGCTCTTCGGAATCAGAATGTTTGTTCCAGACCTTGATGGTCTAGACATTGCGGCGTCGACCGCACCCTTTGACGTAGATGATCACTGTGCTGTTTTGCAGACTCTACAAGAAGCCAGAGACTCTCTTTCAAAAGAACATTTGCCCTCCACGTCTGAAGCTGAGGTTCAGATTCCGGTAGTCGGCTGGCTACCCCGAGTTGGTGATCTGGTCCGTGAGAAGGTGGAGAACAAGAAGGAGTTCGGCCCCTCTTATCGTGCACCAGTTCCGGTGCTTGGAGTGCAGGGTACAAGAACAGTCATTTTACCTCCACTTCCTGGTCGCAAAGAAAACAGGTACATCTCTATTGACAATGTCAAACTTCAGCGAGTGGCCGATACTTCTTAGTATGACTCCGGCAGTTCCATGCCAGACAATGCAAAGAAATTCAATGATGGTTCCTGCTTCTACCACCTTGTCTGATGTTGCAATCGAGATGCATTCAGTTACTGATCCCTTGCTGATACCACCGGCTGGTGGTTTGTCCGATGAGACTGAGTATGCTTATCCTACACGTGGACCCTCGCCTGTTTTACAATCTACAGCACTTGGCCAGTCCCGTTTTTCCTTTGACACTAACTCTTTGCCCTCAACTCCCCCATCAAACATTGCTGTTTTTGTGAGCTGGTTTAAGAAACATTTTTTGATAGCTCCTTGGACATACATCTGGTTGATGCTTTTTGGTATTTTTTTGTTTATTGGATTTGTTGTAGTTTTCTTCCGTTTGGTGGATGGCCATTATCTCAAAGAGAGATCGACAATTAGACTTATCAATGGAACTTTGGCCCCCCACTCCTCATCCCACATCATGAAAAGGGACCAGACTTTTGTGACTATTACTGCCTGGCCCGTCATGGATGGAATCGCATGGGATGCTGTTAAATTTCAAATTCATGGGCCTACAGAGGTCATTAATGTGCCTAATGTATTTCGTGTTTCTATGGGTGATGTAGTTAAACAGAACATACGTTCTGATGATTGGGATGTGCACGCCATTGAAGCACTGTTTTCAGATTTGAAATATTATGCCGCCTTTGATGCAGAGGATTTGTATGAAAATGCGGCTAATTATGCGGAACAGTATTGTTTTCAACATTATGGCAATCACTTCTTGCATAAATCAAATTCGTTTAGAAATTTTGTAAATTTTACCCAGTGGGAACATTGTCCCACCCCCTCGTTTGGCAGTTCACACACATTAGTTGATAAGTTTACTTATTTTACTGATTTCAGTGTTTCAGCCCCGGCATCCTTTTATTTTAAAGTTAAGCCTGAGTCTGCCTCCAAGGTTAGACTGACACACACCAAATTGCTATATTCTAAGTCCTTTATGGATGAGTTGTCAATCAAAGGTTATGATCTATGGAAGGCTACTATTGATCTTAAGTCGGTTTGGGGTTCCAAACCGTGGCAGGTTCAGGGAACTGAAGCTTTACACCGTGCCTGTCTAGTACCAAATCATATGTTGTTTTTAAATGCAACCATCTTCCAAACCACCTGTTTCGGATTGGCCACTTCTAAAAAACTAAATTTGCCTTCTGTGCCGGATCTGGGTGCTTACCCAAATTGGAATAATCACACAGATCTGTCCCTTCCTGCTTTGCAGTTCTTGGTTTCCAATTCATCTTTCAATATTTCGAAATTTAGTAGTGAGGGATGGTTAATTTGGCAAAGCAGTTCTGATACCTGTCAACGTCGTTTTCTAGGACTGAAACCGGGGTATACTCAAGATCGCGTGGACCCCCGGTTTGAGTCGTCACATACAGTAACTACATACTCTGTGGGGAAATTATGTCAGTCCTGGCTGCGACATTCCACCTTGGCATCTGTCAAAGTTCATTTATCAAAGTTACATGACAAAATAGATTTGAATGATTTTGTTAAAGGTCCTGTGGGTGGCAGATCCAAGAGATGGGCGTATGCTATTTACAACGAAGTATGGAAACTGTCGCAAATTGAGGCAGCTTCAAGATTGAGAGCTATTGATCAGGCTAATATGGAAAAAGTATTAGCAGTTATTGATAACAGCATTAACACTCTTTCTTCTCGCATTTATACATTAGATAATATTGTTTCTTCAATTGTTGATATTGTGCAGGATGATATGTCTGTGTTGTATCATGGTCAAGACCAGTTGCGTTCTGTTATGCAGTTTGCATGGACATTACAAACATTGAAGGCAGGGAAGGTCCCTTGGGACTATCTGAATACAACATCGTTATTTCTTCCCTTTAACCTTACTGACAAACAGCAGTTCATGTCCATGAAGGATGCTACATATTCCCTGCTCCATATTGAGAAATTGGAGCCGTTACCTTTTTCTGTTGCGGAAGTCGATTCCGCTGTGTGGCTCTTACACGGATTGATAAGTCTACCGTTTGCGCTTTTTAAGTTTACCTCTTGTATGAAACACTATGCTCTGGGTAGATATGAACAGCTGGGTACCGCTTTCATACATGAAGTCTGGTCCCTCCCCTTTACGTATAGGTGTACAAGGGACGGTACTGAGGTTTATCTGAAGGGTGAAGAATGTACAACGTCACCTGATCATTCTGTTGTGTGTAGGCACATTCAATTACACGGTGCTTGTAATGTACACACTCCGAACTTGGCCTGCGTCCTCAAAGGTATCCCGGTACCAGTGATTACGCCGTCTTTCACGCTGCTTGCAAACGGTAGTTATTTAATTTTGAATAATGAAGCTTGCTGCGGGATGTTAGTAGGGATCCCGTATATAGTAACTGTAACACAGAGGGTTGTCTGCTGCAATAACGTCCTGTTTCCATCCCCGCATGGGAGGCTGGATGCTTCTATCTGGCCTTCAATTCCAACCTTGAAAGCAGAGTTCGACAAAATGAGCAGAATAAGAGCGCTATTGTCCCAAAAGGAGGTGCCATTGACTTCCTCCCGGGAAACATTTGTCCTTCACGTAGCAAATACGCGCACCGAGGTACAGGCGCTTTTGAATACTGACCTCCCCCTGCATTTTGGTGCTTTGATCCAAACAATTTTCAATGCCTCGTCCACGACTGGCCTGGCTCATTTTTTTAAACTTGTGGGCTCGGGCCTCGTGACCTCTTTCCAAACTATTTTTGGTGTGATTCCGGCATTTTTTCATTCTATTTTCTCCAGCGTCTTTGGAGGTGTCCCGTTAATTCTGGCTCTAGTGGCAGGTGTGCTACTTTTACTTTTCATCTTGCGGAATGGCTGCTCTTTCTGTGCCACACGTCAGCCTGTCCCGTCTGCAGCTTCTTCGTGACAGGATGCTTGATTACTATGGTGTCCTGCCGTTGGCGACTTTGAGCCTGGCATATGGATTATCCTTCCGGTATTCCTACTTCACCTGCGTGCAACCTGTCTTCCACTGCCTAGATTGTCCCTTTGAATGGCCTATGGATTTGTGTTTAACCAACATGGTGTCTCCGGACCCGGATTTTGATCGACTGATGAGGCCCTTAGTGTCTCACGAGTCTGCCTGTTCTGGTGTTCGGATTATGGCCTGCGGTGCGGCACATGGTATCCTGGGCAATTGGGACATCGTGAGAGCGGCATATGACTTCTTGAATATGAGTTACTTGGAAGTACACGCTGGTTGCCCTCTGATGGTGCTAGAGGCTCCGCTGATAGAAGAACACGTATGTTCCTTTTCTTTACTTAACTGGATGGCTGAAACCTTCAGTGGCCGT
The DNA here is from genome assembly GCF_964204655.1 of Triturus cristatus. Taxonomy (NCBI): domain Eukaryota; kingdom Metazoa; phylum Chordata; class Amphibia; order Caudata; family Salamandridae; genus Triturus; species Triturus cristatus. The sequence goes on from NC_140594.1 coordinate 823,928,729, forward strand.
GCCAATGATTTTCTGCTGGAAGCTGTGGCCACATATGCTGCATATACTTTCATGGATTGAGTGAACTTTCGTCCACTGTGTTTTCCTCACGTGTCTTGAACTGTCCCTGTGCGTCTGCACTTCTGCCCGGTGAGGCGTGTGTTGATTTTTCACCTCCCAAGGCACGTTTGAGGTTTTTTGTTTTTTCTATCGCTTTTTTTTTTTTTTTTTTCCTGTTCGAACTTTGCCTGAACTGACCAGTTCCTTTTTAAATTGGATACGCCTTGTTCTGCTCTGTCGCGCTTGAACTCTGCGTTCTCTCTTTTCTTGCATACTAAGTAGTGCTTCGATCAAGGGGGCATGTAGTAAGGACTCCCTTAATACGTACATACATTGTTAAGTTAGCATAACCACGTTAGAAGTTAGAAAGCCATCTTGCTGCTTTTGCACACGACACTGCGTCCACATGTTATTGCTTAAACGAACTACTGACTCGAGTTTTGCCTCACACGAGAGCAATCTGTTGTTACCATCCCGAGCTCTGCGAAGCGACCTTGGTCTGCACACGATGTGACAAACAGTCTGAGTTGTTAGACAATGCATGTTTTCCACTCTAGGTTGATCGACCCACTATTTAGTCATAACACACGAGCAGCTGCACATACCTGAAAGTTGGTGCTTTTAATATCACGGACATCATGTTTATTATTCAGACCGAAGACGAGCCTTCCTGCGAGAAGACTCCTGATGCTCCTGTGATGTAATTTCACTAAGCTGATCTTTGAGGTATGGGGTCCCCTATTCAAGCCTAAGAGACCTTCTGTTAGACTAATAATAATATTAGCTTCTTAGTAAAGGGAAAGTGGTAGTATCCACTGTCATTATAACATGATCACCCCTTTTATATTCTATGGAATTGTAACTATGTTGATGGTTTTGATTTTAATCATTTGTCTGCTTGTATTAGCCAAAGTACTGCATATTAGGACACGTGGTCTATAAAAATAAACTCTTTTTATTTTCACCGTGTCTCTGTTGATTCTTGTTGTGGACTGATGTGAGAATAATATACGAACAGGTATTTCCGATTCCCACCATTCCTGAGTATGTACTGAGTCGCGTGTTCTGGGTTGTCTTTTCATTGGGACCGCCGAGCTAAATCTCGGATAACGAATGGGACACTTATGCTAGCCGGATACAGGGTTCTGGGTTCTGAGGTGAGTTTCTGGTACACCACAACTCACTGAGGTCCTGGGGTTCTACGCATAGTTCTGTGTATAAGCAGAATCCCTGCAACACCTGCCTTTGTGCAACTGTAACTACCAAACATCTAGTCTAAACTTAGCCTACCTGCCTACCCTTTCTCTGCCCCTGATCAGAAAGTACCAACCATTAACTAAAAAATTCAGCCAATCTTGGCCAACTTTTAACAACCCGGCCTGCACATGTTCCAAGCGACGAATATACAATTAGCCAACCGCCTATGCGCCTGTCCCAAAAAACCGTCCTGAGATAAAAAAACACAAACCCCAAAATAAACAAAACCCCAAACCTCAGAAAAAGAGGGTGGGAGGGAGGGAAAAAACGCTAAAACCTCCTACGCTCCCAGCCACCAGGTTCACCAAACCTAAAATGGTGGCTGGGAGAGCGCAAAACCCCAACTTAAACCCTTTGGGCTATTTTGTCCTTTGGGCTACAATAGGGATATTCCCAATGTAGCCCAACCACAAAATGGCTGCTAATCGGCTCGCCCCTACCCCCGACCAATCTGCCTGGGGGGCAGACCTCACTGGGTTTGGCTGCCCCCCAAACTCCCCTTGGGAGGGAGGGAGACAAGCCAAACCAAGACCAATTGTTTGTGTGTGTAAAAGGCTGCTTTATTGAAACAGGTGCATATCACAATGATCAACACTGGCAACTGCCTTACAAAACTAAAACCTCACGATACATAAATTAACTGACTCCCTGTTCCCCCCCACCCCTACGATCCCCACATCAAATCCCCCACCCTGCCGATAATAAAAGTAAAATTACATAACAACCATATTACACAATATTGCATTTACAAATCCTGCCCTCCAATGACCCAAACCCCTGCCTGCCTTTGTGCAACTGTAACTACCAAACATCTTGTCTAAACTTAGCCTACCTGCCTACCCTTTCCCTGCCCCTGCCCATGCTCACAAACTACCAACACTTAACTAAAAACTTCAGCCAATCTTGGCCAACTTTTAACAACCCTGCCACCCAGGTAAAGGCAGGATAGTAGGCAGAAACGCCGCCTCCCCATTTTCCTGCCCCTCCCCCGACCTCATAGGTATGACCCTTTAGAGCCGCTGACAATTCAACATCCTGGCCAAAACCTCTCTGATTTCCAGTAGATACAAATCCATGCCCATCCGTGCCAAGTGAACTCCATCATCCATGAAAAACTCCTCTGCGTCATATCTGATGTCCTTATGTGCGATCCTCGCAAAACCCAAATGCCTGCAAAAATGCACCATTTCAGTATTGAGCTTTTTCTGAGCATTGTCCACTGCCCCAGGATTAACAGCTCCTTTCCAAACTCTGTCCAAATGACAGAACAACCCGACCACTGCCGCTTTATCAAGGCCATTTCCCGCTTCATGCTCCTCATTAAACCTAACCATGTTTACCAGACCATGTCGTTCTCAACCAGATGGATCAACAAAATGTTGGGGCACCTACCAGCCGCCAACACGATATTCAAAACCTGCACCAGTTCCTTCCAGTGCATGCCCCCCCCTTCCACTCCATAAAACTTTAAACAAATCTTTATTAAAACCCCAAATTTCCCCAAAATAACTGGTGAGGGCCTGGACCTATGCCCACTTCACAAATGAATGTCCCACTATCCAGATTAACATCTCCCTGGTGAGGGGACCAATCACCGAACCCGAATGAGAAAAATTAAATGAGCAGGAGAAATAACACAACCGCGCTACATCCCCCTAGCTGCGCTGCAAACATAACGCTGGTAACAATCCGAGGACCATCTCCCCTACCTCATAATGTCCCCCGCCCCAACCCCTATTGCTTGCCTCCGATGCTGCCCCAATCCTGAAGGAATACGTCCCACAACCCCTGCCGTCAATCCCCAACTCCGCAAGCGCTTTCCGCAAGACTGCCAATAGCTGAAATGCCGTAGCTTGACGCCCATTCATAGGAACAAAAACTAAACCAGGCTGGCCGGCAGCTAGAGCCCTCCACTTCGCTTCCCACCTGCAAGGGCAAGTCACCTGTGGCTCAGAAGCCTGAAGTGACACCCATTTTCCCACACCACTCTTATCCGTTTTAGATTTTTGCAGCCTTATGCAAACTCTATCCTGATAGGGTGCCACGTCCCCCATTGAATCCCACCCCAATTTTGTACCCAACATTTAAAACACTCGAAAAGCCCCCAAAAACATCCAGACCATCAGTGTGGAGAAAAGGCAAATCCAAAAATGCTATACTCCTACCCCCTTCCAGCCCACTCTGTAGGCCACTGTTCAGCACACCATTTCCCTTGCCAATAGAGGCCAAAGCCCTTGCTGCCTGCGGCATCGGAAAAAAATTGGACATTCCACATCATGTCGCCCTCCCGCATCAGAGGAATGCAGTTGAAATCCTGCAAGAAAAACTGCCACATCCGCAAGTCTTCCCTCACTCCCGCAGACAGATGCACATGATGGTGTGGAGGAATCTGTCCTGCAAGTGCCCTGCCCAGTCGTCTGAAAAATGTCCTTCCTACTCTCATTACTCTGCAAGCAAAGTTGAGGTGACCCAGCAGCACCTGAATCTCCTTTACTGTAACCTTGCCCTTCGACAACATTGTTGCCAGCAGCCCCAACATTTGATTCTTTTTTTCTTTCGAAAGGCGTGCCTCCATCAATTGAGAGTCCAACTCAATGCCCAAAAAGGAAAGAGCCGTGCAGAGCCCCATTTTCTGTTCCGGTGCTAAAGGCACCCCAAGTTCCCTCATGATCTCTTTGAAGCTGTCCAGAGCTGCCTGGCAGTCCGTGGAGTCTGAGGTGCCCACAAAGAAAAAGTCATCCAGGTAGTGTGTTACCAGCTGGTGACCCGTCCGCTCCGTGGAAGAACCACTGCAGAAACGTGCTAAAGCACTCAAATAATGTGCAAGACATAGAACAGCCCATCGGTAACGCTTTGTCCACGTACCATTGAAATGGATGTCCAGAAGATCCCAATCAGTCCGGGTGGACTGGAAGCAAACAGAAAGCTGACTTTATGTCACATTTTGCCATCATCGCCATTGCTCCAGCGGTCACTACCAGTGACATGGCCACGTCAACTGACGAATAAGAAATAGTAGCCTCCCTTTCATCAATAAAATTGTCCACAGATCTCCCTTCCAGCCACGACAATTGCTGGATTAAACGGAATTGCCCCTATTCCTTATTTGGTACCACTCCTATGGGTGACACAATCAAATTTTCCAGTGGCCAATCCTTAAAGTGTCCCGCCATGCGTCCCTCGCGCACCTCTTTGTCCAATTTTTCTTCCACTATCTCAGGATGTGCTTTTGCAGATTGTAAATTGTCCGACCACCTTCTCATCCTAGGTCCCCCATACCCTAGTCTAAAGCTCTCCTGAAACCCTGCCTGCAAACGTTCTGCAGCCTCCCGGTTGCCATAACCCTGTAAGGCTGCGATCAATTTGTCCGTTCTAACCGGCGTACGAGACCTTTGGCACAGGCCCCTTAGTCCCTCGCCCACCTGCGAAAGGCTGCTGCTGCTGTCCACCTGCCTTAAACCCCCCTGACTGCCACTGCTGACCCCCTTGTTGCTGCCCCTGCCCACCCCCGAAGCAGTTAACCAAGGCGTGTCTGCCTCCACATTTCGAGCAGTCAAGCCGAAATCTACAAAATTCCTGGGTGCACAGTCCCTTTTTAAAATCTCAGCAGGGTCCCCCTGATCCAGTCTGTCCTCCACCTGTACCGCCCATCCTTCCCCAGGTGGGTCGCCCCTGAATGGGCCGATACATGAGCGGCAGCCCGCTGGCCGTGAAAATAGTCTTGCCCGCAACGGACAGCCCCATTGTGTGTTGCCACAGGTCGGTATCTAATTGCCCCCATTTTGCCTCAGTGTCCCATGCCATGCGTGCCCTAAATTCCTCATCATATTGAGCCCATGCATATCCACCCTCTGTGATCTGGGCCCTTCTAATCTTATCCATGTACTTAAACAGCGCCACACACCTCTCTGGGTATTTTTGACAGTACACACTTGCATATATCAAAAAGGCTGCTGTCCAATTCTCAATTGTGAGAGGCACCTTCGGCCGCTTGGCCAATTCGTACTCCTCCTCTTTAGATCCCTCCTTCGCCCGAACTTCTCTATGCAGAGGTTTGAGCATCTCAACATACTCGCCCTTCCAGATCCGCTCATTAGTAGCCAGCATTAAGTGCGCGCCCAAAGGCTTGGTTACTCCCATGTAAGGCAGCCATTTGATTTTTAACTCCTTACTCTCTAACTTGTTTTCGGGCTCCACTGTCGTTATTACCACAGTCTCTTTTTTGGCCTCAACACCGTCCCCTGGGCACCCGGACGCCTTACCTGCGTCGTCTGAGCCCACCCCCACATCCAAAACATACTTTCCCTTCTGCAGCATGCCCCCCCTCTTTGTCCCCCCCGACAACCCCTACTGATACCATGGTAGGCCGTAATCCCCCATCCTGTTTACCTGGCTCTAAGGAGTATGCCAGTCGACCTGCAGTACGCCTTGCCAATGGGGCCGACCTTTCGTCCAACCTCGATGTCCGACCCGTGGCCTCTGCCGGGCATCGTGACACCTGTAAAATACTAGACAAAACATTACTCGCCCCCCCACACCCTCATCCTCAATTTCCCGCAACTCGTCCTCCTCCAGGCTGTCCTCCTCGTAATCTAGCTCCTCGTGCACCCTGAAACCCCATGCCCTCTCAACCGGAAGGGCAGACTGCACCCGCCTAGCCCCACTTATATGCCGATCATCCGAGCTCCTGTGTCCTCGATGCCCCGAGGACCGTTGGGGCCCATCGGGTGTTGGGGCCTGCGAGTCCGCCAGGGGCCTACTTATGCTGGCCACGATCCAACGCCGGTACTGGGTACGCCGCGCGAGGCTCCACCCTCCCTTCTCCTCGGTGCCTTTGAGCCGCTCCCAGCTCTGCCAAGTCTGGCGCCTGCTGTTGCTCTGCCGCCTGAAAGAAAAAGGGATGGTCTGGTGTGCTGGGCCTACCTACCCTCTCTCTCCCATCCCAGCTCCTCTTCCTGCCCGCCTCCAGTGTACTAGCCGCCCATGCCCGCCCTACCATACTGTTCCCCCTCTTCGTCACTCCATTCCAAGCCTGCCACGCCCCAAACCCGAGCCCAACTGGGCCCAGCCTCTGCCCTCAAAGCCTCCCCACCCAACCCCCCGCTGACCTCCACCCCTGATTGCTCCTTCCCCTCTACCCCCAAGCCCACCGACCCCCCCCCCGCGACAGGTACCCCTCTCGCTGGCCTACCCTATCTACACCCCGCACCTCCTCATTCTAGGAGGAGAAAATATCCAGCCCCTCCCAGTCCCTGCCACTCCCTCCTGGCTCCAAGTCAATAGGAGAGCCCTCTCCCTCATCCTCCAAGACCCAAGCACTATCCCCTCTCACCCCTCCTCCAACCTCTCTCTTCGCAGGAACAACCTCGGCGCCCCCCAAACTCCCACCCCACCCACGTCTACCTCCTCCTGCCCATCAGGGTGAGAATGAGCCCAAATTTCCTTGCTCCCCCCAGTACCTGTCCTCATATGCCCCTCACTACTCAACTCCACAACCAAAATAGGATCTGCCTTGGATTTATTGCCCCCGTCCTGCCGTCCAGTCAAACCTGACCCACCCTTCTTATTCCTCTTCCGGCCCTCCCTTCACTCTGAGGCCCCTGCAGACTGCAGGGCCTCTCTCCTGCCTTTCCCTTGCAGCCTCCTAGCGTCCAAGGAGACACGAGGGGAACTGCTCCTCCAGTGTGCCCTGCACTTGCCATTACTCACCAGAGCCTCTACCCCAGCAGGAGGCTCCGGTTCGCTGCCCCCACCGTCACGCAGCAAAACTCTTTTCCGGCGTGCCTCACCCCTGACAGATCCCACCGGAGCCTCAACCACCACCGGAGGCTCCGGCTCACACGCGGTGCCGCTCTCCTCACATAGGAGCGACCCCGGACCTGTGGAGACACTGCCAGGGAGACACGAGACGTGCTCTCCTGCCGGTCCCCGCCGCCCCTACCCTCCGCCCCTGCCTTCCACTTCCCTCTATTCCGCAAAGCAGCTATGCCCCCAGGGGACGCGCCCTTCCCACATGCACGGCCCCCAACACTCACCTGCCCTTTCTTGGCCTTCCGGGGGGGCAAGCAGGCCACGACAGCGGCTGCCACCCCCGCCGACACACGCTTCACCGGGCGTGCGCTCCCCGAGGCCTCCGGCAATAATAAGTCAAGCCGGCCGGCCTCACTTAGTAAACGCACCGCTTTCAAAACGCGGTAATCCTCTGCGGCCATTCTACCAACAATTGATCTACAACACGCTGAACGGCATCTAACTGCTACCAAAAGGCTATCTGCCACCACACAAAAAACGCTAAAACCTCCTACGCTCCCAGCCACCAGTTCACCAAACCTAAAATGGTGGCTGGGAGAGCGCGAAACCCCAACTTAAACCCTTTGGGCTATTTTTTCCTTTGGGCTACAATTGGGCTATTCCCAATGTAGCTCGACCATAAAATGGCCGCTAATCGACTCGCCTCTACCCCCTCCTAATCTGACTGGGGGCCAGACCTCACCGGGTTCGGCTGCCCCCCAAACCTCCCTTCTAGGCGCTCCAGCTTCACAACTGTGAGAGGTGCCATAATGCAGATTTTGTATCAGTGCGATGATGCGACCACCACACTGAAATGCGTCAGTATAACACCAGATGCATGGTACTTGGGAGGGATGCTGCCTGGACTCGAAGTAAATGCAAGATTAAGTCAGTCCCTACTACAATAACTGACTTTGCTGATATTTGCAGAAACTTTCTTTTGTTTTCAGTGGCTTATATACTTTCACGTTCACCTACACTAAGACCCTCACTTGCACTTCACCTGTCGGCTTCGGAATAAAGATCTCCGTTAAGTAGGCCCCATCACGGGCGCCTGATCGGGCATTGCAGCGCCGGCCCGAGTAGGAGCAGGCCCGATGATGAAGCAAGACACCTTCTTGTCAGGTGTGTGAGGGCCTTTTTCCAATAAGGAGATCACTCTCCTGCTTTTTTCTGGGAGTTATTGTCTTTGTTCTTTTCTGTTAGGAACTGCATACTCTTTGTTCATACATAGTCGCTTGGGTACGTATGCTGGACCTTATTACAAAAACCCTTACTCCTCCTTCCCCTCGTCTTTGTTTCCTATACTGTCGGAGCGTCATTTGGTATGAAAATACAGCAACTTGACCCGATTAATCTGCATACTCCACCACGGTCTGCAAGAACAAAATCTAAGGCAACTCGGTTTTGTAAAGTCATGAGACGATGTGCCTGTAGTTCTGCCGTGATATTACTTAAGGCTCCTACAGTGATGTCTATGGTGGTTTCTGCGACACGGACCAGTTGCCTTATGCTGTTGGCCATTGGACCCCAAAAAGGAAGTAATCCTTTGAGGAAATCTCCTCCCTCTTGTCCTGCTGTGTCCTTGGAATTAATAATCCCTCTGCCGTATCTATTTCGATGATGATTTGCAGAAGCGGTGTATGTAGGGGGAAGAAGGTAAGCTATATAGCAAGTACCGGAGAAATCAGTTGGCAACCATGTGTAAGCCCTATTATAACAAATGAAATATGTGCCTTGAGACGGCACTAGAGGAGTCGAGTTTTGAGAGGAATAGACATATGTGTGGGAACAGCTATTTCTTTGCATAGTGTCAGCAGACTGACCATTTATCTGTAGACAGAAATTGCCCTGATGTGGTATAGTCCAAATCGGTGAAGACTTTCCTTTTTTAACTTTATCACTAAGGCTAGTGACATAATGGGTGACGTTCCAGTTAGTGTACGCTTTTCTTTCGTCAATGGAGATCTTACTATTTTCCATGATTTTAGCCATAGCTACCATTCCCTTTATCAATGAACTATGACTAAAATCCGGATCACTAATACGTAAACTAACGGATCGTCTAAATTTGCTTTGATAGGCATTGGAGAAGATGACAAAATAAGCCCAAGCAGAACCTTCATAGGAGAACGGAAGGACTAAATACGGCATTCCTTTTTCTACGGTATGTGGCATAAGTCCACACACCCAACAGTCAGTGGTATTGATCACTAATTGATGTTGATGTAACAACTGGACAAAAGAGTTGTTGTAATATTCAGTTCTTCTAATGAGTTCATGTTGAGGAAGGGTATGAAATAGATGTGGAGAGACAGTAGAAGAAGACGAAGAGGTAGAAGGAGAGACAACTTTTTGCTGCAGGGTAATAACAATCCAATTTATACACGCGAAAAGGATATAATAATACATAAAGCAATACCACAACGACTATACATTTCTTTGCAATTACTCTTTTTATCTTAACTTTCTCTTTTGCCTAATGTAGTCTCTATCTTTCTAAGTGGATGCTCACGGCAATCTTCCTCAATCACTTAGTCACGATTGTCTGCCGTCCTATGACACTGCAAGTCCTGCAGGCCTATTGCCACTACTCAGGTCGCAACTAAGACTCCTACCGTGACCTTGCAACCGGGACAGAATACTACATAGGAGAGAGAAATCTTAAGAGTTCTTTGGTCTGGGTCTCAAATTATAATGTTCTTTATCAGGTGTAGTTTGGTTTTGGAACAATGTTCGTGGATTTGTCGTATTCAAGCGACGATGTGATGGTATTGCTTCCTGAAGAATGTCGTCGTCCTCTTTCTCAGACAATGTTCCATTCAGGTGTGCATCACTGAAAGGTACGAATCATGGAACTTTTTCACTTTCTGAGTCACCAACACCCCTACGAACCCACTGATCGAAGGATAGAGGCAAAGGCACTTTCTTACAATGCACACCGTGAATCCAATTTTTCTTTCCTTCGACTTTGACTGCTGTTCTCGTGGTTAAAAGTACTAACCGAGGCTCCTTCCACCTGGGCTCCAAATTTTTCGTCCTTTGGAAATTCTTGGTGCAGACCCAGTCACCTGGTCGGATGGAATGACCTGGATCTGTGGAAGCCTCCGGCAAAACACTCTGAACCTGTTGATGGAGAACACGCAATTTAGTCGTAAGGTCATGCAAGTAGTCAATTAACATTGGATATGGTAAGTCTGAGTATTTCTTAGGGCGAGGGACTCCCCATATGTTAGCCAGGCATCCAAAAACCACTTTGTAAGGGCTAAGTCCCAAACGAGAGTGTACCGCAGTTCTGGTGGACAGAAGAGCTAATGGCAAAGCATCAGGCCAATTGAGTCCTGTACTAGCCTGAACTTTTGCTAGTTTTAACTTTAATGTACCGTTGTAGCATTCTACTAAACCTGCTGACTGTGGATGATTTGCCGCATGGAACTTTTGCTTGATACCAAGACCCGCACAAACTTTTTGCATGACTTGGCCAACAAATTCGCTCCCATTGTCACTCCAGACAATGCGCGGCAAACCAAACCTGGGGAAAAATTCTTTTAGTAGAACTTTAGCTGTGGATAAGGCTGTGTTGTCTTTTAGAGGGTATGCTTCTATCCATCTTGAAAAGGCGCATACTACCACCAGAACATATTTGAGGTTATTGCATCGCTCCATATGAATATAATCGATCTGCAACACCTCAAATGGATATGTCGGAGGAGCAAAGTGACCTGCTGGAGTTGGGGATCCCTTTCCCGGACTGTACATCAGACAAACAATACAATGTTTCACTACATTGTCTGCACACTTTGGGATTCCTCCATTTTGCCACACTGGAGCCAGAAGTTTGCATATACCTTTTGCACTTAGGTGAGCTGGACATGTGCCATAGTGACCACTGGAAGTACATAGGCATCTGGTAACAGCCAACGTTGGTGTTCAGATAATTCCACCCAACAACCCATTTCATCTAACATTCCCGTGCTTTCTTTCCACCTACTTAATTCCTTCTCTGTAGCCTCTTCCTAAATTGATTTTACACTTTCTACTGTATTCTCATACATTCCTCTCTCTCTGACCGAATTCGCAGGACCTGCCACATACATTCGACTGGTAACATCTCTCGCTGTCTTTTTCGCTACTTCATCTGCAAATGCATTTCCTCGACCAACATCATCTGTAATCTTTTTGTGCGCACTACACTTCACAATTACTATCTGGGCAGGCAAAGAAAGTGACTCAAGAAGATCAGTCACTAATTGACCATGTGGTATTTTAGTGACATGGGAAGTAAAAAAAAACCTTTCTTTCCAAAGACGCCCAAAATTAAACGCTACACCAAAGGCATATTGACTGTCGGTGTATACGTTTACTCTCTTTCCTTTTGACAACAGACATGCTCTCGTTAAAGCTATCAATTCTGCTGCTTGAGCTGAATTGTGTCTGATACGTGCGGTTTCCACAACTGTATGTAAAGTAGTTACAGCATAGGCTGAAACTGTATCTCCATTAGGCATTTTAAAGCAAGAACCATCTACCCATAGAGTTCCATCCGGATTCTCTAGCGGTGTGTCTTTTAAATCAATTCTTCCTTTTGTCTCTTCCTCAGTACGGAGGAAACAATCATGTTGTTCTTGGTCATCTTTGTCCACTGGAAGAGGCAACAAAGTAGCTGGATTTAAAGTATTACATCGTTTGATGTGCAGGTGACTAGCCAAAAGTGTCAACTCCTATCCAGACAGACGAGCACTCGTAAGATGCTGCGTTTTTGTTCGATTTAGTAAGGTGTCCACTGCATGCGGCACCATAACAATAAGTGTGTTATCTAACACTATTCCAGCAGACTGTTGAATAGAAATCGCTGCTGCTGCAGTTGCTTTGAGACAACTAGGCCAGTGTTTCCCAAACTGGGGTCCGAGGACCCCCAGGGGTCCGTGGCACATTCCCAGGGGGTCCGCAGGCAGCAGTTTTAAAAGCACTGCAAAGTTCCTTGTAAAATTAGCAGTTTTCAAGCAACTATAAAAGTGTCAAGAAAATGCCAGTGATTAATGTACCTGCTGGAGAGAGATGAAAGTTTTGTCTAGTGGCAGCTTTGACTTATCTAATGTGACACAGAGGGTTAATATGCCGACTGCAAAGAACGTGTACAATGCATTTTAAAAAACAGTATTGTATGTGCATAGGTCAGTGGGCTACTGATTTTGTCACAGATTCTTTTGTCACTGTGCAATTCATAAGGGACAATCGTAATCTAGCACAGTGTCCTATAAACTTTCAAAGAGCTGCTTGAAAAATGCATGGTAAAAGTTAGCAACATATGTTTATTCCCAGTCTATCATTACCCTACTACTGCTATGTTCCCACTTCCTGCACATGAACAATTTTGTAATGCCTTTTTGTCACTTCTATGTGTGCTGCCTAATGCAGCACACATGGAAGTTACAAAACGTCATTTTTATTAAAGATTGCTTATGTGCAGGAAGGGTCACCATCCTGAACATAATCAAAGGTGTTTTGCTTTTTCCATTGGAAAAAGCAAAAACGAGGAGAAATAAGGCATTTCTCCTCATTTCGCCAAGTTAAGACCAGGTTTTTCATGGTCTTAATTCTGGTGCTGTCTCCTATTTAAGCTGACCTTATAAATAGAGGGCAGCGTCAAAATCAATGGGTGTTGGAGTGAAACGCCCACTGCAACTCCCACTGCCCACCTTTTTCATGCCAAGCAGTGCGTGAAAGGGGTCCTTATTTACAAGGCAGCATTAAGCCACAATAAGTGGCTTAACTGTGCCTTGTAAATAAGGCAAAGCCCCTATTGCCACAGGAATATCGCAAAAAGTGACGTTCTCGTGGCGATAGGGACTTGTAAATATGCCCCTAAAATCCTTAGTAATTTGAGTATTTGTTTTGTGTGCACATGTTTGTTTATTTTTTTCGAATTACTGTTTTAATGTTTGAAATTTAAATCCTACAAATTGCTTGGGGGTCCCCGGCTTCCAGTGGTAACTCAATGGGGGTCCTCAGGAGTCAAAAGTTTGGGAACCACTGAACTAGGCAATGCTTTAGCTACTGGGTCTAACGTAGCCGAAAAATATGCACATGGCCGCTGTTTGTCTCCAAATCGCTGCGTTAAATCTGACAACGCACAACCTTCTTTTTCATAAACGTAGAGCGTGAAGGGCTTACTATAATCGGGAGTACCCAATACTGGAGCGGAACATAGAGCAGTACGTAAGTCAGTAAAACTCCTCTGACATTCGTCAGTCCATGGAAGGGGCTGAGGCGTATCTTTCAAAGTGAGTGCCAACAAAGGCTTGGCCAACAGAGAGAAGTTAGGGATCCTAAGAGGTGATACCCAGAAAGGCACGTACCTCCCTTTGTGTGGATGGCACAGACATTTGCGTAATCGCCTGAATTCGTTCTGGTGTTAATCGTCGTCCCTCCTTGGATAGGAGATGACCCAAATAGGTAACCTCTCTACGAACGTATTGTAATTTTGAAGGTGAACCTTATGATTTAAATCAAACAGATGGCGTAACAATGTCACATTTGTACAAATATCTTCTGAATCAGCAGCAATCAACAAGTCATCCATGTATTGGATAAGAGCAGCACCAGACGGTAAATGGAAAGCATCAAGATGACATTTTAAAGCTTGACTGTAATAGAGGGACTTTCACAATAGCCCTGAGGTGCGCGCTTAAACCGGAAGCTTCGGCCTCCAAGAGAGAAGCCAAAAATATCCCTACTCTCTTCAGCAATGGGAATACTAAAGAAGGCATTCTTTAGATCGATAACAGAGAACCAAGTCGCTGTGGAAGGTATCATTGTCAACAAAGCAGTGATATCTGGTACTACGGGAAATTGCGGCACAACAATTTTGTTTACCTCCCGGAGATCAATCACGTAACAATATACAGGAGGAAGAGTAGGATCAGTACGTTTAAGAACAGGAAGAATAGGACTATTGCATGTGTTACTTCTCGTTTCTTCAACCACACCCTTCTGAATCAAATCATGAATGATTTCCAAAAGCGCTTTTTCACCTTCAGTGGGAATTCTATGCTGCAGAATACGTGGCAATTCAACATTAGGCCTAAAAATGACAACATAAGGTGGAATCTCAAGACAACCCACATCGTTCGGACCCGTGGCCCAAAGCGTTGCTGGAAGAGAAAGCAATTCAGGTGGAAACTGATCTTTGGACAAATACATTGGAGAAATCAATTTCTGTCCTAAAGTAAGATGTAAACCAAAAGGAGAACAATATATTGTAGCATGCATTCTTTTCAATAGGTCCAAACCCAACAGATTCTCACCGCAACCATTCGTCAAAAGAAGTGGAGCTTCCAAATCATAAGGGCCAATTGAAATAGGCAAAGGGCAAGAAACTGGGTTACGAACAGGGGCGCCAGAAAATCCTACAGATACATTCGTTAAGCCAGACAAAGGTGCCCCAGGGAGTTTGGAATGAATGATAGAACTTCTCATCTCACCAGTATCTAGGAGAAATGGCTCTGAAACACCCATTGTAGTGACATTAACATAGGGTCCATTCTGATCTACTGGAATCGACACAAGTCCCTTACTTTGTCCATGGCTGTCCTAGTTAGTGTGAAGATTTTCATTCTCGCTTTCAACATAACAATCCTCATTATAATATTGCGTGGACCTAACATTTTGCTGATCAAAGTAGTTCATGGAATTGGGAGAAGGAAGGGCACGCTGTTCTTGAGTTAGCACACCTCGACCTCTACCTCTGTTTGCTGACTGGAGGCCAGCACGACCTCGTGGAGCAGATGATGCTCCATTGCGCTGCAATAAAACCGGACAACTACTTTTAAAATGACCTTCTTCTCTACAATAGGCACATTGATTAGGTCCTAACAAAGGTTGTGGAATGTATGGCTCAGGTTTTTGATACAACTTCTGAAACTGCGAAGGCTGTTGAAACTGAGGCTGAACATAGCGAGGAGGATAAGCTTGTTGCAAAAGAACCTTTGTTTTTAGTTCTTTCATCTTTTTCTCTTGCTTTTCTTTTTCTTCTTTATCTCCGTTTTCATAATATTGTGCAGTAGCCAATATCTGGGCAGAAGAAGAAACAGCCCATGAACTTTCAGAATCTTTCAATTTGTGTGACAACTCGGGAAGCAAATTAAATACAAATTTGTCCACAAATAATCGCTGACCACCCTCTGTAGCCATATCTTGACCACTGTGATCAATAAATGTCTCCTCGAAACGAGTGAAGAAATCAGAGACACTCTCATCTTTCTTCTATTTGCATGCTGCTAATTTATCCCATTTAACTCTCAATGCAGGCATCATCGTTTTCATTAATGTAATAATCCTACCAGGGAGTTCCGAAATCAAAGCGTCAGGCTTTGCACCACCCACTTGGTCTCTATCTGTGGCAGTTATAATATCCCAATTAGCACCTAATTCCTGGACGTGATTCTCTTTACGAATCCTAGCCCATATTGTCTGTGGGACTACATTTCCCATCAACATATCGATATCAGCTAAATTCATGATGCAAGCATCAACTGTCTGTGATAATTCTTTATAATAACCTGCAGGGTTCTTACGAGGATCCGGTAGAGTCTGTTTAAGAGCCAAAACTTCAGATCGTTTCCATGGAACATGTACCCATATACGTTGGAAATGAGCAGGAATAACTGGATTATTACCTACTGCTGCAACTTCTTCCTTCCATACTGGAGGAACCTCTCTCATGGGATAATTTTTCAGTGTCAGTCTAACCGATGGATCGGAATCAAGGAAAGCCTGAGGGGACAATAAGGATCTATAAGAAATAAGTGTCCTTACAGCATTCTCAACCTTAGAACCCACAACAAGTCCTTTATCAAAATCAGCCTGAACATCTAACAGATCTTGTGGGATTGGACTCGAATTCACATCTTCCCATTCTTTAATGAGAGTATCGCACATTGCATTAAAAACATATCTTTGCGTAGGCGCATTCCATTGTGAGAAAGTAGGCATAATGTCAGGTACACTATACTGAGGACCCTTCTTGATCCATTTACGTGCGAGAGAGTCCAACCTTTCTCGTTCTTCAAAATCTGGGAACTGACTCCGAGATTGTCTTCGAGCGAAAGCCGGAGACACATTTAAAGCTTCAAAGAAAGGAGATAGAATACCAGTGACGGTATCCGTAAGACGCTTACGCACAGACGGAGAATTAGACATAAGAATAGGGGACAAGGTATTAGGCGAACTAATGGAAGGAGAACCGATAATTGCAGGAGGAGCAGAAGGCAAAGGAGATCGAAGATCAGGAGATGAGGGCAAAGAAGTTGAAGTTAAAGGCAAAACTGGCAGAGGCGGTAATACTGGAGGAGGCAAATGCGGAAGAGCCGGAACAGGCGGAGGTACCGCTGGCGGCTGAACAGGCTGTAACAATTGGGGTGCATTGGCATTTTGTGCATAGGGCGGAGGCAACCTCAATAAATGGGACATATGGGGATCTTCGTCTAAATCTTTCTTATTATCAGAAGGGGAAACAGGCAACACCGGATAGCATTTATCTATTGCCATACGATGCTGTCTTGCTGAAATTTCCATCGCATTATTAATTTCATCATCTTTGAATTGTTGGGCAGCCTGTATAATTGTCATACCCTGTGCTTTCCAATCTCGTTTTGCTTGCTTAATTTCTTTCTGTTTGGCTTCCTTACGCCAAAGGCGGAAAGAATCAAACATTGCCGGCCGGGCTTTTCTTTTGAATAGAACTGTTTCCAAATTATCTAGCACATCAGAATGGAAACTACCATTTTCTGGCCATTTTAAAACACCATCTTTCTTCGTGTATCGGGTCCATGCCTCGCTAAAGGCAATGGGGCCAACACCATGTTTTGAATAGAGCTCATATGTGGGAGTTCCAACCGAAGGAATCGGACAAGAGTCCTCAAGTCGGGAATCCCTATTACAACCAAAGCAGCAAAGTTTTCCAAACTTAGTCAGACCAGGCATCACCTGACTGTTCACAAACTTCAAGGGGGTAAAACTCAGTTTACGCAGCACAAATGCACTTACCCTCGGCTTCGGCTATTGCAATAGTCGAATCTAAGGACCAGAGGTACTAAGAAACAAAGGACAAAAATTGTGGGCGCGACCCACGAAATACTTAACTAAGGACGTCTTCTTACACCAACAGAGGCCCGTCTATCGTCTCGCCTTACCATACATCATCAAAGGAAGGGCCAAGGCAGGGCGGCAGTCAGGTCAGCAGTCGTTAATAGCCGTCAGGAAGGAGTAACCGCGCTACAAAAGACCTTCGGACCACTTTCGACATACAGGGGTCGCTTGATGTGGCTCGCGATTCCTCCAGAATTTTCTTGCGGGGTTCCTCACGACCTTCGGGCAGAACCGGTACCACTGAAGCCGCCCCACGTTGTGCGCCAGTTGAAGAACCAGAACCTTTTGGACCTGGCGGCGCAGGGTACGCTTTCATCTCCTGGGTTCTCCTGCTTAGCTACACAGAGACACGGGGACACTCTGTCGGCGTAAAAGATCAGATTTATTAGCTGCAGCTAGTACAGTTGTCCCAGAAGTACACAAGGTAGGTTCTCAGGAGACTGCCACTTTACTCCGTGGCGCACAATCTTTTATACCATATAGGTAACATATACATTAACCAAATACACACCCAGAATATACAAGAAAGAGCCAATAAGAAAAGTTGAAAAACAGGACAGAACCAATAGGAAAGGTTTGAAAACAAAGTGTCAGATGACTCGAAGAAACCTCTCCTCCAACTATGTTTGTCACCCCTCCCTCAAACTAATTCATTAACGGATTTGTAACTAACTTGCAGGTGGCGAGATACGTTTGTGTGTGTTGGAGGACAGTTGTGAAACAAGAGAATGCTAGCAGAGGACAGTGAAGGCCAGACGATAAGATAAAGTCAGAAAAGAATAGTGTGAACCAACAGATAGTTGAGACGGGGATTAGAAAAACCAGACAGGGATTAGTGTACTCGGCCAAACCTAACACCAGCAGAAGGTTAATTTTGACACAAAGCTGCAGAAAAAGCAGAAAAAGACTTTGATCGTCGTGCTGCCTGAGTGAGGGCAACACAAGATGGCGGCGGAGCACAAAATGGCGGGTCGATACGTTCACAATCGAAAATCGAAGTTCCTCAGGGTTTCAATGAGGATTAGGAGAGGAACACCTACTTTGCATGTCATTAGCGATATTGATCACTGACATGCAAAGTAGCAAGGAAACACACGCTAACGCTTGTTAGCATGTCCTTGTTAATTAAGCGATAAGAAAATCTGCTCTTTTTTGGTGCTATGTGCCGAAAACGCATCAATATAAGCCTTTGTAGTGTCCTGCGGGACACGTTCTAGTGTTCCGCAGGAAGCTGTAATCCCAGCCACTCCTTTGAGGGTTTTACACACTGCACCCCCACATCCATTCATCACGGGTGTCACCAGTGACGTGGGCCCGGCAATAAAAGGGCCCGACACATATGCTCGTGGCAAGTTACTACTATGCATCTCCTAGTGTCTGTGTCCCTCATTTCCGTGATGTGGGCCTGAGGCCCAACTACACATTGGCGACGAGCGGGCCGACACCCATGTGTGAGCTGGCCACACCTTACTCGCCTGCGTAGGGGACAGTCTAGCCCATGTCTAGGGCACCCCCTGCTGTCAGCGCAACGCTACCTGAGTGCGGGGGAAAAGGAGGAAAAGTGTTGCAGCACACATAGCGTTCGAGGAGCCCCCGCCGCTAACCCTCGCTGCAACTGACAAGGATCCTACTCCCTGAGCTCCTCCGGTGCCCACACATGTGCAGAACCTACACCAAGAGTTTAACGGTCACACCTGTAGGTGACCAGAGCCTACGCCAGCACGGCTGCGAGCCGTAGATGAATCAGCCCTCCAGCCATGTCCATAGCGCCTGCAAAGTCAAGCACAGACGCAGCGCCAGGGAGGTTCCTGTGACCTGCATGTGCGAGGCCGCCCCTACGAGGCGAACTCCAGGGGAGATGAGCCGCTCTGCCGCAGTCTGCAAGGTAAACCCCAAGGCGCGCTCCTGAAATGCTCTCGCGGGTGACGGGACTCCTACCCTTACCACTGATCAGTCACAGTCCCTGTCGGAACCGCTCCCCCGCAAACCGAGACTGAGCCTACCGCAGTGGATCTGAAGCCTACACCGGCATGGTGAACTCTGCACTGCTGGGTGTTTACCCCCTGCGCCCGCGTATGCAGGAAAGCACAGGCGGCACCCGCTGTGCGCAGCCTCCCAGCACGTCCCGAATAGCAGCGCTCCAGCAGGCCGCCCAGTCTTATCTTAACAGAAACAGAAAAGCAAAAGCGCAGTAGACACTCACCCTGCACCCTGTCTCGAGTCACAGCGAAAAGGAGGTAGTGCCACTGTGTGACCCCGAACCCTGCAAGGCCGCCTCTGCCTCTAGCAGCGCCCAAGAGATAAGGAAGAGTGTGCCCATCGTCAAGCAGTCCTACAGACCTCAGGGGAGGCCGCCTGCAATGCACCCGTCTTGGACAGAGACGTCATGGCAGCCGCCGAGTGCATAGAAGCAAGTTTCAAGAACCATCAGCCCCATGGAACGAGGCCCGCAGCGTGAAAAGCTGCCGGGTTTGTGATGGGAATAGCCCCTCACCTACCTGCAGGACCCCATGGCGGTTGCCCTCACCTGCCTCTGACGAACGGTGCAACTCCGGGCCATCTGCCTCGCTTTCAGCAAGAAGAAAGGCTGCCGTATCAGAGAGACAGCTGGCTAAGACCGGGGGCACACTGCCACCTAGTGGTGGCCTGTGGCACCGCACCCTGCCACAAATGCACTACACCAGCCTGACATGGCCAAGACCTTTGACAAAAAGGCAGATATAGGATCGCAGTGACAAGAGAAGCCCAGACAGGAGACTCCCAACTCAGGGCTCCACACAAAGGCATCCCAGCTCGAGGCAGCACAGCATAAGGAAAAGCACAGCACCTAAGATGGTGAAGAAAAGGTGTAAAAAAAAAAACCTGCCATGGAATCACAGATCGCAGCACCTGTGAGGAGGAGCACAGCAAACATCGCCAGCAAGGCTGCCCCCAGCTCATGCGGGGAACAAAGACAAAAACACAGGTTTTTAACCCCCACAAGACTCTGCTCATCGGCCAGCCAGTACCACAGCAAGCAGCCAGAGAACTGCTTCCCCAAACCAGGGACAAAGTGTATTGCCGTGAAGGAAGAGGCCCTACAGCGAGGAGAAGTTCCCGATGCGACATGCGAGTGTTACCCCACTGGTGGCTGTCAGTTATTGCAGAAAGGGCATAAGAGCACTGACTGCCCCTTTTGCAAAGCTCAGAGAGAGACTTACAAACCCCACAGAGAAGCGCTAGAAATGCAAAGCATGACACAAACAGCAACACCAAAGATAGCTCCACTAGCAAGAGTGGACGACCAGCCAGACAGCAACTTCTCAAAGGAACTGTCCCCACCAACAGCACAAGGAAGGCTGGTGCAGAGAGCGCACCCCCAGTGGCTACCCAACGTCACAGCGCTTGAGAAGAGCGCACCACAAGCCCTTGGCGGTGAGCTACCACCACCACCGCAAGGAAAAAGAGCCGACACGCACGGTGCCAAAAGAGAGCGTCCTGGCAAGGAAGAAGCACGCACAGCCCAAAGTGCGTAACACACGCGACCAGAAGAATGTCAGTAGAGGTGAACACCCAGGAGGAGTTGAAACCTCTCTGCCATGAGGAGAAGAAACCTATCTGAAGAAAGAAGCACTGCTTGAATCAGCAGGGAGATTCCATACATCTCCACAGCAGCAACAGAGCCCGGAAGGGGACAAACGCAGCACAGTGTCCTCCCTCACACTGCCGCAAGCAGGAGTTGTCAGTGACCCAAGGCTGACGAGAGGAGATTCGTACACCACAAGTGGCCAGCCGCCACCACAGCTCACCACTGCCTGTGGAATCTATTCCCTGGAGAGGGAACACCCAGAGTAGGAGCGGTAGGAAGCTGCCTGAAGAAGGAGCACCCATGAAGAATGGCTGCCCGCCATGCAGCCGAGAAGAGCGACTGAAGGTTCGCTTGAATGGTCCGGAGACCATTGAAGTTAATAGGCCCGTTGGCCTTGTTAGAACATGGTGCATGTCACTGCCCCAGAAGAAGAAGAGTGGAAATCGTGTCACCCAGAAGAGCTGGACACCCGCAGGTGTGTCAAAGACAACAAGAGGAGAAGCTCAAGGACTTGTAGCACCACAACCCAAGAACACCTCCAAAGACACCAGACGGACACCATTTCCCCCCTACTTAATCCACCTTTCTTACAACCTGAACTACAGATCAACTCGCCTTACCCTTCCCCTTCCCTCCCCCTTTCTCCTCATCCCTTTCCTCTCTTCCCCTTCCCTCGTACCTTCAATTCTGTTCTTACACCTCCCATCTCTCTACAACCTACACTCCCCCCTCCTATGCCTCACATCCCTGCCTCCCCTTTTTGTAATTCCATCCTCTTACCTCCCTCTGACCTTACAGTCCTTCCTCCTCCTATGCTTCACAACCCTGTTTCCCCTCTTGGTTCTTCTCCTCTCTTCCCTCCCTTTGACCTCACAGTCCCTCACTCCTCCCACAACTACCATTTAGCCTAACCTCCCCCAAACTGCCTGGTGCCTCTCCCCCTACATTCACCTTCCATAGCCCATGGTACCTGGCCTGCACCCTCTCTCTTCTCCCCATTCCTCTGGCCTTCCATTGACCTCCCCCCCTCCCCCCCTGTACAGCTCCTTCTCCTCTCATCTTACCGTATCCCTGGCCTTCCCTTAACCCCCTCCTCTCCCCCTCCACCTCTCACCCTCCCCTTCTACTTCTCAATTTTCTCCTCCTACTTATGATCTCTATTCTTCACCTCTGCTCAACACCAGTAAAAATATCACTGTAACCCCATCCACTCCTTTCTACCACCATCTCTCCCCACCTTTGATCCTTGCACCCAAACACTGTCCCCAGTCCCCCTCATCCCCCTGTTCTCCTTCACCTACTTCACT
This sequence comes from Triturus cristatus, assembly GCF_964204655.1. Classification (NCBI taxonomy): domain Eukaryota; kingdom Metazoa; phylum Chordata; class Amphibia; order Caudata; family Salamandridae; genus Triturus; species Triturus cristatus. The sequence continues at coordinate 823,950,839 of NC_140594.1, forward strand.
CCCTCCCCCACCTTTGACCCTCGTAACCCAACACTCTCCCCAGTCCCCCATATCCCCCTGTCCTCCTTCGCCTACTCGACTCCCTCCCTTACCCATTGAGCCACCCAACACTCCGTCCTCAGCCCACCTATCCCTGGAAACTAAACTTGATTCTCTCATCTCTTCCATTTCCCAGCTTGAAGCGTCCATTTCACTCTTAAGTGCTAAGAAATCCCCCTCCCCTAATAACCTCCCGAGGAGTTCCCTGTTCCCGCGCCCGAATACAGCCAACCACATTCTGTCCTATACAGACATCACCAACTTACTGGCTAGCTACAAGACTACCAACGTCAATCCCCCTCCACTCTCCTCTCCTAACAATTCCACTCAATTCAGCATTCAGACCATCTCTTCCATCAGAACTTACCAGACTCCCACTCAAGGGCCACCCTCATTCAAGAATCTAATCCCTATCCCCTTTTTCAACCTATACACTCCCATCACCAAAACAGTTGTGTCAGAGCCACATTGTATGCACCACAATCTCGACATGCTCTTTCTCACTGAGACCTGGTTTAATGACTCTTCTCACACTTTGTTTGATCTTCTGATACCTACCGACTATTCTATCCTCAGAAACGACAGAACAGACAAGATTGGGGGAGGTGTTGCGATTATCATCAGAAACTCCCTTCAAATTAAAGCCTTTCCCTCCATCTTCTTCCACACATTCGAATGCCTATCCCTAGAACTTCAAGTTCATCACGGCTCACCCTTCAAGTTCCATGCCATCTACCACCCGCCGGGTAACTGCTCTTCTTTCATGGAGAAACTCACCGACTTCATTAGTGACCAATATTCACAAAGCAACAGGCATATCTTCCTAGGTGACTTCAATCTCCACTGGGGCTCCGTGGAAGACTCGGCTGCCAACAAGCTTGCAACCTTTCTCTCATTTAACGATCTTGTCCAACACTGCTCGGAAATTACACACGCCAAGGGCTCAATTCTGGACCTTGTTATTTCTAAACCAGACCAGCTTACCATTGCTCCCCCTATCCATGTAGACTGGTCAGACCATTTCCTCATTCCCTTCCGTTTTCACCTCTCGCACATTATTACTCTCGGCCAACCTAAAAGGGCTTCTACCTGGTTCCGCAACACTAAAAACATTGATATTGAGACTGTGTGTTTCTGCTATGCGTTCACTTCCTAGTCTAGACCCTAATGCGGATGTCAACGATCTCAATCCCCATTGCCTCTCAATCCTTGCAGTCAAAATCGACAATTTCGCTCCGCTCCAAAGCAAAAGGAAAAGACCCACCCCCTCAGCACCTTGGTTCAATAAAGCTCTCTATGACGAAAGGAAAAACCTTAGAATCTTGAAGAAACATTGGAGACAATCTCCATCCACCTCCAATCTCTTTCTTTTACGTTCAGCAAGATCCAAATACCACAAGCACATCTTCCATGAAAAAGCATCACATTTCAGATCTCTCCTCAACTCAGCTAAAAACAGACCCCAAAAACTTTTTGACCTCATCAAAAACCCAAACTGTTCTCCTCAAACCATCAAACCTGAGGATGCTTCAAAGAAATCAACTGAATTCGCTATATTCTTTGATGAAAAGGTCAAATCACTGGTGGATCAGGTCACCCACCCCACCCCCATTAAGGAGCGAAAATCCTTAGTCACTTGGCAGAACTTTGCTGCCATCTCGAAAGATGACCTCCTCAAATGCATCCTCGAAACCAAACCCTCCAACCATTCTTCTGACCCCATACCTAGTGTCATCGCCATTGATTTCTATACCAATACTCTCTCCTATTGGACCAGGCTAGTTAATCTCTTCGGAATCCACCTCGGGGGGGGGGAGAGAGGGGTTATTGGCTTGGGTCCGATATCAAGGGTAGTGAAAAGTGTGTATCCTACAATGGTTGGACGCACACTGTGTTTGTTTAAATACCCCTCACACACCAAAATGGCCCTTGGTGTCATGCTTCATCATAGGGTCTTCCCGCCCCGCAGCGGGATGGGGCGTGCTACGACCTGCGACTACGCGGGAGCACTGATGATGTAGTGCTATGTGTGATGCAAGAGGGAGGGTCTGGGGTGAATGTAGGTGGGTGAATTATAAAAATGACCTGGCCTCTTAGACATACAAACTTTAATAGGTCAAGGGAGCCTGGTGCTATTAAAAAGGTGGTGTGGAGATGTCCTGCGTAATGTGCCGATACTCCTAGTGAGTCAACATGTTTCGATGCGGCAAGGCATCTTCGTCAGGACAAGATAAAGATCTCTCCTATATTTACTATGTTTACTCTAAATAGAGACTAGTAATGTTGTGATTCTTACGAATGAAAATGCAGTCAATAAAGCATTTATATACAATACCTAATGGTATGCCTTAATCAGTGTTTTTATATATGAGAAAGCAATGCCTCATGAACCTCAAGAACGGGTGGATAGGACCAGGTCACTTGCTAGTGCCCTTTGGAAGTCCCTAGCTCAATGCGGCTCCATCCCGCGGTTCCGGGGGATGGAGCCACATTGAGCTAGGTCCTATCCACCCGTTCTTGAGGTTCATGAGGCATTGCTTTCTCATATATATAAACACTGATTAAGGCATACCATTAGGTATTGTATATAAATGCTTTATTGACTTCACTCTCATCACAAGTGAACTGACGCTATGCAGTGGACGTCTCCAAGCCAGCGGTCGTGTCCTGAACCCCTCAGGTTAAACTATGAGTGCCGACCGAGGAGGTCCTGCTGCAGGCAGAGTCATTAGCCCACGTCTGACGTCTTCCGGCCACCTGTCTCAGAAGACTGATGGATCCTGTGGTGGTTTAGTTAATTGTTTTTATCCCCACAGGTTGGACTAACGTTTTGTTTGTTTTTCAATGAAGTTGGGAAGGAATGTAGTGTCCTGTGGGACACGTTCTAGTGTCCCGCAGGAAGCTGTAATCCCAGCCACTCCTTTGAGGGCTGGACACACTGCACCCCCACATCCATTCATCACAGGTGTCACCAGTGACGTGGGCCAGCAATAAAAGGGCCCGACACACGTGCTCGTGGCAAGTTACTGCTATGCATCTCCTAGTGTCTGTGTCCCTCATTTCCGGGATGTGGGCCTTGTCGAGGGTGAGCGGTACAGTAGTTGGAGTGGGTGGAGTCAGGAGGGCAGAGGAAGGGGAGGAGAAGCGGCCGGAAGTGGGCAGATAGGATAGGGACAGGGACCAAGTTGGAAGCACGTGAATAAAGCTCTTAGTAACAGTTCCCACGTGTCTGTCGTTATTGGTCGTAGACACGACAGCTGGCGACGAGGGTGGGATGCTGCAGCCCAGTGTCCCCGAACCAGTGAAAGACGTGTCCCTGTCCCCTGGTGCAACCGAAGAAAAGCGCGTTCAGTGTAGAGCGCCGGGTAGCGCTGAATCTAGCGTCACCCCCTGAGGCGTGAAGGTGAAGGAGAGAGCGGGAGCCCGACAAATGCAGGCAGCTCTTGTGGTGAATGACGGTTGCACCGGAGCGAAGAAAAGTGTGGCCGAAGGAGCGCTGCTACGCGCTGAACCGAAACCTCACCCCCGATGCGTGGGAAACGGCACGCGCGCGAGGAGTAACGTCGGGAGCCCACCCCGAGCTCGCCTTGGCAGGTAAATGACCCCAAATTGTGCGCGAAGCACTAGGAAGGTGCTGCGACTGCGGGAGTGCTGAGAACAGTGTGGCAAGCTGAATGAGAGTGACAGCCAAGACCTCGTGGGAGTGAGAGGCCCTGTGCAGCAGCCATCTTGGAGTCAGGCGGTCATCTGTGAGACATCCCAATGGAATTAAAGGGGCGGCCATTTTAAAGTCAGGCAAGAAACAAACAAGCATTTGACAAGTCAAGGAAAAAAAAAGGACGACGAGAAAAAGCAAACAAGCACCAGCCAAGGCAAGCAAGAAATAAAGACAGTAAACAGGCACCAGCCAAGGCAAGCAAGAAACGAACAAGCACGTGGGCAGACTGAACGAGCTCAGGAGTACGCTGCCATGACGTCGAATCACAATTCGCCGCAAAGAGCTGAAGTCACACCGATCATGACGGGGGTGTCACATTTGCGCCCACCAGAGCCGTTACCGCTGACGACTGGGGAGAGCATGGGCCCCAGATGGCAGGAATGGCTTGAAGACTTTGAGGATTACATCAAGGGATCAAAAGTGACCGAGGATGAAGACAAAGTGATTGCGCTGCGCAACCTGGTGGCCAAAGAAATTAGCAAGGTCATCAAAGAATTGCCTAGAGCGGACACAGGAACTTACGATAAAGTGCGTGAGGCGCTGAACAAGAAGTTCTTGCACAAAAGAAATGTGGATTACGAACGATATGCTTTTCACCAAGCCCGTCAAGGGAAAGAAGAAGTGATGAGCACTTTCATAACGCGGCTGCGTCGATTGTCCAGATATTGTGAATTTGATGCGTTCTCAACGGATGATGCTATCCGGTCGCAAATAATTGATGGGTGTCAGTCTGAGACACTGAGGAGGAGATTGTTAAGGAAGAGTCACAACCTAGAGGAGATAGAGGAAATGACCCGAGTGTATGACCAAGCCGAGGAGCAAGCCAATCGCATGGAGACCGGGCGCCCTGAGAGACGCGAGCAAGTATGTCGAGTGCAAGATAGCCACAGGCGCAGATACTCGAAGGAGCGACGGTACCCATCCCGACCATCCTCCCGCCAGAGACACACCGAGCGCAGGAGGCATGAGTCAGGCAGAAAAGACAGGAGACAAGATGGTGGACGGAAATACTATCGATGCGGGTATGACTTCCCACACAGAGAAGCTTGTCCAGCCATGGGGCAGCAATGTCGGAAATGTGGACGAACTAATCATTTTGAAGCGACGTGTGGAGAATATCGCAGGGAGAGGAAGAACGAAGGGACGAGGCCAACTCGCTCTGACACCAGACGACACCATGCGAAAGCCGTACAAGATCGGCCAAAATCGTCTTCCAGCTCGTCACATTCCAGCAGGGAGTCGAGGAGATCTCACTGGGCAAGAAGGTCACCGTCCCAGGACTCTCGATCAGGGTCTTGCGAATCTGAATACACTGTTGAATATGCCAGCATGGTCGCAGATCCGGATCAATTAAAGACATACCGAGACTGAACATAAGTGTGAGTAATCATGACACTCAGTTTGTTCTGGACAGTGGAGCATCGTTGAATTACATTCCGGTAACGGAGTACAAAAAGATGAAGTCACCGCCTCCGTTGTGCCCGGCGTACGTCCGGGTATTCACCTGGATGTCAAAGAAACCGCTCCCCTGTTTAGGAAAATTTCTAACCACTCTCCGTCATCAGAACAAGTCAGTGTCAGCTATCATACATGTGATTGATGGCCCGGAAGCTGACTGCCTTCTCAGCCTACCAACGGCAGAGCGACTTCGGTTGGTTGAGATTCTATACCGGGTCAGTGGTGACCAAGACATCTTACACAAATTCCCCAAGCTGTTCACCGGGTTAGGAAAGATTAATAGATGTCAGGTTCGGCTTCACATCAACGAGCAGATCCGACCTGTCGCTCAACATCCCAGGCGAGTGCCGTACCACCTCCAGCAAGCCGTGGAGGATGAGCTTCAAGAACTACTCGCCTCTGACATTATTGAACGGACTGACGGCCCCACCCCATGGGTATCACCCGTAGTCATAGTGCCAAAGAAAGGTGCTTCTGGAAAAGTGCGGCTGTGTGTAGACATGCGGCTTCCTAACACTGCGACTGAAAGGGAACGCCATCCTGGGCCTCACTTAAGCGATATGATTGCTGCGTTAAATGGGGCCAGGGTATTCTCAAAACTAGACTTAAACAAGGGTTACCATCAGCTGGAGCTGCATGAAAGATCAAGGTACATAACAACTTTTGCAACTCACTTGGGCTTGTTTCGATATAAACGATTAAGTTTTGGCATTTCCTCGGCTGCGGAGATCTTTCAAGAGGCGATACACCAAACTATACGCCATATACCTAATACGCTGAACTACAGCGATGATATCCTTGTGTATGGGTCCAATGTTCAAGAACACGACAAGGCCCTTGATCGGGTATGTCACGCTCTGCTGGATGCCAATCTAACATTAAACAAAGAAAAGTGCGAATTTCATCAATCCACACTCAAGTTTTTGGGGCATGTGTTCTCTGGAGCGGGGATGAAACCTGACCCTGAAAAAGTGATGGCCTTAAATGACACCAAGAGCCCTCAAGATGTCAGTGATGTTCGTTCCTTTTTGGGTATGGCCAGTTATTGCGCCAGGTACATCAAGGACTATGCCACAATTAGCCATCCACTCTGAACTCTCACAAAGCAGGGACAACCTTTTGACTGAACCCGTCAGTGTGAGCAGGCCTTCCAGGACATCAAACGGGCTGTTGAGGCGGCTAATAATTTGGCATACTTTGACCCCAAAAGGAAGACGGAAATAACTGTCGATGCTAGCCCGGTGGGCCTAGGGGCAATCCTGGCTCAGTATGATAAAGAGGAGGATCAGCGCCATATTGTGGCTTATGCGAGTCGCAGTTTGTCAGACACCGAAAAGGCGTATTCTCAACCAGAGAAAGAGAGTCTGGCTGTTGTCAGGGCCTGCAAACATTTCCATGTTTTCATTTATGGCAAGCACTTTACAATGGTGACTGATCATCAGGCGCTCGTCACCATATTTGGAAATCCCAGGTCGAAGATGCCACCTCGGATTGAGCGATGGGGTCTGCGGTTGCAGGAATACACCTACACCATACTGCACAAGCCGGGAAAATCAGCGAATCCGGCTGATTACATGTCTCGTCACCCTCGAGCCGTGTCGGCGCCACGAGCATCCATAGCTGAGGAGTATGTCCATTTTGTGGTGGGCCAGGCTCAACCTCCAGCGGTCCCCTTGGAGGCCATTCTAGAGGCTACGGCGAAGGATGTCGTTCTTCAGAAGGTACTTCGTCGTTTGCAGACAAATAGGTGGAGACACGATAGTGAGGAGGAACGGGAGGATCCTGCAAGTAGTCAAGAGCTGCAGGCGTTCCGACATGTGAGTGAGGAACTGTCTGCCACCTCGGAAGGGCTTCTGCTGAGGGACCAAAGGATTGTCATTCCGACGCAACTATGGCAGGGTATCGTTAATCTAGCCCACGAAGGTCATCGAGGTGTGGTTGCAACTAAGAGAGCCCTGAGAGAGCGAGTGTGGTTCCCACTATTAGACCAGATGGTAGAACTCACCCTCAAAGACTGTCCGCAATGCCAACTTGTCAGTCAAGGAGTTTCCCCAGCTCCTTTGCAAATGACAGAATTGCCCAGTGGCGTGTGGCAGGAACTTGCAATGGACTTCTATGGTCCTCTTCAATCAGGAAAGTATGTCCTGGCAATTATGGATGAGTATTCGAGGTTCCCAATAGCCCAGTTTGTATCTTCCACTAGTGCGGCAAGCACTGTTGCGGTGCTGGATGAAGTGTTTGCGGCGTGGGGTATTCCGAAAGTACTCAAGACAGACAATGGCCCTCCTTTTAATGGACATGAGTTTGGTGAGTTTGCGCGACATCTGAACTTCACGCATCGCAAAGTCACGCCCTTATGGCCGCACGCTAATGGTACCATTGAACGGTTCATGGCCACCTTGAAGAAGACATTTCAGCAAGCGACCGTTGAGAAAAAGGATCTTCAGGTGGCTCTCAATGAGGTCCTCAGGGCCTATAGAACAACTCCACATGCCACCACGGGAAAATGCCCTGCCACCCTAATGCTGGGTAGACCAATAAGGAACCGGATACCCAACTGGGAAGGTGCTCTGAGAGCAGTCTCACCTGCTCGCATTCATCGAGAGGTCATGTCAGCGGACCGTCGTGGGAAAGAGAGAATGAAATCGTATGCAGACGCCAGAAGGAGAGCGAGATCACCTTCCATCCATGAAGGGGACTGTGTTCTCGTCAAGCAGGAGCAGCAAAGGAAAACAGACTGTAAGTTCAGAGCTGAACCGCTGACGATCATTCAGAAAAGGGGCACCATGGTGACTGCAGAGTCTGACAGCCGAAGAGTTACCCGGAATGCGTCACATTTTCAGAAATGCACTCCAGTCATGAAAGAGTCGCTCCAAAGGATGCTGGGGCATCAAGGGAGTGATGTCAGAGAACAACCTGCCGGGGCTGTCGAAAATCAGCATCCTGAGACTCCAGGAGAACGTGAGTTGGTGGCAGGAATTATGTCACTTCGACCGAGACAGGACATCCGCAAGCCGAAACGACTTATTGAAGAACTATAAACAAGTCAGTCATTTCATTTTGTTAAAAAAGGGGAAGATGTCGAGAGTGAGCGGTACAGTAGTTGGAGTGGGTGGAGTCAGGAGGGCAGAGGAAGGGGAGGAGAAGCGGCCGGAAGCGGGCAGATAGGATAGGGACAGGGACCAAGTTGGAAGCACAAGAATAAAGCTCTTAGTAACAGTTCCCACGTGTCTGTCGTTATTGGTCGTAGACACGACAGGCCTGATGCCCAAAACCACAGCCTTGATAATATTCTCATTCTGTATTCCGGCTCCAACAGCACTTATTACAATAGTTAAGCCCTAAATCTAATTTACAGTAGAAAATATTTAGGCACAAAATAGTTAGTCACCTCCCGCAGATGGCCTTCCCTTAATGAAGCTGATATTATATAGTGGACTGGTTTCTCTAACCTAGATGAGCCGTGTGTTATTCGCTTGCCTAGTAAATAGTTCAGGCAGTCACCTTAGTCCTTTTTTTATTTCCGTAATACCTTTACTTGTTTCTTGGGTGCTAATGATCGGAGGTGGGAGTCGCTCTTAACTAATAATTTCGGAGTGAATTCTGGGTCGGCGCCATCCATCAGGCATCGAAAGCGAGCGGGACCTTTATGTCCCCAAGAACCCCCAACACGGCAAACTCGTCACTACCACAGTTCGAAACCAGTATTCTGCCTGGCCGTACAATGTCCCCTGACCAGATCTATGCCTAATTCGGGCACGATGATTGTGCCTGACTAATATGGCCGCGGTTTGCTTTTAAGCTGCCAGGCGCCAGCTGGTATATAATATTTTTGTGCTGTTTTTGGTAGGCGAACTAAACCCGAAGGTATTGGGGCGATTTACATGAGCACCAATTACAGTACACATTCATGTTTTTGTAGTTATATTGTTAGTATGGTCCTCAGCTAAACATGGCAAAGATGCATGATGGTTGGGAATGCAAACTGCAGCTGAGTGGAGACGCGGAGAGCTCGCTCTTTGCCAAAAAAGGATCTAACTAAATCACTTAGGGAAGAGGATGTGGTCCGTCGGCTAGACTGCCGACTTTGGTGCTGGAAACCAGGGTTCGAGCCTCGGGGTCGCGTCCACATCCTGTGATTCTGGTCAAATCACTCCCCATGCCTGAATGTGTAATGTAAATACGGTGCTCATGTACAGCGCTCCAATACCTTCGGTTCGAGTTCGCGCTATATAAAAGATGCAAACAACTTACATCGATTTGTACATTTAACCGTTGCCTGACCTTAAAATGTCAGCTGCTTGGCATACACCCCCTCCCCCTTCTTAAATCCCGCCCCTAGGAGGCGTAGCTGATTTGTGTGCTTCCTTCCGTAGTATTCCAGGAACCTAACACTTGAAGCTATGTAGATCAGCGGCCCTGTTTGTTGGTGACAGGTGCCCCCTGCAGAATGGCGCAGGTCTGGGCATTTAGTTACTTGCTGCTAGGTGGACAACTGCTTCTGCTACTCTCGGTGCTACTCCTGCACTGTGTCTCCCACAGTTCCTCAAGCAACAGTAGCACTACCGGCTGGACCTCAGCTTTCCCCGGTACTGTGGCCCCCAACACCTCCACGGAGCCTAGCCCAGAGAACGAATACCGGGACCCGCTCAGCCCGCTGGTGCTCTGCTCCTTCCTGTGAGTATGTGGGAGGAGGGAGTCTGATGCAGAGTCGATAGTAAAAGGGGTAGTGGCTAGCGATGTGATAAAAGGGTATGTGTGTCTGAGGAAGGTGTGTGTGCGCATCTTAGGCAGTACCAGCTCTTCTGCTCCCGTTTGCCAATTTCATCTATACTCTGTATCCCGACCCCAATGGAAATGGCAATTTGTGATGCTTACAAGCTCAGGACCAGGTTGTTCTAGTCCAGATTTAGATTTCCTTTCTATCCCTATTTTACCACGGCACCATGTCCCCCGTCCTGAACTTTACTCTCAAAGTTAGTATCAGATCATTTGGTCTAATTGGTAGAGTGGAAGCAAATAATGAGTTATACCGATTAGGGCACAAGTCGTAAACAAGCATTTGCAATGCAATATGTCCCGCATTTGTGAGAGTTGGAGCTATTGCCGTTGTAAAGGACAATGTCTTTTACCCATGTGTTTGGGTTTAGAGTGGATGTATGTGGTGTGGAGTAGATTTGAGTTGTGGAATGATTTGGCATGGTGTGCTGTGGAAATGTGTGGATAGTAATAATGTGGTATTGAGTGTACTGGAATTATGGGGATTGGGACTGTGTGTCAATGTAAGTATGTGGAATGATATTTTGTGTTGTGGTATGTTGTGGGGTTTAATTATGTGGTGTGCTGTTGAATTTTGTGGCATGATGTGGAATTCTGTGATGTGGATTGGATGTATGTGGTGTGTTGTGTAAGTGTGTTAGTTAAAATATGTGGTTTGCTGTATTCTATGGTGTGGAATTGAAACGTGTAGAGTTGAATTGTGTGGCCTGGAAGCGTGTGGCATTGAGTGAAATTATGCTGATTGAAATTATGTGGCATGGTGTGGAGTGTCTTGAGAAGGACTGGTTAACTCACTCAGTGCAATGTGGAAGAAGTAAACACAGTTTCAAAGTTTCAAAAGACCTTTATTCGAATTTGTTAAAATTCATAAAAGTACCGACACATCAAAGAACATATACATACACATAATACAAAACAGTTAAATAATTTACATTTCATAGTAACAGAGCAATTCATACAGAGGATAGACAGTAAATTCCATTAACTTATAAGGTTTTAGCAGTAGTATTTTTTGACTGAATCTGATTACAAGGACTTTCCATAGTCTTGCGTGCACGTATGGCTAGTCTTAGAAAAGTGCTAGTGCGAAATGTCAGTTCATCATTGTCCAGGGTGAGCAGCAGCATGTAGGATTCCTGAAGTGTAAGAGGTCTGAGCTTTCTAAAATATGGGGTTAAAAGCCATTTGGTATATCTCACATAATATTTACAGAAAAACAGAAAGTGCAAATCATCTTGAGTACTTGTACCGTCACAGGGGCAGGGGGTAAGGACAGTATGGTATTGATACCCCAGGGGAAAAGAGAGCAGAAATTTAACAGTTCCTGCCCTTAGACGAAACAGTAGAGATCGTTCCCAATTTGACATAGGCAGTGATAGGTAGGGTGGCATGATTTGCATACAGAGACCATTACCAATGTATTTTTTGACCCCTGATTTCTGTAGTTCAATTCCAAGCCGTTCATTACGATAAAGTGCATAGAGTGCCTTTTGAACCTCATGTTTGTCCTTTGGTTCAATAGCCGTTGGCTCAGTAAACAAAATACCTCTTCCTATTTCATTAAATATTTTAAAAACTTCTTTAAACCAGGGGATCTGTATGCCATTATCACTATTGAGGCAGTCCCTAATGATGTTTTGCGTAAGGGCAGCAGCCTCATTCCTCCAGATTCTGATCCAGAAGAGTGCTGGTCTTACTTTAATAAAGTCGTTTATGAATGGGAGGTTAAGTTCGTTATGACAGATGAAATTGGAAGAGGAAATTGGTGCTCCCAGCAGTTTCCTGCAAAAACGGTTTTCCTCTCTTTGAATACCAATGCTGCTGGCCGATCCCCAAACTTCGGCTCCATACGTAGCAACAGGGGAACACTGTAATTTAAAAATTTGAACAATAGCTTTAGTGGCGCCGATTTTCTTAGGGCGTGGGAGACTCAGGACGGAGTTGTTGGCTTTCGAGAACTTGCTCGTGGCGTGGGCCACATGCCCACTCCAGGAGCCGTTCGCAGCGAAAACCAACCCCAGATAAGGGAACTTATGGACAGATTCGAGTTTATCTGTTCCAATTTGAATAGTGCCGAGTTTCCTTTTGCCCGGCCCACAAGGCATAATAAAAGACTTTTTAAAATTAACTTTTAAATCCAGTCCCTCCATAAAATTTACAAAACTATGTACAAGCAGACGTAAGGCGTTTGGTGTACGTGCCAAAAGGACAGCGTCGTCTGCATATAAAAGTACGGGCAAGGGATTTCCTAAAATAATTGGGACATCGGGGGTAGCTTTCTTTAAACAGTTGGACAGGCCATTAATATAAATGATAAACAGCAGGGGTGCTAAAACGCACCCCTGTCTCACCCCCCTCCCTATCTTAATGGCTCCCGATACCTCTCCGCCCATACCAATACGTACCCGAGCTTTCAAGTCAGTATGGAGATAGGCTAAGAATCTAACAAGAGTGGCATCGAGACCATTTGACAGGAGAGTTAACCATTTCTTGGATCTATTCACAAGATCGAATGCGGATGAAAGATCCATAAAAGCTGGGTAAACGGGGGATGAGCGAGCAATGCAGTATTTATCTATTATCAATTTTAAGTTTAGGCATTGCTCGACTGTTCCTACCCCACTCCTAAACCCCATCTGGCAGGGGTCTAAAAAGTCAGAATCAGACGCCCATACCAGTACCCTATTATAAATTATTCGTCCTAGTATTTTTAAAGTATTGTCCAGGAGGGAGATGGGACGATAATTTACTGGGTCAGATCTGTCTCCCTTTTTGTAAATGGGGACAATAATACTAGTAGCCCAGGTGGCAGGCATGGCTACATGTGGAAGACTATTAAAAATATTTAAAAGTATTGGTGTCCAAAGATCAACGTTAAATTTAAGGATATCTATAGGGAGGCCGTCTGGCCCGGGCGCCTTATTGCCTAGGCTCTCTTTGATAGCTTTCCTGACTTCTAAGTCCGAAATCTCTAAGCCTGCTGTTTGGTTCAGGTTAGGGAGAGGTTGCTCATCAGAGGGGGCAGCATAAATATTAGAAAAATGGGTCTCCCAGGCTGTACTGGTTATGTTGCAACTAATTTTAGTAAGCTCTTTGCCCATTTCCCTCGTTCTCCTAACTGCCGTCCAAAATGGGCCGCTGCCACCCAGATTGGCGCTGATAACCAGCTTATCCCAGTGATCGGAGAGCAAATTTGCCTTCCTTTTCGATGTTTTATCTTTATAGTTTTTCCTGGCGGCTCGAACAGCGTCCTTACACCTGGGATTGGCAGAGAGGGCCTTTCTTAACTCTCTATTGGCCACGGAGCAAGATGTATCAAACCACCGTGGCTCTTTATGGTCAGTAGAGAGTGGGACTGACAGGAGAGTTTTTATATTGGTGCATAAAGCTTCAAAATCAGTAATCAGTTCTTCATTATTTGTACTGGGGGAGGAGAGACATTTCAATAGATCCGGATATGCCTCCTGAATCGTATCTATAATGGCCCCACAATCAATTCCTCTCCATTTAAGGCGAAGGCCATCAATTGAGGGTGTGATATCCCTAACTCCATTTAAATTCATAAAAATCGGACTGGATGCGAGGTTAAAAATAGCAAACAAAGGATTATGATCGCTGAAGGACGTTTGCACCACAGAAGATTTGATTAAACAGTCCGTTAACACAGGTGATGCAAAAATGTAATCGATAATTGAACCGTTATCCCTGCCCTTAAACGTAGGGGCATGAGGAAAATTCATATCATACCCTACACTCATTACATCAACAAGATTAAAATCAGAGAGTATGCTAATCAGTTCCAAACCCCTGCGGTCATTACAGTGATCAAAGTTAGTGGATCCATAGTTATCTATAAGTTTCACATTAAAATCTCCCCCGATCAGAATACTAGTCTTGATATCTACTGACATGGAACAATCAATTATATTTAAAACCTTAGATAAAGCAACAACATTTTTGTTCGGTACACCATTAAAATCATTATTGTAAAAATTGATTAAATAAATTGTGGTCTTTGATTTCAATTTATATTCCAGAATTTGAATGTTGGAATTAGCAAGGTTATCTGACTTCAAAACATTAATTGTACCGCCTGCCAAAATTCTAATCCCCGTAAAGAGTCCACCCACCGCTCGGCCAAAACTAGGTTTTAGAGATGTCAGGCTGAAACAGTGGTAGCCTTCGATATACAGGTTATCAACAGCCCAAGTCTCTTGGAACATGAGTATGTCTATGTCCTTAATTAGTTCGGTCCAGGCAGGGTCAGAGAGCTTGGATTCTAAACCTGCGACATTCCAGCTTAGGATTGATAGGCCGTGTTTGAACCCCTGGTTAATAAATGTGCACCTAGTATTCCCATTATCATAGATAGTTGATTCGTTTGAAATGGCCGGAGTGCTATCCGACAATATGATTTCTGGAACTACTATTTTAGCATGGAGTGATGCAAGTGAATTTATGATTGTGGCATCCTCTTGGTTACAAGCTTTTGCATTCTTGCATGATTCATTATTAAGGGGTATGCTCAGTCAATCCTGTTCGTCTAATGATGATAGATAGTCGAACCGATTGAAAGTTGGGATATTGTACATTGGCTTGACTTGTGTCGTCTGTGCAAACTGGAATGGGTTAGGGATTGGGTAAGACCTATCCCTGTGATTGCTCTGACGCATAGTTGGGGCTTGAAAATGTTGTGGATGGTTGGGGGTAAGAATTGGCATTAGAGGTTGTGGATGCCAATTGGGGTTGTTGGAAAAGGCGGCATTTAGGTTCTGGTTTTGGGCAAAAAAGGGTGATTTAACCCTTGCACCAAAATTCATCTCTTGGTATGAGTTAATGGGAAAATTGTTGGGAGGGTTAACCGTGGCTTGTTCTGGAGGTATCAGATGTCGATAAAAATATCCTAAGGGAAGGAGCGTGGTGTTAAATTCCCATGGCGATGGTAAAGGGGCGTTGGCTAGTGTTTTCTCTGCCCAATGTGGTTTTCTAAAACTAATAATGACACAGTCGCCCTCAAATTTTTTCCTAAGGGGTCCAATCCAACCCACCCGCTGTGTGTTAATAATCTCCCTTGCACCATCAATCGGGTAATTGCAGTTAGTAATTAGCCAGTGCAGGGTTTTATTTTTGAGTGATATGGGATTTTCATCCTGATCCTCTCTTAGTTTAGTAACATTTACTAACACTAATACATATGCACCGCATTCCGGAGGAAGATTGATGCGGGCCGGAACTTGTCTGGGCGGTTTTGGGATGGGTTGGGTCAAGATAGGATTGCTTGTAGAAATTGAAGGGTGACCTGTGATACTCGCAGTTGAGAGTGTGGTATTCGCGGTGGTATTGATGCCAGGATCCTTTCTTTTATCTGTGGATTTGCTATTAGTGTGTGGTGTTGCTGTTTTTTGTTTAGTAATTGGGCCATTGGCCAGCGCAACAGGTACAACTTTATCTGCATTATTTGGGGCGGCTGGGGGTACTTGTAAGATAGTTGTTTTGGGGCCTACTATATTGGTGAGGTTACTATTTTTTGTACTGGTTGCAGGACCTCCCTTTAGGAAAATCTTAAGAGGGTTGCTCAATTCATCTAGCTGTTTTTCTAATCGAGCAAGCCTATTTTCGATTGGGGATAGATAAATGCTTAATAAATCCCCCAGTCTTTCCAACAGGGGGTCATATGCCTTGTCTATATTTCCGTTAGTGTTCGTTGTTCTGCCCTGCTGAACAGTTTCACTATCATCCCTCTGGGGTATTACCGTAACCTTAGTCGCGTTATGATTATTGTCAGGGACAAAGTTGGTATTTTTCCCAGGTTTCCTTTGTGCCCGGCCATATTTCCTGATCGTAGTTACCCGGGGCTTGGGTACGTGTAACTTCAGTTTTTGAACTGCCCCCTCACGCCTACCTCTAGCATGCCTGGTGTTATCAGCAGATTGTACTTTGGGAGAGGGGTTAATTAGTAAGTCAGGCGTTTTTTCCAGGTCTGTGCTAGTGTCGGTATCTGTGTCTAACAGGGGAATTGAGGCTGAGAGGTTAACCACGCTAGGAATGGTATGTATGTCAGCACAAACATCAAGTAGGGGTCTGATGTTATTAGGCATAATTTGTGCAGGTGTAGTGGCGGTAGCAATGAGGCCAAGCGAAGAACGTTTGGCATGCGCCAAGTCTTGTGATACCCTGCGTTCTAGTAGGTTTATGCCCTGGTTGATGGCATCATTGGCCTTAGAAATAAAAAGGTCAATGGGGCCAGTCACGGCGGCAGCAGTTTTGCTGCGGGTGCCTCTTGGGGCCATGCTGACAAATAATAACCCCTGTTCTGCGGTTTGGGTTGTTACGCAGGACTACAGATACAAGTATCAATGACACATAGCAAACATTATAGTTATAAGGCAGATAGTCCCGGAAATGATAGCAGTACCCACAGTTCCCAAATGAGGAATGGCCAGTGAACCAATGAACAGTACCTTCAAGTTGTAACGAATAGGTGAATAAAAGGAGGTGGCCCCGTCCCGTCCTCCTCGTGCCTCTGAGGGCCTCAGAGGGCCCGCCCTTGTCCCGGGCTTCTCCCGGCGCTGCCCGCGCGCGTCCCGCGTCGCGCACAGTGTTGGGAGTTTATTATTAGGAGGAGGAGGGGCTAACTGGCCACAGGTGCTCCTGGCTCACCGATTAGCGCTGGGCTGCTGGGAGTGGTAGTCCGTGTTCTTCCAGGTACACGGAGGGTGGCGGGGAACAGGTTGGCTTTTCTTCCCGTTTTCGACCCCCAGAAGTACGCCCTCAGTCCACGGGCAGCACAGGTTCCCCACTGCAGGCAGGACAGGAAAGGAAAAGCGCCGGCAAGAAAGCCTCACGCAGCGGCACCCGCGCCAGCGGGTGCGGCAAGTTGTGATGTACTGCGAGGCTAACTGGCCACAGGTGCTCCTGGCTCACCGATTAGCGCTGGGCTGCTGGGAGTGGTAGTCCGTGTTCTTCCAGGTACACGGAGGGTGGCGGGGAACAGGTTGGCTTTTCTTCCCGTTTTCGACCCCCAGAAGTACGCCCTCAGTCCACGGGCAGCACAGGTTCCCCACTGCAGGCAGGACAGGAAAGGAAAAGCGCCGGCAAGAAAGCCTCACGCAGCGGCACCCGCGCCAGCGGGTGCGGCAAGTTGTGATGTACTGCGAGGCTAACTGGCCACAGGTGCTCCTGGCTCACCGATTAGCGCTGGGCTGCTGGGAGTGGTAGTCCGTGTTCTTCCAGGTACACGGAGGGTGGCGGGGAACAGGTTGGCTTTTCTTCCCGTTTTCGACCACCAGAAGTACGCCCTCAGTCCACGGGCAGCACAGGTTCCCCACTGCAGGCAGGACAGGAAAGGAAAAGCGCCGGCAAGAAAGCCTCACGCAGCAAGCACGTTCACGTCCTCCAGCCCCGCTGAACTGCTGCCTTCTGCGGCATCCTCTCTTTTTTCACGCAAAGTAAAAGATGGTGACTTTAAAAGGGGATGAGTCTAAGACTTTTGAGGTTAAGAAAACACAAATGTATTACTGATACATTCCATCCAAAAGCAAAATAGTGTTTATCATAACTGGTGGAAAGAAATGATCAAATTGAATAGTGCTCTGCCCAAATGTGGTAATTTTGTTAAAAGATCCTCACTAACCTGGAGTGTGTTTAAAGAATACCGCTCTATGGCGTTTGAAACTGCACAACAGTGAATACAGTTTCCCACCCGAGGCACACAGAGCACCTCAACCTGTAAATCCTGCTGTGATCCACGAGGCAGGGTCTGAAAAGCAGAGCTGAGGTTCAGCGTACCCGGTCTGTACACGTCTCAACAGAAGCCGAAATCCCTCACACTAAATGGGAGAATGTTGTAGTTAAGACAAACACTGTACATGGCCCTAAAAACTCACTAACTTTAAAACAGTTTCAGTCGGAACATGCTCTTCCTCTCATGCTTCTGCAGCCTCTGCCAAAATGATGATCTGTGTCCAGAACTGGAGACAAGACCATGCCAACATATTGAGGCTCCCTCCCCTCGTTAGACCCTGTGACGAGAACCAGCCTGGAACTGACAGACACAAGTAAGAGCGGCTGGACACATATTTACCACTCAGAGAGAAATGCACCATGAAATAGCAGCAAATAAGTAAACATGTACGAATCAGTGAAAGGCACAAACACAGCTCACTCTGAAAAGATTTCTAACACCCAGCTTTCAGCAAATAGTCTAACGAAAAGTAAGTAAATACAAGTAATGTAATATTTGGATGCATGCAGCGGAGCCCTCAATAATCCTTCATTGCAAAAGTATGATACATGACCAAGGACGCACTAAATAGTGCGGTAATGTAATCTGGCAACTTCTGGTTGATCACATTTACACAAACCATAAGAAACGTTTCAAAATTACGTCCTACAGAGCACGTATGTCTGCTATTCTCTTGCAAATTCCTCCGGTTGTTACCCTTGTTTTGAAGAACAGAACAAATCAAATTTGGAGCCTTAAAGCTGCTGAGGATTTCTTAGGGCTAGGAAAAAAGAAAACACCACTTAGGGCCTCTGGCACAACACTTTGTTTCTGTGGCAATGACGACCACTGGTAACACTATTAAAATCTGAAGAGAAGCCCACCAGAGCAAACATATTGCATGTTTGGTAAAGGCTGTTATCTTCTAAAAGTCTACACTCTCTATAACTGCTTTAGAACCTTTGTGTTTTTTTTTTAATTTTTTTTTTTTTTATTGAAACCATCAAAGATCCGCATGTACAACTTTCACCTGCAAAACACTTCAGTACAGTTATTTCATTACATTTAGCGATATTCGGCTTCACAATCACTATTATTACATATCATCCTCTGAGTCATTGTCTTCTTCAGGGGGGGGGGTACATATCTCTCCTCTATACATATTCAATTTTCCCCATATTCTACTCCATTTTTTGGGGCATTTCCTATTAACAAATGTGGCCTTCTCCGCCATCATAGCAGCATCCATATCATTACTCCATTGCTCCGCAGCTGGTATAGTTCCGGCCCCCCACATTTGCGCGATGTTCCTTTTGGCTATCATCATGCCTTTCGTTGTCCAGTCTTGTTCGGCGTGTGTAAGGTCCGTAGGCCCCCATACATTTAAAAGACAGCACTTGGGCTCCATCGGGACTTGTTTCCCTGTTACCTCTACAATGATCTCCAGCACGGTCTCCCAGTACGGTCTTAGTTTTGGACAGTTCCACAATGCGTGGTAGAAGGTGCCCACGTCCCCACACTGCCGTAGACCACTCGGGTCAGTGGATCTTCCCATCTTATGTAGAACTACCCTGGTATAGTAAGACCTATGTAATATTTTGAACTGTACCAGCCGTAATTTGGAGGAGATTGCCACCTCCTTAGGTGATGCCACAGCGTTTCGCCAGTCCGGGTCATCCATTTCTCCCCCTTCTAACTGCCAGACCTCCCTGAGTCGGTTAAATGGGTCCGCTCGATTATTGTTTTTTTTTTTTTATATGTTGGTGAAGTTGCTCGCTTGTATAAGTGGTCTGTAAGTAATCGGTCTTCTAGGGGGGACGACTCTGGGAGAGTCTCGGCTGGAGGAAGGACTGCCTCTATGGCATGTTGGATTTGCATATATCTAAACTGGTCCCTCGGGGCCATTTTGTACTGGTCTTGTAGATAATCAAAGCTGACCACCTTTCCACTACGCCAAAGGTCCCCCAGCCGGGAGATTTCGATGTTCCCAATCGGCCTGTGTCCCATAGGGGCGTGTGTTGTGTGAATCTACCCGTCCACCCCAGGTGTCTGTTAACCGTATGCCATATAAGAACCGTATGTCTCGCTGGGCCCAGGAGGCCGTTGTTTCTATTTTGGGCATAAAGCGCTCTATTAACCCCTCCAGCCCCAAGGGTCATCCTGTCCAAATGGTATGTGGGATCTGTGTCAGGAACACGCACCCATTGGTTAATTACCGTGAGTTGCGAGGCCCAGTAATATGCCTTTATGTCTTGCAGGGCTATCCCGCTATCGTACCAACTCCGCGTCAATTTGTGTCCAGCTATTCTGGCTGGCTTCCCGTCCCATAAAAGGGCTGTCACCTCTGAGTTCACCGCTCTAAAGTATGCGTCGGGGACTGGGTATGGTGTGTTGTGTAGGACAAACAGGAATCTGGGCAGTGCCATCATCTTAAAGAGGGCCGCTCTGCCCAGCAATGTAAGCGGTAGTGCCCTCCAATGTTTGGTGTCCCGTTTCAGTCTTTGCAGGAGGGGCTGTAAGTTAAGAGTAAAAAAGGAATCCTGGTCTGCAGTAATATGAATGCCCAAGTATTTAAAACTATCCCTGACTATCTGGACTTTACAGTCTCTCGGCAGCCGTGGGGGGGCTCCATACAGGACGTACAGTACCGATTTATCCAAGTTAATGGCATATCCTGATACTGAACCAAACACAGCACAAATATTAAGAAGTGCGTGTAGAGATCGTGTAGGCGAGGCGATATATAGCAATACATCATCGGCATAGAGGGATATCCGGTCCTCCCATTCCTCCCTTCACTTTAGTCCTCGTATCATAGGGTCCCACCTTATCCAGGTCGCCAATGGCTCTAGGGCCAATGCAAACAGTTGGGGTGATAATGGACAGCCCTGTCTCGTCTCTCTACCCAGAGTGATTTCCTTTGATATATGACCATTTACTACTACATTCGCTATGGCGTCGGTGTAAAGTAAGTGCACCCATGAGCAGAATTTTGGCCCGAATCCTAGGTGTTGGAGCACCGCAAATAGGAAGGCCCATTCCACCGAATCAAAGTCCATCCTTGCATCCAGTGATAGGACTGCGTCGTCGTCCAGTATAGTGTGTTTTCTGCCCAGTACGCGGTGCAGGCGTCTCAGATTTAATGCAGTGTTTCTACCGGGCATAAAACCGGACTGGTCTGGATGAATCAGTTTGGAGAGGTATGGTGCAAGTCGAAGCGCCAGTGTTTTCGCTAATATTTTCCCCTCCCCATTGATTGAGATTGGGCGGTACCAGGAACATTCCTCCACTGGTTTGCCTGGTTTATGTATGGCTACGATAGTAGCTAGCCGTTGGTCTTTAGGGAGTATCCCCATTTCCCGACTCGTCTCATACATACGCAACAGGTATGGGGCAATCTTATCTGTTGTGCAATTGTATAGTTCAATTGGAATACCATT
Source organism: Triturus cristatus (assembly GCF_964204655.1). Classification (NCBI taxonomy): domain Eukaryota; kingdom Metazoa; phylum Chordata; class Amphibia; order Caudata; family Salamandridae; genus Triturus; species Triturus cristatus. The sequence goes on from NC_140594.1 coordinate 823,971,996, forward strand.
TGGGCCCGTGGCCTTCCCAGATTGTATTTTAGTGATAGCCACTTTGAGTTCGTCTATCGTCATGTCAGCTTCTAGTCTGTCAGCTTCTTGCGGTGTAAGTCGGGGCATATGGATATCTTTAAGAAAGGCAAGTGCTTCCTGTGACCCTTGCTGTTTTATGAGATTTCTGGACACAACCAGCTGGTCCTTGAGCACTACAAAGAACAACTTCAAAACAGCCTGAAATGGGGCCCCTGACTTCCTAGTTCTGCTGCAAATCTACATAACCGTTCTCTGCCTCACTTTGACCTCTCTACCCAAGGAAGGGCCGGACGTGCACACTGTGTGTGATAAGAGGGCACCGAGATGCTCAGCATGAAACAGTCATAAGGCAGCAACAGCCTATGCGCGCTGCTATGCTGTGTGCACAAGGGCCAGTCCTAGGACTTCTGAGGCCCCGGGCGAAAGTGACGATGAGGCCCCTCTAATTTGCATGTAACATCACAAGAAGTGAAATCACAGAAAGTGACAATTCAGGACTATTGATCTTATTTGGCATCACTGAAGAGACCTAATGTGGACCAAAAGAGAAATATACAAATGAAATAAGTCCATATATTTTAAAACTGTATTAAATGGATTACTATTGTTACATTGGATGGAAAAGCTAGGTGCAGGTCTCACAAAGATGGATATTTTTTACTCCAAGTTAACTGATTGCTTCCAGATGAGTGCATGATAAAATTATCAAGCACTGCGGAAAATAAATTGAATGGCATCACTGGGAAAAATTCCGGGAATATAGCAAGATGAATTTGAGTTTAGCTACATGTATTTTTCATTTTTATTTGAAAGTTATGTAACTCGCTGACCAGAACAAAAAAAGGGCAGCCAAGAACCAACGCTTTTGGATTTAGAATACAGAATTAATACATTTTCCTCAAGGCGATGAGGGGATGGTAAACAGATGAGCAAATATACATTGCTTATAAAAAGCAAATAAAAAGAAAGATTGCAATAAAAAAATGAGGAGAGAATGAACACCTAAAAATACAATTCCAGTAAAACATACATAGAGTAACTCTAACGTTCTAGATTATTCTCGTTGAGTGGCTTCCTGGTATTGATTCACTAGGGAAGGTCTAGTATCTGGGTGTGTTTAAAGTGAAGGTACGCTGCAGATTCAAGGGGTTTTCAAATCGATTTATTTGATTTGGTGTTCGAACTGGTGGAACTGGTAGTGGCTGGCTTTAGCGCTGGTGGCGCCCTATGAAACAATGTTTGTTGGTGCCCCCAATTACTCCCTCCGCCACCAATTCCCTCACTACCACCCTTTAACAGTGCCCCTCAATTCTCCATAACCACACTCTTGCTCAGATGCATTACATTTGATTTACAGCTCCACTGATACCAGTGTACGGTGCCAAAGCACCAATCATTACACATTAAACATTGATAATCAATCATACGTGCGTAAGTAACTGTATAGGAAATGTTACAAAAGACAAAGGATTACAAGGTATAAGAGTCGCATGACAACCATGCTAGTAGGCAGTATAGTTTAATAGTGATTGGTCCGAAGAAACACAAACTCTGAATTTAAAATGTAATACCATGGTTGGGGGTTCTCTTGAATAAGCAGAATTGATTTCGATCCGAATGAACCCTTTTTGCAACCTTAGGATAATCAAAGACTGAGGAAAAACCCATAACCCTCCAATTTATACCTTGCATGCAGCTCTAAGATAAGTTAATACCTCGCAGTTCTATGTCAGGATTTTGACTTTTAAACTGCAAGTAACTAAAGGATCTCGGTGACAAAAGCAATAACCCACTGCCCTATTTACATTATGTGCACTTTGTGTTCTCCATGGTACATTTTCTTTGCAACAGACACATTAACCCTCTGTGCTACTGGTGCAGTTCGGGTTACTCAATTTCCCCTTACTTCCACGGACAGAATGATTTCTCAGTTACACGCACATACACACATCATACGCTGGTGGGGCCCATAACACCAACATTCTTTCTCTCAAACTATCCGTGCCTACAAAGGGACATCAGTTCCGAACCACAACTGCTCTCTTTGATAGAGGAAAACCACTTCTCCTGAATCACCCTAACACTTCCTCCATCAATAGGTCGATCGAATCATTTAGTTGTTATTTAGTTCAATGATACTTTAACTCTCAAACTAATCAAACATTTCAATGAAATAATCACCCGACACATTTATTCAAATAATGATTTTTCTTTTATCTAATTTAAATGCAGGTTAAATCTTAATAATGCAATATCATCTTTTGTCATAATTACCTATTCTGGCTAATTGTCGTTTTCTAAGTCAGAATTGGTCCTCAGTAAATTCGTCAGAGTTCTTGTTTATCATATAAAGTGTCCGTCCTCTCCGTCAGCATAAGGATCTCTGATCATCGGCTCTCCGTCAGCTGCTTCTGTTATTGCCCTCTCTAGTCTACTAATATTTATACTACAATTTACATATCAATGTTACATTTTCTCATTTCACAGGAATACGATTGGCTGAATTCAAATACATCTCAGTACATTAGGAAACATTTTCAAATTCTCCCATGCGGGAAAAGTCTCAAAGCAAATGTATGGGAAAGAATAATCCGTGGTCCTAAATGTATCAGTTCGTTGGAAACAGGTTGGGTTCGACAGTTCGTATTCTCAATTGTAACATTTTCTTCACGTTCAGGGGCATTGGCACCTCGCCCAGGGTAGTCTTCATGGGCATGGTCTGACAGGTCACACAAGGGACACGAACGAAGTCAGTGCAGGCGCCTTCCTCCATTGTTCAAATGATGAAGTAATGTACTTTAGTTAGGTTTCAGTCGGCGGCCATCTTTTGGTAGGCCAGAATAGTCAACTTTAAGCAAAGAAACACAAAATCGTAATTAATACATAGAAATGATTAAAACCGTGTTATTCCCTTGCTAATACCCTTATGTGTATGCATTTATCTAGCCATATGCAACATTCAAAGCCGTTAATGCTGGTTTATTAAAGCGCAAATCACAATAACATTACTCAAGCAACATTTATCGTTTTAATATGCATACAAACTTAGTTCACCTATTATTTTAGCCATGCAAATGCATTCCCACGTGTATTCTTTCTGTTAATGAGGTTGGTTTAGTTCTTTCACATCAAACTATTAATTATTATAATTAATCATTAATCATATTAATATAAACATATATAAATGGATTGGGTATATAAAAAGAAAACATTTTACCCGCTCCATCAATCCCCCCTTTGGTGATTTTATCACCACAAACAAAACCCAGAAAAAATCAATTTATTTTCCCCTTTTATGGAAATTCGAAATGTTTTCTTGCTCAATTAAAATTCTGTTTCTCCTTAATCTTCTCTTTTTGTTTTGTCATACATACTCCTTCCATTCTTCCAATTCTATTTCGTTAAAATCTTTCTTGTTTCTTTTCCTTCTTTTTGATAATTTCTTGTCTAATTTTCTTTTTATTTCTTCTATGTCTGCAACACATACATCCTAATCTAAGTATTAATAATATGAAAATCACACACGTTAATGGAAATAATATTTTCCCTAATATAGTACTACCTAATTTACCTAAGAAAGTTTTAATAGCAGCCATCTTATTACTAATTCTAGTCCAGATACTTTCAACCTCCAGTGGTTTTATTTCATCATGCAGTTCTGTAATATTTTTAATATATACTTTTAGATCTTTGCTTTCATCAGGAATGAAAGTGCAACAATGTTGAACTTTCAGCATTCCACAGACTCCACCCTCTTTTGCCAATAAGATATCGAGGGCAAGTCGATTTTGCATAATCATGGCAACCATCTCAGTGTTTACCAAAAGAAATCCTCCAGCGGTGCTTGTTAACAAGCGATCCACTATCGTTGACAATTTCCGAATATTAGTTGCATTCAAAGATATTCCCACTGCTGGTATCAAGGCTCCAAAAATATCACCTACAATTTTAACCAAGTTTCTCTTCTACTACGCATTAGTAGGTTATGTGGTCCACTATTTTCTACTCTATCCATGTGACAGAATTTTGGAAAGACCAGGCCAACATAACATGTGCCATACCAATGGTCGGGCAACCTGTAATAAGCCTTGTTCCCACAAATATAATACAGTCCATGAAAAACTGGATCTTCTCCGCCTCTAAATCCCCATCCAGATGCAATAAAATATGTATCATGACACTCACTTGTCCCTATATAATAATAATCATATTGGGATCTTTCCCTCATAATGCATAATTTGCCTTTCTGTGGTGAATCTATAGCTATTGTTGGTCTAGCATCACCCTTTGTCTCCTTTTTCCCATCTATTTCCCAAATGTTTTCCCCCTCTTTATGTCCTTCTGCATTTTTATGTATTTTCAATCTCCTTTCTTCGACCATATCTAAAAATGTTTTCTCTTCTGCCTTCAAACTGCAAGTTAAATTATTTTTAAAAATATATTCTAAAGTTTTTTAGTCTCTATAAAAATCTCACCTAGTACATTAGCTGGATTCAATTCATTATTCATGGGCAATTGTCCAAGAATGTTATCTATATTAGACAGATTATATTCTAATTTCCCTACTTGATAAAATATACTGGTTAAAACGCTACATGTTATTCCATAAGGTGATGGTAAGTCACTCCTTCTGAAACCGAGGCAGGTAATTGCATACATACGTAGCAATGCCTTACGTCCATTGTTCTTACATATTCATACAATAATTTTGAAAAAACATTGCTAGAAAAATCAGTTATAGACCTATCCTTGTGCATATGCTCAGTGCTTGTTTTAAATTGAACTACCTTTTGTGAACTCTTCACTATGTTAGTCATATTCTCTGTATGCCCTTCTAGTGTATCTAAAGTTACTTTGAAAGAGATCAAAAGAGCGAGTACGCTCCAAAGAAGCATTAATAGTCCTGTACAACATGCCTTGCACCATCTTCTCAAAGGTACATCTACTCTTGTTATCATCTATGTTAGAACACAACAAGAAATCTGTGGGTCTGGGAAGGCTATACTAATTGTTCAAAGCCACAGAACCAAATGCTATAAGAAAACAGAAGTCCTCATAAAGAGGATGAAGTCCCATCACCCACCGAAGTGGCATGCTTCATCATCTGGGGCCTTCTCTTAACCACAACCTGGTGTGGTTAAGGAGCTACAACTCCTGGAAGGAGGAGCTTGCGGATGTTTTCTTGACCTTAACACGCTAATAAGTCCTAATTAAGCAGAGGCTAAAGCTGCCTAACGTGTGGTGAAGTAACGTGGAAAGTGCAGTGTAAGTGAATACTCGGTTAAAATGGACTATCTAACGAAAAATATGTTTATTCAATATCCTTAGATGTCAAAAAATAAAAAAGTGGTCGACATGTTTCAGCCATTAACGATCATATCTTGTGATCATGGCTTTCTTCAGGACCAGATGTTACTACTGCAACATTTGCAACAACAGGTGTGAAAAATCTAAACCTGAATAAAATCAGAACGATGCCTCCGGCAGATATACCCACTCAACTGATGGTAAGTGGAACTGCAGGGGTTCTTATGAAGTACCTGTGCAAGACACAAGGGAAAAACACAAGAGCAGCATATTAATATAGCAAGGGGATAGTGGGTAGAACAATTAGTAACTTTAGACAGTCAGTGCCAGTAGGTATACCACTGGCCAGCTTACCCGTCTTGAAGTGTTCCCAAACCAGCACTAGACAAAATGACGTGCGTTAATACTTTCAGCACTCAGTCCAGTTCAATCCAAAAAAGCATACGGAAACACTGGCGCATATTAAACGTGGGCAGCATTCAACTCCCTCTCCCACTGTTTTTATTTAAGAGAAGTGCCAACATACGAGACACGCTTGTGCATACACGCCCTAGAAACACCATGATAGCTTCAACCAATACGCTCTGGAATTTGCCTCCCGTACAAGGACACTACGCGTGTGGTAGTTGTGCAGTGTGCCCACAGACCTCACACACTGTTGAGATTGACCTAGGGATGGGTAAACCCTGGAGACAAATCAAGCATACTAATTGCAATAGTGATAAGGTGATTTACCTTATTACATGTCCCTGCAAGATGAGATATGTAGGGATGACGACCAGGAAGGTTAAGCTCAGAATAATGGAGCATAAAAGCACCATTAGGTGCAAGAAGCAATCGACCCGCTTGACCAATCACTTTGTGGAGTTCAGGCATCCACCCGATGAGATCAACTGGACAATTCTTGAACAACCCTTCATTCCTCCGCATTTCACGGATGTTTCATCTTTCCTCTTAAAACGAGAACAGCGGTGGGTTTTCAGAATACATAGTGACACGATGGGTTTGAATGAAGCCATTCCTTGGACTTCACTTCGTTAATGTTGTCCGTACTAATCTCCTAGGTTGGGTTGTGTTTTGAATCAGAGTCCACACCTTACTTTGACATACCCTGTCAGGGTTCTGTCATCACCAAATGTGGGGGTTGAATGTTCCATTTTGGCACCTTATTTTCTTCCTCGCCTTGTGTCCTCCAGTGAGTCCCTAATTGGATGGGCGAATGTTGCCTTCTTTATGTTCGGTTTCAAGTCTAGTGTCTTTGGCGCTTTGATTGATTTCCTTGCTAATGATGTGGCATCATGTCAACTCGCGATCTCGTGAGGCGCGTTTCGGACGTTATACTATTACTCTCGCGTCCAGAGACATGCTCCAGTTGAGACGCGTCAGTTCCTGTATATTTTTGTTAACGCTTTTTGACTACAAGGTCGCGTAATAACACTCCTTACACAGGTGTTATTTTTTGCCATGAATCAGTAGCTGCGTTACGTATTTTGTTTTTATTTTACTAACGTATGCACCTTTTGACAACATTTCCCAGAAGGCCAGAATTTTGAATAAGTCTCGTAATTTGGTCATGTGACACTTTTCCCTTTCATGGCCCCGCCTTCCAGGATAGCTTCCGGGTGTTTACCGGCTTTATGTAGAAGTGACAGACACGGCTCCAGTACCGCTCGGTACAACCAAGAAGACCATCTGGGGTAGCGACGGCCAGGTAGGCTTTTGTCCAAGTATGCCGCTTGTCAAGAGTTCGCTCACAGCGAGCTATTGTAGTGCTATGGCTTTGTTTAGGCTAACTTTGGCGCGTTTGCATTTCAGCAAGCGATGCATATGATTTAGCTCGTTCTTTCCTTGTTAGAGTCTGCAATGCTTAGTCCCCAGCTTGCACTTTGCTGGCGTTCGCACCTTTTGCGCCTCACTTTTATCGAACATTGCCTGTCGGCTGGCCATTCCGCAGCCTAGTGATTTTACTAAAGGTTATGCGTTTTTATTCAAGCATAATACGCTTAGCAATTAGCTCACTTCCTATTAGATACCACAATGCGCATTCTTTAGCTTGCCCCGCATTGTCGTTCTCTGTGCTTCACTCATATTGTATATTCTCCGATGGCTATATAGGTTATAGTCCATGTACATAGACAGTCACGAGTCTGCCCGTAGCGAGCTCTTCCATCTTCTTTGTATTTTGAAGTTTTGGCCAAACGTTGCGCGTCTCTACGCTCACTGTTTAGCTCACTGTCTATTGGTGAACATAAGGCGTAGTCTTGAGATTGCACCATACAGGAGATTACAATTTCTGTGCCCCACTTGGTTTTATCATTCCTTTTGAGCCAGATATATTTGTAGTTCTTTGTGAGTTAGATTGCGGGGCACATTTACTCCAGCTGTATTATTATTGTGTAAGAGTTGCCTGATACACACGCGCTGCAGCCTAATTCGAATTGTATTGGTTTGAAGATCACTATACCACCCATGAGATCTTTTCCTATACCAGTTTGTTTTTGTTTTTGTTTGTTTTAATAGAGCGCTGCCTCACGCCCTGAGTTGTTACCAGGAGTGTAGGCGACTATTCCCGATTCAAGACGGGTAAGCTGGCCAGTGGTATACCTACTGGCACTGACTGTCTAAAGTTACTAATTGTTCTACCCACTATCCCCTTGCTATATTAATATGCTGCTCTTGTGTTTTTCCCTTGTGTCTTGCACAGGTACTTCATAAGAACCCCTGCAGTTCCACTTACCATCAGTTGAGTGGGTATATCTGCCGGAGGCATCGTTCTGATTTTATTCAGGTTTAGATTTTTCACACCTGTTGCAAATGTTGCAGTAGTAACATCTGGTCCTGAAGAAAGCCATGATCACAAGATATGATCGTTAATGGCTGAAACATGTCGACCACTTTTTTATTTTTTGACATCTAAGGATATTGAATAAACATATTTTTCGTAAGATAGTCAATTTTAACCGAGTATTCACTTACACTGCACTTTCCACGTTACTTCACCACACGTTAGGCAGCTTTAGCCTCTGCTTAATTAGGCCTTATTAGCGTGTTAAGGTCAAGAAAACATCCACAAGCTCCTCCTTCCTTATCCTTCCAGGAGTTGTAGCTCCTTAACCACACCAGGTTGTGGTTAAGAGGAGGCCCCAGATGATGAAGCATGCCACTTCGGTGGGTGATGGGACTTCATCCTCTTTATGAGGACTTCTGTTTTCTTATAGCATTCGGTTCTGTGGCTTTGAACAATTAGTATAGCCTTCCCAGACACATATTTCTTGTTGTGTTCAGATATAGATACTAGGGGATTCTTTCCGTGCAGGTCTTTAAATTTTCCCTTTGACCCCCGTGTTCTACCGGTATTTTTGCGATAATCTATGTTAGCCATCTTGTTAAAATTAACCGTGTCTTTTGACTTAGCCTCTTTTACTCCGCTTCTTGTAGTTTTCCTGCAAGAGCTAGGCCCTTATCAGGTGATCCAAATACTTCAATTTCTTATTCAATCCTTTATATTTTCTACAAGGACCTTCTTGAAATCACTCAGCTTGGCCTCTCATCGTTTTTCACTTCCTTATCATCCACATACAGAATTTCCTGATCTTCCGCTTCTTCTCTGATATCGGATAGGATAACTCTCAGGATTTCCACTGTTTCTTCTTCCTTCACCACTTTCAGTAAAGTCTCCTCTGGATTTCCTTGACTATCTACCTCTTCTCCTTGTTCAGGCAGTGCCACGTATGTCCATTCAGGTGACTTATACTTCTGGTTTGGTTTTCTCGATCGTTTGTTTCCTTCAGACACTTCTGTCTCTCCCTCTTTTTCTCTGTGCTGACTTGTTACTTCATTCACTTGTTCAGCTTCTGAGGGTTTGACTCGTGTCAATCGATATCTCCGTCTCTTTATTTTGTGTGGCCAAAGATCTCCTTTAGCATTCCTTCTTGTTTTGCCGTCTTTACTGTTTCTTTCCTCGATCCAAGTTCTCTTCCTTAGAATTTGACCTTCTGGTTCACTGTCCTCAGATTCGGTCTCATTTGATTTTTCTTTTCCACCAGCTACTTTTCCCACCTCTTGAGTCGGCCCTACTTCTGTCCCTCCTCGGGTCTCCGACACGCAATCTTTCTGTTTGCTTATTGTCCCTTCACCTAACTCAGTGTTGGTTGTCCCTACACCTCCTCGGGGGTCTTCCGCAGCAATCTGTCCCTCTCTCTCTATTTCTATCCCTTCTTCTCCATCAAGAATTTTCTCAGGTGGAACTTCTTCTACTCTTTCGTCTGGTGTAAATGTTACTTCTGACGGGACATTCTTTTCTTTTCTTCTTTCTATGCTTGCCACTGGCGTTTTGCTCGTCTCCAGAATCTGAACCATCTGAAATCTGTAATCTCTTCCTCAGAATTTCTTCTCTTGGAGTCGGAACTAGTCTTGGCTCCTTTTCCCCCCCCCCCTTTCAGGATTTTCTTTTGACTTTGCATTCTCATGGCCTGAATCATCACTTGATTCTGAATCATCGAAATATTATTTTCCAATGCTATCTGCTGGATTTGGAACTCTCAAAGTGTGACTTGCATGTATCCAATTTTTCAGTCCAGCACACTTCACAGCAGTTGTTGTGGTCAAGATAACTTGCCTTGGCCTTCCCCACCTTGGAACCAAGCAATTCCTTCTTCTGTGGACTTTTATTCTCATCCAGTCACCTGGGCTCAGGTCATGGGCTGGTTTTCTCTCAAGGGTGGTGGTGTCCGCTCCAACCTGGTGAAACACAGAATGGACTGCGTCAGCCATGCCTTTACAGTAATCCAAAATCATGTCATCAGTTATTGTCATCAATTTGTTGACTGGAACAAATACGTGTCTCATGGCTCGTCCCATGATAATTTCGTGTGGACTCAAACCTGTCGTTCTGTCTGGAGTAGATCTGATTGTCATCAAGACTAGAGGCAAGACATCCGGCCATTTCATTCCTGTGGCTAAACACATTTTCCCTATTCTGTTTTTGATCGTACCATTCATTTGCTCAAACACACCAGAAGCCTCTGGTCGATAGGCACAATGTAGTTTTTGTTGTACACCCAATGCTTCACAAATCAATGCCATGATCTCATTGTAAAAGTGTCTTCCTCTGTCTGATTCTATGGTCACTGGGAACCCGTATCTTGGGATGAATTCCCTCAACAAGAGCTTGGCCACTGAGATTCCATCATTTCTTCTTGTTGGGTATGCCTCCACCCACCTGGAGAATAGACAAACTACCACCAGAACATACCTCAACTTGTTTTAAGGGGGCATTTCAATGAAATCTATTTGCATTCTGGTGAAGGGTCCTCCCTCTCGGCCTATTGTGCCTAGGCTCACCACTGTTTTCCTTCCAGGATTGTACTGCTGACATATTAGGCATCTTTGACAGAGACTCTCTGCTATCAACCTGAATTTTGCATTATACCAGGTCTGCTTAAAAGCCCTTATCATGGCATCTCTTCCCAGATGTCCTTGGCTATGATACATCCGTGCCATGGTTGACATCCTGCTGTCAGGCATTACTGGTCTTCCATCCCGATAGACCCACACATGATCTTTTTCCCTTGGTGCACAACCTGCTTTTACCCACTGCTTCATTTCTTCATCTCCTGCTTCATCCTGCAACTGCCTCACTTCTTCCCATGTTCCCACAACGTTAGTAAACCTTATAGAGCAAGAAAACATCTCCTTCTCCTTTGCCCTATTGATTGAATACTGATTTCGGGCACAGTACTGAGCCATGTCATTGGCATATCGATTCCCAGTAGTGATATAATCACTACCTTGACTATGAGCAGCACATTTTACCACTGACAGTTCTTTTGGCAACTGTATTGCTTCAAGCAATTTTCCCACCACTTCTGCATTCTTTATAGGAGTTCCACTTGAGGTCAGAAAACCTCTCTGCAGCCAAAGTTGGCCAAAATTGTGGACAACTCCAAAGCCGTACTGGCTGTCTGTTATCACAGTCACTCTCACATTCTTCCCAATTTTGCATGCCCTTGTCAATGCCACTAGTTCTGCTACTTGAGCGGATTTAACTCCTTTCAAGTGTGATGCTTCTATGACTGCAACAACTGTGCATATAGCATAGGCCGCACTCAACAATCCTTCGTCTGTTCTCAAGCACGACCCATCCACAAACAACACATAATCACTTTCTGGCAATGGTAAATCTTTTATTTCTGGTCGAGGTTTCGTGCAAAAGTCAAGCATATCCAAACAATCATGATCAACATCATCTCTTACCTCCACTCTCTCTGCATCAGGCAAAAGTGTAGCTGGATTCACATTCACACATCTTTCCAGACTCACATTGGTTGCACCTAGAATGACCTTCTCATACTTAGTCAGCCGACTATGTGACATGAACTGTGTTCGGCTCCTCGTTAAAAGGATCGCCACATTATGAGGTACAAACACTCTTACTGGATACCCCATCACGATTTCCTCACTCTGCTCTAGGCTTCGGCATGTAGCAGCTACTGCTTTCAGACATCCGGGCAAACCTACCGCCACTGGATCTAACATTGACGAAAACTATGCAACTGGTCTCCTTTGCCTTCCATGTTTCTGTATTAACACTGAGAGTGCACATCCATTTCTCTCACTGCAGTACAATTCAAATTCTTTCTCGTAGTCTGGCATTCCCAGAGCTGGGGCTTCGCAAAGGCTGTTCTTTAACTGTCTAAATGCTGCCAATTCTTCTTTGTTCAATTACAGGGGATCTTTAACCTCACTCTTCGTCAATTTTACCAATGGTTTGGCAATCAGGGAAAAGTTACTTATCCACTGACGACAGTAGCCAACCATCCCTAGGAACATTCTCACCTCTCTTTGGGTCATTGGGGCTCTCATTCCTCTAATAATTCTGATTCTGTCTATGGTTACTTTTCTCAACCCTTTTTCAATGGTATGACCCAAATATTGTACTTCTTTTTTACAGTATTGCAATTTTGTCGGAGATACCTTTAGTCCTCCATCTGCCAAATGATTCAGCAAAGCTATTGTGTCCGTTTCACAAGCTTCGCGTGTTTTTGACACCACCATTAGGTCGTCAATATACTGGACCAAAACTGAATTTTCAGGCATGGTAAGACTTTCCAGAGATTTCTTTAGCAACTGATTGAAAATGGAGGGGCTCTCTGTGTACTCCTGTGGGATTCGGCACCATGCCAAAATACGCTCTCCAAACCGAAATGCAAAAATCGGCTGGCTGTCATGATGCAACAGAATGGAAAAGAAAGCATGACACAAATCAACTACTGTGTACCATTCTGCATCATGGGGAATCTGATACAATATAACTGATGGATTTGGAACAATGGGACAACATGACACAACAATTTTGCTAATCCTTCTCAAATCTTGCACAATCCTGAACTTCCCATTGGGCTTTTTCAGTCCCATTATAGGTGAGTTACATGGACTACTCATTATTTCTCTCAACACTCCTTGTTGAATCATTTTCTCAATTAAAGGTGTCACCCCTTCAATTATTTCAGGTGTCAGTCTATATTGGGGAATGTTTGGATAAACTACTCCTTCTTTTAGTGTAATCTTTACTGGATCTATATTTCTCATAAGGCCTACATCTTCTCCAGTAAAATCCCAGACTCCTGCCTTCACTGACTGCTTCAATTCTTTGGGTAATTCATCTGGGTTAAATACTGCATACGTTCCTGTAATTCCATTTTCTTGATTAGCTATTGTCATCTTATACAGTACATCCTCATCTGGTGTCTCAAATGCTATTCCATCTGGAGTACAGAATATGGTGCAATTCATTTTGCACAGAAGATCCCTTCCTAACAGATTCACAGGACTAGTATCGCACACCACGAATCGGTGCATGTCTGTGAATTTCCCTATTTTAACCTTTACCGGTTCGGTAAGGTAGGTCCTAATCTGGGCGTTTGACACACCAACTACTTGGATTGTTTCATCTGAGAGAGGAAGATTTTTCACATCTGCTGACCTGACAGTAGATCGCATTGCTCCAGTGTCTACTAGAAAAGTAATGTTTTCATCATTAACTTTCCCATCCACAGATGGTCCTGTCTGATCAATTTATAGAGTTGCGCAAAGTACGCACCCTTCTTCCACTCTTCGGCACCGTCAATAAGTCTCCTCTGACTCACTCGTCATTTCGCAGCCAATATTGTGACACAGCGCTCGCGCGTTGCGGTTTGTTTACCTGTTCTTCATTGTAGAATCCCGCTTCTTTGCTATATCTTTGGGTGTTCCTGCTTTGCGGTAATGGCGGTTTTGGCACCTGATTCTGTGGATTAACAGCCTTCTGCTGTTGCTGCGGTGGGCCACTCACCTCACACTGCACCTGTGGATTCAATGATGGATTTTCATTATTAGTACTTGGTGGATATTTACACTCGGATTTCCAATGCCCTAACCTTCCGCAATTGTGGCATGGAAACTTCTTTTTAGCTTCTTCTATATTACCCTTTCCTTTTCCTGGGCCAAATCACGGTTTGATGCCTGGGTTATTGGCTTGTTCAACCAGCTGAGCTTCCTGTCTCTCTGCGACTTTCACTTGAGCCCACATTGCCTTTTCTTTTAATTTTCGCTGCTTTGCCTCAATCTCCTCACTAAAGTATTTAGCATGCCTTAGGATCTCATCTATTTTCTTGCTTTGCCATTCTACGGTATGCTGCTTGATCATTTCCCCAATTTGGGAACGCAAACCATACACAAATCTGTACACAAAATGACTTAGATCCTTCTCGCCCAGACTGTCATCTCCACTAAACTGTTTGAAAGCTAATATTAGCCTTTCATAGTAAGCATGAACTGATTCTTTCGCTTCTTGATGTGTTCGATCTATTTTAACCCAGTCTGTTTCTTTGGGAGGCACTTTGGTTTCAAAAACACCATAACTTGTTCATATTTCTTCATTACCTCAGGGTCTGGTGCTCCTGTTTTGGGATCTCTCGGGTTCTCTTTAGTTGGCCAATCTATGACTATTTTGCATTCTGCCCAAAAGTCTGCTGGCACTATTATGTCAAATAGGCTATTTAGATCAATCCACAGTACCTTTGACAACTTAACAAATCTGTCTACCTGTCTGTACCACTCGACTGGCTTTTCTCGCAATCGAGGGAAGTCATTTGTAAATGACAAAATGTCCTGTCTTGTCCATTTGACATGCACATATCCCGCTCCTGGAATCTCTCTCGTGGGAAATTCTGTCACTACCTTTTCCTTTTCTCTCACAGGAAATGCTGGAAAAGTTCTGTCTGAGGTATCATCCCGTTTCCTATACCACCTACTTTTCCATTTGTCCACATCTCCCCATTTCCTCAACACTGTGATTATGTCCTTAATCTGCCCTATTCGTCCTGCAGTGTTCATATTTTCAATATCCTTTTCCGTGAAATCCACTCGGTAAGGCTTCTGTAAAGCTTTTACCTTGTCCATGTCCATTCCCATTTCACCTGCTATTTCTGCTAGTCTGTCATGTAAATTCTTTGCTCTCAAAGTGATACTCTTACATAAGAACAACAATTCCTCATCCTGGTAATTTTTCAGCTTTTCTGTGGGAATTGTCCCTACTATTAATTCTTCTAACACCATACGTAATTTTGCCACATCAATGGTTTGGGATTCCTTCTCTTTACCTTGCAAGCCCTTCAGCCATTCGCTCAATTCGTCTGTAGTTATACCCACTGATTTTTCTACATTCCCTGGTTCTGTCAGTCTCTGTGGTTCTAATATTGGTCCCCCTACCATTCTGCTTCTTTCTACAGTATCCGGATTATAAAATGGGTTATTTGACACATGTAGTTCACCTTCACTCATGGTGTCTCCAAGGATTCTCTTTTGCTCTCATCAGGGGCTGTTCCGCTTGTCTATTATTCACATACGGAACTGTTAGACCATGCTCACTTTCTTTCTGCTTCTCAAAAATGGGCATAACTGGACCTATGGTTACAGGGACTGTAACTGCTTCTAGATTTTTAGTCAATTCTCTTATTTTCTCTTGTCAGTTCTAACGTGGTTTTCGCTAGTTCCCTCGAATTTTCACTCTCCATCTTATTTTCCATCTCTCTTTCCCTAAGAGAATTCCTTCTCTTTACCTCTGGAGTCGTAACTTCTGTCTTAATGATTCGCAGAGTTTCCCTCACTGGTGTACCTGCGGTCGGCGTTTGCTTTCCCGCCTCTCAGAGATTGGTGTCTCTGGCCTGGCTTTAGCCTGGCTGAGGTCCTTTCTGGAGTGCCGTACCCAACAGGTTTGGCTGCCTCCCGCTGCCTCACTTCTACAGGAGGTCTCTACCGGTGTCCCCCAGGGCTCGTCACTTAGCCCCCTCCTTTTTAACATCTATGTTACACCGCTGGTCTTCTTGGCCGAGAAGCTGGGGGCTAAGGTGATAGCCTATGCTGACGACACCCAGCTTCTTTTCACCTGGAGCAAGGGGGATGATTCCGTGCTGCCTGTACAGAAGTGTTTGTCCTCGGTATTTGGTTGGCTTGCCAGGGCTCAACTCAAATGCAATGAAGACAAATCGGAGATTCTTCTCTATGGTAACTTCCCCTCGGACTTCAGATGTAAGATTTGGCCCCCAGACCTTCCCCCCCCCCCCCCCCCCCCCCTCTTCCAAGGGGAGCTCCGTAAAAAATCTTGGAGTGTGGTTCGAGGACAATCTGTCTTTCGCGGTCCAGGTGAAGAAGATCTCGGGTGGGTGTTTTGGCCTTCTTAAGGTTCTCAGGAGTTTTCTCCCACTTCTCCCTAGAACGGCGAAGGAAACGGTTGTTCGGGCTTTGGTTTTGTCCCGCCTGGACTACGCCAATGCCCTCTATGTTGGCCTGCCTGGCTACTCCTTGAATAAACTTCAAGTGATCCAGAATGCGGCCGCTAGGCTCATTCTTGGTATCACTAGAAGGTGCAGTGTCCGCTCTCATCTTCAGGCCCTGCACTGGCTGCCCCTGATTGAGAGGGTTAAGTTCAAGGCTTTGGTCATTGCCCACAAGGCCCTACATAATTTGGGTCCTATCTATCTGCAGAGGCGGTTCGCCTTTTATGTGCCGACTAGAACCCTTCGCTCATCAGCTCTTTTACTTGCGAGGGTTCCGCGCTTCTCCCGGTCTAGAATTGGGGGCAGCTCGCTTGCTGTCAAAGCTGCCGCTGCATGGAATTCTCTCCCATTTTTCCTGCGAAATACCCAGGACCCAGGCTGTTTTAAGCGTCTCCTTAAAACTTATCTGTTTCCATAAGTTTTTTCTTGCTCCTACCTTGGCTCTCCCCCCTCTTGGGTTCGCGCTGGGACACTCTTCGGAGTAACTACTGCTCGTTATAAAAATATTTTAACATAACATAACATAAAATTACATTCCTGCCTGTTCGGAGGTGGACTTTTGTAAAACATATCATCCAAGACATCATCTTCTATCTCATTTGCTCCATACCTTCTGGGGTCTACATTATGCTTTTTCTCTATGCATTTCCTTACCTCACTTTCCCCTGCAGTTCTTACGGGAAACAGTCCTTCAGTCATATTTGCGTCTCGCCACCTTCTCATTAGATCACAATGAGTTTCACGATCGTTTGGCCGTCCGAACATATATCTATATCTACTGCCATTTCTCTGTTTTTCTCGCTCATGCATCTCGTCTTCCCACTCAGTCAAAGCCTCGACCTGCGTAGGCCTAGGTCGCGGATCTAAGCTCATCATCCTCTCCCGTAAATTCCTCAATATTGCCAAATTAAAGGAACCATTTTCTGGAAACGCTAAAACTCCGTCTTCTTTTGTATACTTCGCCCAATTGTCTAACCAGATGCAAGTATGGTACCCATATTTCGCAACCATGAAGGATGCGGGTGTTTTCGTCGGAGGAAGTAACTGTCCTTCCCTAGTCGCAATCTCTTTGTCTTTCACAAACCATCCTTTTATTTTACTAAACGAGGATGTTTTCTTTTTCTCGGGTGAATGATAATACATTTCCTTTCTCTCGTGAACCCTTTAGTCTTTTCTGCAACTGTACGATCTTTAGTCCAATAGCAACGCGACTCTCACTCACGCACCAATCCTGGCGCATCTACGTCACTGTCACAATCTCCAATCCTAGCGCGGTTTTACACTGACGTACCAATCAAGAGCGTTTTACACCTCTGACTGGCTATCCAATCCCAGCGCGGTCTTTCTGACGTCAGCAGTCGCTGCAGCAGTTCCTGCTCCTGGCTCCTGTCTTCAGTCTACCCCTCCTTTACAAAACTACTCGGTAGACTTTTGTTTCAATGTTACAATACTGTTAGTTACAACGTATAAACATCTCCATTGTCTGCTTCGCTAACCACAGAAAAGCAAAAGACCTTTCCCACGAGAATCCTGTTTTCCCCGAGAGCAGCACTTACCTCTGCCCTACTACAGAATCGTTTCGTCCGTTGGCAAAGTAGCACATCCCTCTACTTTACCCTTCTACCAAGCATCAATTAACTGTTTTCTCCGGAATTAAGACACATAGTTGGAAACGCAATGCTCCTGAGAAATAAATCCAGAGTTTCGCAATTAACCCGAATGGTATTTCATTCAAGCACTTTCACACAAGAAAATGTAGTTCATTCACACAGAATCCTGTCTTTTCCGAGAACAGCAAACAGTCTGTCCTACTACAGGATTTTTACATACGTTAACAAAGCAGCGCTTACCTCTACTTTGTCCTTCTAACAAGCTCAGAGAACACCTGCTACCTTTTTAGTGATAAGCATTATCGGTATGCCAATTGGTTTCCTGGTACCTAAGCCCAAAATTTCACAGGTAAACCTTTGCTATCATACACACTTCTCTCACACAGAAAATATCACTAATGGTAACACTCAATGATGCTACCGAATCGAACCCAGACAATGCGCCGTGCAACTTCAATTGTCACACGTTTCTCCCGTGTACCTACGGGCAACCACAATCCCGTTTTTCCCGAGAGCAGCACTTACCTCTGCTCCCCTACGGAACTGTTCTCAATTTCCGACTTCCTACATCCCAGAAGCCGTACAGACAACATAAAACTCAATATGACTTCAACATATAGTGTTAGTACATATATCAATACCAATCAATCGATAAGCTATATACATGCAAAATCATTAAATCAAAACCAATAAAAACCATCCTCTGCTACCAGAAATACTGGTGCAGTTCGGGTTACTCAATTTCCCCTTACTTCCACGGACAGAATGATTTCTCAGTCACACGCACATACACACATCATACGCTGGTGGGGCCCATAACACCAACATTCATTCTCTCAAACTATCCGTGCCTACAAAGGGACATCAGTTCCGAACCACAACTGCTCTCTTTGATAGAGGAAAACCACTTCTCCTGAATGACCCTAACACTTCCTCCATCAATAGGTCGATCGAATCATTTAGTTGTTATTTAGTTCAATGATACTTTAACTCTCAAACTAATCAATAAACATTTCAATGAAATAATCACCCGACACATTTATTCAAATAATGATTTTTCTTTTATCTAATTTAAATGCAGGTTAAATCTTAATAATGCAATATCATCTTTTGTCATAATTACCTATTCTGGCTAATTGTCGTTTTCTAAGTCAGAATTGGTCCTCAGTAAATTCGTCAGAGTTCTTGTTTATCATATAAAGTCTCCGTCCTCTCCGTCAGCATAAGGATCTCTGATCATCGGCTCTCCGTCAGCTGCTTCTGTTATTGCCCTCTCTAGTCTTCTAATATTGATACTAAAATTTACATATCAATGTTACATTTTCTCATTTCACAGGAATACGATTGGCTGAATTCAAATACATCTCAGTACATCAGGAAACATTTTCAAATTCTCCCATGCGGGAAAAGTCTCAAAGCAAATGTATGGGAAAGAATAATCCGTGGTCCTAAATGTATCAGTTCGTTGGAAACAAGTTGGGTTCGACATTTCATATTCTCAATTGTAACATTTTCTTCACGTTCAGGGGCATTGGCACCTCGCCCAGGGTAGTCTTCATGGGCATGGTCTGACAGGTCACACAAGGGACACGAACGAAGTCAGTGCAGGCGCCTTCCTCCATTGTTCAAATGATGAAGTAATGTACTTTAGTTAGGTTTCAGTCGGCGGCCATCTTTTGGTAGGCCAGAATAGTCAACTTTAAGCAAAGAAACACAAAATCGTAATTAATACATAGAAATGATTAAAACCGTGTTATTCCCTTGCTAATACCCTTATGTGTATGCATTTATCTAGCCATATGCAACATTCAAAGCCGTTAATGCTGGTTTATTAAAGCGCAAATCACAATAACATTACTCAAGCAACATTTATCGTTTTAATATGCATACAAACTTAGTTCACCTATTATTTTAGCCATGCAAATGCATTCCCACGTGTATTCTTTCTGTTAATGAGGTTGGTTTAGTTCTTTCACATCAAACTTAATAATTATAATTAATCATTAATCATATTAATATAAATGGATTGCGTATATAAAAAGAAAACATTTTACCCGCTCCATCACTACCTTTCCACAAGTCAAAACTCCCACCTGACAAAACTCCATCTCTCTCTCTCGGAAGAACGTTAATCACCAAAGTTATCTCGACATTTTTATTGTTGCCAAAAATTGCTTGAGGCCAAGAAGGAGGCAGCAAGTGCTTTTAAAAACAAAACCTATTTGCAAACATGATGTGCCACCCTAAGTCAGCTCCCACAGCGAATGCACCGGTTGCACCGCCCTAGAGCCTCCCTGCTCAAGGATCCTCTGACCTTAGTGTAAAGGTTAACAAAAGCCAGTTTATCTGGCTGCTCCCTCCTTCCCTCACCCACCTCTCCTTACCAGTGTCCTGGTCCTGGAAACAAAGGGGCCTTCTGTTGCCTAGAAACAAAATGCAGAAAGAGCGCCTAGAATGCCTGTACTTAACAGTATCAGAGGCGCTGCCCCGCCCCTGCAACTGTGAGACAAAATAGTTGCTGGCCCAGCTGCTGTGCCTCCCCATTCTGTTTGTCCCTTCCCCTGCACCCCCAGGAATGCCACCACACCTTGACGGCAAGGTCAAGACACCTTGCATTTGTAATTTGATTGTGTGGGGGCAGGTAGTGAAGTGGGGCCCCCTGGTTTTTTTTTTTTTGCTCCGCGCGAGGCCCTGGGCAGCTGCCCACACTGCCCATGCCTAGCGCCGGCCCTGGTGCCGTCCTCAATAAGCATTTTCAGTCTGTGAATTGGGTCTGTGCCATCCGGTCTAAGACCAGAGACTGATCCAGACCGTGCCCTGCCAGCTCTACCGAGCCTCCCCGCCGCACTTTAAAAAATTCGTTGTGCAGTCAGATTTTTTTTTTGTGTGTGGGTGCAGCAGAAATGAGGCCCAATGTTAGAACTGGGGGTCTCTAGTTGGCAGAGGTAGGTGTGAGAAGTTGGTCTGATATATGCTATCCACTACTTATAGTGGGCACCGTGTATCAGTCCAAACAACCCCTTATGGTGAATAGGTTAAATACAACCTTTATTGAAAGCTATCCTCGTGGTAGCTATTGAGAGCAGCCTTCAGGCTAAGTCTTGAAGGAATGTAAAGCAGCTTGTTTTACCAGTCTATAATCTCTTGAATGACCAAATGGAAGGACAACCACACACGTTTGGGCCCTAGGGGCGTACCAAACCATATACCAATAAAGTGGTATAAGAACCACAACTGAATTAGACACAAGGCCTAGAGCCTGTAGAATCGCTGGGACCATAAGGAACCACCCAAGGTAGTGACGCAGGGGACCCACGGGGACTGTGTGCAGTGTGTAAGCACAACCGCGGGTTCCCCTTAGCTTCTACGGTCAATGTCGCGGTTTGAAATTTAAAGATTAGGGTCACTTGGACTCGAGTCAGGACCGAACCCTTTTGGACTTAAGAAGTTCTAGGGCTAGCACCCACGGGAGCACCGGAGTACTTGAGTTACCTCACCCAGGGAAGCCGGGTGCATAGGTGTCTTTTGGTGTCGGTTCGCGTCGTCGATTACAATGGAAGCTGGCGAAGAACTGCTGCTGCTGTGAAGAGAAGTGTCCGGAGAGATCCAAGCCTGGATCTAGAATGGAAGGAACCTGAAAGCAGAGGGGATAGAGTTTGGGTCACTTGCCAGTGACCGAGGGCAGGATGGACCAATGCCCACATATGTCAGGTGCTTCAGGTGAGTTGACGGGTGTCTTGACTCTTCAGCCACGAGGTCCAGGAGGTGTCGACGAAGTCCATGAGCCGGATTCGAGCTGTCCCACGAAGTCTGTCGAGTGCTGCGGTGTCGGTGACCAGAATGGACCCAACAAGCCTTGGCAACGGCAAGCCTCGTGGGAAGAGAAGGACGTCAGTGCAGACCAGCAAGGTCTGAGGGACTCACCCAGCGAGTGTAAGTTAGGGCACGTCTGGAGCAACCAGGGAAGCCCAAGCAGAAGAGGAGTTGCCTTCGTGGGGACCCACTAGCCAACGGGCTAGCGATCGCGAAGGAGCCTCGAGCGGTCGCACTGGAACCCGGCCTACGGGTCACTCGTGGAGTGGAGGCCAGAAATTTTTCGGTGCAGTCAGTGCTCAAGGCTGGGGCTACTCGCAGCCCAAAGCAGAACTTCAAGGATAAACAGGAAGCCGATGTACCAGCAATAGTACGCGGTGCCCAGGGGTCACGGTTCCTCGTCACCCACGATAGCCACGGGCCTCAGCTTTGCTGTGGACTCAGGGTAGCCTCGGGGAAGTCAGGAAATCTACCTCTGGTGATGCAGAGACTTCGGCGTCCAACAGGAGCTTCGGAATTGCAGACCGGACAGTTGCTTCTTTGGTGCCTGCCAAGCAGGGGAGTCACTCCTTGACTCCAAGCGAGATTTCTTCAGTCTTCTAGTCAGGATAGAACGTCGAAGGTCCAGGATATATGTTGAAGAGTTTCGTCCAAGGTAATCTAAAGTCGCAAGGACTGGGTTCCCATACTCGTACTAAGTTTGGGGGTTGGACATACTCTAGGGACCCACCTATGGGAGGGTTTGGAAAGAGGGGTGGTTACACCCATTTCCTTTGTACAGTTTCACGCCAGAGCAGGGGCAGGTAGCCCCTGCAACCGGTTTGAACTGGACTATGCACAGGGACATCAAGTGTGCCCCCAGTGCAGGACTTCGAAGTACCAGATAGTGCTCCCGCCCAGCCCCAATACACATCTACCTGTCTGGGGAGGTGGTTACGCCTCCCCTGCCGGAATTTCGGTCAGCAGCAGGAGGCCAGATCCGTGTCTGTGGCAGAGGCATCCATTTTGTGATGCCAGGGCTGTAGAAAGTCCTACCGGGTTAGACCAGTGTGAACATGTCTCTCTCTAGAAGGGTGGAATGCTGGCGGGGGGGGGCCGGGGGGGGGGGGTTAGTATTCCAAAGCGTTTGACACCAAACACGACATGTTTCTGTGCAGCCATCCCAAAGTTAGCATTTACAGCGAGGTTATAATGCACTTAAGAGTTTATGGTCAGGCTGCATCACAAACCGCATCAGAGGAGGTACTCCGAACGCTGCAGAGGGGCTGTGCTCATGCAGGGGCACCCTCTCACATAAAAACCAAGCACTCTGCCTTCAGAATTGTTAAGGCCTGCCACAGGAGTGACTTAAAGGTTTTGTATGTGTGTGCAATGGTAGTGATATAGGTAGCCTATACCACTGTAAGGGGTGCAAGCACACCCACCCAGGCTGCAGTAGCAGACCTGTGGTGCCATTTTGGAGTGCTTCCCAGGGGTGTAACAATACATGCTTCAGCCTCTGGTAGGCCTCTGAGGGACCTATGCCCTAGGTACATAGTATACCATATACTAGGGGCTTATAAGGCACTCCAGAATCCAGTTAGATATGTACCTAATGTACATGCAAACCATTTTAGAGAGGAAGCAGCTAGACTGTGGTCCTGATTAGCAGGGCCACAGCCAGACTAAGGTAAAAAAGACAGTGAAACACCAGCAAAAAGTGGGAGTACTCGCGTGAAGCAGATCCTACTCTCCTACAAGTAGGTACCTTTGACCAAATAGGGACCCTTGCTTCTAGTCAGGGTAAGGAGATAAACTCCTAAAATAACCCCTGCTCACCCCCTTGGTAGCTTGGCAAGAGCAGACAGGCTTATCTCAGAGGCAGTGTGTAAAGCATTTGTGAACACATACAGTAATCCAGTGACAACAGTATAGATGGACACCACACAGATTTTATATAAAAAATAAGTATTCTTTATATAGACTTATCACAAGACCACAAATGACAAAAATCCACAATACTGTACTTTTAAAGATGGTAGAAATAGCTTAGTTCTCTTAAGATGGTAAATGCAACACTTTAAGTTCAATGTACCTTTGAATGCGTATCGCTATACAACGAAAGTGTTGTAGGGAAGGTGATGCGTTGGTTCCTTACACACAAGAACAGTGATGCAACGGGTCCCTACTGATGCGTAAGGGATGCGTTGGTTCTTCTCGGCGTGGGGAGGTGATGCGTCGTGCGCAATAAGTATTTTCAGTCGGTGAATTGGGTCTCGGCCATCCTGTCTTAGGCCAGAGACTGACCCAGACCGTACCCTGCCAGCTTTTCCAAGCCTCCCTGCCACACTTTAAAAATTTCATTGTGCGGAGTCATATTGTTTTTGTGTGTGGGTACAGCAGAAATGAGGATCTAATTGGGTGTTTTGTACTGAGGGGGTGGCTGACGTGTGAGGAGCTATCAAAGCAGCAATAATCTACAAGAGACCATCACCTCTGTCCGGGATCACTTGTGTTCGGAGAAAAAGCAGTAGGGCACAGGGGAGTTGTGGTGCCCTCACCGCCTGGCAGCAGATAGTGGGAAAGCAATCTTGGCGCCCTTGCGAGGTCTGGTTCTGCAAAACACCCAAATAAACAGCCAAAGCACAGGGTGGCTGCAGCATCCACCCCATAAGAAGGAGTGCCAGCAGACAGACTCTATCACCTTCGATGGTGCATCTAAAAGTGGGACGGGGAGAGGCATTCTGTGTTTTTTGAGTCGGGCACCATCAGAGTGATAGTCTGTCCTCTTACCCTCACCCTGCCTCCTCTGGACCCTTTCCCCCTCTTGCCAATGTCTCTGTGCTATCAAAGGAATAATTATGATTTTGGTGCTGAAAGCTAATGCGCTTTCCTTATACCTGGCAAAATAATGTCCCAAAATGACGTGCTGTAGTAATCGGCACACAGGGAGCCCTGTTTGGCCCAATGAAGTCCAAAGCAGAGCCTGTGGGCCACACAAACACTCGATTCGCCTGCTTTGTAAAGAAATATTAAAAAGTGCCTCTTAAGAAATAAAAGATTGCAGTGTTAACGTGTGTGTGCTGCTTTAAAAGATGACTTATTTGCTTAGATTAAAAAAAAAAGTGTATGAGGTTGTAGTTTATATAAGCTCTTGTTTTTTAATACCCAGCGCAATAATACTACCAGCAATATAAACGTGTTCATCAGCCATCTGAGCAAGCAACTCAGAGGAGAGGATGTAGAGTAACGGCCAAAGCTGCCGACCTTGGAGGACGAGAATCCAGTTCGATTCTCGTTGCTGGCTCAACATCCTGTGACTTTTGGCAAATCACGTAATCTTTGTGTGCCTACACAAAATTCATGTATTTTGCTGTTGTGTCGTGAAGAATCCATGGAGAAGACCAGTTGAGTGGAGAAATACTGTTATTGTAAAAGTACAAATGGGGCCACAAGCCAGCGCAGCAGAAATGGTGTTGCTCAGTGGGAAAAAAACAAATAATGAATCAACCAGTAAACAGTGTTGTCCTGATTCTACCTGATCTTTCTGCGGCATTTGACACTGTTTTGCATTGTCAATTGATAAATAAACTTCAAGAGGCAGGGCTTCATTCTTTTACCCTACGTTGGTTCAGGTAATTCCTGAATAAAAAGACCCAGGCTGTCCAGCTGAGCACAGTCCGATCTTCTTCCCACTGCTCTAAAGGCTTTGTACCTAAGGCAATTCTTTGTGCCCCTCTCTATTTAATGTGGGTACTCCAGATATGCTGATGACACGCAGTTAGTCCTGTCCACAGGTCAGAAACAAAATGACACTCAACAGAATTTTTCTGGATGTCACTAGTTGTATGAGAAGACATTGATTAAAGCTAAATGTGGAGAAATCTAAAATTTAATTATGTGGAGGTTTCCATC
Organism: Triturus cristatus; assembly: GCF_964204655.1. Classification (NCBI taxonomy): domain Eukaryota; kingdom Metazoa; phylum Chordata; class Amphibia; order Caudata; family Salamandridae; genus Triturus; species Triturus cristatus. The sequence goes on from NC_140594.1 coordinate 823,997,458, forward strand.
TGATCTGGGACTCTTTGTGGCTGGCGTTTTTGGGACCCGCGCCTATGCCATAAAAAACTGTAAAGAATGTGAGTGTCTTGGTTGAGTCCTTGACCATTCAGGAGCAAGTTATTGCCACAAGCAGCAGATGTTATGGCCTGCTCAAACTCCTTAAAAAAGGCTTCCACTGGATTCCAGTAGTTTGGCACAGAACCGTAGTCCAAGCCCTAGTAATAAGTAGATTGGACTATGGCACTGACCTTTACATGGAAATGGCCGACTACCTTTTCACCCGCCTACAGGTGACTCAAAAGATACCGGCAAAGCTTATATGTAATAAAGACCGATACAGTTCCACCTCGCCCTGCCTAAAATCCCTTCATTGGCTTCCCATCTGAAAGGGCAAAATGTTAACTTCTTTGTCGTAGGGGAGTTGTGGTGCCCTCCGCACCCCTCACCGCCTGACTCCTAGTCTGCATAGGTGGCATGTTCAGTATTGACGTCAACTGAAGGAACAACAGTTGCACTTTTCGAAGCATGTGGCAAAGCCTTCCTGTGTTATCCCCATCATCACCAGCAACGTACTTGTACTCAATTGGCTGGTCGACTGAAGCCAGGATAGAGATTTGCAATAGGATACCTTCTGTGGGCTGGTGACCCCCAGATGTTGTTACTGCAGCACTCCGACTATGCTGTGTTGCTACGACTGTTGAAGAAGTAAAGACAGCAAATCTGCAGTACCTCCCAAGGTACCCCTGTGAGCAGCATACCTGGCTCTGCCCACAAGACTGCTGTGGGCGGGAAGGCACTACTTCAAAGAACATGGCCCTCTTAAAATCATCCCTATGCTGCAGATAGCACCGGGCAGCCATGGCGCAGAAGTAATTGGTTCCAGAGAGTATCACTGCCAGTGTGCCCAAGCATAGCTCCATAGGGTCGCACCGCCAGAGCCTTGCACTTAGAACTGAGGACTGCCAACTACTTTCTTCTCAAGGAGGCCCCAGTGCGACTGACCAAGATTGATCGGAGTGACCGAACCGAATTCATACCTACAGTAGGATTGCTGTATGCTGTACACACCTCCCCACCTGCGAACCCTCCGCCCTTTGGAACAGCATGTGTGCCCCAGCGCCGCATCAGAAGCAACAGGTGAGCTATTATCTGGGCCCACAGTCCAACGGAGACCTTATGCTAAGAGAGGTGGGGGACACACGCTGCACAAAAATCTAGAGACAACATCTCAAGAACCCAGGGGCATATTATCTACAATCTGCGATAATCATCGCAAACCGAGGCTAGTGCGCTTTATTGTATCACCGCATATCGCTGTATTTTCTCGCCCTGTTAGCAGTGTATTATCAACGCGTCACTCACAGGCGATGCAAAATCCAGCGAAATCGGTGGAAACTAGCGATGGCAGTCTGAATCCTGCGATAAACTACCTGCGATATTGGAATGCTTGCTGATACGCTAGTGTGTTCTTAAGCTGACAATCCACCTTCCATTGAAGAGCTGGGTAAGTCAGGTTTTCTTCAGGTGTAAATTTCTAGCGATAACCGCGATTTGCTGGACTTTTTTGATCGCTTTGCGGGTCCAGGGCCCCATTGCTAATACAGCAAAGTTGTGTTTGCGACTTATTTAATGGAGTTCTTGTAAGGAACGCCTACTTCGCATCTAATTAGCGAAATATATCGCTGGCCTGTGATGTGTCCCGAAACCGGCTTATATCGCAAGATAACAGGTGCTAATGCATGTTAACGAGGCCTTGAGGATAGCGTGATAATGGAATCGCCGCTTTAGCGCCAAAGGGCTGCTAAAGTGGCGAAAACACACTTGCTAATATGCCCCCCAGAGTCTTGAGGGATAGGCAAAGGGGAATTGGTGGAGTGCCCAGACTAGGGCTCCACTTTCAAGTGCATAAGACTCAGACCCACGAGTCTGGTATGTGACATGATTGTGCTGCCACTGAAAGTAAAGTTGCTTAAAGAGTTGTACTTGACCCAGGTTGTACAGCCATAGTAGACAGTAGAGACAAACAAATCCAGTCCCCATAGCTGTAGCCCATTAGCTCCTGCCTGCCACTTGCCCCTGTGAACATGGTCTGACAGTGTTTTATTGGTGTTTGTCTTAAAGCGGCTTCATGGTGACATTCAATGCGTTATACTTGTCCCAGGTAGTATTGTTGCATACTTATTTAATGCAGGCACTTATTTTATGCAGTGTTAAATGGTGTGGTAAGGATGAATGGTGTTAGTGGTGCCTATCTTTTCGAAGCCTTGACAAGATGAATTTCTTCCGGGCCTAGTGACTTGACTGTAGAGCTACACTTTTGCATTACAATTATTTTTAATATTTTGCTCTGTAGTAAATCTTTGTTCTTTTATAGGTTTGTCTGCATCACTCTCCTTTTTCCTTTTGAATCTATTGCTTGTTAACCCAACATACTCTTGTCATCTGAACCTGCTGCACAATGCTTTGCTTAACTTTCTGTTTAAGGCACAGTTGCTGGCACAGAAAGAAACCAGTTGCACCAAGACTTGGCACAAATAGTTTGTGCACATTTGTAGATTACTGTTTTATGCATGTCTTTAGTGCATTAAAGCCAAACATTTTGGCTTTGTAAATGCTTGTTTTCTTTTTTTGTGATGGCTTGGAAACTGCTACCCTGCCTGGGTTGGTTCAATTTGTGTGACATCCTGCACATTCTTTATTCTTAATTCACAGTTCCAAGATGGCAGACGGACATTTTAGAAAGGTAAATTAAAAAAATAAAGTATAAAAACAAATTCCTAGATGGTGGACACTGTTCTTTAGTACGTTTACCCACACTGGCAGCCATCTGGCAATGATTTTGTGGTACCTAACCAAAAAACTAAAAATACAAAAATAAATTAAAAATGAAGGCTCTGTGCGTATTCGTGCTCATGTGCATCAGCCATCTTGAATTATTTTTTATAGTTAGAAAAAATCATGGTGGCTGCAGAAATTAACATTCACAGGTAGCCGTTGTTAGAAGTTGGGTCTTTAGTTGGCAGAGGTATGCATCATGTCCAAGTAGGGACCACAAACCTAGTCAAGGTAAGCTAGATACACAATGAAAGATAACCTGTGCTCACCCTCTGGTACCTTGGCACAGAGCAGGCAGGCTTATCTAACGAGGCAATGTGTAAAGTATTTGTGCAACACACACATGCACCACCCCCCCTCCCTGGCCCCACCACAGCAAGAGTGCTCTGCACAGGTTTAGACAGAGAATATTTTAAAGGGAAAATCAAGACCAAAACAACAAAAATCCAATCCGTAGAACCGGAGTTATGACTTTTCAAAGAATAAACCAAAAATAGTGCTTAGAAGTAGAGTCAGTAGCGCTAAGGTGTTATTTGAGGGCACTCTAGACCGGGGTAAATCTAAAGTTCAGGCCGACCGCGACGGAGGTCAGGCCGGTTACAGCATTTACACATCTCCTGCTGCCAAAGTACCTTGGATGGAGCAAGTATCGACGTCTAAGACACTATGTGAGGAGGCGCGTCGTCGATTCCATGGATGGAAGCAAAGCGGCGGCGCTGATCCATGCAGTTGATGAAGGCTTTAGCATCGATCTCCTTTAAGATGCAGAACCTGCGTTATTGTCGAGCTGCATAGTCTGTCGAGGCGATGTCCTCGATTAGCTCCTGCGCTGGCGTCGAAGGGCAATGCTTTGGTTCTTATCGGCTCAAATTCGTGACTGTTTCTATTTTGAAGCAAAAACGGCTATAGAACCCACTTCTGAGGTCCATGATTGGATTGGAAACTCTGACAAGGGAGGACTCCAGATGGCAGAGCCCAGCAGCATCAGCAGGATTGTAGGAAGTCTTTGATGGCCCTGAGACTTCAGAACACGAGGCCAGCCAGCAAGCCCTTGGAGTCAATATGGGTTCAAGTGAAATGGGTCCAGTCCTTCTCTTTAGCAAGGCAGAGATCCGCAGGCAGTAGGGCAACTCAGCAACGCAAAGCAGCACCTCCTTCAGAACAGTCAGTCAAGCAGAGTGGCAATCCTTGTAACTCAGCAGTCTTTACTCTTGGCAGAGTCCTTCACAGGTCTGGTAGTGTACCGTCTTGGTAGGGTCAGAGCCCCAGTACTTCTACCCAAATGTGCCTTTTGATGTAAAGGTGACTTCAAAGCAGGCCCTTGAAGCGCACAGGTCCCCTTTCATCGTGTGTGTGTGTGTGTGTGCGCGCCCTCTGTGTGTGCGTGCCCTCTGTGTGTGTGTGTGCCCTCTGTGTGGATCACAGGACACTGCCCGTTCTGGTGTAAGTGCCTGTTTCCCCTTGCTCTTCCTGCAATGGAAGAGCTATCAGAATGCAGATGAATGTAGATAGGTTCTCTGGTCCACTCACCCTTCCTAGGTTTGTGGCTGTCTAGAGGGAATGCGCAAAGTGTAGCTGTCATTCCCCCGGCCCCCATATGTGTTGGAGACCGGCTGCAAGGCACACAGAGCAGTAAGAGCAGAGAAATGTTCACTCTCTTAAAGTGCCATTTCTAAAACAGTGATGTTAAATCCAATGTTACCAGTAAAGAGGATTTATCATTACCATTCAAAAGATATGAAACATGATTTAGCTGCCCCTTCCTCATCTGGAATTACAGTTAGGTGTTTTAAGGAATTCCCAATGCTGGCCTGTGAGAGGAGTAGGCCTCTGAGTAGTGAAAAATAAATTTAGCTGTTTGCCACAACCAATACATATAAAATATAAAAGTATTTGCCCTACTTTTTAGTTACACAGCACCCTGCCCTCAGGGCTACCTAGGGTCTACCTGAGGAATTACTTGTATGTAATAAAAGGGGAGTTTAAGGCTGTGTGGCAGTAAGCTGCCTACACAGGCCTTGCAATGGCAGGTCTGAGACCGTTTTGCAACGCTGCTTGTGTTGGTGGCTCAACCAGCGCTGCAGGCCCACTAGTAGCATTTAGATTTTAGGCCCTGGGTCTATGGTATACCACTGTACAGGGAATTTATAGGTAATACTAAATATGCCAATTGGGTATATACCAGGGTCACCATGTTTAGGGGAGAAGCCATGCAAGTTAACCCTGGGCAACAGTAAAGTTTTCAGAGTCCTATGGCCAGCAAACAGATGCATCAAAAAGTGGAGGAATGTTCTGTATTTTCTCTAGTCGAGGTGAGCTGCGATCCCTGAGTAGAGAGCATTGACGTAGTCCAGTCAGCTGGAGACGAGGGCCTGGGTGATGGTGCACCTTGAGCTTTGGGGTGGTGTTGGACTTGGCCCTTCTGGCAGGTTCACCCCTAAACTTTTTGCTTTTATTGGTGACCTGGTGGTAGTGATTTTTGCTTTCTGCGCACTTTCCCTGTGTCCCAGAGTAAAGTGCGTGCGCCCTCTGAGTGCATGTGGTGAGATAGGCCTGCCCTCCCATAGGAATGCATGGGGAATGCATGTGTCCCTGGTAGTTCCTGATGCGTGGGGTGTGCAGGGTCGAGTCTGGTATGTGCGGACTCGTGTGATTAAATGCTGCGCGATGATGTGTGCGGCGTGCATGTATCTAGTGTGGAAGTGCCACTTCTAGAAGTGGGCACTTCTGTGTGCAGTGTGAAATGAGTGCCTTGTCTGGTGATTGGCTGGCTAAGGTCAGGTGACGGGCTAGGGAATCCCCAGAGTCAGGAGGAGTCACCCAGTGGTGAATAGGGAGATCAGCAGCCAGATGGGTGGCAGGAGTACACCTAGGTCCTGAATAGGGCTGGGTTTCCCCACACAATGCTGGCTCCGCCCCCTGTGGTGCGACTGATTACCCTGGCCTGCTCTGTGAATAGGGAGAGGGGCTGAGCAAAACAAAGTGTTCAGGAACCAGTTGTATCTGGTTCGCCCCTTCCCTGCACCTTTGAGACAAAGGGATTAGGTGTATAAAAAGGGGCTGTGTCCCCTTACAAAATGTTCTCGTTCTGTACTTGAATCTGCCAGGGGCGCGCTGCTGCTGGGGCCCAGGGGAAGGCTTGCCTCCCTGGGCCCTGCCCAGCCCCTGGATGCCTAATGGACTTTGTGGGACCATTTGCTTCTGGTTCCTGGACCTCTCAAGGACTTTCTACTGGTCCTGAACACAGCGCCGGGAGAGCGCTTTATTCCCCTAGAGAGAGGAGCTGGGGCTGTGCAGCGTTGCGCTGCTGCGAGCGAGAGAGCGAATCCCCAGCGTAGGGATTCCCCCATAATGCGTGCCTTGCGGGTGCCCACCCCGCTTATCTGGTTGCCTGGGGTGCGCAGGTGCCTACCCCGCTTATTTAGTTATTTAAAATTGCGGGTGCCCACCCCGCACTTTGCCCGCAAAAGAAATCACCGCCGCGGCCCGAGCCGCATTCAAAATTGCCGCTGAGCCCGCGGCCCGCCTGGTTGTGGGCGGGGCCACGGGACGGAAGCGGAAGTGCCGCCATTCCCGGGAGAGGAGGCCTGGGTGAAGTTTGAGCGCAGCGCGAGGCTCCCATCAGCAAGGGAAGCTCCGCGCCTCATGAGGAGTGCTGCCGCTGAGAAGCAAAGTCCCGGTCCCAGAAGAGGGACCGGGCAGAGCCAGAGATCGCCGCACGCTGAGAGCCGGTAAGAGGCGGGCTCCAGTGTGTGCCAGTTTAAGTTGCTTTCCGAGCGGTCCCGCCGTTGCGGGCCGCTCCAATGAGAAGGGGGGGCTCCCTGTGTGCCTGTTCGAGGCACAAGCGCCCGTGCGCTCCATCGGGGGCATTAGTTACTTTCTGAGCCGGCGTGCTCCAACACGGGGCACAGATGTATATCTTTAGAGCCTGTGCGTAGGCTCCAACGATGTGGGAATAATTGGTTTTGAGCCACGAGGCTCCAACGAGGCGGGCATGGTCCGTATTGTATTTCTAGAGCCTCAGGTGGCTCTAGCGATGTGGGGACAGAATTGTCTTGAGCCAGAGAGGCTCCAACCCAGCATTGTTTGCCCAGAGAGCGCCAGTGCGCTCCACAGTACTTTGGGGCAAGCCCCTTTTCTATATTTGCGCACCATTATTTCAGGAGCCCGTGTGCTCCATGGGGGACATGTTGTTTTAGAGCCTAGGTGGCTCCATCGTTTTGGATATTGTTTCAGGGGCTAGTGAGAGCCCATGCCTACTATGTGCCTTCCACAGCTGCGCAGCACTTAGTGCCAGCTGCAGCGTTTAGGCCCTGTTCTTGTCCCCAGCTGCCCAGCAAGTAGTGGGCAGCTGCTACGTTTAGGTTCTGGCGCGGCCTGCACCTCTGAATGTGTTTTTATGCGTCATGTGCCTTATTCTTACACCGCTGAATGTGTTTTTATGCATCATGTGTTTTCCTTTCCTGCACCTCTGAATGTGTTTTTATGCGTCATGTGCCTTGTCCTTACACCGCTGAATGTATGTTATGCATCATGTGTTTTCCTTCCCTACACCTCTGAATGTGTTGCGATGCATCATGTGTAATGTGCTTAGACCCCTACAGGTATTGTGATACTTAGGTGGTTGTTTTTCTCCTAGTACAGGTGGTGCTAGGGAGGTCCTGATTCCCTGCGTACATTTTGCTAAGGTGGTTAGGGTTGCGTAGGTGGTACTTACCTGTTACCAGTAGTTACTGGTTGTGTGCTACATGTGTTATTTAGTGCTACAGTGATTGTATGTGCTATGTTCTAAAGCATTATTCCTATGTTCTAAGTGCTAATTTCTACAAAGTGCTAATTCCTGACAGTGGTCCATGTGGCCCTGTCCCCTGTACATATAATCCCTTGTAAACTCTGCCCGTGCCTGTTGGCACATTGTAAAGTGTGTGTTTTTATCTAATGTGTTTTTGGTATAATACAAAGGCTATTTTTATAGAATACCTTGTGTGGAGTTTCATTTGTGGTGGGCCTTGGGTGTTGTTGCTGGGTGCGCGCGCAAACGCTTTACACATCGCCTCCGGGATAAGCCTGACTGCTCGTGCCAAGCTACCAAGGGGGTGAGCAGGGGTTATCTTTGGCGTGTAACTCCCCACCCCTGACTAGAGTGGTGGTTTCTGTCTGGCTTTGGCGCAAGCCCTAGCCAACCAGAAATCCCATTTCTAACAGGTGGCCATTTGAATATCTTAAGAAGCATGCAGGGGGTGAAGATGCATGAGAAGGAGACTGAGTTGATCGGAGTCGTCATGTTTAGCTTGTTGTGCAGAATAATGCCTAGGTCCCTAGCATGGTCAGTGAGGGAGAGGATGAGTGGTGTGACGTTTGCGTAGGATATGATGTTTAGTCTGTGGGTTTTGGCGATGATGGCTAGAGGGGTCATAACTGTTGAAGAGGGTGGGGTTGAGCGAGGATCCTGATTTCCTTGGTTTCTGAGGTGAAGGGGATAAGGCAGACTTTTTGCTTTCTTCCTGGTAGGAAAGAGGCGATCTATCTGAGAGCTAATCCTTGGATGCCTAGGTTGTGTAGCCTTGTGACGAGTGTGTGGTAGACTGTATCGAAGGCTACCGAGAGGTCTAGGAGGATCAGAGCTGCAGTCTCTCTTCGGTCTTCTAGGGCTTGTATGTCATCGGTAGCCGTGATGATGGCTGTCTCGGTGCTGTTTGCTGCTTAATCTGGATTGGGAGGAGTTGAGTAGAAGGTTCCGTTCCAGATGTGAGGAGAGTTGATGGCTTTTTGTAATACTTTGGTCAAGAATGGGAACAGGAAGATTGGTAGTTAGTTGTTGAGGTTGCTGGGGTCTGCTAATGATTTCTGTGGTAGGGAGTTAACTTCTGTGTGTTTCCAGTCCTCAGGGAAAGCGCAGTGGCAATTGAGGTGTTGAACAAGGTAGTGATTACGTGGCTGAATCTGGCTTTGCCTGAGGTTGAAGATGTAGTGATGGCATTGGTGGTTTAGGGCTCTTAAGTGGACTTAGTTCATAATGGAAGCTGTGTCCTGTGGGGCGAGCTGGCTCCATTCAGTTAGTCGGATGTCTGTGGTGGTAGCAGGGTAGTTGTGTTGCAGAAGGAAGTCGGTGACCTTGATCTGGGGTTTGAATTTTCTGTAGATGTTGGCGATATTGTCATGAAAGAAGTTTGCAAGCTTGTTACAGAGTTCCTTAATGTTTGTTGCAGCTGAGGGGTTGGCTAATTCTTTGACGATGTTGAAGAGTTCTTTGCTTTTATTGGAGCTTGATTCGATGCGTGAGGCTGAGGCTTTTTTTGGATTCTCTCAACTGTCTGTGGTATTGGTTGAAGGCTCTCTTAAAGGCGGTCTTGTAAATTGTGAGCTTGCTGGTGCGCTATCTCCTTTCCAGTTGTTTCCAGTGTTATTTTGTGGTTCTGAGGTCTTCAGTGTATGAGCTAGCCTGCTTGGTGGAACTGCGCAGTTGGTGATTCAATTGTTGAAGTTTTTGATATTCTAGTCCAGGTTGTTGGAAGAGATGGAGTGGCTGGTGTTGAGTGCGTTGATCTATGTGTCTTTTGAGACTTTGCTCCAGCTGCGGTCGGGTGTGTTGGTTAGTCTGGGGACAGAGCTCCGTGAGTTGGTGATGTTGAAGTGGACGATGGAGTGGTTGGTCCAGGTGAGTTCTGTGTTGTGGCTGTCCCTGATGTGGTTGTTGGAGGAGAAGGGGGGGGGATATAGGGTGTGGGGTCGTGAAAGAGTTGGGTGAGTCCGATATTGTTCATTATGTAGAGGAGGTTGGTAGTGTTGATGTCGTGGTCCTCAAGATGGAAGTTAAGGTCGCTGAGGGAAATTTAGTTGGAGTCTACAGTGAGGGAGGAGGGGCATGAAGTTGCAGAAGGCTGGACGTGGTACTGGAGGACAGTAGGCGGGTAGCCCTGATGGTGGTTTTACTGTCTGTTCGGAGTTGAAAGTTGAGGTGTTCCATGGCTGGGGTGATGCCATTTGTGGTAGTGCATTGGATGAATTCCTTGTGTATGATGGCGATCACTCTGCCAGGCTTGTTGAGGCAGTTGTGGTGGGTAATCTTGTACCCTTTGGGTTTGTGTGGCGATGTCTGGTGCGGAAGTTGGGTTGAGCCTGGTCTGTGAGGAAGAGGGCATCTGGTGTGAGGGTGGAAACGAGCTCCCAAATCTCGGTGGTGTGTTTGCATAGTGTGTTGAGAAGGGCGCATGTGAGTTGGTGTTTTTGTTCAGGTGGTGTGTGTAGTGTGTTCGGGGTGGGGCTGGTCATTTGGCATGGCAGGTGAAGTGGTAGTGGGTGCAGTTGAAAGTCCTACCATGGAGTGTGGGTCTGCGCAGTGTCAGTATTAGCCAGTATAGCTTGGCAATATTTTATGTGGGGGCGGGAAGACCAGGGAATGTGGCACTGGTCGTGGTCCGGGTGCAGATGGCTTGCCTTTCACCTGCCTTCGGCAAGTCCCCTGCGTGGTTGCATTGCAGCCTGGATTAAGCAAGTCCTGGGGTTGGGCAGGGCTTAGGTTGGCGGGAAGAACGGTGAGCAGGAAAACCCAGGCAGTGGCGGTGTGACTGGATCAGGCTGGAATAAGCGGGAACTGAAGTCCACTGGCAAGTGGCTAGCTGGGAAACCAGGTGTCTATCTACATAGTTTTGACCTACTGGCTTTGCAAGTGCTTGTTTGTAATGTCAAGTGAAAGATTTAGTAGCTTTAGTAGAGTGTACACAGCATGAAGAAAAAAGTTATGTGCAATAAATTAAAAAACTAAAATATTTCTGATTGCTTTATCAATTCCGAAGACACCGACTAAACCCGTTTACCGTAATAACCCATGTAACTTATTGCCCCAGTATGCGTATTCTGACTGCGATTGCACTGCAGTTTATGTGCACTTTTATCCTTTGTATGTGGTTGCTGAATAATAGGTCCGCTCAAATGACACACCATTTACATACTCGTAACGAACAAATACAGCCAAGGTTTTCAGCAAATCTCACATTTTCATAGAAAGTGGCCTGTTCCTAAAATCTTCAAAGGGACATGATTAGGTATTTTCATTCAGTGTATTTCCCCTACACCAAAAGTGGTCCTATTGCGTTGATGCTGAATTAAGGGGGCTACGCTTACATATTCCACCTTCAAAATGACATCGTTTACAGTCGTTCCTTTTATCTTGAGTTTGCATCATAGCAAACCAAATGAGGTGTATGTGTTTATTGACTCGAAAAATATAAATATACAATAAAAAAGGGTAATGGTCACATCAAGAAATTTCTTCCCAACAAACCCTTTCCCTCTGGTTGATAAATGGAGATGTCATGTTTATTAACACTGCACCCTGTGAGCGTATTTAGATAATTGAACAAATACTAGCCAAACATATTAGAACAAGAAACCTTATTATTTGATATATAATTATAAAAAACCCTACCTAAATGCTTCTTAATCTTGCTCCAGGCTCCTTCTCAGTGCGTCCTTATTTACTCTTCTGTTGCTAAACATGACTAGCCATCAAGGTAGTATGTTTGTAATAAGCTGCACTAAAAACTTCTATGTGCCCAATTTATGTATTTTGATGAGAACACTCATTAGAATGGGCCTACAATCCTTTGGGCCGGCCGCTAATTAGCATGAGACGTATCATTCACCGTTATACAGATTGGTCAATCCGGGGAGCCCGTCAGTCCATCATCGCTCCCAGTAAAGGCAGAAGCAATAGTTAAGTGACAATATTAAATACGGTTGCAGTTTTCAAGTTAGAACTAAAACATTACACACAAACAAGGCAATAGGCATTTTAAATGTCAGGACGCGCTCCCCGGGGTAGGGAATCAATGATCAGCGGCAGAGAGGGGAGGGGGGCCCGGGAACAGAGGAAAATCAAACTGTAAGTCACTCATAACCTAACAGACGAGGAATGCTCGGCTAGGGGGACAAAGGAACATCCAATACAACAGCCAGAGGAGGGGCACAGATGTCTCCGCGATGAGCGTTCCACGGACCCCACACCCCAGTCCATTTCCTCGGCTTGCCTCTCGCTACATACACCGTCTTTTCTCTAAACATGCACCAATCCATATTCTCCTTCCACACCGAGACCGTGGGCGGCCTCTGGGAACCCCATAACTGGGCAATGTTACGTTTAGCCACCATATTTCCCAAAGTCGCCCACCGCGTCTGTGCCACATTATAATCGTTTGGCTCCCACACGTTCAGCAGGCATCTCCTAGCTTCTGGAAGCAGAGCAACGTGAGTGACTTCTTCCATTACCGCATGCACCCGACGCCAAAAGAGCGCCACCTCAGGACATTCCCATATAACGTGAAGGAAAGTACCCAGCAAACCACAGCCACGCTTACACATCCCATCCACGGAGAAACCCATGCGCATCAGGCGGGGACCAGTGACATACACTCTATGGAGTACCTTTAATTGTACGAAACGAAGGCGGGTCGGAATTGCCACCTCCCGCGGGGAGGCTATTGCCGAGACCCAGTCCTCATCATCTAATTCCAAACCGTCAGCCACCCAGATCTCCCTCAAGCGGGTCAACAGATCCGCCCGATCGTTGATAAGCTTTTTATAGATCAAGGAGATTGTGCTGTCAGGCACGTAGCCATCGAGCACCCTGTCCTCCAGCGGGGAATTTTCCGGGATAGCCGTAACATCAGGGAAAACCGAGCACAACGCATGACGGACCTGAGCATACCGGAAATGCTCCCTATCGTTTAGCTTATATTCCGCTTTCAGCATTTCAAACGTTTTAAACTCCCCTTTCACCCAGAGGTCACTCACCTTACATATGCCAATCATATCCCATTTCTCAAACCCTTTAGTTTTCCACAAACAGCCCAGTCTTTCCGAAGCATACAGTGGAGTCGCTCGAGTCAGGCGGTCCTTCCAACCCATCGCAGCATTAGCAGCATGCCACACACGTACTGCTATCTTTGTTGGGCCTGTCAACTGCACACCAGGAGACTTCGAATAGAGTGCTCTACTATAATCCCCCCCCAGGCAATAGCATTTTATCCATCTCGAACGCCGGGTTCAGGGCCGGTCCGTACATCCCGTGGTTCACCGCCGCCAATTGGGACGCCCAATAATATCGCTTGATATCGGGGAGTGCAATACCTCCATCATACCAAGGGAGTGTCAATTTTGTGAGAGCGATTCGGGATCGCCCGTCCCAAAACAACCGCCTCTGCAAGCTCTCCACCTCACGGAAATAGCGGGCCGGTATGACGTCGAGTGTATTTTGCAGTGCATACAGGAATCGTGGCAGCGACATCATTTAAACAACGCCGCGCGTCCGAGCGGCGAAAGCGGAAGCCGTCGCCACCTCGAGACATCGGCCCTCAATCGTTGGAGTGGGGGGAGTAGGTTCCGCTCATAACGGGCCACAGGGTCCAAAGTTATGAACACTCCCAGGTATTTAAACCCTGACTGCGAAATCTGGATAGGGCAGCCACGCGGAAGGAGAGGAGCGTCCCCAGAGAGAACATAGACGCATGACTTGGCCTAGTTAATGACCAAGCCGGAGTTGCGACCAAATGAGTTCAGAACATCGACCAGTACTATCAAAGACTGCCGGGGAGATGTGAGGTACAAGAGAATGTCGCCGCATAAAGAGAGATGCGGTCCTCAAATTCAGGCGTCCACCTAATGCCGCGCAATGAGGGCTCCCATCATAACCAGGCAGCCAGAGGTTCCAAGGCAAGTGCAAAGAGGAGGGGCGACAGCGGACAACCCTGCCGCGTGCCTCTTCCCAACCCGAAGGGTGCCGACACTCTGCAATTCACAACAACCTGAGCCAACGGTTCCTCGTACAGCAACTTCACCCAACCGATCAACCCGGGGCCAAAACCAAATTTCGCGAGCGCCGCCCAACGATACGGCCATTCTAGGGTATCAAACGCCATAGTGGCATCCAAGGACGCCAAAACGGCCGGTTCACGTATGTACTCCGCTCTGGCGAGCACTCCATGAAGACGCCTCGGGTTCAGAGCCGTATTACGGTGAGGTATGAAACCGGACTTGTCCGGATGGATCAAGTCGCCAACGACCCCAACCAGACGATTAGCTAAAACCTTAGCAAGAATTTTAGGCTCAGCATTTAATAATGAGATGGGCCTGTAAGAAATACACCGATCCCGCGGCTTCCCCTCCTTGTGAATCACGACTATGGTAGCGAGACGCTGATCATAGGGGAGGGAGCCCACGTCACGTGCCTCAAGAAACATGTCGCAGAGATGAGACGCCATCTTGTCCGGGCGCAGTTTATACAGTTCAATGGGAAGGCCATTGGGACCCATGGCCTTGCCAGAAGCGACCGAGCGAATAGCCAAAGCAATCTCATCAGGCGACAACGCCGCATACATCAATACCCTATCCGCCTCTGACAATGACGGCAACACTATATCTCTCAGCAACAGATGAGTCATCCTCAAGACCATTCGAGACTGGAGAATATACGTCGCGGAAATAAGTCGCGAAACATTCAACAATTTCCACAGGATCAGTCACACGCACACCATCCGCTCTCTTAATAACTGGCACCACTCGACTCGCTCTCTCCTTGTCCAACCATGCAATCAATTTTCCAGCCTTATCCCCCACATCGTACAAGCGCCCCTGTTGCTCTCTACTCATCACTTTGGCAGCATCAGTAACCAGCGCCCTATAGTCAAGCTGCTTAAGACTGAACATGCAACTTCTCATTCGTAACACCCAGCTCCAGGTCCCCCTCCAACTTGGCCATGTCGTTTTCAAGGCGAACCACCTCTTCAGTCTTGCTTTTCTTGGAGTGGGAAATTAGAGAAAGAGCCTGCCCACGGAGCACTGTTTGAAGGCTTCCCATAACGAGACAGCAGAGGAGACTGACCCCACGTTTTCAGTGAAATAGCGCTCAATAGACTTGACCAGGTCCGCCTGGATTTTAGGATTACGCAGGTACCAGGGGTTAATCGGTGCCACCCTCCCCTCAGACCCGGGGGTGACCTCAATGTGCAACAGTAGTGGGGAGTGATCGGAAATACCCCGGGCCAGATGTCTTACTTCCCTAATCATCACAGCTTGGGCCGCCGGCATAAGGACATAATCAAGTCTCGATAAACTCCCATGAGCCCCTGAGTGGAAAGTGTATTGCGCCTGCCCCGGGTGCATTAGTCTCCAGCAGTCTATCAGTCCGAGGGTATCTATAAACCCACTCAGCCACGCCTGTGCCCCCGGGAGATCCCTGGGAGGGTGACGATCCGCCCTGC
Organism: Triturus cristatus; assembly: GCF_964204655.1. Classification (NCBI taxonomy): domain Eukaryota; kingdom Metazoa; phylum Chordata; class Amphibia; order Caudata; family Salamandridae; genus Triturus; species Triturus cristatus. The sequence goes on from NC_140594.1 coordinate 824,012,541, forward strand.
CAGATACGACGAAGTTGAAATCGCCCCCCCCGGGAGTCCCAAGACCATTCACCCCAAATCAGCGAAAGTTACGGTCTGCAATCCTGGTGGGACATAAACAGAAACGAGCGAGATGGTTCTGCCCTCCCATCGGCCTACAAGTGCTGCATATCGCCCTCTATCATCATGGATCACATCGTCCACCTCCAACGGGAGAGAGGCTCTAATCAAGATGCCCACCCCACGCGAGCCAGAAGTGAAACCAGAATGCACAACAAGACGATATCCCCGCCTATTCATAGCATGGCAAGAATTCCCAATCAGATGCGTTTCCTGCAGAAAGACAATATCTGGCGACAGCCGCTTCAAAAACTGCAGCACTACTCCACGTTTAATCCTATCCCCCAAGCCATTCACATTCCACGAGAGTACTCTCAATCCCCTACCCCCCATCCCAACCCCGCGCACCACCCCCCACCCCCAGTGAACACGATCCCGACCACCAGTCGTATAGCGTGACGTTGCCTTGTAGGACATTCAAACATTCCCCAACTCTCCCCCCCCCCCCCCTACCAACCTTCCCGTTACAACTCCCCCACCCTGCACGAGCCCGTGTAGCCCCCCCAACTTGCAGTGTGCCTGTCGCCCTAGCATTAACTACTCTACAAAAAGAAAACCCAGAGGAGGAAAGAGCCTCACTAAGCACCCTACAACCCCCGGGCATTGAAGGATAAGGCACTGAATAGAAACATCAAACCAAAATATGAAAGTGTCATCACAATAGTCAGTCACCGGGAACCAAAAGTCTATTCCTGTCCAGCCGAGCCCACTCCGTTCCCTTCGGTCTGTCCCTCTCGTCGTCGTTGCTGAGGCAGGGTATCAAGCCAATCTCCAACCTCCTCCGGCCGATCGAAGAAATGCGTCCGATCCTCAAACTCAACACGCAACCTGGCCGGAAAGAGCATCGCATATTTCAGGTCCATGTCTCTCAGTCGCCGTTTAACACCCATGAACTCCTGTCGCTGCTTTTGGACCAATTGTGTGAAGTCCGGGTAGAAACTTATGAGTGTTCTCGAACTTCGTCGGCCCACTCACCCTCGAGGCCTGCAGTATAGCATCCCTGTCCCTGAAATGAAAAATTCTGGCGATGATGGGCCGTGGGGGAGCGCCCGGTTTAGGCTTACCACCCGGAACCCTATGGGCCCGCTCAACCGCAAAGAATTAACTCAAGCCTTTGGGTGCGAGATGGTTGATCACGAGGTCCTCCACGAAGAGGTCAGCCGCAGGGACCTCCGATTTCTCCGGCACCCCGATTATGCGGACATTATTCTGCCGAGCCCTACTTTCAAAATCCTCCAGTCGACGGACAGACAAATCAGTGGACGTCCGCAGATTACGGACCTCTGCTTGCAGGTCAGACACGTCCGTTACCAGACTCGACGTCGTCAGACCCAGGGATTTGACCTTTTCATTCGTTTGTGAAAGGTCCGCTCTGACTAGTTTAACGTCGATCAAAACCGTGTCCAATTTATGGGCCAATGTGTCGAATTGCTGGCCGACCGCCGCTTTCATCTCATCGATGGCACCCATGACGTCCTGCAATGTTATCTCCGTGGACGATCCCGGGCCATCCTTGGGTCTCTCCGGTGACTTATGCAGGCCGCTAGGGGATCCTTTTGACTGGGTATAACGGTCCATGTTGTTAGCTTGGGTATGAGCTCCCCGCCTAGTCGTCTTGGATTTTTGTTTATCCCCGTCCAATCTAGCCGCCATTGTCTGATGGTCGCCAAGGGTGTCGGCCACCAACACGATGAGCAATCTCCGGAAAGCCAATCTAGGGAGCCTCGGCGATCACGAAGGGTAGTCCAGGCTAGTGGCCAAGAGCAGGCAGGATACCCAATCGTCCCACTATAAATGTGTGCTGACAATCCAGGGCCCCTCAGTCAGTTGCAGCGAGGAGACCCGAAACCGAAAGTGAAAGTGTGGGGTACGCACCGGCCCAAGTCCTGCATGCCGTTGTTGTTCACTTTCTGCCCGGGCACCATGCCAACTCGAGTCCGGAGTAGGCCGCCAACTTGGGGTCGATGCTATTCCGGTCCCTGATGTCCGATTTGAATTTGGACAACAGGTATCACCTCCACATAGGTTCGCCTGTAGAAGCCCGTCGATAGAATCAGGATAATTTCAGGATAGACGTGGGAAGTTGTGGAGGCCCTTGGGAGCCCTGTGCCTACGCGGCCATCTTGGTTGCGCGCTAGGCTCCTCCTCTCGTATGTAGGGCTTTAAACGAAGAAAAAAAATATTCTTAGAAGTTTGACCTCCTATGTCAGTATCCACCGTAAAATGATATGTTTTCTACGGTGCACAACTCGGCAATAAAACCCCCAATCGGAAGTGTCCTCTCTTAAATTCATAAAATATTAGTATTGAACTGGATCCTTTACGTTGGTACTTGCTGACACTTACTAATTTCCACGCAAAAAGACGCATGAAACGAACAGGATAAAGATTATATACCGAATATCCGGTGTAAATGCGACTCTTTACAGTCACTCATCTGGTGTGGAAATGGTCCCACTGATTATATACGATGGACCCGCGCGTCAACTGATTACGAGATGTGATAACTAAAAGGGCAGAGCCAATCGGCTGCACTTGTGCTGAGACAGCACACCGCCCTTAGTTCATCTGTCAGGGACAGATGGTTGTAGAAGCAAATGTAGGGTCAGCTCCAATTCTCTTTACCTTATGCCGACTCGCATGCACAAAAAACATTAATGATAAACCTTTTGGACTTTTTTATGTAGTAAGATAAATTTATTAAGACCAAGACCCGAAGCACTCCGTGAGGTAATTTTTTTTTTTTTTACCCTCCTAAAGTGTTGACAGTCATGCGTGTGCACTAAACTCTTATTTAGGAATTGGCGTTCTGTGATCTGGTTTATTTATATAACTGACTTGCATTCTTCCATCAAAAAGTCAATAACATCTACTCCTCCTTTCTCCCCAGCAATATCCCATCCCTAGCTCAGTCCAACGCATCTTCAACCACCCCCCTCCCTCAGCTTCATTCTATTTTGGACCACTTCCCTCTCCTGGATATTCCCACCCTGGAAGCCATAGCTCGGAAAGTAAAAACTGGTTCTCCAGAAGATCCAGCCCCTCCAGACATCTTAATGTCTGCATCTCTAATCACACTGCCAATCATCAGGGATGTACTGAACGCATCGATCATCTCTGGCTTAGTTCCTCTGGCATGGAAACAAGCCATGGTTCGTGCACTACTAAAAAAAAAAGCCCAATCTCGACCCGTCAGATCTTAGTAACTACCGGCCCATCTCCCTGCTCCCGTGGGTGACTAAAATCTTAGAAAAATATGTCAACTCCCACATGGTAAATTTCTTAGAAAATGCCCAATTGTTAGACGCCACCCAGACGGGCTTCAGACCCAAACACGAGACTGAGACCGCCCTCCTCATGGTCACGGAGGAATCTAGAAAAATCCTGGATCAGGGAGGATCAGTGGCAGTGATCCTCCTTGACCTCAGCGCAGCCTTCGATACGGTCAGCCATGACACCCTGCTGCATCGTCTGTCCAGCTTCGGAATCAAGAACAAAGCCTGGCGCTGGTTTAAATCTTTCCTGGAGGACAGATCCTTCTGAGTCTTTGACGGCGAGGCCGTCTCCACCAGCAGACCTCTGGGGTGCGGAGTCCCTCAGGGCTCCTCTCTAAGTCCTGCCCTTTTCAACATCTATATGAGGCCACTGGCCGACGTCGTCCGCCCTTTTGGGATTAAGATCATCTCCTACGCGGACGACACGCAGCTAGTGGTCTCACTGGCACAGGGAGCCAACCCTCCCACGTCAGGCGGACTCAGAGACTGCCTAATAGAAGTAAAAAACTGGATGTCCTCATCGTCCCTTAAACTGAATGGGGACAAAACGGAACTGATGCTCCTGGGCCCCTCCGACCCCCTCCTCTTCAATTCCCTCTGGCCCTCCGTCCTAGGCCCCCCCCCCAGAACCTAAAGATAACATCAAAAGCCTTGGGGTTTGGTTGGACAGTTCCCTTTCATTTAAGACTCAAGCCACTAAGCTCTCGGCATCCTGCTTCGGCCTCCTCAAAATGCTGAGGAAAATCCTGCCTCTCCTCCCTATGGAAGCCAAGCAGGTAGTCACACAGGGTCTGATACAGTACCGCTTGGATTTTAACAATGTGTTATACCTCGGCGCCCCAGACTACACCCTACGCAGACTTCAGATAGTGCAGAACTGCGCAGCCCGACTACTACTCGAACTCCCTCGCAGTCAATCTGTGAGGGCCGGGTTGGTTAAACTGCACTGGCTGCCAGTTAGTCAAAGTATTCGTTTTAAAGCCATGTGCATTGCTCACCAGTCCTTTTGGGACACAGGCCCCTTGATCACCCGCGACCTAGTCACCCATTACATACCTACCAGAAACCTCAGTTCTAGCCAAACTTTCCTGGCGACACCTCTTAGAATAAAAAAGACCAGGTCAGGCGGCAGGACGTTCACATATAACGCCGCTAAGTCCTGAAATGCTCTCCCTCTGCATCTCAGAGCCAACTCCAACCACTCGTCATTCCGTAAGGAGTTAAAAACTTTCCTTTTTAACCTTCCCTACTAGTCCCTCTCAGCCACCTTATTAGGTTCCTCTCCAGTATCTATTAGCGCTTGGACGCCTCTGGGCAGCAATTCGCGCTCTATAAATATACTTCCATTCCATTCCATTCCATGTGCTGCCATTCTTTCGTTCCATGGTGACACCATTGTTGATGTAATGCCTATGCTAAGAATTGCCTCTGCTATGCCAGTTCCAGCATTGTGCCAGGCGTAGGTATATAGGTGTGTGTATGTATGTATGTGTGTGTAGATACATATAGATATATAGATAGATATACACACACATACACACACTTTAGTACTCAGTTAATTAAAACTAATGCAGGACCAGATAAGGCAATATGTTCTGATAAAGCATTTGTGCCTGCAGTCTCTGCATCGTATATGGCATCTGAACAACGAATGCTCTGGTGAGGGAAAGTATTTAGCAACACAAAGATGATGGACAGAACTGAACATTGTGAAACATTCACCCCCAGTCACAGATCTGGTTTAAAACCTTCGTTTTATTTTTGCTCATCATGCCACCCGAGTTTGGACCAAACAATATGCAAATCAGTCCTGGCCCCTTTCCCAGTGGGAACAGTCCAGCCTGAACTGCGAAGGCAGGTCCTCCATGGACTGGAAACAAGCATCCTGGGACCAGCTTCGGATAATCACCCCCTCATCAGGGTTGGCATGGTGAGCAAAAAGATTATGGATGAATGTTTGATTTGTTGAGCATTCCATCCTTCATCTGCTCTTTCTGGGTTTGAGAGAAAGTATTTAACCAGATGAGCGCCCTGTAGGAACAGGAAATTATATCACAACATATAAAACTTGACTCTCATGTTCTAAAATGTTGAAGCTCTTTGGAGTTTAGCATAAGCTTTAATACCAGGATGAGCAGTGAGAATAAACAGTTTCACGCGTGCTACTGGTTTATATTACCAAACCACCAATTGTATAAGTCTTTTATTGCTTTCGATCAAGCAGGTAGTATTGTCTGGATCATTACGTAGAAATTGCCCCCATTCTAGCACTTGTTTACTTTGCACGTATGTAGAGGTGAGGTTATGTGGTCAAGATGAGTTAACAGCTCATTGAGGTATACATTGGCTGCTGAGGGCTAGTGATCTACAGGTTACCAGTGCAAAGTTTGGAAAAACCAACTCAGCCTTCCAGTTTTGCAGGGTAGTTAAATTGATTACCAGAAATTCTGGTTATAGCAACACTTCATATATAAGTGTGTACATAACCAAAATAGGGTAGGAAGCACTATATACAATCACGTTATAATTATGTTGCACCAATGAGTTCAAGATTTCCAATTTCACTAAATTAAATGACCCTTTGCATTCGGATATGCTCATTGCATATGTTTTAAAAGGGAAAGCTCATACTCTCTTTAAAGATTTTAGCTTGTCAACTTTCATTTATTTCTTCAGAATGTTTTCAAAATTAAATTTCTCTTGTACAAGGTTTAACCTCTGTTCTTTTCGACCAAGGGGATTGCACATACAATATTTTGTAACTTTTGGACTAGTCATCATTATAAAATTGTTCTTTCTGAATCGCATGCTTCAAATTTTCAATAGAAGGTAGTAATTATGAACGGAAGTGATTTCATACAGTTGCTAAATTGATTTTGTGATTATATTTGCTATGTTTTTTTAATGTAAAAATTACAGCTGGAAAAACTGTACACTATTGGATGTCGGTTCCGTATGGGTTGAATTTGAGTCGACTGTTTTGCAGTTTAGACAGTGTTAACCTATTAATGATTTTGATGATCGATTCTGAGTATGCCATCAAACAGTTAACGAGGTATAGCTGAAAAATTAATGCTTTTGGCATTGAACATTGATTCCATTGTGAATTTTTATTTAAGATTAACGGTCAAGTTTAAATGACTAGGTTTGTTGATAATATACTTGGGTATTAAATGTTGAACCCTGTGAAGCATTTTATCTACTTTCAGTGTATGAGAGTACTTAAAATGTTGGGTGATAGCTAAGAAATTGTATATTGTAAAGGAGAGTTTCAATTTTATTAAGGACACAGGCGAGGATTATGCATTTTTGTCATTTATTTTGCTCAGTAGCCTAATTCTTTTAACATTAGAAATATTAAAACCGGGAAAGATTACAATTTCCATTATTTCTAGCAGTATAACAGATGTCTACCGGTCAGGGATGACTACCTTCATGTAAAAAGATCATCAAGGAAAAGCACTTCCTCTTTCATTGTGCCATAAAACAAGTCTTTTAACCTCCAACTATCGGTAATCTTCAGGGCCTGCAGAATGAAAACAGTGTTGAAATTACCCCCTTAAACCTGGATGTATATACCAAACTAAATTTATTGCTAGCTTCGAGTACAACACAAAGTTAATGTGCACCATAGAAAATGAACACCACCTGAACATAACCCTGCAAACATAAATGTAAATTGTTTATCATAACAGTGATAATTTAAGATGATTAACGTGTTTCATACGGTTAGTAGAAACTGCAACCGGGTGGGGAAACCGGACAATTTCCACCCCTGGGTGGGATAATCCTTGCCTCTGTCATTAATAGATGTTAAACTTTCCTTTACTATAGCTAAGAAATGTTCTATTCTGTGTCAAGACCAGAGGCTCAGATTATGAATGTTTAAAGCTTACTGACCGCCAGTGTTGCCACACCCATCACTGGTTTGATATAGAACGTTTTATAGGTTGAATCGACGAACACACTGCCCCCCTCAAAATATGCTCTAGATGACCTCCCACAGAGAAGGCCTTGGATGCCATAGCACCTCTTACTGAGTGAGCACTAAAGGAAGAGATATAAATGCCTGCTTCACTCATCACCCACCAAGCCCATTTTACAGTTTTGGGTGAAGAGACTGGCAGGAAAGTTTTCTTTATTGCAAAGAGCTTTCATCTGATAATTTCTGGTCTATATGCTTCCGTCATGGCCTCGGATGCGCTAGTGCCCCTCACCACACATAGGCTAGGATGGTCTGGGAAGGCTGGATAATGAACCATTCTGATATTATACTTTGTGTTTGTGTACACCATAAATGTAACACTTCAGGGGCAAATATCCTAGTTGACAAATACATCGCAGTTAAATCAGAATGTTTTACGAGAAATTAGGCATAAAACCATTGCAAGCATATCTGATAACTCTTTCCTGGATAAAATGTCCTTACCCTGACAGGATTCCAAGAGGCGTGGCACCACATTTACATCCCACAGCTGAGAGTACCTCCACTCTGCAAGAACTGGCAGCCTAACACCCCTCAGGAGTCTACATGCCAAGGGATGTTCACCTATTTGTATCCTGTTACCTGGCTCGTTGCTTACTGATCTTGCTAATCTGCAAGCATTGATTGTATGTCAGGCCAGGCTAAGGAGGGACACTTCCAACAAAAAAATTAGAACTTTCATTATATCTAACCCACAGGATCTAGATTCTGCCTCATACACGAGCAGGGCCATCTGTGCCAAGCTGAAATCTATTGCTTGACTCTGGACTTTGACCAAGCCCTCCTGATTAGTTGTGAAGCTAGCCCTGAAGGACCTGGGATTGACCTGCATCTCCAGTAATCCTCCTCACCATAAGCCGTAGAGTTCTGTCTAGAACCAGCTGGTGCGAATTGCCTCAGGAATCCATCACCATGTTCTGATTCTGGGGAAATGGGGTTAGATAATTCATAGAAAGTTCCAAAAGGAACTGGAAGCCAAGCTTGACATATCCAAAACGATGTCATTAAGAGCAGCATGTCTTCTGTTGCCTCACCTGCGCCTTAAACCTAGTAATTATCGAAAAGGGCATGAAGGCTTAACTGAAACAATGGTTTCAGCCTCACAAGAATGTATCTGCCGCCAGTACCCTTGAGTTTGGTCTCGAATTCAAGAATTCAGGTTATTGGTGGTTGAGACAAGAACTCCACTTGCTCATAATTGCTTGAAAAAGTATTGGATCTAGCTTCCAAGCATTGAAGTCCTTTAGATATCAGGAATGTAATCCACTAGGAGGTCCAACTTCCTCGGTAGAGACTTTACTGTCACTGATAGTTTCCTGTCTAGACAGAAGTGCAAAAAATCCTTCGCTAGTTTTGCCAGGATTCTTGATCTTGTCCCTCTGAGGCGGCTTATGTATCGGGCCACAGTCATATTGTCCATCTTGAGGAAAATGGAGCATGACTGTATCATGTGAGACTCCTCTCTGCAAATGATCGGGCAAGCAGCTCCAGGCAGTTGATGTGCAATTCCCTTTACTGCTTTGACCAGATTCTGCTTGTCGTAATATCTCTACAGTGAACGTCCCAGCCAAGAGGCTTGTGTTCCATGACTATATCCTGGACAGACCCGATGATGGCCCTGCCTTTTCAGGCCTCCATGTGTTCCAAACTACCTCCAGATTTTTTTGCTAGCATCTGCTCTCCGTTGGATGCGTGATGCATAGGAGAGACCCTTTCTCAGATGGGCGGCTTTCAGCCTTTTGCAGGGCTCGACAATGTAGAAGCAGCATGAAATTTGCTTGGATTGAGGACTCCAGTGGTATGACTACTCTGTCCAAGTATCTCAGCGATTCTTGAGCCTTCGTTAGGGTACGTCTTAGTTCCTTCTTTTGCTTGTCCTCTTCTTTACCAGGCGCTTCAGTGTTTGCTGTACTGACTTGATGATAAATCTTAAAAATTCCATTGATTGCTAAGGTTGGCATTCTCATTTTTGTTTTTTCTAATGCAACCCCGATTTTGTAGCAGGGAGTTGCTATCATGAGGTTGCTCAGAAGGCGCACAGCACTCTGATTCATTAATAAAATGTCCAGATAGATGATTAGTCCATGAGTCTCATCTTGGTGAAACACTATGGAGTGAAAGATCTTGAAAGGAAGGGCCACATTCTCATACACCTCCTAACCCCACCAACGATGGAGGAACCTCAGGTGGTTCGGAAAATCAGTGTCATGAAGTAAGCATCCTTCATATCCAGCCTTCCCATCCAATTGTTTGGTAGCAGTATGTCTCTTATGAGGTGTAAATGGCGATACACCAGACTCTGTCAAATTCATAACTGGACAAAGGCCCTTTTTGTCTCTTTTCGACCAAAAAAGAGTGTCTTTACATCCAGAAGATCTCTGTCCTCCATGTCCGTGTCCTGCACCTCTGGTCAGAAAGAAACCTCCAAATATATTCTAGCATTGTAACTGCTTTGTTCATAGTATTCCTGGGAGGCTGTAAAGTAAGGGCTGCTTGTCGAGTGCCCCCTTCCTCTACTGGACCCTCTAAAATCATTTGTGCTGAAAACCCTCTTCCTGGACTGTTGGACCTTATCCAATGAGGAAAATGTGGACATGAACTTACTGATTTTCTTTCATGAAGGGATCTCTGAAGAGACCCCCCTTCTGCCACCGGTCCTGCTTCTGAACTACCTGCGCTATGTTAAGTACAAAATACAGTCAATGAGGGAAAACCTTTAGCATGAAAATTAATAAAATGTCTCTCCCCATGAAGCAGGGCGATACTACACGAGTCACATAAGTACAAAGACACACACGCACACCTTTTATATTTATCATCAAGAAGCTCCACAAGGAAAAGTGCTACTCTAGCTGTTGAGCAGCAAAAAGAGGAAGTGCTTTAACTTGTGGGTATTCTTATGTGATGGTTGTTATCCCTGATTGGTGGATATTTGTTCTTCAGCTTGGACTCGTAGGACTTCTAGTCTTATGCTGTTGTAACGTTTGTAATGTTCATGATTATAGGTTTCTGAGCAAAATAAATGAAGAGAGAAATGCATGATCTGAGCCTCTGGTCCTGACCGAGAATGGTTCCTTAGTGTGTTTTGTTGTTGACCTAGTTGTGTTCCCGCAATATATTGGGTTTGTTTTGTGTAAGAGTCGTGCTGAAATGCTTATCCTGTTCCTGTTTTATCTTTTTAACTACTGCAGGCCTGAAGAATTTATCGAATGCGATGCTCCAGTAGATCATCATGGGAATAAAACCGATGATCTTGAACATGGATGTAAAAAGGTAAGCACTGAAGGCTCAATTGTCCATTAATACAGGCTATGAGTCTAAAGAGGAATGAGGTAGATTGGCTTTTAATGGCTAATGTTTTATGATTATGGCTGCTTTCTTTCATTTTTGAAATTGTTTGGGAACAGGCTGGCTGGATCTGTTGGGTGAATAGTACCATGCCCATCTTGTAGTGTAAATATCAGCCAGGTCAAACGTGCTGTCTCTGAGGTTTCTATAAGGGGCAGAATTGAAGATCTAGTACTTGAAATTTAGTGCACCATTAGAAAAAGGTTTCATTAATCAGCAGTTTCATTTATTATCTCATACTCGACCACGTGCTGATGTTGGCAACTGACATCCTGTGATGGAAGTTTTCCCCCCCACCGTGATCCATCCTTCCTATAATCTTGGCCAGAGCGGCTTCTGCATATTATTTGGGAATAGGCCTCATAACTCACCATGGATTGTTTGCTGGACGTGCATTTTGGATCCTGACATTGAACTGGCGGTAACCTGTGTGAACTCGTTCTGCCTAACTGAAGCCATGGTGGACCCGTACTCCATCACAAAAGTGACAGATATCCTGTTTGCCTTATTACAGTGCATTAGAATCTAAGGCACTTATAAACTTGACTTTTATTAAAGGGGACAGGATATCTATCACATTTGTGATGGAGTACCTGTCCTCCGGATTCTAAATCAGGCCAATAATCTTTTTGTTGTCAAGAGTTGCCAGTTTCACAGGAGACGTTTGACGGCTTTGGAGCGGTTTTTCTTTTTTTCTAGTTCTACTCTGAGTTTAACGATTAGGTTTCAATCAAGAGGATCGCCTGGTCTTTGTCATCAAATTCCTTCACAGATTATACAGAAACCAGCCAAACACAACATTCTCAGCCAAACCACATTTATTGTGTGGGCATGTTTACGTTTTTGTTTTTCTTCTTTTAAATTTGCATGCCAATCCTTATGTGCATATTTTAAAGGTAGTATTACAATCTGTTCACTGACTTGCACAATCTCTTGTATCCTTTTTGGGTGTTGCCGAAAGACTTTGTTTTAATTCATTGTTGTGTAAATAACTTTGCCTGCTGACAAAAATCTGGAGCTTTGTTATTGGTTTTGCCATTGACTGAGCAGAAATCTTCTTTAAGGCTAGGAAACCATTCTTTTTAGAGGCCCTATTTAATTTGAGGTTTAGTATTACATTCAAGTCTCCTTAGTCAAAGGACATTTGCCATTGTATCATATGCTGTAATGATAATTCCATGTTGGTAGTACTTTCACTGCTTGAAGTTGAAGGAAGCCTTGAATGTGAAACTGCATGAAAGGAGCTAGGTTGGGAGTTGCTCAGATACACAGAGATCGGGTAGAGTAAACGATAAAAGATGGCCCCCTAGGAAAGGATGATAAGGAAACTACAGGATGAGACTTATGTTGTGAGGGAAAATAGGGGAACAGTTGTTGAAGTCAGTCTGAGTTCCCACAACCGCCTTTGTTGGCCATGTGCTCCCTCTTTTGCCGAGGTGAACAGACTGAACTTAGATCTCTGAACTGCCATCATAATCAGACAAATATAAAGTCTGCTAGCTCCAGACAAAGATTGTGTTCTTGGTTGCACTACAGCTACTTGGACTTTAGCAGCCTGAAAATTTACTCCAAGCCTGTCAAGCCAAAGGATGTCTGGGCTACAAGGTAATTGCATTTGAACCTGCGCTGGAATTGGGTTTGTCAGAAAATAATCTATAATAATTTGGGTTCTAAACTAATGAGCTTTTCTCGGTCTAGTCCTACCCCATGCACCCTCGATAAGGTGGCTTCAAGATCACAAAAACCTCTGTATCTATTAAATTTCTGTGGAAGGAGAAGGGATGAGGGAGGCGTGAAGTCAATAATAGGTGATTAGTGTGTTTTTTGAAGGGTGAAGACAGGTGTTTGTAATGTATGATTCTGTTGATGTCTATGGGAACCATTTGGAATGCTGGGAAAGTAAAAATTATTACCACGCTGATGACACCATGCATATCGGGGTGAGTTGAGTGGTATGTAAACATTGTAGTGTTCGTTAAATAGTGACTACATCCGTTTTCAACTTCTCATTGATTGACTTATTCCAGTCTAGAGTATGTAGAATGTGGATGTCCACATCCATGGAATGGTCTGAATGCTGTCATTCATGTCTTGTTTATGAATTGCTTCATAGGCCTATCCAAAGCTTGCTTCATTTCAAAGAGTGCGGCAAACGTTTGCAAACTGTTAATCGTTTGTCCGTTATGATTCTGGTATGTGCATAAGCAGTATTTTTCAATAGTCCTTGTGTAGTTGTACACAGAATTTGAAGGAGATTGTCTTTATGATTTGCCAAATGTAATGCTTTTGAACATTATAGTTTCCGTATTAATTCACTAAGTGGTGTTCCATCACCATAGGGGTGTGAATCACAAAACCAGTTTTTTCAGCGTCAAAATGTTTCTTAGCATACGAATAGATATGGGTTCTATATGGTTTGAAAAGTATGTCAGACTACTTTGGTAAAACTGCAACTGTTGTGGGTTCCTGAGAGTACTCCAGGTGGAAAACGTCACATAAATAAATGATGCAGAAAATTGTATTTGCAAGATTTTTTAATTCAAAACATGGATCCCTTTTTTCTGTTTATATTATAGTTGGGGGCTGCAGTTTGCATTGCACCCCGAAATCACCCACCTAACTCTCCGTTCATTTACAGACGCAGAAAAATTGAGCATTCTTTTGGATTTTCAGTTGTAATAAAAATAATTTCACCTAACTGAATTCTGTGAATTAGGATTCTATTTACTCTTGCAAGTTAGTCTTTTTGAGTATATCAGTGGAACATACAAGAATGTTTGCAAATCATGCCCTAGATTCTGCACAAAATGTTTATCTCTTGACGTGAGTCTACATTACATAGGAGTATCTGTGTGCAAGGATCTAATTTTTTAGGTCTCGCCTGACCCAGCGCATGCCCTGGCCTGGCGAGACTTATTGAGAGGGCTCCTAAAAGTGCTACTATGCCAGCCTAGAGCTACAGTGCATGTGCGCGGGCTCGCGTGCCGCGTTTTACCGCAATTACTTTCAATTTTGCGGCCGCACGGCCGCTTTGCATATCCAATAGGTCTCGCTTTTGGGACCTTAGAAGTATTTAGTTATGCAACTGTTGTATGGCTAAACACTTATAAGGTCCCAAAGGCGAGACCTATTGGCTATGCCAATGCTTGTTCTTTTTAGCTAACAAACGCTTCAGATGTCTGTGGAAGGGCTATTATTTCTAATACATTACATATACTTGGAGTGGGCGGTGAGTCATCCCCTTCCTCATGATTGGATAGCTTTGTTGTCTGCATCACTTCCATGTTCTTAATTAGATAACTTTCTCCCCTACTTTTCTGTTTGTCCCAGTCTGGAGCACTTCGGCCTCAGTGTTTTTGATTGTATGATGTGCCCATTTCCTCTCTGTCACCCCTCCCCTGGCAATAGATCCCTCTTCACACTCGCTACTATTTTTTTGTATTTATTTATTTTTATCTTTTTCTGCCCTACTGGTCTCCACTCGCCAGGCAGCCATCTTAAAATGGGATTCTTCCCATCCCAACATGGCCATGCACGTTCAGCAGTTATCTATGGATGGGTTTTTGTAAATCTCTACAAATAACATGCAAAGGTGGCTGGCATGGATGTAAAAGTAAGTACAGTGGCCATCTTTGAACCAGATTTATTAAAAGAAAGCCAAATTCATTCCAAGATGACTGCTGCAAATACACACTCATTCACCAATCAACCAATCATAGGTCTGTGAAGTTCGGCTATCACCCATGAGGGTCTCAAGGCGTGGGGGCGGGTGTTTGGGAGGGGGGCTACTGATCAGTCTGGTGGCTATCTAAGACAAAAAAAGCATTAGCAAAGCCAATAGTTTTCATGGGTGAGACAAGTTGGTTCTACCAATGCTTGCTGGATAGTGTTGCATGGTTAAAAGTACTTGTTATTAAAAAGTTAGTTCTTTTGTTTGAAATCAACAGTGAAATGCCACAAATATCACAGTAGTGCTCAACAAATGTGATTTTTCAGTTGATCTGTGTTTTTTTTTTTTTTTATTGGCTTTGTCACAGTTTGGTGGTCAAGAATATAAAGAAGTGGAGCGCACTGAAGTACCTTGTAAGGCGTTGGATGGGATTGAGTGTGCTGGGCCGCGCACCTTTAGAAGGGACAATGTACCTTGCATCAAGTGAGTAACTAGTCACTTCAGACTTTTTGTGACCACATTCTCTGCTTCTGTACGCATTGGCCTTTCCACCACCCCCATCACCCAAGTGTAATTTAGAAGTGCTAATGTCCCCTTTTCTATGTTTTGTTTCACATTTCAGTATTTTCTTTTCAAAAGGAAAAAAAGGCATTTGACTGTGCAAAACATCTTGCAACAAGAGGAATACCATTCACAACGTGCACTTGGTAGCATCACTCCTAGGGTTAAGCTGTTCTTTAAAAAGTTTTTATTAACTTCAGTGCTGATTCTCCATTCTTAAGTTTTCAGTTTGTGGAGAGTGGTTGTCTGGATTAGTGTTTTTAAGTATGGATTTAGCAGAGAAAATATATATTTTCTACGAAAGGATTTACGTCTGACACTGTCACTCAACATAGCCAATGTATCTGTATGTTGCAGCAACCGGGGGTTAAGTTGGCAAATTTTATGATTTACGCATTTTGTCTGCGATAAACATGATAAAAAGATTTATTTCAAAGTCATGCTATCATCCTGAGCCCTTGCCGCCCCTGTATTTTTTTTTTCCTCAATTAACAAAAAAAAAATGTTTTAGATTTTGCAGCGGATTCGTGGATCACCTTCGAATTTGCGTAACAAAAAACGTTTTTGGCCCCTTGCATGGTCACCAGGCCTATGGGGACAGGGTAACTCTACCCTGTCCTTTTATGTCTTTTTATTCAAATTTTATTTTCATTTTTTTTTTTTTTTTTGTAGTTCTCTGGACTGATCCATGTCAACTAGGAATTTCTAGAGCCTGGCCATTATATGACAAGTGGAACGGACATATTTAGCCAACTCCTTTGGTGACGTTTTCTTACTCTCTGGTTGGCTCTTCAATCCTACGTAAATTTAAGCATCATTTGCTTTGATTTGCAAAGATGGTTGTGCACTAGCATCTGTCTTTAATTGCTTACAGATGTTAAAGAGGAGTGAAGAGACGACCCCAGTGGCACTTTTCAACCTTTATGTGAATATTACAAAGTCACCTAATACAAAAATCTCATTAACCAGAATAAACTAGATTATTGTTAGCCATGCTACTCTATTAGTGATTTTAGTAGTAACATGTTCACTATGCCATTGGTCCTGGGAGGTCAAGGCAGCCAACTGTCATTCATTAGTGTGGATTAAATAGAGTTGTTGGAAGTGAATTTGTTGTCCCGCCTATTATTGCAACTGCTTAGTTGGATATATGGGTTGGGACAAAATAATTTCCTGCATAACCTGTTGGAATGTGTGCCTCTGATCTAATTTTCCCCATGGCAAATATATGAATCTGTTGGTTTATTTTTTACCTCTGCAAGAATGATGCATGTGTGCTGAGTCGGTGACAAGGACTGGGTCATAGAGTGGAGTTCTGGAACCTACCAAGTGCAACCCTACCTGTTGAGAGTGACTACTGTCCTCTCTCCAGGTTGCAGCAGTTTATTTATAGATGCCTTAGTGGGCCATTTAACTGTTACCTGCATGAGGAGAGTGTCCTCCCAGCCATTCCTGCTAAAAAGGTTTCCGCCAGTTCCTTTCATCCACTTTCTTTGCACTGTCCCTGCGAAGCATGGAAGGTGCATGCATGTTTGCACTGAGAGTGTGTGGAAGAGTGAGGGTGCAAGGTGTGGCTTTTGTATGACTGCAGGAACAAAAGAATCCATTTTGGATTTCATCTGTGAGTTTTCACGAAGTGGAGGCTGGAGCCATGTAGGTAACAGCTAGCATTCCTGAAAGTCCTTTAAAGTGGAACATGCTCCTGTGAAAGAAAGGAGGAAGAGAGAACCCCATTGGAAATTTTAGGACAGACTCTGTCCCCCTTTGTGCTGCAGGCTTCGCAAAAGATATGCAAAGATCATATCTATATATGGTAGGGTGAGGGAAGTCAAGGTTTTTGTGTGTCATTTGTCTCACAGGGGCCTGGTAGGGAATACCCACCATCTAACTTCTATCTGTCACGTCTGCTGAACACATTTGAGTTCTCAAGTATCTAGTGTGAAGGTGAAGGAAAACCTACTCCCCTAAAATTAAATGTAACAAACCGAGAGGGTTTCAGGATCCACGTCAAATAAGTGTGCCAGAGACCTCTCACTAACTGGTGCATGGTGGTCCACAGCAATGAAATGAGGTAGATTTCTGAGTTCCAGGGACTGTATCTGTATCAGATAGCCACCATTTAGGGTCAAAAACAAATATGAAGGCCCTGCAACAATACTGCTAGTATGACATAACTGTTGGATTGATGGAAGAAGCTATCAGTGAGGAGGGAGGGCTGTTGGAAGTATCCCTACAGTGAGGAACGGCCTAGAAAAGGGACGCTCCTATCAACTGCTTGAGGAAGAGAAGTTTTTGTGCCGGAAGGTATGAGCAACACCAGCAGAGCACTAGAAGCAACATCAAGGACCAGGATTCCAGCCTGGAGATGTAGGTAGCTAAGTGCTGTTCCGCCCTGTAGTGCACTGCCAGCTGTGTTTCTTGTAGGATACGTGGCCTAATGACTCTTCTGTCCAGGACTATCTTTTGTCCAGGATGCTTGTCATATAATTTCTTCCATTTAGCACTAAACCATTCAGAACAGGAGAAGTATTCCAAGGATCTATCATTACTCCCTTCCTTTTTAACATCATTCTAAGTTCACTAGCAGACATCATATTATCACAAAAACAGAATTGGCTCATATGTGTTAATTTTGCGACTTCCCGTTAGGGAATCACACTTTTGCGATTTCCTAATAGCAAATGAAAATTTGCAGTAATTGTTATTAGGAAATTGCAGGTTACATATTTCCATTTAGCGATTTCTACAGATTCGCCATTTGTGAATCGCAATTTCGGATTTACATGCATATGGGTTCATGTTCTTTGTACCCAAGTGGAAAGTTAAGGTGTAAGTTTTTTTTTTTTTTTTTCTTTTTTTTTTTCTTTTACCTTGCTCAAGGATGCTAGATGGGTGATTTGACAGTTCTTTTGAAGGTGCTAGGGTTAATAGTATTTTTTTAAGGATCATCAAAACCTGCCATTTTGTATGGGTGTATAGGAAGGTTTGTGTCTATTTAGAGCTAGTTGTATATTGGAGGAGGTGGAGTAGTGTGGCTCAATGATTAGAGCGGCAGACCCTGATGCAGAGGTCTAGCCCGGGACCAGGGTTCAAATCTCCGCCTCGGCGGGTCTTGGGCTCAAAAAAGTCCACGGACCTGATAATTCTCGCCTCGGTGCCTATTCCAATCATGGAGTCCCACTCTGCAACTCTGGGCAATAGCTTGCTTAATCTCCACAACAGCCCCCACAACGCTAAGGATGCCTGGCCTCCACCTTGGGGGTGCCCAGGAGTGGACGCCTCACAGGGAACGCCAGGATGGGTTCCACAGCGGTATTGGTACAAGCGCCTTGAGACCCTTGCGGGTGAGTAGTGCGCTATACAAGTATCAAATTTACATTTATATTACACGTTATATAGAAGACTAAAGGATGCATTATTTGGATTTTGTATGGCTGCAGAGGGCGTGATTTGACAAAGTCCTACTTTGCATGGGGTGTTGATGACCATTTACTAAAGCTCAATGTAATGCCCTGATTTTGATTGCTGTTCTCTGGTCTGTTGCAGTGGTGAGTTGTTAAATGTACATGTCTTGCAGTCTTATGCAGCAGAACATAAACCGATGTCATGTGTTTTGTAATTCACTTACCTGCTCACTTTGGCTTGGATAACTCTAGCTTTATTTTCCTTTTTAACGCCTCCCTTGAATATTTTTTCGGTCTGGCATTTGACAGCACAACTCTCAAATAGGCCTGTTGCGAACAATATTTATACAGTGAGCTTTAGGGCTTCTCCCTTCCACCACTGTCTTTCTTAGACCATTCTTCATATGGAGACTTTTTCAATCGCATCCTGGCTCAGTCTAGTGGAGTAATCATCTCTTACCTTAATGCTGGTGGCTGTCCCCCTCCACATCAGTGCCTGCATTGAAATGCACGAGGGGCTAGTTTACAACTATAAGTCCGCTCCTGCAGGCTCCCTTTCAAGTATTTAGCTCTAATGTGCTAACAGTGCAAGCAACCCAAACCTATTGGCTTATTTTCTTTATGAAGATCTTTTAAGGTAATGTTTTTTAGTTTGAGATTTATCAATATGAAATTAAACTTGCGCCTTGTGAGGTTAAGAAAGCAAGAAATACACCATCTGTGCGATGTTTGCCTCAGTCGGTTAAAGGCTTCAGTAATAAAAACTCCTATTCCAGAAAGCTATGAAAATGTACACAAGGGACATTTTTATCTTGCATACAGATTACGAATTACTATATGTGACAAGGACATGTTTTCTGTTTTCATTTACACCTAGGCCACTAAATGTTATTTTTATTCCATGATTTCTGCAGATACACCGGACATTATTTCATTACAACCTTGTTCTATTCCTTCTTCCTGGGCTGCTTTGGAGTGGACAGATTCTGTCTTGGACACACTGGGACTGCGGTGGGGAAGCTGTTGACCCTCGGAGGACTGGGAATCTGGTGGTTTGTCGATCTCATTCTTCTGATCACTGGAGGACTGATGCCCATTGATGGCAGTAACTGGTGCACCTATTACTGAAAGCCACTACTATGCCTACATAAAAGGATCAGTGTTTTGTGGACAATAGCTGGTGACATTATGCAGCTTGTGTACGTGTTCTCTGCACCAGAGCTGGACCTTGGTGGAAGAGAATTGGGGACATTCATCGCCAAACTTTGTTTCTCAGTTGGACTAAGTGGGGTCGTTTTATGGACTTTGTTTGCACTGTATGTAATTCCACAACTAATTTAAATGTTAGAAATTGAAAATAGAAAATGACAATATTGCATGTGTTGGATTCCTTTTTTCTAGGACATTCAAAACTTGTCAAGTTACGAGTGTATATACATGTCCAATAAAACTTAAAATTTTTACAATTCACATTAGGGGAAAATGTCAAAACTATGAGATTGTTGATGAGGTATGTATTTTATATCTGCTTTTAATGCAAAGCAGCAACAGAATACCATTGTTTTCAATAGGTAATGCTTTACACCCATCCACCCAGTCTTTCCTTCTTGGTGAGCTTGACTGATAATGACCTTTTCATTTCGTTTTCTACCGATATCCAATTGTCATTCTGGTCTGCAGACGATGGGGGTTGGTTGGAGGAAGGGGGTTATTGATTTGTATAGCACCCTAATTACCCGAGAGAGCATCCAGGCGCTTGGGGTAGGTTTGGCGATGGCCTCCTTGATGTATTTAAATCTGCCATTCGGTATTAGCTTGGCAAAATCATTGTTTTTAGAAACATGCAAACCCTTTGTCTGGGAAAGATACAGTTTTACCTTAAATAAGGTGAACGTGATGCATGTGTCTACATGACTGAATTCACTAAAAGCAGATGTGCAAAATCTGTTTATAGAAAGTTAGTGTTCCCAAAATCACTAACGCATGGACTTCGCGCCCCCCCCCCCCCCAATCCAATTCATTTATTAGAAATTAATCGCTGTTTTTATAGTTTGAAAGCTTAACTTGTAGTGTATCACGTGGCTGCTTAAGCATTATATATAAAATACCCAATATGGCAGACCCAGAGTCCGAGTATGTCATCCGCTGGTTCATTGGAAACATTTTTATATTTAAAAGTATTTGTTCAAGGTAATTCCTCCGCACCAGCGTCCCGTGTGCCAATAATGGAATTTTCCAACATCCCAACACAAACCAACATAGTTCTGATGACTCCTTTTCCAGTAGCTCCATAACAATGGCCCGTAACAAAATAAAAACGCTTGGTAGAGAGAGACTTACTCTACTACAGGAAAGTGTAAAATCTCATCTTTATTAACAAGAAATCCTTGTGGAATTTGCCACCCTAGGCTACCTCAAGTGGAACGTCTGAACCTATCATTTAGACATCCGCCCTAGAAAAGAGACTCAAACACTCTAATATCCGTAGCTACTCCGTGGAAAAAGGTGTCACAGCAAACCTTCACTTCCTAGTGCTGTCTCCTAAATGCAAGAACAATAGAACTTACATTCACATAGCACCTGCTAGCTCTATTTTCACCAAACAACCTGCCATTCAAAGTGTAGCTGGTGATACTCCCGCTGACCCGATACGTTTGTTATTTAACTGTACAGTCCTAACCCCTCCCACCCACCCCACCCAGAACCAGTTTATCCTGTTGAAGTAATATTTAAAAATGGGTCGATTTCGCCTAGAAATAAAAATTATTCATTGTAAAGCCCATTTTATCCACTCTACTAGATTAACTTCCATCTATTTACATTTTCCCACTTTCACTTTAATTGATCGATTTCAGCATATGGTCAGTGCTCTTAAAGTTTTGGGGCAAAACAAATGTGTGGAGCGGATTTATAGATTTTGGTACTTACATCCCACATCAGTATTTCCATCATCGGCATTAATGTCCATATTCATCATGATCAATCAGTACTGCTTGTGGGTGGGTTTTTCTTTAATTCCTCCGCAATTGTAATTTCCTGTTTCACTGCTAACAACTTATACGCAGTGAGTATCAAATCCATTTTGGACTTCGCTTTCAATGAGTGTAGAGGCAGCCTCAGTATTGGAGTACCCTGTCCTTAGGGTTGGGATAACCCAGCACATTCCTAATATGGATCAGAGCCTTTATCCAGAGAATCTGTTGTTTAGGGCATGACCACCATATAGGTATTGGTGTCTCCGCATTCCACGCCTTTGTTAACATTTCCTATCTAACTCAGGATACATTATTTTTAGTGTCCTGTGAGTCCTATAATAATTGAACATAAATTAGCTACCAATGTTGTATTGTAGCCATGCAAAATAATTGTTTTTATTATGTATCTTCTTGGTACCTGGTTATCGTCTTTGAGAAGATGAAGTGATGCCTCCAAGATGCAAACGTGATGTGGAAGTCATATTCAAATATTTGAAAGGAATGTTTTTCTTACTATATTCTCACTATATCTAATTTGACTGGGTGTAAGGATGCTTACCAGTAGGTAACAACAATCTGCTCTCACAGGGGTCGGCAAACAATTGGGCTGGGTTTCACCCTATTCAGATGATCACCCGAACAACTTCTCTTACATAAAAGGATAGCCACCGATTATCACAGTCCGAGTAGGGAAAAACCGAAATTCCGAATATGCATCAAAACTGACCATCACTAAATATGCAGCATTATACACACTGGCTATCCTAGTGCTTTGGTCCTGACTCCATATAGATTTTCCTTAGAGTTGTTTGAAAAAGGCTAGTAAGTTTACAAAATTGCAAAGATTACTATTGCAAATTAAGATGGCCGCCATAGACGAAGCAAGAGTCAGTGTGCCTGTGTCGCCAAAAGAATATTCAACAAAAGACTAAAAGTGCAGCATCTGAAGTCTAATCCTTGAAGACGATATTCTCGGAACTATATTGCTTAATGGTGGATTAAAAAATGTAATGCTACACAGATGAGTAGCACCTACCAAATATACAGCTTCATTCCAGTTAGATTTTTCAACAGACACTATGGCAAAACTTACAGTGCAGGATACTTGGTCTTTGATTTCCTGCACACTATCGCGATAGTCCTGCAGAGACTTTCACCTTCAAGCAGAACACTGAAAGTACCTTCTCCCAGGACCAATATCTTGATCATACTGTGTCCACTCTTCCACCTCAATGGAGGGCCAGGCCACCATTCTAAAGAGTCTCCCTTTGTTCTGCGTGGTCGAGGAGCGCCACGGACGGTGCCTCCAGAGGACCACCCAGTGCAAAATACAAATTTGCTGTTATATTGTGTACTTGCCAGACTCTCTCATAACGAAATGGCCTCCGGATGAAACTTTATAAAATAGATCCTCCACAGAACCTATTCTTTAACAACCATCTACCCTGTCTCTAGGCCCATATATGTGGCAAAACAAGAAAAGTAGCCACCTCTTGCTAAATAAACCAGCCGTTCTGAGAAGCGGATGTGCATAGAAGTGCGTATTTTTACAAATTACTAAATAAATATAAGAAAAACAAAACAACCCTACAAAAAGTGTAAACAAAGTGCTTGGATACATACATCTGTAAGCTTTGCAGGTAATAGAAAATACATAGTAAAGAGGTATGTCTTGCAATTGTAAAATATGATCTCCGTGGTTAGTGCGATTTATTTCACTTGGGAGCATCTCCCAGTTCTCTCGGCTGGTCCATTACCTTCCTTGTTTGCAAAACGTTGCCTCTGCTCCTCATCAGACTCCTTAAGTACTGCTTCATAAACTATAAGCTCCCCCCATTTCTCCTGCGAGTATCTTGTATCTCTTCTCTGTCTAGCCCTGTAATTCTCTCCTCCATCAAGGAAACAAACAGTGCTCAGTTCAATTTCGATTTAAGGTACCCTTTGCGAGGGACCCCAGTCCCAGCACACCAATCCACCCCTGCCATTTTAGTGTGCTGTTCTTCTCTAGGCTCAGTCACCGTCTGTAATTGAACCTTAAGTTTTTTTTTAAGAGGTTGTTTTTTTGGGTTCAATTCTTATTATTTAGACTTGTTCTCCCTTCCTCTTCACCCTCGTTAAGAGCGGTATTTCTCATTAAGTGTTTCCAGACTTAGTAAGTCCCCTTTACGTGGTGGAAACATTTTAGACTTCAAATGTTGGTATTCTTTCACTACTTTACCCATGCCCCTTACTTCCACTGTTTTGGCACTTCTCAAGAGATAATCTCTTTTGCATCCCTGTCTGCATTGTCTTTGATATATCCTGCCCCCTTTGTTAAAAGTCCTGCATCTTCACTTACTGTCTGGTGTGCTATGCCTGGCTTATCTTATTTCAGGAGACAAGTGTTTCCTCCTTGCCTTTGGCCAAGGGTTGTTGCCACCCGACTCATCGCAAATTGTTCCTCGCTTTTTATAGAAACACTACTTTGACTACAAATGCACTATGTGCCTGTCTGTGCTGACTGTACAACCGTTCTCCTGCAGGGCAATGTGTGTTACTGGACAGTGGTCGTGTTTCCACTCAAGCGCCGCTCTATCCCAACTCTGTGGGAAATGCTCGGTGTTGGAGTAGACCACATTGGAGGACAGTTCTATTATCATTCTCTTCCCGCGACTGTTAGTGCTGCTCTTCACAATTCTGACCTGGTAAGCCAAAGGAAAATCACTTCATAATTCTACTGCCTGAGAGGGGGGGGGGGTGGCCACAGACCGCTGTTTAGCTAGTCTCCATGCCCCCCCGAACCCCCTTAAAAAAAACAAGCAAAGTAACCGTGTGTGATTCTGTCTGTATGCACACTTAAATCAAATGGGCCCTCAAGACTAGTTCCTTGGAACATCTTTCTTCCAGCCTGTCAAATAAAATGAAACCTTAATAATAATAATAGTTCTCTGAGTATCCTATGTCTCAAACTCCAGACATTCCTCCATCGTACCTAGACTGTATAGGATACATGCATATAGCCTTCTCCCTAGTTCGAGTATATTGTAAAAAACAATGCATTGGACACAGGTTAATCTTTCCAAGTACTATGAATTTTAAGTTTTGTACCTTATCATTTCCTCAGTCTGAAAAGGGTCAGTAAATCAGAGTTGCAGTTTCTCCCAAATCCAGTAATTTTTCGATCTGAACTGCCCATTATTCCCAATCTAGTAATCTTGAAGCTGGTTTGTTTTTAGTTTTGCTATTCTTTTGTATGTCAATTTATCTCAATGAGATGTTCCTCCATTTTTCAGTTAGTGTTATTAAATAATGTGATACAAAGCCCAGCATGTGCATATTGAGCTCTGACTGATTTGAAACGTTAAAGGAACTCGTGCTGCTTTAATAGAATATTTTTACTTGAATGATTGACCGTGGAGGGAGGATGCCACTGTCTGCTCCCCTGAGGTTGCCCAACATGATTCCCAAAGGTCAAGCTCATCAAAGGGACAGGTTCCCCTTTGCAAATAAGTTACCATCCCAACTCGGGAAGGGGGGTGGTAACTGATCAGTGGTGCAGACTGCAGTTTTAGTCCCAAACCACTGATACATTGCATTCAGTGGCGTAGCTAGAGCTTTTGCCACCCAGGACGTTCCCTGAGTTTCACGCTCAGTGACGGCCTGTGCAGGTAAGAGCAATGGGGGGGGGGGGGGAGAGGAGGGGGTGGGGGGAGTCGTCAGACGATGACAAACGATAACATTTAAAAAAAAAAGAAAACCACTTACCTTGCGCTCGCTGGAATTGCTCACCCCCCGATAAGTGCTGCCACCCTCAAAGTGCCGCCTGGGGTGAAACCGCCCACCTCCTTTAACTGTGCAACTAATTGCATTGCTATTTGCAAATATGATGCCCCTTCCTATATGGGATTTGAAAAGGGTCACAACTTATTGCAGATTGGAAGACTTTTGTATGTTTCAAAACATTTTGTAGTTGCAAAGCCTGTGATTTTGCGAATTGCAGGCTTTACAACCTCAAGACTTACGTTCAGGTGGGTCCCCCGTATCTTTTGACTGAGTAGTGGGCTTGATGGTATCATCATGGGAGTAAAGTGTAAACGATGAACTTACACAC
Source organism: Triturus cristatus (assembly GCF_964204655.1). Lineage (NCBI taxonomy): Eukaryota > Metazoa > Chordata > Amphibia > Caudata > Salamandridae > Triturus > Triturus cristatus. The sequence continues at coordinate 824,037,948 of NC_140594.1, forward strand.
AGTTGAAGGGTTGTTTCTGGCAGAAGACTGTCTAAAATTAATGTAAGAAAACTCTCCTGGAGATAGCTCAGTCCAGTCTTTGGTTTCTAATTAGTAAAACATCACAAATATTTTCCTTTTGATTTAGATTTAATTTCCTGCTCACCTAACAGATAAAAACAAGTATTGGCAGAGCTAACGGGTCTCACATTTGTTATCTGTTAGATAGCCACTGCTTTTCGGACACGCTGCACAGCATTGATAAAAATCTAAATGCTTTTTGCCAATGGTGTGCGGCATCCGCAAAAAAAAGCGTCGTGACGCAACATGGCATATACGTCATGACCCTACTAGTTCTGCGTCATTCAGTAGCTGCTTTCATGCATGACGACTGAGGCACTCATGCACATACCTAATGCTTGAGGTGACTTCCATTTTCTTTGTAATTTACCGATCCAAGATGGTGGAGGACACCTGAATCGGTAAATAAAAAAATACCTACACGAAATTGCTTTTTTAAGAGAGGAGCGGGTCGGCAGCAAATCGCAGTTACTGAGTCCTTTAGAAAATATATATTTATACTTTAGTATATAACATTTTTCTAATGACCAGTAGTGACAGGGCATCAATGAAGGAGAGGGTGGGGGAAGTAATTGAGAGTGGTGACCGCAATAGCAAGAGAAGCGGGGCTGGAATGAATTTATAAAACAATATAAAAAAAAGCCATGGGGAGGAAACAATGGACAGGGTGGGGGTGGGGCAGCGAATGGAGCAACATGGAATGCGAACATTTGGGGTGAAAAGTAGTGCCCAGAATGTGAGCAGTGGAAGGATACAAGTCACCCAATCAAAAGGACAGTAAAAAGACTATGTTCTAGGGAAGGGACAAACACAAGAAGAGGAAAGCAAACCATTGTATAAGAAGCACACAAAAAATGACAAAGAAGCCATCCAGCGGCGAGCTGCGGGCAGGCTTTAAGCTCGATGTAAATTTTTGGTATGGACCACAAGAGCTGAAAGCTGTTGGGCACGATCCAAAAAGGCCCCCCATCTGGCCGTTATTATTCTTTAAATAACTTCAGAAACAAGTCTTGCCCCAATAATACCAACCTATGGCTCATTGAACTACCATGCAAATTGTGGAATTATTTCCTTAGATTGGTTAATTTCCCAGCGATGTCCTTGTACCTCTATTTGAAACACTTGCTCTTTTGGGCACACTACATTGTCCACTGAAGTGCAGACTTTCATTTTGTTGCCTCTCCTACAGTGAATGCCCCAATCGTAGTCACGTATTGTAGCTGACGTTTGCATCTTCATAAATCGCGACACTGCAACCAAAGCTTTCAAAGGTCGGACTCTCGTTTCAGCTATGAGGGCGACCCACCTGGACTGCCACTTTGTTCTGCGACACAAAGCCTATATCCTGCTGTTACTAACACACATTGGAAGCACCCCAGGACCATAAAGGTTGATGGCCTAGCTTCCATGGAATTTCTCTTTCAGAGCCTTCCTGTCACACTTTGTCAAGATAATTTTTGCTTGTTTTAATAGTAATCTCGACGTCTGCTTCAGAGGGAGATTGGCGGACCAGAAATTGTATGGGTCTAAGGCATTCAGAGAGCTATTCAAGTACTGTTGCCACTGGGAGAGCTTCTTTTCTAATGCAGGTCACAAACGTTGTTTTAAAGTACTAACCTGCACCCTTTTCACTTTTTTGTGTGAAATCTCTATATTGAGTTTTTCAAAAACAACAAATAATAAAAGGAGCGTCCAAAATGGTGTTTCCAAAGGTTTCATTTTGTTTTTAAAGTATCGTGTGGAAAGTCCATGGCCTCAAAAGCGTTGAGGCAACACAAAAAGATGATGGATGAAATGGCTGAACATTGACGAACATTCACCCACATTCAGAGATCTGGGTTAAGTCCATCAGGTTTTGTTTGTATCTTCCCCCCCCCCCCCCCCCCCCCCCCAAACTTCGAGATAGCTTCAATCGAGTGGCATAGTAAGCACGGGACTCACGTCTGGGCATACCCTTCCCACTTAGGGCGGCTATAGCAACACAAAAAGATGATGGATGGAATGCAGAACATTGTCAAACATACACCCCCAGTTACAGATATGGGTTAAATCCATCGTTTTTATCTCATCAAGTCACCCATGCTTGGACCCAGCATTGAAACATCAGAAGTAGAAAGGAAATTCTCCCATGGAAGTCATCCCATTAGTAACCACAATGCAAAGTGCCCAAAAATAAGGCAAATAAAGCAACACTGGGCATTCCACCCAAGGTACAACTCTAGCCAGACACACCATCCATACTTCCTGGTCCCAAATTACCACTCTCACCTGCCCCCGGTGCCAAATCATAGTAACGTAGACAGAGATGCCATTTACATATCCATACCAGTCTTCAACTCACACAATGATGGGACCTCCTGTACACACCAGTAGTTGGCTACATATCTTTTCGCTACAATCAAACCCAGATTACAGAGCAGGAGTTGAGCCCTCTGGACATCAATCTCAGCCGGGGTTCCCAGAAGGATGCATTTCAGGTCAAGTGGGACATCTACCTCTAAGATGGCCTGGAGTTCCTGGACAACCTCAGTCCAATTAATCTGGTTGATGAGACAACTCCAAAGTGTGTGAAAGAAGTCTCCTCTAGACCCCGTACATCTTCAACACTCCGGGGAGTCCGCCCTCCCTAATCTGTATAAGTTAGCACGGTCATAGTATACCCGATGGAGCACCTTAAACTGTATTAGTCGCAGCCTTGACTTTATTGCAACTACCCAGGGATGCATCAAAGCTGCCACCCAATCAGTGTCCTCAATCTCCCCAATGTCAGTCACCCCTCTCTCTTGCAGTGTACCCAATGTGTCAGGAATAGTATATATTTATTTGTTTAACTTTTTTTTATCATACGTTGGTTAATATATACCAGTTCAAATACAGATTGGCATGGATACATACGTGGTACATAGCACACACAACAGGAATAGTATTTTTGATGGTTTTGTCGAAGTATGAAATGGCCTTCCTCCCATGCCCCTCCATAAGGAACCTTGCCTCAAGTTTGGCGTATTCAGGCATATTGACTGACCTCATATAACCCCTCAGCCATCCAGGCATGAACGATTTTTGGAGATGCCAATCAAGTCCCAGGACTCAAACCCTTTTTATTTCCACAATTCTTTCATCATGCCCCCTTCCCAAAGTAGTGTTTTCCTGGTGACCTTAGACGCCCAGCCCATCATCTTGGAGGCTCTGCACCATACTCCCAACATCACCTGCGTTGCTGGCAGTAACCTGCCCGAACCAGTACCACCCTATATATAATGTAGAGTGGAGTGCGGCAGTAGCTGAGCCTTCTCCAACATATAAGTTGGGTGGTTCCATGGTGCAAACAGCCAATCGTTGATGGGTATCAGGTGTGCAGCCAATAGTAGTCCTGGACATCCGGAAGAGATATCCCCCCATTGTAGGAGTTTCGCTGTAGCATCAGTAGTGCCATCCGTGGGGGTCTCCTCCCACCCCCAAGGTAACATCTGCACCTCTGTCTATTTTTGTTATACCTCTCCTCAAGGATTGTATAATCTGTATTTTGGAGGCTATAGAGCAGCTTGGGGAGTATAATCATCTTGAAGATGGTGGCCCTCCCCTGAATAGTCATGGGCAGCCATGCCAGCGCTCTGCATCTCCCCGAAAGGCAGTGAAAACTTTCCATAGTTTTGGCAGCCAGAGCTAGATCTTTATCAGGTGTGATCTGAATCCCTGAATGTTTCAACTCGCAGTCTACCCGGCAGAGCAACCGTGTCAGAGGGGCCATAATGTTTGAAAAGTACAGATCTCCCCCATTTTTGTTTTGTATCCCAAGTAGCTACCAAACAACTCTATGGTCTGAAAGATTACTGGAATTGTGGCATGGGGTGCCGTGATATAAAGAAGATCGTCCATATACACTAAAGGCCCATTGGTAAGGCAAGAGAGGGAGCAAAAAGGAGGCACAGTGCAGGCTATGTGCAATGTAAGTAGAGTCCTTATTAATATAATCTGCATTTGTAAAACGCTACTACCGCACAGAAAATATTCGATACTCCAATCCTGAAGTCATTGGTTCTTTACACTATAAACAAGGCATTGCAATGTTGTTTGAAAGGGGAATACACTCAGTTGTCTGTTCGCTTACTGAAATTCTTAAAAGTCGCTTTCTTAGTCCTCCTGGCAGCCACATAGGCTTTAGGTTCTCCAGCCCCCCACTGTAGTTTTAATCCCCTGGCAGAGGCGCACTCGCTGATGCTGACTTCATGGACCACAATGCTTTGGGGTAACACGCTGGTAGGACGAGCAGTGTGCGACCAATTGGATTTATGTTTATATTCAGGCTCCCTTGAGCCGGTGGGGCTGACGAGCACATGGTTACGCACCTGCGTGCCACGAGCGGTACCGGACCTGAGAACAATTTTTGGCAGCCTACGCAGCAACCCTACATACATGCCTATTCCCTGCTGACGAGAGGTAATGACCTCGAAACACGTGTCCAGGGATGGCCAACGCGACTTTGATTCTTGCTTAATACCCTGGCAGAGGCGCACTCGCTGATGCTGACTTCATGGACCACAATGCTTTGGGGTAACACGCTGGTAGGACGAGCAGTGTGCGACCAATTGGATTTATGTTTAATCCCAGGTGACTCAGGGGAAAGTGTGAAAGGGGTCTTCAGCTCCTCTTAAAGACGAATTTGTCTGGTATTTTATTTAATTCGTAAGAGGGCACTGAGCGGGCATGTTAGGCAGATTATTAGGCGACTGCCCTCGCAGTTGTATGCCTCCCTCCACTAGTTTCAGTTAGCTAAGCCACCTTTCATCTAATGGGGGTTACTGGATTATCTCCCATGGCTTGCATGTTTTGTACTTTAGAAGCACTTTAAATATGTACTTCAAGTAGAGCACTACCTCGGTGTATCTATAGTTGCACTCCTTTCTGCACTGGTTCCAGCTAGGTAAGCCACTTACCTCCAACAGAGGGCCCACCCCTACTACTCATGTGGCTTGTATGTTTAATTTACACCTTTAATACATCATTTTTAGAGTTTACCCATTGTAAAGTTTTAATGTATGTTTAATTCAGTTCCGTTATTCACTTTGGTCCCTTTTTAATTAACGCATATCCTGTGACGACATTTAGTATGGTGGGACGCAAATCCTGACGTATCATTTCTGGACTTCCCTGCATGGGGTTCGTTTTTGGGTCTCCATTTAGGTAAAACATTTTTTTATCACGTTTGGATGTTGGTTTTATCAGGTGTCCCTCATATTGTATGATCTTGATGAGACCCCGTATCCTATAGTGGTTCGAAACGACATCGACAAATACCAAACCAACTGTGTATTTCAATCCTCTGCACGGAAGGATTGTTTTGAAACTCCTGTGTGAATTAAATTCAGGTAGATGTCTTTTGTGTTGGAAACCTAGGTTTTCAGTTTTAGTTTCAATAATGTATACTATTCTTTTGGAATGGGATCTTTGTATGTTTCACATGAAGCGTGTTTTTTTTTTTTTAAAACAAATTTGTATTGATTTTTCCAAACATCCATACAATACTTTCTATGAATTTTTCCGCAATCACAGTATCATCAGTACTCAGGTTATTATTCTTGATTAGATTCCCTTATTGCTTCAAAATCTAACAGTCGGACCGTACCAAAATACAGTAAGCAACATGTCAAGAAAAACAGCCCGTAGGTATCAGATCATCTAGGCTCAGGCCTATATCTTTCAGTTTACAGTTGCCATGCTACCTATTGTAATCAACAACAACCCCTCCGTTTCACATGAGACATGTTATATTGTGTATATGTTTTGGGATTATTTACATAAAATATTTTCACAAGTGCTTTTATGTTGTGAATCATTATTTGTGTGCTCTCCGTGTTGAGTCTTCCCTAAATTGCATCCTACTATATTTTAATTTAGGAGATTGTGTTTGTGTTGCTTAAAGTATACATATATTTTTCCAAAAGGAACCACTGTGAAAAAATAAGGATTTATAGCCCTGGTTCGTTTTGAGTAGGGTAGGCTTTGTGGTTAGAGAGTCAGGCCCACTAATAGCATTTCATTTACAGGCTTTTGGGATACCACTCTATTAAGGACTTACAAGTAAATCAAATATGCCAAGTAGGTGTAAACTAATCATACCATGTTTTAGAGGAGAGAGCACATGCACTTTAGCACCGATTAGCAGTGGTACAGTGCCCAGAGTCAACCGAAAGAGGGTCAGAAAAATAGGAGTAAAAAGGCAAAAGGTTTGGGGACAACCCTGAAAAAAGGTCCAGGTCTAACAATTATCATTACTAGGCAAAGGGTGGAGGCTTTGAGAGAAGCAGGAACCAGCATGACAACCATCTGGTGTCTTCAGAGCAGGTGGTACCTAATGTGATCCACCAAGTTGTTAGTGTAGACAACCAAGAGAGTCAAAGTTTAGTGGCTCAGGATCCCTTTGAATGGGGGGGGGGGGGTCCTCCGGTTCCTTGAGAGTAGCTGTGAGTCTGTCCATGCCTGTGGATTGTCTGCTGGGCATTGACCTGGAGCATACCGCTTGGAAGGAGGTGGAGCTCAGGTCACACTTGGAGATTTTTGGGTTGCCTGAGTGGGTGTGCCTAACCACACAGTCCATGGCAGCATGTGAGGGTGGCCAGAAGGACATGGAGCCTGAAAGAATGGCCTAGGTGCCTGCCAGGAAGAGGAAGGACAAGGTGTGGGAAATCTGCTCCCTAAATGTACATAGTCCGGGAGGAGGCTGACCCTGAGTGGGATGCCCAGAACCTAGAGGGGAAGAAGTGGCCCAACTGGAGAACCTGCCTGAGATGACCCTTTGGCAGCAGGATAAAGGTCCTGTGTGATGCAAAAGGAGTGCCCTACTCATGTGAGTCTTTTGGCGGCAAGCTGAGGCCCAGGCAGCTAATGACGCCTCTGTCAAAGACCTGATTTATTGGGAGAATGGTCTCCTGTATAGTGAGCCTAAGGTTTCTCAGCCTGGTGCAGCCTTTGTGCTGGTGGTACCCCTGCGCTTCAGAACCTTCCTACTGGCTCATGATGTGCCACTGGCAGGTCATTTGGAGCAAGACAAGACCTTTGATAGGCTTGTCAACCACTTTTATTGGCCTCAAACGAGGAAGGATTCTAATGCGTTCTGCAGGTCCTGTCCTACCTGCCAGGCAAGTGGGAAGTGCAAAGCCCCCATGCAACCATTCCCTTTTGAGCGGGAGGGCATTGAGATTGTGAGGCTTCTGGACTTCAAAACAGCCACGGGCAACAGGTTCTTCCTGGTCTTGGTGGACCATGCCACCCAGTACTTGGAAACTATCCCTCTGAGGACAGTGCCTGCGCCTGCCGTGGCCAGGGCACTGTTGGGGATCTTTACCCAAGTGGGTTTCCCCAAGGAGGTGGTATCTGATGGTGGTACCAGCTTCATGTCCCTGTAGATGAAGGCCATGTGGAAGAAGTGTGGGGTAACCTACAAGTTCTTCACTCCTTACCACCCACAAACCAGTGGGTTGGTTGAGAGATTCAACTGTACCCTTCAAAGGCATGATAATAGGTCTACCCGAACCCATGAGGCATAAATGAGACGTCTTCCTGCCATGTCTTTTATTTGCCTTCAGGGACGTACAGCTGCAGGGGTTTGGCTTCTGCCCTTTTGATCTTGTTTATGGACACCCTCTGAGAGGACCTTTCAGTTTGGTGAAGGAGGCCTGGGAGCAAGCTCCCGGGAAGCCACACCAGGATGCATTCAGCTACATGATGGCCTTCGGCAAATAGACTGCCCGCTTCCGTAAACTAGCCCAGGAGAACCTGAAAGCTAGCTAGGAAGACATGAAATAATGGTGTGACCCAAAATACCACTTTGGTTGAGTTTCATCCTGGTCAGAAGGTGTGGCTAATGGCGCCCGTTGAGCCCCTTGCTCTGCAAGACCGCTGGTCTGGCCCATTTGAGGTAAAGAAGCACAAGAGTGACCTCACCTACCTGGTGGACTTGCAGACTTCTAGGAACTATTAGACGGTCCTAAAACCACCACCAACCACACTTTGAGAGGTCTGGGTTGACCATGCTCTTGGTCACAGATAATGGGCTGGAAGAGGAGAGTGAACCTCCCTCCAACCTCCTGTCTTCCAAAGAGCAGGATGGTTCAGTAGAGGGTGGGAGCCTCTCCGCTACTTTGACTCTAGAGCAACAGAGGGACGGTCACCAGTTGCTGGGACAGTTTGCCTCTCTGTTCTCACTCACCCTAGGAGTCACCCATTGGTGCACTTATGACATTGACACTGGGGACAGCCTGCCTATTAAGCACAAAACTTACAGGTTGTCTGACAGAGTGAGGGTCCGTATCAAGGAGGAAGTCTCTAAGATGCTGGAGTTAGGGGTTATGGAGCTCTCCAACAGTCCTTGATCTAGCCCAGTGGGTTTGGTCCCTAAGGCTACTCCGCCTGGTGGCACAACCAAACACATAAACTCCGGTACTGTGTGGGTCAGTGCAGTCACCAAGATTGACACACACCCCATCCTGAGGGCTTATGAGCTCCTTGATCGGCTGGAGCTGCCAAGTTCCTCAGCACCTTTGATTTAACGTCTGGGGGGCTTATTTACAAGCCCCTTGCATTGTTGATACGTCACTTTTTCCCTTGTTAAAAGTGATGCACCGGCGGCGCAAGGGGCTTGTAAATAAGCCCCTGGGTACTTGCAGATTGCCTTGAGCGAGGGAGCGCAAGAGAGGTCAGCGTTCTCGATGCCAGACGAGCACTACCAGTTCTGGGTCATGCCTTTTGGGTTGAAGAATGCCCCTACCACCTTCCAGAGGTTGGTCAACCAAATCCTGGCTGGGTTGTAGAACTTCAGTGCAGCATATCTTCACAATATTGCATACTTCAGCTCCAGTTGGGAGGTCCGTTTTACCACCTCGAGGAAGTGCTGCGGGCCCTGCAGAGTGCAGGCCTAACTATCAAGGAGATTTGTCAAGGTATATGGCACCGTTGTTGCCCCCTTGACAGAGCTGACGTCCAAGAAGCAGCCACGTCAGGCGATTTTGACAGAGGCGTGCCATACCACTTTTAACACCCTGAAGTAGGCCATGTGCACGTAGCTGTGCTCAAAGCTCCTGACTTCTCCCAAGATTTCATGGTGCAGACTGATGCCTCAGAAAATGGCATGGGGACCGTGTTTTCACAGCTACATAAAGAGGGCCAAGATCAATCTGTAGCCTTTATTAGTAGGAGGTTATTCCCCAGGGCTCGGAGGTGGAGCGCAATATATAACAAAGCTTTTGCTTTGGTCTTGGCACTGAAGAAGCTAAGACCTTACTTTTTTAGGACTCTCTTCTGAGTTCAGACAGACCACAGGCCCCTCAGACAGTTAATGCAGGGTGAGAATCCTACACTGTTGAGATAGTTCATCTCCCTACAGAGAGGTAACTTTTTAGTAGAACACCATCCTGGAACAGAACACGCCAACGCTGATGGTCTTTCCAGGTTCTTCGCCTTAGTGAAAGAGAACTTTCAAGGGTTTCGGTAGTTCTCCCTACTCTCCGTAGAAGGGGACACGTGTTAGACCTGGCATCTTTTGGCATGGTTTCTCCTCACTTTTTGCTTTCTGACCTTCTGTTTTGCAAGTGTGCCGAACTTCGTTTTTGCTGGCTTTAGGACTTTGTGCACTTTTTCACTGCTGGCCAATGCTAAAGTGCATGTGCTCTGTGTCTAAAATGTAAAGACATTTGATTTCTCCATGATTGGCATATTTGATTTACTGCTAAGTCCCTAGTACAAAGCAATATATGGGCCCAGGGCCTGTAAACCAAATGCTATTAGCGGGCCTGCAGCACTGATTGTGCCACCCACACAAGTAGCCCTTTACAACATGTCTCAATCCAGCCACTGCAGACGTTGTAGGTGCAGTTTCGACTTGGCAAGTTCACATATTTGCCAAACCTTCCCTGTTATTACATTTAAGTCACTCCTAAGGTAGGCCCTATATAGCCCCTTTGGTGGGGTGCAGTGCATTTAAAATGTGGGACATGAAATTTGGAGTGTTACATGTCCTGGTAGTGAAAAACAGCTAAATTCGTTTTTCACTACCCCAAGGCCTGTCTCCCCCATTGGCTAGCCTTGGAGCTGCCTTGTAACACTTTACACGTGTAACTTCCAATTAGGAAAATATAGGAAGAATTACTTCGGTGTTTCTGGATGCACAATTTAAAAACACATATTTTAGTGAAGTTGGTTTTTAAATTGCAAGTCTAAAAATGCCACTTTTAGAAAGTTAAACACACAAGATGATGGACGGAATGTTGCACCTTGGGAAAACATTCACCCCCAGTCACAGATCTGGGTTTAATCCATTGTTATTTTGCTCACCACGCCACCCCAGTTCAGACATGGCCATATGCAAATCAGTCTTGACCCTGTGCCTCATGGGAACAGTCCAACCCAACTGCCAAGCCATGTCTTCCCTGGGCCGGAATCAAGCATCCTAGGACCGGTTTCGGGGTTTCACCCCTCTTCAGCCAGGATAGCTTGACTCCAGTGGCGTAGTGAGCACGGGACCCACGTCTGGGCATACCCTTTCCACATAGGGCGAACAGCAAAACACACAAGATGATGGACAGAATGTTGCACATTGGCAAAACATTCACCCCCAGTCAAAGATCTGGGTTTAATCCATCGTTATTTTGCTCACCACGCCACCCCAGTTCAGACATGTCCATATGCAAATCAGTCTTGACCCGGTGCCTCATGGGCTGGACTGTTCCCATTGGGCACAGGGTCAAGACTGATTTGCATATGGCTGGGTCCAAACTGGAATGGCATGGTGAGCAAAAAAACGAGGGATTTAGGCCCAGATCTCTACTGGGGTGAATGTATGACATTGTTCTGCATTCTGTCCGTCAATAGTTCTTTTTGCATTTTTCACCCCGAGTGGGACGGGTATGCTCAGATGTGAGTCCCGTGCTCTCCATGCCACTGGAATCAAGCTATCCTGGCTGAAGACGGGTGAAACCCCGAAGCCGGTCCTAGGATGCTTGTTTCCAGTCCAGGGAGGACCTGGCCTGGCAGTTCGGGCTGGACTGTTCCCAGTGGACACAGGGTCAAGACTGATTTGCATATGGCTGGGTCCAAACTGGAATGGCATGGTGAGCAAAAAAAACGATGGATTTAGGCCCAGATCTCTGTACCGAGGTGAATGTATGACATTGTTCTGCATTCTGTCCATCAATGGTTCTTTTTGCACTTTTAGAAAGTTGGCAGTTTCTTACTTTAATCACTCTGTGCCTATGCCTGTCTCTGGAATACACATCTTTGTTGGGAGACAGCTGGGTTTTGCGCTCCCTCTAGCCAGTCCCACACAAAGGGACCTGAGGTGTGCCCTGCATACCCTGAAGGCCCCTCACCAGGCTGATGGGTCTTCCTGAGCTCGAGTGAGAGGGAGGAACTGACACTTGCACCTGAACAGGGCTGTGCCTGTCCCCACACAGAGTGCATACCTCCTGTAGTTTTGGAGCAAGGGCAGTGTCTTGTGCACTACAAAGGCCTTTCTTTGATGTCTCCCTACTTCAAAGGCGGAAATGGGTATAAGTACTCGACCTCTGATACCATGTATTCAGAACAGTTCTGGAACGGAGGACATTTTACCCGGAAGAAGAGCTGTTGTGCTGCCAGGAGGGACTACTACTTTGCCACTTACTTTGCTGTGTTAGTCTCCTGTTTCTTGCCTGGGAGTGAGAGGACTGGACTTGACTCTTTACATCCTGCTTCTGTAAAGGTTCTCTAAGGTCTTGTTGGCTTTGCCTCATGTTTCTGTTCAGCTTAAATCCCCCCATTGTAGTGCCTGCTCTCAATTGTATCCCCCTCTTTTAGGTGTGGTCTATCCATCCTTTCACAAAAGTGTACCCCGATTTTTGCTCTGTGAAAATTTCTAAAGCTTTATATCTGAACCTTGCACTTTCTTCCAATCCTATCCCTATTCTAAGTATGGATGTTTTATGTGTTTCTCTTTTAGTTAATTTCCGTCTTGTCTTGGCTTCACTTAGATCAAGGGTTCTGATGATGATTTCCATTATCTTCTAGATGATCGAAAAGCCGACTACTATTAGGGACCCTTTCATGATTGTATATAGAAGAAATGTGATGTGTTGTTCTAGTTTTTTGATACACACTCTTTGTCACCGATTGTCACGTGTATCACATTTATAAGAGCACTGAGCATGTTTTTCACTACACAGCCACTATGCCACCACTGACGTTTTTAAAGTAAACTATAACATTAATAAAAGTATGGTTTGGTGTATTGATAATTACTGTGATGTTATCGGTCAATGGGACCAGTGTTTCTCTGCATACGTTTACCCAAGGTCCCAGATAACCCTTGGGATCCTTTGTTAGTCATAACTTTGTTACTTACTACAGTCAGACTGATATGGAGTGGGAGTGCCACCATAAATTGGTTCTTTACCTAAACCTGTGGATCCTCAAACTCATTTTTTGTTGGGATAACTGCTTGATTTGCTATGATGAGGCCTTAACTGGGTCGGCTGATGGAAACCCGTGAACTTGCAGTCCAATGGGCGGCCTGGTCACAGTAGCTGTAGCTCCACCACTGCCCTACTGAGGAAGGGGCTACACCCCTTTCACCTGCCTGGCTCTGCCAAGGGATGTAACCACACATGCAAAACTGTCTGCATTCCAGGCTGTTTTTTGCTTTTCTACATTGGCAGTTTGTTCAGAAAAATAAAAAAAGATTGCTCAGTAGGTTAAACAAACCAGGTGCCCACTCGGCTCATCTGTGCTTTTAGTGCATCCGCTGTACAAGCAGGTACACTGAACGGCACAGACCCCCCCCTCAGGCAGGTGGGGGATATCTTATTATGGCAACCATTCCTCTGCCACAGACCTGGCAGGTTGATGGGATACCCCCCTAACATGAAATAACACCCAAAGATTGTTTTGATGTGCCTTATATTAGGAAAAGCTTTGTTGCTTTTGCATAGCTGATGCACAGATTGAGTGGAGCTCTAGACGGTTATTTCGTGATCATTGTACTTCTCCCACTTTTCTTGTAACCTTAATTCCTGAATTTATGGTTGATGTAATAATATAAGGCCTACCTGGCCCCATCAGGAGTAAAACTTTCTTTTTTTTATTTTTATATATTTTTGTATTGATTTTACACTATAATATAATAATAATAATAGTAACCCCCCCAAGCAGGGAGTACTATTTTCATCAGTACTACCCCAAAGCTTATCCAACATGTGATTCATCGGTTTATGATTGTGTCTTCCATGCTGCATTGTGCCCCTCCCACACATGGGCCATTCCAGGACTTGACAAAGAACACAACAGCTGAGGATATTGCACACTGTTGTCAATGCGCACAAAAGGAAATGGCGTTAAAAAGAAGGTAAAAACAAATTCCTCTTGCTCTCAAATGGGCAGTAAGGGTGGGGTAGGCATCTTCTATATCCACTGTTTCTAGTTCTTCCTTCTCTGTTTCTCCTGCCATTTTTTACAAAGACTCAAGAATCATTACTAACGACTTGGGAATATCCTTTGGAATTGGCAATCATTTAACAAACCTTAATTGGGCAAGAGAACACAATTCCCAGCACTGAGGGGGGAATGAGGGGGGGAATATAAAATACCTCCAGACATCTATGGTTCAGTTTGTGCGTTCAACTTATTTGTGGTGCTCTGGACCCTCAGGGACGCTGTTTCGTGTCACACCCTGTAGATTTCCTAAGCCACAAAAGGAAGTTGCAACCTTGTCATAGGAAAGGAACACTGGCAGGTGACTCTCACCCCTCCCGACTTAGTTATGCTCATACAGGCAAGAGTGTTAGGTGCCAGACAAAATCTGTCTGGGAATCTCTTATCTACAGTTCATAAATGAAAGCTTGAGCAGCGTAAGTTTGATTTCACTCTAAGATACTGTAGGAGTGCATCATAACCATGTGTAGTCAGCACTCTAATATATTCTGTGTGATTAATGTTACTAAGAAAATTTTGTATATTTGAAGTACTCCATGTGAAAACTGAGGTTTATAAATTGTGTGCTCAGAAATTTAATTAGTAGACATTCCCACGATACTTATATATTAACATTTTCAGAGATAGCTAAGCTTATAAAGATATCTTATGTGAAACTGAAGACATGTGTAGACTAATGTTTAGGCTTTTATACATGTAGCAAGGAATTGTAGTCATACAGATGTATCCTAATATGACATCCATTACATTTATAGTTTGCAATTTATTCATTAGTTTAGAAACTGCATTTCATATGTGTCTAGAAATGTGCACGCATTTGTAATCTTGTGCATTATTAAGTGTACATGATTTTGAGGCCTCAAGCACAGCTTTCAGCACAAGCTCACGGTTCAAGTCTATCATTGGCTTTGCATTTAACCTTCAATATAGAATGTGTTTGCTTGCATTTTTGTTTCCACTGAAGGTGCAGACAAACCTCGTTAGTTAGTAAAGAAGAGCTTGTGTTTTAGTAAGATAGTGAGGTATGAGAAGACTGATTTTGGAAAGGAGAAATGCGGTAATGAGGAAGGAGACTAGTTCCCATGGAGGAGGAGAAGAAGGATGGCCAAGGACGAATGAAGTAGAAATTTATCGATGTGGAAAAGATGGTGCCAGTAACCAATTTGTGCCTAGATCATTCAAAGTTACTGAAGCAGACCACGATTTACCTTGAATGCAGACTAATATCTTATGCTGTAATGTAGTGAGGTTCAGGGAGACATCTTAGGGCTTCATGAGGCGCAGACCTCTTCTTGTTTTTGCGTTGCTTCATGCTACATGCCTCTTGGTTAGAGTTTCCTCTACTGAAGACTCTGACAACTGACACTTTTATATTTTTCAGTCTTATTCATGCTTCATAGGTTAGAGTTGTCCCTTTAAGGCAGTGTAGGGAGAGATAGCATGCTTACCTTTGATAATCAATTAATGCAATTTAACGTTAAATACTTTTTCCTTATTACATGCATTGTCATAACCGAATTGGGGCCATATTATCATGATCAGCGTTAAAATTATCGCCGCTTTAGCGGCAGGAAACTGCCGCTAAAGCGGCGATAATGGGCTTGATAATATGCTGCAGAGAATTCCAATAGAAGCCCATGTTCACACCAGAAGATGGGCTTCTATTGGAATTCTCTGCGGCATATTATCAAGCCCATTATCGCCGCTTTTAGCGGCAGTTTGCTGCCGCTAAAGCGGCGATAATTTTAACGCCGTCCTTGATAATATGCCCCAAGTTGTATGCTTTTTGTTTTATGGGGTAAATCTTTTTAGCAGATTTGGACTCATTCTGTGTATCCTGTATTTCTATACAGTAATGCTGAGACTTGACTTATATCAATTTATTATTTAACTTAAAATTACATTTTACTAATCTAAAATTTAGTTATTGTGTAACCAAATTGGTTTTGCAGTATTGAGATTTTAACCCTGATTGTTTCTCCCTCTTACATCCCAAGCAGCTAGAAAGGCCATCTTGTGGAGTAGTGATGTTTAATTGGGTCTGAGCTTTCTTAAAGCCTTGCCCCAAACTCCAAAATCAGCGCATACATACAAGTACTGGCATTTTATACTATATGATTATTTATTATACACTATTCGTTAACACAGAATGCGAATAAGATGGTTTTAAATATTATATGACCAGCTCAGCAAGTAATAATAATCAGGGCAAAGATTAAATATGCCCCAATAATATTTCATCCCTGATTAATTAGTCTAATCCCTACCTACATTATATCCTGTTGTCCTGTAGCAGAGTTGTGTTAGTTTGTTTATATATTCCAAATCGTGTGAAGCCCCCCCCCCCCCCCCCCCCTCTGCCACGTGTACCTTATTATGCCATTGGGCCTAAAGCCATTGCTCTGTATCTTATCATCGCTCAAGAAACTGTTTTCCTATGGAGAGAAGAGGGGTCAGCTTGTTTTGTCATACAGCACATTGAACAGTACTCCTGTTTAGATTAGAGGTAGTACGCAGAAGACTACTTTTATGAAATATACTGTTTTTTTCTTCAAGGAAGAACTCTCAAAGGTCATCTGTTCCTTCTAGCCATATCTCAAGTGCGATGTTTATGAAAAAGCGCAGAGAATGGAAAATGTCCTCTCTCTGCACGGTTATCGCGAGAATCAGAATACATAACGATCAAGTATATATTTAATTAGTTTGCACAATTTGAACAGCTGTTGTTAGAAAATCAGTAAGCCTGTCTTCTAAGCCATTTGTGACCATCATGCGCTCTAATGCATTCAATGCATGAAAAGTGACCATGGTGACATGCAGCAAAGTATGTATAGTATGTCACGTTATAAAAACACATCAAAAGCCATGGCACACGTCACCACAATGGAAGGTTTGGGACTGGGCTGTCCATTAGCTTTCTTCAAAAGTACTACTGCTGTAATAAAAAGCGCATTTGGTGTCATGTGCGGGGAGGGTGCGCGTTTATATACCACATGGGCTGATGTAGACAAAAACCAGTGGTGAATGCGCAAATTCGCACATTGTCCCAGGGGAGTCAATGCATCCTATGGAAAATTCCTAATGTGCATTCTCTGTCAGTATGTGGGTGATTCAGTGGACACCTCATGTGCATCATGTGATGCTGGGTGAAATGGTGGACACCTGCAGTGTGGCAGACTCTCAGGGGGGAAATGTGTGCAGATTGCAGAGAATAGTAAGACTATGCTCCAACAATCAATGTCAACAATTTTTGAAGGAGCTCCGAATTAAACTACAAGACGTGGTTCCAGTGGCAAGGGCCTCAGTATTGTCCCAATTAAGGGCAGCTCACACTGATGCAGTCTTTGCTTCAAATATAGTTAAGGAGGAACTTTCGGGAAATCCTATCCAGGCTAGGCCAAGAGGAAACTCCCCTAGACACACATCGAAAACCCCAGGCTTGAGGTTTTTCAAAGTCTTCTACAGTGGCCATATGCTCTGCAAGAATGAGTTTTTCATGAAAAGGGGTGCAGTGCTCCCGTTGAGACTACAAATGGCGGAAAGGCCGTAGAGAAGAGAAATGGATGAAGAATCACAACTCCTCTCACAAAAAGATAATGGAAAACAGTTGCACCAGGCTCACAGGGCAGGTGTTGATCCAGGGCCACAAGAACACAGCATCAATTGACTTAAAAGCCACCACAAAGATTATGGTATGGGTACAATATGGACACTTGGGATCCTGGCTGCCACACTTGCAGACTTGCCCTCGCATCGTCACCTGGGGAGACCTTGAACCATTGACTCTTTGTGGCTATTTCTGAGACATCCTCAACCATACGGCAAACATAGTACAAGCATAGGCATCGGTCATGGAGACAGGAATGCTGATGAACTAAATCACAGAGAAGGAGTTGCAACTGAAATAGATTGACCTCAGAGTCACCTGCTGAGAGACAATTACTTTGCAAAATTGTTATACAGACACACCTCAAACACTTAAAAAGTATGATGAAGCTAAATGCTGGTCTCACCAGGCATGTAGCACCCCTGAGAAACAGATGCATCCTGTTCCACATTGTGCAGCAAGTGGAGCAATAAATAGCTCAGAAGCTGCAGAGGTCCTGGAAAATGGAAACTGTCCAAGCGCCAACCCTCTCAGTCTCACCATTAGTGGTGACTAAAAAGGCCAAACATCCTGGCCAGTCTGCATCGTTGTGGACAGGATGCTATCCAATCCAATCCAAACAGCTTTATTCGACAAAAGTCATAAAAGCGAGACAAAACAAGTACAGGTACAAAATACACAAATAATTTAACAAGAATCAGTATAAAAGCAAACTACTTAAAATATTTACAAGTTTTAAAAAAGCATATAATAAAAGATCATTGGGTAAAACATACCAGATGTCTGACTTTACTATCTGATACTCTTAGCTCTTATAATCCATGCCCACCCCAGAAACTTGGCAACCCCCACAACAATTACCGGGTCAGTGCAAGTGCGAAGGAGCCTTCCTGCTTCAACACTCTGTCTAGTGCCCAATAATAGGCAAACGGGTTTCAACCACACACGCCTATCAAATAAAGCTATGTGATGAGAAAAGCATAAAAAGCCTAGAGTAGATAGCCTTCTGAATGACCTCAGTGGAGTACAGTGGTTTTCCAAACTAGTCCTTAACATTAGATACCAGCAGCTAGAGCTCCTTCTCTATCCGTGTGGGCATACTGGACATAGCTGACTTGGCTTTGCCATCGTCAGCTCCGGTTTGGTGCATCCCCAACTCTTGAATTATTCCTAACTACTAACCAGTAAGTCCTGGCAGGACCCCTGTGGGGTTTGCAGTGGGTAGATGGTGTGGGAGTTAAATAAGTTCTAGCAGAAATAGATTGACATACACCAAACCTACACAGGAGAACCAACAAAGGTTCAGGTGACACTCCGGTGGCGACCAGAGCATAGTCTTACTCCTACTACAAGTGTGTGTTTCTCAAAACCCACGTGTAGTACTATACAAGATTTGTTCTCAGCAGAAGGCATTCAAGCAGATCCTCAAAAGGTTAAAAATCTCAAGTCTGCTGCTCTTCCACAGAGTGTCTCAAGCCTGCAGGTTCCAGGGCATGGCCTCCCACTGCACTTGTTTCATCCCCCAACTGCCAACACCTGGAAATCTGAGATAACTCATCAAAGAGAATGCTGACTGTGAGCAAGGTTTGATGCAAAAGATGCACAGCAGGGGAGACAATGCAAGGTTTACTCTGCAAAGCCACACTGAATGACTAGTGACTTTTGTCACTGTAGAATAGGAGTGGTTCTTATCTACTAAGAACATAGATGTGTCACATTGCAATTTCAGTGTCAAAGAAACAAGGGCAACCCTCCTCAGAAGGAACCAGGGCATACAGTGTATATATATATATAGGGGAACTATGGTTCTTGTGGACAATGTATGAATAGTTAATAGTACAGAAGCATAATAGCAGTTCACACTGCAAATAGGGTGTTGAAACCAAAAGCATATTTAGAAAACCAAATACTGTTTGCACAAGATAGCTTCTGTATTTAAAAAAAAACATATAAACTGTGCTTTGTGTCCCAAGTGAAAAACAGAAACCACATAAAATTGATGACCAATTACAATATACAATGTTTCTTAATACATGAAACCGACCATTGACCATTTTTTTTAAAGGAAACACTCATTCATAGCAGCCTCTGTATTATTTTAGAGAGGCTGGAAATGGTTTGTTTGAAATGCAAGCAGACGATGTTTCGACCCCACAAACAATAACGGGTCTCATCAGGACCTAGAAATGAGGGACCCATGATGAGTCACAATACTCATAAGCCATAATTGGTGGAGTGCACACCAATAAAGTGAGGAAAAGGGGTATTATACTCACATAGGGCCCAGTCGGGTGCCCTGTGAGGGAAGGGATAGATCGGGATTCAATCTGGCAAAAAGTAGTAGCGTGCCAAGTGGGCCACGTTATGGACAGAAAGATGTTTGAGATATAAACATGCGATGGTTGGGCTACTGTCTAATCAGATGAGACATATCATCTGTCTTCTATGGGTGAGAAGCCTTCGTGAAGAACAAAGGCATGGGCCACCGAAGTCCGCCTGTAATGTTGGGCACTAGGCCCTCATGCTGGGTGAAAGGACTGACACCAGACACATAGATAGGGTAGTGGGAATCGCCACGAGCACGTGCGCTCGGCCCCTTTATTGACCTCGTCACCTGACACGGTGGGTGTACAGTGTATGACATAGGACTAGAACACTAGAACGTGTCCAGGCACGGACTCTACACCGCCTTATGCTGCGGTTGCCCGAAATGACGGCAACTCGAGTAAACTTGTAGAAAAATGAAGTAATAAGGAAAAATTAAGATATTTCACCCCATTACCTTGAAGTCCGCCCTACGCAGCGGTTGCATTACACGACGGCAACTCGTCTAAATGTGAGAGCCTTTGAAGTCAGCCGCACAGAGGTGATGACATCTGCTCTGTGAGGCTGACTTCGGCAGCTCTCACATTTAGACGAGTTGCCATCGTTTAATGCAACATCTACGTAGGGCGGACTTCAACGTAATGAGGAGAAATATCTTAATTTCACCTTAAGTTATTACTTCATTTTTCTATCTGTGCTGCATTCTGCAACACAGATAAATAGAGCAATATGCCTCTCAGGATTGTTTTTCTGCAGGAAGGTTCCCCTTCCTGCAGAAAAATAATCCTGCCTGCAACACAGACACCCTTGCAACATGGTCCAAGGGTGCCTGAAATGGCGCCAGGTAGCCAAGACGGCACCAGCGCAGGGCAAAAGGATGAAATGCTCTGTATTCTTTAAAATGCGTCCCATTCTTGTACTTTCCTTGTCACGAAGTGCAGCGCCGCAAGGTGACGTGCTGCGCATCACTGCGTCACAGTTTTCATAAATATGCCCCTCAGGCTCTGCTCCCAGTCTAGTCTACTCTCCGGACTTTGTAATGTGATTTCTGGGGATACTTGTCCAACTCCTGCCCATCTTGTGCTTCTTGGACTTTCCACATCGTAGCATTGTCTTGGTTTCTGTGGGAAGAGATTGCTGTGCCCTGGATGCCAGACGGGCAACTAGAGCCAAATTTCGAGGGGGGGGCTGAAAAAGTTTCGGGGGGGGCTAAGTCTTCCAGCCATAGGCAGAGTGGCTGTAAGAAGGGGTGAAAACACAACAAAAGCCTCATTAACGAGTAAATGGTCCCGCGAGGCTGTCTCAGCCGGGCTGTCACACACGAGGGGGGGGGGGGGGGGGGGGCTGAAGCCCGGTGAGCCCAATGGGTGTTGCGCGCCTGCTGGATGCTTGTGTCGTTGCTCTTGAGGTTCCAGGACACAAACCCAGGCACACACATGCACTACTAAAGCATTAGGGGCCATATCTATCAAAGGGTTGCGTTGCTTTTGCACCATGCTGTGCTGCGTTACGTTTTGATAAGTATGGCAATAGGTGTCAGACTTGGAGGGGTTTATTAAAAGTGTTATTACCATGCTCAGTAAGGAGATCTGACACAGATGCCCATGGCGCCCAATCCTGCGTTCTGCAATGTACTGCCTACTCCAAACCCATGTAGGGTCCTGCCAGGGAATGCCCAATCTACTTTTGTCAATCTACAGTAAGACGATGCGGGACTGTGGGCAATGCTGCCTTTGACGTACGCATTTGCTGTGAATTGAAACATGGCAGGAATGCATGCAAAATACCCTACAAAACAAGAGTTCCACATTCCACGAAGTGGGGAATGCACAGAACTAGAATTCGTATGCCTCTATTATTGTTAGGGGCCACGCATTGCAAATTACCTTGGTGATAATTACATTCGGGCAATTACACAGTCTAGTCCCTGGCAGTGCTCTTAAAACCAACTTTCTGAGCAGGGGAGCTTGAGTGTGGCGCCTGCCTGATAGGGCGCCAGGAGGAGGAGGACCATGCAGGCAGGGGTGGTATACAGGCATCCGTGCTGGGGAAGTGGAGTGTGAGCTTGAGTGTGGTGCCTGCCTGATAGGGTGGCAGGAAGACCATGCAGGCAGGATGGTACACGGGCATCCGTGCTGGGGAGGGGGAGTGTGGCGCCTGCCTGATAGGGTGCCTGGAGGACCATGCAGGCAGGGGTGGTATACAGGCATCCGTGCTGGGGAAGTGGAGTGTGAGCTTGAGTGTGGTGCCTGCCTGATAGGGTGGCAGGAAGACCATGCAGGCAGGATGGTACACGGGCATCCGTGCTGGGGAGGGGGAGTGTGGCGCCTGCCTGATAGGGTGCCTGGAGGACCATGCAGGCAGGGGTGGTATACAGGCATCCGTGCTGGGGAAGTGGAGTGTGAGCTTTAGTGTGGTGCCTGCCTGATAGGGTGGCAGGAAGATCATGCAGGCAGGATGGTACACGGGCATCCGTGCTGGGGAGGGGGAGTGTGGCGCCTGCCTGATAGGGTGCCTGGAGGACCATGCAGGCAGGGGTGGTATACAGGCATCCGTGCTGGGGAAGTGGAGTTGGAGCTTTAGTGTGGTGCCTGCCTGATAGGGTGGCAGGAAGATCATGCAGGCAGGATGGTACACGGGCATCCGTGCTGGGGAGGGGGAGTGTGGCGCCTGCCTGATAGGGTGCCTGGAGGACCATGCAGGCAGGGGTGGTATACAGGCATCCGTGCTGGGGAAGTGGAGTGTGAGCTTTAGTGTGGTGCCTGCCTGATAGGGTGGCAGGAAGACCATGCAGGCAGGATGGTACACGGGCATCCGTGCTGGGGAGGGGGAGTGTGGCGCCTGCCTGATAGGGTGCCTGGAGGACCATGCAGGCAGGGGTGGTATACAGGCATCCGTGCTGGGGAAGTGGAGTGTGAGCTTGAGTGTGGTGCCTGCCTGATAGGGTGGCAGGAAGACCATGCAGGGAGGATGGTACACGGGCATCCGTGCTGGGGAAGGGGAGTGTGGTGCCTGCCTGATAGGGTGCCTGATAGGAAATGATAGATGGAAGACCATGCAGGCAGGATGGTACACGGGCATCTGTGCTGGGGAAGGGGAGTGTGGCACCTGCCTGATAGGGTGCCTGGAGGACCATGCAGGCAGGGGTGGTATACAGGCATCCGTGCTGGAGAAGTGGAGTATGAGCTTGAGTGTGGTGCCTGCCTGATAGGGTGCCAGGAAGACCATGCAGGCAGGATGGTACACGGGCATCCGTGCTGGGGAAGGGGAGTGTGGCGCCTGCCTGATAGGGCGCCAGGAGGAGGAGGACCATGCAGGCAGGGGTGGTATACAGGCATCCGTGCTGGGGAAATGGAGTGTGAGCTTGAGTGTGGTGCCTGCCTGATAGGGTGGCAGGAAGACCATGCAGGGAGGATGGTACACGGGCATCCGTGCTGGGGAAGGGGAGTGTGG
Source organism: Triturus cristatus (assembly GCF_964204655.1). NCBI lineage: Eukaryota > Metazoa > Chordata > Amphibia > Caudata > Salamandridae > Triturus > Triturus cristatus. Next base: position 824,060,851 of record NC_140594.1, read on the forward strand.
TGCCTGCCTGATAGGGTGCCTGGAGGACCATGCAGGCAGGGGTGGTATACAGGCATCCGTGCTGGGGAAGTGGAGTGTGAGCTTGAGTGTGGCGCCTGCCTGATAGGGTGCCAGGAAGACCATGCAGGCAGGATGGTACACGGGCATCCGTGCTGGGGAAGGGGAGTGTAGCGCCTGCCCAATAGGGTGCCAGGAGGACCATGCAGGCAGTGGTGGCATACAGGCATCCGTGCTGGGGAAGTGGAGTGTGAGCTTGAGTGTGGCGCCTGCCTGATAGGGTGCCAGGAAGACCATGCAGGCAGGATGGTACACAGGCATCCGTGCTGGGGAAGAGGAGTGTGGCGCCTGCCTGATAGGGTGCCTGGAGGACCATGCAGGCAGGGGTGGTATACAGGCATCCGTGCTGGGGAAGTGGAGTGTGAGCTTGAGCGTGGTGCCTGCCTGATAGGGTGGCAGGAAGACCATGCAGGCATGATGGTACACGGGCATCCGTGCTGGGGAAAGGGAGTGTGGCGCCTGCCTGATAGGGTGCCTGGAGGACCATGCAGGCAGGGGTGGTATACAGGCATCCGTGCTGGGGAAGTGGAGTGTGAGCTTGAGTGTGGTGCCTGCCTGATAGGGTGGCAGGAAGACCATGCAGGCAGGATGGTACACGGGCATCCGTGCTGGGGAAGGGGAGTGTGGCGCCTGCCGGATAGGGCGCCAGGAGGAGGAGGACCATGCCGGCAGGGGTGGTATACAGTCATCCGTGCTGGGGAAATGGAGTGTGAGCTTGAGTGTGGTGCCTGCCTGATAGGGTGGCAGGAAGACCATGCAGGCAGGATGGTACACGGGCATCCGTGCTGGGGAAGGGGAGTGTGGCGCCTGCCTGATAGGGCGCCAGGAGGAGGAGGACCATGCCGGCAGGGGTGGTATACAGGCATCCGTGCTGGGGAAATGGAGTGTGAGCTTGAGTGTGGTGCCTGCCTGATAGGGTGGCAGGAAGACCATGCAGGGAGGATGGTACACGGGCATCCGTGCTGGGGAAGGGGAGTGTGGTGCATGCCTGATAGGGTGCCTGATAGGAAATGATAGATGGAAGACCATGCAGGCAGGATGGTACACGGGCATCTGTGCTGGGGAAGGGGAGTGTGGCGCCTGCCTGATAGGGTGCCTGGAGGACCATGCAGGCAGGGGTGGTATACAGGCATCCGTGCTGGGGAAGTGGAGTATGAGCTGGAGTGTGGTGCCTGCCTGATAGGGTGCCAGGAAGACCATGCAGGCAGGATGGTACACGGGCATCCGTGCTGGGGAAGGGGAGTGTGGCGCCTGCCTGATAGGGCGCCAGGAGGAGGAGGACCATGCAGGCAGGGGTGGTATACAGGCATCCGTGCTGGGGAAATGGAGTGTGAGCTTGAGTGTGGTGCCTGCCTGATAGGGTGGCAGGAAGACCATGCAGGGAGGATGGTACACGGGCATCCGTGCTGGGGAAGGGGAGTGTGGCGCCTGCCTGATAGGGTGCCTGGAGGACCATGCAGGCAGGGGTGGTATACAGGCATCCGTGCTGGGGAAGTGGAGTGTGAGCTTGAGTGTGGTGCCTGCCTGATAGGGTGGCAGGAAGACCATGCAGGCAGGATGGTACACGAGCATCCGTGCTGGGGAAGGGGAGTGTAGCGCCTGCCCAATAGGGTGCCAGGAGGACCATGCAGGCAGGGGTGGTATACAGGCATCCGTGCTGGGGAAGTGCAGTGTGAGCTTGAGTTTGGCGCCTGCCTGATAGGGTGCTAGGAGGAGCATGCAAACAGGATGGTACACAGGCATCCGTGCTGGGGAAGTGGAGTGTGGCGCCTGCCTGATAGGGTGGCAGGAAGACCATGCAGGGAGGATGGTACACGGGCATCCGTGCTGGGGAAGGGGAGTGTGGTGCCTGCCTGATAGGGTGCCTGATAGGAAATGATAGATGGAAGACCATGCAGGCAGGATGGTACACGGGCATCTGTGCTGGGGAAGGGGAGTGTGGCGCCTGCCTGATAGGGTGCCTGGAGGACCATGCAGGCAGGGGTGGTATACAGGCATCCGTGCTGGGGAAGTGGAGTATGAGCTGGAGTGTGGTGCCTGCCTGATAGGGTGCCAGGAAGACCATGCAGGCAGGATGGTACACGGGCATCCGTGCTGGGGAAGGGGAGTGTGGCGCCTGCCTGATAGGGCGCCAGGAGGAGGAGGACCATGCAGGCAGGGGTGGTATACAGGCATCCGTGCTGGGGAAATGGAGTGTGAGCTTGAGTGTGGTGCCTGCCTGATAGGGTGTCAGGAAGACCATGCAGGGAGGATGGTACACGGGCATCCGTGCTGGGGAAGGGGAGTGTGGCGCCTGCCCAATAGGGTGCCAGGAGGACCATGCAGGCAGGGGTGGTATACAGGCATCCGTGCTGGGGAAGTGCAGTGTGAGCTTGAGTTTGGCGCCTGCCTGATAGGGTGCCAGGAGGAGCATGCAAACAGGATGGTACACAGGCATCCGTGCTGGGGAAGTGGAGTGTGGCGCCTGCCTGATAGGGTGCCAGGAGGAGCATGCCCGCAGGATGGTACACAGGCATCCGTGCTGGGGAAGTAGAGTGTGAGCTTGAGTGTGGTGCCTGCCTGATAGGGTGCCAGGAGGACCATGCAGGCAGGGGTGGTATACAGGCATCCGTGCTGGGGAAGTGCAGTGTGAGCTTGAGTTTGGCGCCTGCCTGATAGGGTGCCAGGAGGAGCATGCAAACAGGATGGTACACAGGCATCCGTGCTGGGGAAGTGGAGTGTTGCGTCTGCCTGATAGGGTGCCAGGAGGAGCATGCCCGCAGGATGGTACACAGGCATCCGTGCTGGGGAAGTAGAGTGTGAGCTTGAGTGTGGCGCCTGCCTGATAGGGCGCCAGGAGGGCCATGTAGGCAGGATTGAACACAGGCATCCGTGTTGGGGAAGCAGAGTGTTAGCTTGAGTGTCCGGGCAATGGATTTACCTTAATGTAGTTATCATTCAGTTAAGTAATTGCCCAGCCCCTCACAGTAATTCGAAAAAACACCTGCTTTTGTCTTTGAGCATTTTTTCAGCCCATTGAGTAGCGGGCCAGCTGCATTTTCGCTTCGCAGCTGTAAAAAACACACCGGCGAACTTCCCACGTTTCCAATACAGTACTGCAACTTCACCCCTTCTAGTACAGACCCAACAGAGAAGAGGCCGGGGGAAATAGATGAGGTAAGTAAGACGGGACAGGGCGGCAAGCAGAGCAAGGTATCAAGGAAAGAGCCAGAGGAGATGCAAAATGCTTAAACTGCAGAAGCTGGGTCTGGAAGGAGAACAGTGAAGGACAGATGATACATCCTGCATTAACTCTGAAGCTGCCCTATCACAGTTGTCAGGTCCAGCAGTAAACCACATCTTCAAAATGTATAAAACAAACTGCTAGCCAGAGCCTGGTCCTGGTTTCCCTTCTAGCCACTCAATTGTCTCCTACAACCGCCATCTGATAAGCATCACTACACCATGAAATATGTCCAGATGATGCAAGTTGCAGGATTAGTGCTGTCGGCACCAACTCTTTACAAAAAAGTTGCCAATAATGCTCGCTGTTTGCGCGTTCTGCATTTTACTGCTGAATCTGCCACTGTATAAATATGAAGGCATTTTTTTTTTTTTTTAAATATGAAGGCATTTTTTTTTTTTTAAATATGAAGGCATTTTACCTTTGGCGCAATTAACGTTTGAACCATATTTCCTGTACCAAATTCAAACTGAAGCTCTAAGAACCATAGCATCTTTTATTGTCCAATTCACCAATCAGTTCACAAGATGGTAGACCTTAACTTCTGACAGTTTTTTTTCAAATCCTATAATGCATAACTTATATTTATTTAAAATACATCACCTCATTATCCAGCATTGAAGGTACTTTGCAGCTCCTACATTCAAGGTGTGATCTACAATAGTGGAGGCTGTTTTCTAAATGATATTTAGAGATTATAAGGTAACATATGGTAGCAGAACATTTCAACATATTTGCAGACACGTATATCTAAAAATAATGCTTGATAAGGTTACATTTTATAAAACGAGCATTGGCAAAACAAACAGGTCGGCACTTTCTGCCAGCATTTTGGCTTTGCTAATGCCTGTTAAGTTTGTAATGGCTTTTTACAACTTTATCGTCGGGGGAGCTGCAGGGCCCTCACCAATATATAAAAACATTGTCTAAAAGAAAAATCTTTTTTGGCCTTAAAATGCACCAATTCCCATAATAGCCCCTGGCATTGAAGGGAACTACTTTGTGTGTGAATGTACTCTTTGTGAAAATGTCTCTCACAGTCAAGTTAGCCAATGACTTAAGCAGGTTGATCAAGGCCCCCGTGCTGTAGTGGGTGGAAGAAAAATGTGACTGACACAGCAACAGACCAATGGATGAAGAAGGCTTGTTGATAGCCTCAATAAGTAAATATATAATTTGATTTTTGTAACATCAAAAGCTCGTGAGTAAGGCTAGCCCTAAAAAATAACACTGGAAGACGTTTTGGGAGTTTCATTGTCGAGCCCGTCCTGTCCTTCTCTGACATACATTATTCAGTAAACCTTCTCTAGGTGAGCTGTTCTGAGCAGTTCATCCATCGGTCATGAAAAAAGCTTAAGCTGCTCTTCTAGGAAGGAGGCCCAAAAAAGTCAAAAATAGGAAAGCAATAGTATCTGTCGGCAGAATTTGCTTCTACCAAAATCACACTGATAGGCAGTTGCTGTTGTCTGTAGGTCGTCATGGCTCTTAGTTTATTTCATCTGGAGTGATGTTCAGGATCACATCTTCATTTCCTCGGCGGACCACGATGGACAGAGTATCACTTCTCTTCACAGCTTCACTCACTTCTTCAGTAGTGGTGACTGTTTTCCCGTTGATGCTGATAATGACGTCATGGTCTCGCATGCCAGAGCTAGAAACAAGAAAAAATATTTATGTAAATGGGCATAGTAGTCATCTGGATGTCCTCATGATGAATCTGCTGATCATACACAGGGTCCTCATCTTGTGAAAATATTGGTTTGTAACTGTGCAATGTTTAATTCCACTTTAACCCAGAAACGCTTGTCAGATTATACGCTAACAAAATCCTTTGAAGAAGAGGGGCACACCAAGAATATTTTACAGTGACTAAGTTACTGACAAACCTTTGGAACATACCATGAAATGAAACAAACCTATTTCCTACTGAAGTAAGAAAGCTACCACTTATAGTTAATACTCAGAAGAAATGATATTATCTTTTTCTGGTTAGGTGAATAGCTAGGGTTGCAGAGATTCTGTTTGGAAGCAGAACTATGCCTGGGATCACAGGACGTCAGAATGTAGGGACTGAGTCACCATACAACATTAGTACCCATGGGCCCAAATCTCACTAGCGCATAGTTTCTTACCTGCTCTCCCAACTTTCCCAGAGTAACTGGCAAATTGGCAACCCAGAACACAACTCTCTAGTCCCCAAGGGGAACTGTGTCATCTTTCATCTTCTCACTCATGCATGTCCATAATAAACAAAAGAAAGACACAAGGAAAGTTTACAATATTTATTTAAACTATTGCGCTCTAATATGAAGCAACTGTGCTGCAATTAGAAAACATATACAACTGAGCAAAGTAATCAGCATTAAGAGCAAACTGTATACAATGAAAAGCCCTACCATGGCGAATGATCTATCTGCTGAAGCCTATCCTCACTATGTGAGCAGAGTGATATATCGGTGATCTCTGGGATTAGGACCGGACCCCATATCTGGCATTTATAGTTAGGTGGTCTGCATCTAAGGTTGCGCAAAGCTGGTGTGCCCATTCCAGGACCTTTCCCTCTGCTAGAAATCCTGCTCTCTGCTTTCAAAAGGCAAGTCTCGGTTTATATGATAAGAAGTGCCATGTTAGAAAACAGCAGCTGCACCTCTGTGTTGTGTCTAAATGTTAGAATATGTGGCTGACCGACCATAGAAAACAGAGCATGGTGTTGTTTGACTTTGTACGAAATGTTCAGACTGAAACCCAGGAAGAAGTAGTGAATAACAAAAACATGCACAGCATATTTCTAAAATTATATTATAGCACAAAAACAGATGTGTTATTTTATAACATAAGCAAAGCAATGCAGCCTACAACGTGCAGTTAGGCTAAAATAGGGGAGAACTAAGTGGGCCCTAAAGGAAACTTACTACACTAGCAAAAAGAAAAAGCATATCTCAATGAGTACAAACTAGAGATAGGCTGTAGGGGGAGGTTACATTTTGGACTGTTCTCCAGCTCTTATTGATGGGACTTTCTACGATCAGTAAGATGGCGGCTTTGTCTCCTTTCACACGTACAAGTTATCACATTCCCTATTCCCCACTCCTCATTCACAAAGGTTAATTCTATTCTCAGGAGGTTAAGTCTATATTCAGGGGCTCACTATGGAGCTACGAGGCAGCTAGAGTAAGCTTTCCATAATGTTTCAACCCCAGATGTGACAGGGGCATAGTGGGGGCTAAAAAACCTCATGTTATGTATGGAGCAGCGCACTTGGTAATCCTTAACAAGTGGTGGTACAACACAGAGGGAGATCTGGCCTACATGTCTGAAAAGTGGGCATGGCAAGATACCTAATTATTCCATCTCCTATATGGAAAGACGACTTTTCTTCCTTTCCCACTGGCAACTGGAGTAGTATTCTGGGGTTTGAACAGATACAAATAGAGCCCTGGGATGGACACGAAAACCAATGAAAGAAATTCCATTGTGGCCGGGATGGTGACTTGTGTACAGTGGGAGCTGACTGGCATCTCACGTCTGGGAGAAAACATTGCCAGCACGGTGATGAAATAATTCACAGACCTTAAGACAAATATAATCTGCACCAAAGTCAGTTTTTCAGATACTTTCAGCTTCGCCATGCATTCATATCTTATGTGAAGGATGTGCTAGAACTGCCTGACTTAAGCCTGGTGGAGGCCGAGGCCCTGGATAATTAGCTGGGAGATCACAAAATAATGCAGTTTTTTTGGACCTGGTGGTTAATGCCATGGACTCCTTCCTCCATTTGCGGAAGGTATGAGAGCAAGACTTGGGCTCCCTCACACATAAGATGCTTGGAGAAAGGCACAGTCCCAGTGTTTAATTTGCAAAACAATAAGTGCCAGGGACAGTGTCAGGAGGCCACTGAGCTTGCTCCACCCATTCCCCTGCCGGCACTGTCAATAACAGTATCAACACAACTATTAACAATCACACTCCTATAAGTGTGCTTACTCGTAAACAGACAGACAGTGCCACCATGTGGCAGGCTGTCATAAGCACCGGGTGCCGTGCCAGTGCCAAGTACCGGAAACCACGGACTCAAATTAAGCACTGCCAAGGCCTCCCCCCTGGAAGTTAGCTGTAGCTTCACAATTTAAACCCATCCAACTGAAATACTTCCATCAAGCATATTTCACAAGGTATGATTGTGGAAGAAAGCAGCGGTGGATTTGCAGCTCTGTTTAAGATGCTCGACACAAAATAAAGACCTTATTCATGCAGTTCAGAGTTGTGGGGTGATTGCCCCATCCTAGGGGTGGGGGTGTACTTGAATCACTGAGTGAGGTGCTGGGTTGGCGGCTACCCCGAGATTCGAAAATGACTCTCCTATAGATAAATGTGCATCTCAATAGTAACTGGTACAAAGTGGTTTTGTTTTGGTTGAGCCTCGTGTTCGCAAAGAGAGACATTGCCAAAGCCAGGAAGTGCCCCTTCTCTCTTTCCCACCCTCTGTGGAGGGCTCTAGGAAGGGAATGGAACCCTTTGGCTATGTGGTGCCCATAGAAATGTCTTAAAATATGGACAGACTGGAGTCAATATAGGGGGATCTTAGTGGAGCCAACCGGACAGGGCACTTGTCTTTGGACACTCAAATATTTACCTTTCCTGTATATAAGCGAATAATGTGGTTTGCAATTGAAGGGAAGTGGGTATTACAGAATATGCTTATGATGTTTTTCACTGCCTCACTGCCTGCTTGACATTTGACAAATTTGATTTAGGGTCTGAGTCTTTGAGGTTTGTGGTGGAGGTCTGCTTCCTTTTGAAGAGCCCTCTCTTCTGCCCTGCCCTTCCTCCAGAAAACAGTCTGTTACAGCTGAAGCAACTCCAAATCTGATAACCCCCAACACAGGCCCTGGGAGTAACTAAAGGTTCACACCTGGATGTCAGCCACAGTAATGTGTGTATCCAAAGTTTACCCAGGGCCTCAGCCCCACTCTTCATGATACATTTCTCAGCCCATCTCCTTCCTGAGATATGCAAAGCCCCTTTCCAGTGACCTCTCTCTGAATCAAAAAACTCCCTTTGAAGTACACTGAAGAGCCTGGCTCTTCCTTCCTCCAGTGTGTCCCACTGAGTTCACAGGAATGCAGCAATCTACAAATCTGTCTGGGGGGATTCCTCTACCCACTCCTGCTCTTCCAGTCAGCCCTGAATCTCCCAAAATAGAACCCAGAATCTTGTATGTTTGTTATTATTCACAGATACACCTAGCACATGAATATAGCACACATGTACTACACTGCACTACAGGCTGACCTTATGTAGGCCAAGGGTGAGTTAAGCACACAGCAGCTGAACTTTACATGAGTGATCCTGTAGGCCTCACTCCAGTGACAGAAGTAAAAGGACCTGTTCGGTTCACCTGATCACTACACGGTATGCTATCATCACCACGCTCATGCTGCTTAACTCCTGGCAAAGACAGTAGCCTTTCATCACTATGAGAGTAGTGCTTTCGGTGCCCCTACTGGCCAAAACGGACCACTATCCGTTAGTCGGAACTGTGTCATGGCGCACAAGCATGATCCATGTTCACCCATGAACAGAAATCAGTACCAGGGATCCAGACATCATTGTCGTTGGCGGGACTCAGGTCAGGGCTACATGTCAATCGACATGCAAGAGCAATTTACGTCCCAACAAGGAACTCAATAAATAATTCTTACAAGGATTCTCACGGTGTAAATCGTCTACATCCTGGATTTGTTAGAGAGAGTAATCAACACCAAACCCTTGCCTACAACAGTAATCTGATAGATTCCATATGTATTTGTGGACATGCTATAACACAAGGGTTTATTGGCTTTAACATAGGCTTTTCACATTAAATAAGTCAGGGGTAATAACTTTGTTGTAGGTTTTCGTGTTACATAAATCATTCCTATGGCATCTGTGTAATGTTTTCCAATAAACCAATCAGGCATACAGCTTTTATCGTCTTCTCACCCTATTCAACCTAGTATACTGCATTTTTCGTGTAAGATTTCCCACAAGGCAGCCATCAAGCAGCAATTATGAAATTATAAGTTTATAAAAAATTATAGTTGGCAAAACAATGTTAAATCATTCCTAAAGAGGCCTAACAAGAATTATCAAAGTGCAAATCTTCTATCCCCAAGGTTTGTCAGAGTGGATGACCAACATCAAAACCCATGCCTACTATGGCATTTTGTGAGACTTTATTTAACAAAATACATGTCTAACGGCATGCTTACCACCAAGATAATGTCCCAACCTCCTGATTTAGATTGAGCAGACTATAGGTATGGCTGTGGTGGCCACAACTCTGTCACCGCCAAAGTCAAAGTCAAACTTCTCCGACAGCCCTATGGAGTAAGGGCCTTTGGAGGAATGGCGATATGTCCACCCACCCAATTAGGATGGGCAGACATATAGCTATTTTTTTTTATTGTTCTTTACCACCAAGCAAACCCTGGTGGTAAGGGACGGTAAAGAAAATAAATGCCGCCCTCCCCATGTGAGATGACTCCTCTGGCGAGGGTGGCATTTTCTTTTTTATTTTCAAAAAGATAAACCCCTAAAATTATTTTTCTTTTCTTTTTTTTAAAGAACTGTTTAGAGCAGGGCTCTGTCATGTAGCATGAGCCCTGCACCAAACACTGAAGAACATTGACAGGAACCACAGCGACGGCAGTTCCTGTCAATGCTTTAGAAATGACTGCCAGCTTGGCAGTCATTTATAAAATTGGCAAGGGGACCCTCAACTAGGGGGATGGAGTAATCTACTCCATCCCTCTGGCAGAAAAGAGGGGCTAGCCTCAGAAATATAAATAAGGCCCTAAATTCTTTAACACAGAGTAATAATGATCCATCCTTAAAAGCCTAATTGCTTCAACTATTGATTTTCACTATAATTCAGGCCTACTGCATTTGTCATAACTTTCCAGAATTAATAGACGAGACCTATGGCATCGGACACAGTGGGGCAGATTTAAAAGCGCCTGGCGTACCGGTGCATTACGTTGCATGGCGTACCGGTGCATTACATTGCATGACGCACCGGTGGCGCAGCCTGCTAAGTGATATTTACAACAACAGGTGAAGTCACCCTGTGTGACTTAACCTGTGCTTGTAATTTTTGCCCCTGTTCACGCAACACTTTGCGTGTTAGGGGCGTGACACGGGTGTTGCTGTGGGTGTTCCCATGCAACACCCATGTCCACTGATGCGTTTCCAGATTGACGAGAAATTGTAAATCTGGAAATGCGTCAGAATGCTACGCCACCCTAGGGGTGGCGTAGCGAGGTGCAAGGAGGAGAAATGTTTAAATTTCTCGTTGTTTATTTTCTCTTTCAATGCGTGCTGCATTCTACAGCACACATTGGAAAAGGAAATCACCTCAATTGATTGTTTTGTGCAGGAAGGTGCCCCTTCCTGCACAAAAACAATCTCCCCATGACGCAGGCATGCTTGCACCATGGTGCAAGGGTGCCTGCGCCGGTGCATGACAGCAGTTTGTGCGCCAGCGCTGGGGGAAGCACAGAGATGCGACATATTGTTGTAAATATGTCGCATCCCTGTGCTTCAAAACTAACGCAGTGCGGCGCAGCAAAATGACTTGCGGCACCGCGTTGCGTTAGTTTCTTGTAAATCTGCCCCAGTGTTCTCCAGTGAAACAATCGGGCCTGTGAATATATCATTGGCTTGCCACTATAACCCACTCAGGTCTACTTTATTGCACATTAATCCTCCCAGAAGGCAACTGTCAGGCATACAGTCATAAAACTACAAATATATACACAGCTACAGATGGAAAAACAAAATACAGTCCTTTGTAATAAGGCGTCATGAGTATTATCACAGTGTAAATATTCTACCCTTGTTGTTTGATGGGGGAGAATCAAGACAAACACCCTCCCTATTACGATAAGTTGTAGGATTTCATGAAAGAAAATACCCCTCTGAAGGATTTAACACAGTGTAACAGCAATCCACACTTAAATGCCAACAGGATTTAACATACACTTTTCACAATAAATAAGTTGGTCCTACTTCCTTTGTTGTAACATTTCCTATAGCCTTGATCATTTACAAAGCTGGACATGAGCTTGGAAGTTATATATCTCCTGGTAGTGAACAGCTCCTAAATTCGTTTTTCACCAATTGAAGGCCTAACTGTCCCATAGTATATCATTGGGTTACCTTATTACATTTTATAAGTGATCACTTTCGATTGGGAGCAGGTAGAAAAGTCATGTTTCATCCACTTTTATGCTAAAGTCGGATTCTAAGTCATAATTCAGAAAATGCCACTTTTAGAAAGTTGTAATTTTCATGTCCTTACCATTTGGTGTCTGCGGCCTGTTCCTGGGTCACATGACAAGGTGCGGTTGGCCTTTGTATATTTGTCCCAGACAGCATCACATCAGAGGGTCTGTATGTTGGCAGGATGGCTCATCTCTGGCAGGGTTTGGGGGGCGGAGTTGTTACCTTCTGTACTGGCACTTCAAAGGCACTGGCTCAGCTTACACAACAAGGAATTCACACTAGCTTATTGTCCAATCAGACAGACTGGAAACTGGTCAGGGAGGCAGGAAACTCCAGACACCTCTATAGGAGGAAATTCCAGAAGCTTCTCCCACTTCAAATTGATCATCCGGTATAAAAAGGGGACTCTCAGACCCACTCTTTAATACACACCTGGACCTGTGGATACTACAGAAGAAGAACATCCTGCTGTCCTGACCCCTTGCTTGCTGAGAAGGAAGAGTGGACATTCTCCTTTTAACCCAGGCTGAGTCACTCCAAGGGTCAGCAGGCTGACCTCCTGTTCTGAGCTATAGGAACATAGCAAGCTCCAGAGGCCTACCTACAACTGACTAGCTGACCTGCAATGTTGGACCTACAACTGGACCTGCCACAGCCATGCTGGCCTCTTCTGGAGTCAATTCTTGATCCCCCAAGGGCCGCTTGACCAGGTCCAAGAACATTGGAAGGTGTCAGAGAGAGAGCTCCTATTGGCCTAACTGGAGGTTCCACCAAATCCGGCTTGAAGCGACGTAAAGCCCCAATGGTGGGTGACGTGATGCCCCACAAAAACCTCGCCCCACAGCTGCCAGCTTTATCGGAATTGACGTTGAGCGATGTAAAGCCCTGCAGAGCCTTGCCATACAACTGGCAGCTTCCTCGGAACTGATGCAGAACGTCGTGAGGTCCCGTACAGTCTCGCAGCAGCTCAAAGCTCCTCATTGGAGTCGAAATAGCACAACAAAACCATGACGCAGGACCTCGCTTCTCAGCCCTCACAATTCCTCATCAGAATTGATACTGGACAATGCAAAGCCTTGCAAAGCAACGCCACGCAGACCACATACCAAGGACATAAGGTTAAAACCTCAACAGGCTAAACTTGCTTCATCGCTGTCGGCATGAACTGTGACTTTGTCTCTTTCCAATGTGACCCGATACCCTCAGTTGGCACGTTGCGCATTTTGGTGCTACTTATATGTGCGTATTTAAAATTGCATAACTCCATTTCTACTGATTGGAAGTTTATTGTTTTGGTCGAAAAAAATTTATGACATTTTACTCCATTTTCCTAAATTGGTGTGGGATTTTTCTTGTGTTGTGCTTTCACTTTATTACTGTTTGTGTGCTGCACAGATACTTTACACATTGCCTCCAAATTAATCCCTCGCAATCACTTTAGAACATTTACTCCGAAGGGGTTGGAGATGGTTTTTCCACCTCCAAAGCATGTCAAAGGGACATACAGGAAGCAAGCGAAGGGTTGTCCAAAAAACTAGACTCTTTGACGCAAAGGATACAGGCACTAAAAGAATCTGTTGTGGGATTAAAAGCAAATTCGGCCCTAGATAGGGAGGATATTGGTATGTTGAAAACGAGATATAAAGAGAGCCAAGATAAACTCGAATCATTGGAGAACAATGCCAGAATAAATAACATAAGATTATTAAATGTACCAGTGGGGAGTAAGAGGGAGTACATAAAGGCTTTCATAGTGGTCCTGTTAAAGGCTAGAGGCGTTTCGGAAAGGGCGGAGGAAATGTTGGTTACCGATATCCAGAGGGTTCATCAGGAGTAAACAGCGTAAAATTCTGGAAGAACTTTCTTACTTACTCTACCACAGAGAGCAGTGTGTTGAAAATGAACTCCCTGAAAGGAAATGATTTCTCCTTTGAAATTAGATCTGACCTCTCCTGCTTTACCCTGGTCAGGCAATGGGAGCTGGGAAAAAGAATTGAAGAATTCAGGAAACTAGGGGCCACGGCCCAACTGAGGTTCCCAGCTATTCTTAGAGTGAAGTTGAATAATAAAATGTAAGGCTTAAGGAATCATGAAGAGGCTGATAATCTGTTAAGACAGTTTAGAGCTAATCAGGACATTTAGCCTTGTTGTGGGGCTGATAACGTGTCCTCCCAGATTTTGAATATACCCTTTAGGTTTTGTTTTCTTTTTCTGTTGCTACTTTTGCTGTCTTTCACTGTTTGTTATTTTCCGTTCTAGTTATCATCCCCTACATCCTGGTGTATACCTAATAGGGCTTTCTTAGCCATGAAGGTTCATGGGAGGGTTCTCCAGGGAGAAGATCCTGTAGAATTTAGGGATGGGGAGCACTGGATGAGACCATAGAGGGGAAAAACTAGAAAAAAAATTGCCCTCGGGTATCACACGATCTGGGGGAAATTTGCCTGGTCAGTATAAACACCACAAGGTAGAATCAGAAACAGGGGTAGAAGCTAATGGAAGCCAAACTTAATCTTGGAATGTTAATGAGTTCCATGTAAGGAATAGAAGAGCCCACATACTCCAATATTTGAGGGAGTTACCAGCTCAGATACTTGTTTAACAGGAATCCCACCTGTATGAAGTAGAGTGTTTGGAGGTTTTAGGTCCTAGTTTCAGCAGGTAGCATGTACGGGTCAATCCTGTCATACAAAAGAGGTGGTTATTTTGATTTAAAATACACAGGCAGCAATTTCAATTCAGGAGTATAAGTCGGACAAGAGGGGTAGATGGGTCATCGTAAAGTTGAGGATAGTTGATATAAGCCACACCCTGGGTGGGATAGTATGGCCTGAATGTGGGTGACATGGAACCCCTCCAAAACCTGTGCTTAGAGCTTGTAGAGTCCCTCCACTGGATAATACTGACAGGTGACTTTAATGTCGCGTTAGACAACACCCTGTACAAGTTGGATAATAATAGATCTAGAACCGCTCTAAAATGCAAATTTATGTCAAGTGTCTGATAAAAAAAGTTTGGCCTGTGTGTTATTTGGAGAGCAAGAGCAGGAACAGAGCGAGGGTATACCTATCATAATAAATTACTAGATTAATTTTTGGTGGACCAGGCAATTAAGTAAAACATTCTGAGTGTAAGACATTTAGCAGGCCACTTGTTTTATCATGCAGCGGTTGTTTTAGAATTGAAAATCGAGTCAGGTCAAATTACAAGGAGGTGGACTCTAGATCATACTTTGTTAATAGATCAAGAGGTTTATACAAACTGAAAGGGAAGGCTACAGACTTCTTTAAGACAAATATTAATTCCGCACCTCAGCACTCAGTCTGGGATGCCTTCATGAGGGGTACCCTGATCAGCATTTCTGCCCTGAAGAACAGACAGTTTAAGGAGGTAATTGTGGAGTTAGAACAGGAGATCGTCTTTCTAGAAAGAAAACTCTGGGACCAACAACAATTAGAGGACCCTAGCAAGGCACTACTTAAGGAGATTTAGGATCGGAAGCTCAGTTTGGCCACAGTTCTGGAATCTAGAGTAAGGGCTAGGTGGGAGGTGAGCAAGTTAGCACATTTCGAATATAGTAAAAATGCAGGGAAACTTTTAGCTTTTTAGCTTGGAAAACCAGGGCAGACTTAAGGGCATATTATCAAGGGTCGGCGATAAATATCGCAAAGCGTGAGCATATTTATCGCCGGCTATCTCTGGAATTCATCGCCCGGTTAGCGCGTTATCAACAACGCGCATCGCCGAGACGATACAAATTCCAGAGATAGTGTGGATATCGCCGTTTTCCATGGTGGAAGACGGCGATATCCTAGATGATAGGGCCTGTGGTCATAGTCACACAATCCATCCCCCATGTTAGGTATGCCTTAGTCAGGAATTTAACAGATGTTAAATTCCTGCGTTTAGGCATACTTAACGTGATTTTAAATATCGCTAATCCTCGTTGTCAATATGACAAAGCTGGGTTAGCGATATTTTCCCAAGGGAGTCTTATCAGGCTCGCCTCCTTTGCATCTCATTAGCGATGTGATGGGCGGCGTGCTGACAAGGGGCACTATTGCAAGGAAACACGCGCTAGCGTGTCCTTGTTGATAATGCGATAATATTATCGCCGCTTTTCGCCCGAAAACAGGCTCCAAAGCGGCGATAATATTATCGCCACCCCTTGTTGATATGCCCCTTAGTTAAAGAGTGAGGTGAGGGACGTCAATTGTAGGGTCACTAGGAAACTCCTAAAGAATTGCTGGGAGGTGGAACAAGCATTTTTTAAGTTTTTGCCTCCCTATATGCAGAGGACTTCAATACCATGGAGGAGCAGGTTAATGAGTGGTTGGAGAGGCTTCCAATAGTTAGGCTCTCAGTAAATGAGAAAGAACGCTTAGACCAGGTGATTACGATGGGGGAATTCTAGCGGACAATAGATAAGGGCAAGGAAGGGAAGGCAGCGGGTCCAGGTGTGCTTCCTAATGAAGCCTGACTGCTTTTGTTCCAACCTTCCAGAGGGCTAAGCAGAGTTTAATTTTGTGGCTTTTTGTGGTTCACCCTGACAAGCAAGGATTGTGGGTGTTGCTTTAGAAGGGCTCATATGCCCCTCAACCAAAAACCCAATTTCTCACAGAATATTTCAAAATTTCCTCCAGATTTCACTCGTCAAACAATGTACATTTTTATCATCTAACATCCTCCTTTAAAAAGAGCTGCTTTGAGTGATTACTTCATTTATTACTTAATTTAATACTTCACTGTAGGTACTTTTCCCTAAAAATATATTTTTTGGAGGTTTGAATACTGACTTGTTAAATAATGTTATGTTATGTGTATTTGTATTTGTGGAGCACTCTATCACCCATGAGGGTATCCTGGTGGTTAGGCAGGGGCAAACATCCTCTGGCCTAGGGCTCCGCTGGTGGGATTATTCAAAAAGCCACATCTTCAGCTAATAGCAGAACATTTGAATAGAAGAGGTGACCATGGTGTACAGTGGCAGCTCATTCCAGGCTTTAGGAGTGATGTAGGAGAAGGCCGACCGACGGATCAGGATCAGCATATGTGGAGAAAGTGTGCGAGCAAGAGTTGAGCCTAGCACAGGAGTTTGGTGGGTGTGATGTGGTTCTTGACATAGGCTGGACACTTGAAGTGGCCTTGTAGTGAGGGTGATGGTGGGGAGCCATTTGAAGATTTACTTCAGTATCTTCAGGGTGTGGAAGCAGGAGGCGGTTACAGCGTTGACTTGTGCAGACATGCTGAGATGATTGTTGATGCCAACACCGAGGTTCTTGGCGTGGGTGTTAGGGGTGGGTCCATGTTCTGCTCACCACCAGGTGCAGTCTTATGGTGATGGTTTTATGCTAGATATCACAACTGCAGTCTTGTGGGCATTCAGTTTGAGGCAGGCAGTGAGACTGGCCCAGGTGTTAAGCACTATATCTGATAGGGAGAGTATCAGCTGTATGTTATCAGTGTGGGATAGGATGTTGATATCATAGGCGCAGATGATGCTGGTGGGCGGAATCATACAAGTGTTAAAGACGGTCAGCTGGAGTGATGAGTCTTGCGGTACACCACAGATGATGTTGTGGGTGTCCAAGCTGTAGGAGCTAGGCTGACTGACTGGGCATGATCAAAAAGGAGCATATTAGCAGAGTGCCGTTCCTTGGATACCAGTTTCATGTAGTTATTTGATGAGAATGAGGGGATACAGAGACCGCAGAGAGGTCCAGTGGGATGAGGGCTGCAGTGTCTTCTCTATCCATGATCATGCAGATGTTGGCTGCTGCGGCGATAAGGACTGCTTCCATGCAGTGGTTTGGTCTGAACCCAGATCAAGTGGCATTGAGGAGATGGTTTTCATTGAGGTGGTTAGCTTGACAATTGTTGAATTGGTTAAAAGTATAAGGAGGGCTTCTTGAGGAGGGAGAGAACTATGGCGAGTTTCCAAGTGTCTTGTTGGTGGCTGTTGTGATGCAGGAATTCAAGAATGGTGTAAGCACTAAGCTGATGGAGTGCAGTCCTTTGGCGAAGGTGTGGTGGAAGAAGGATCTGAATGGGTTTTTAGTTTGGATGGATATGCATGGTGATGGCGGGCCAAGTCGTCAGTATGGTTTCTGTGGTCGATATGGGGAGGCATGTAGGAAGGTCGTCGGGATCCGGTTGGGAGTCGAAGTTGTTGTACATGCTGGTTATCTTGTTACAGAAGAGCTGACACAGTTTGGTGAAGAAGTGCTGCGATGGAGTGATGCTGGAGGAGCTTCTAGCCAAGGAGATAAAATCTTTATAGATGGCGAAGATCTCTATCTGCTGTTTGTGCTGGCTGCAATGCATTCTGCAAGCATGGAGTGTTTGGAGGCTTGGAACTGCTGGTGGTAGCATCTGAGGTCGATTTTGAAGGTGTACCATATGGCTTGTAGTTGAGATCTTGTCATTTTGTTGAATTTCATGGTTTCAAGGAGTCTGGTAGGGAGTTGCTATGTGATGGTCAGTGTTCCAGGAGTTTGGCTTCTTCTGAGACCTTGTTCCAGTCTTTGCGGGTGTGTTTGGCAGCGTTAGTTCTGCGATGATGTGGAATGGGAATGGCAAGTTTGATGACGGTGTGTTTGATCCAGATGATTGGTGTCCTCTTGTCTATCTAGCTGTCCCTGAAGGTGGTAAATATAGGGTCGAGTAGGTGTCCTATATGATGAGGTCAACGTTTCCCAAATCTTGGCGCAGGGTGGTGGTGTTTGCGTTGTGTGGTCTCCCAGGTGAAAATGTAGGTCTCTGAGGAAGATGAAGGTGCTTAATTGGAGAATGAAGGATGACACAAAGTCCACGGTGGTGCTGGCGAAGTCAGTGCATGTACCCAATGGTCGGTAGGTGAGGGTGCACCTCGGGGTTATGGTTATGTAGAGAATGAAGGTCAGGTACTCCATGTTGCTGGGGGTCCCTTCTGAAGTGGTGGTGCAGCTGATGGAGTCCTTGAAAATGATGGAGATTCCACCTTTGGGCTTGTTTCATTTTCATTTTGTGGCGATCTTGTAAACTCTGGGGATGGCGATAGTGATGTTGGGGGCCAACTCGGGCCTTTGGAGGAATGGCGATATGTCCACCCACCCAATTAGGATGGGCAGACATATAGCTATTTTTTTTTATTGTTCTTTACCACCAAGCAAACCCTGGTGGTAAGGGACGGTAAAGAAAATAAATGCCGCCCTCCCCATGTGAGATGACTCCTCTGGCGAGGGTGGCATTTTCTTTTTTATTTTCAAAAAGATAAACCCCTAAAATTATTTTTCTTTTCTTTTTTTTAAAGAACTGTTTAGAGCAGGGCTCTGTCATGTAGCATGAGCCCTGCACCAAACACTGAAGAACATTGACAGGAACCACAGCGACGGCAGTTCCTGTCAATGCTTTAGAAATGACTGCCAGCTTGGCAGTCATTTATAAAATTGGCAAGGGGACCCTCAACTAGGGGGATGGAGTAATCTACTCCATCCCTCTGGCAGAAAAGAGGGGCTAGCCTCAGAAATATAAATAAGGCCCTAAATTCTTTAACACAGAGTAATAATGATCCATCCTTAAAAGCCTAATTGCTTCAACTATTGATTTTCACTATAATTCAGGCCTACTGCATTTGTCATAACTTTCCAGAATTAATAGACGAGACCTATGGCATCGGACACAGTGGGGCAGATTTAAAAGCGCCTGGCGTACCGGTGCATTACGTTGCATGGCGTACCGGTGCATTACATTGCATGACGCACCGGTGGCGCAGCCTGCTAAGTGATATTTACAACAACAGGTGAAGTCACCCTGTGTGACTTAACCTGTGCTTGTAATTTTTGCCCCTGTTCACGCAACACTTTGCGTGTTAGGGGCGTGACACGGGTGTTGCTGTGGGTGTTCCCATGCAACACCCATGTCCACTGATGCGTTTCCAGATTGACGAGAAATTGTAAATCTGGAAATGCGTCAGAATGCTACGCCACCCTAGGGGTGGCGTAGCGAGGTGCAACGAGGAGAAATGTTTAAATTTCTCGTTGTTTATTTTCTCTTTCAATGCGTGCTGCATTCTACAGCACACATTGGAAAAGGAAATCACCTCAATTGATTGTTTTGTGCAGGAAGGTGCCCCTTCCTGCTCAAAAACAATCTCCCCATGACGCAGGCATGCTTGCACCATGGTGCAAGGGTGCCTGCGCCGGTGCATGACAGCAGTTTGTGCGCCAGCGCTGGGGGAAGCACAGAGATGCGACATATTGTTGTAAATATGTCGCATCCCTGTGCTTCAAAACTAACGCAGTGCGGCGCAGCAAAATGACTTGCGGCACCGCGTTGCGTTAGTTTCTTGTAAATCTGCCCCAGTGTTCTCCAGTGAAACAATCGGGCCTGTGAATATATCATTGGCTTGCCACTATAACCCACTCAGGTCTACTTTATTGCACATTAATCCTCCCAGAAGGCAACTGTCAGGCATACAGTCATAAAACTACAAATATATACACAGCTACAGATGGAAAAACAAAATACAGTCCTTTGTAATAAGGCGTCATGAGTATTATCACAGTGTAAATATTCTACCCTTGTTGTTTGATGGGGGAGAATCAAGACAAACACCCTCCCTATTACGATAAGTTGTAGGATTTCATGAAAGAAAATACCCCTCTGAAGGATTTAACACAGTGTAACAGCAATCCACACTTAAATGCCAACAGGATTTAACATACACTTTTCACAATAAATAAGTTGGTCCTACTTCCTTTGTTGTAACATTTCCTATAGCCTTGATCATTTACAAAGCTGGACATGAGCTTGGAAGTTATATATCTCCTGGTAGTGAACAGCTCCTAAATTCGTTTTTCACCAATTGAAGGCCTAACTGTCCCATAGTATATCATTGGGTTACCTTATTACATTTTATAAGTGATCACTTTCGATTGGGAGCAGGTAGAAAAGTCATGTTTCATCCACTTTTATGCTAAAGTCGGATTCTAAGTCATAATTCAGAAAATGCCACTTTTAGAAAGTTGTAATTTTCATGTCCTTACCATTTGGTGTCTGCGGCCTGTTCCTGGGTCACATGACAAGGTGCGGTTGGCCTTTGTATATTTGTCCCAGACAGCATCACATCAGAGGGTCTGTATGTTGGCAGGATGGCTCATCTCTGGCAGGGTTTGGGGGGCGGAGTTGTTACCTTCTGTACTGGCACTTCAAAGGCACTGGCTCAGCTTACACAACAAGGAATTCACACTAGCTTATTGTCCAATCAGACAGACTGGAAACTGGTCAGGGAGGCAGGAAACTCCAGACACCTCTATAGGAGGAAATTCCAGAAGCTTCTCCCACTTCAAATTGATCATCCGGTATAAAAAGGGGACTCTCAGACCCACTCTTTAATACACACCTGGACCTGTGGATACTACAGAAGAAGAACATCCTGCTGTCCTGACCCCTTGCTTGCTGAGAAGGAAGAGTGGACATTCTCCTTTTAACCCAGGCTGAGTCACTCCAAGGGTCAGCAGGCTGACCTCCTGTTCTGAGCTATAGGAACATAGCAAGCTCCAGAGGCCTACCTACAACTGACTAGCTGACCTGCAATGTTGGACCTACAACTGGACCTGCCACAGCCATGCTGGCCTCTTCTGGAGTCAATTCTTGATCCCCCAAGGGCCGCTTGACCAGGTCCAAGAACATTGGAAGGTGTCAGAGAGAGAGCTCCTATTGGCCTAACTGGAGGTTCCACCAAATCCGGCTTGAAGCGACGTAAAGCCCCAATGGTGGGTGACGTGATGCCCCACAAAAACCTCGCCCCACAGCTGCCAGCTTTATCGGAATTGACGTTGAGCGATGTAAAGCCCTGCAGAGCCTTGCCATACAACTGGCAGCTTCCTCGGAACTGATGCAGAACGTCGTGAGGTCCCGTACAGTCTCGCAGCAGCTCAAAGCTCCTCATTGGAGTCGAAATAGCACAACAAAACCATGACGCAGGACCTCGCTTCTCAGCCCTCACAATTCCTCATCAGAATTGATACTGGACAATGCAAAGCCTTGCAAAGCAACGCCACGCAGACCACATACCAAGGACATAAGGTTAAAACCTCAACAGGCTAAACTTGCTTCATCGCTGTCGGCATGAACTGTGACTTTGTCTCTTTCCAATGTGACCCGATACCCTCAGTTGGCACGTTGCGCATTTTGGTGCTACTTATATGTGCGTATTTAAAATTGCATAACTCCATTTCTACTGATTGGAAGTTTATTGTTTTGGTCGGAAAAAAATTATGACATTTTACTCCATTTTCCTAAATTGGTGTGGGATTTTTCTTGTGTTGTGCTTTCACTTTATTACTGTTTGTGTGCTGCACAGATACTTTACACATTGCCTCCAAATTAATCCCTCGCAATCACTTTAGAACATTTACTCCGAAGGGGTTGGAGATGGTTTTTCCACCTCCAAAGCATGTCAAAGGGACATACAGGAAGCAAGCGAAGGGTTGTCCAAAAAACTAGACTCTTTGACGCAAAGGATACAGGCACTAAAAGAATCTGTTGTGGGATTAAAAGCAAATTCGGCCCTAGATAGGGAGGATATTGGTATGTTGAAAACGAGATATAAAGAGAGCCAAGATAAACTCGAATCATTGGAGAACAATGCCAGAATAAATAACATAAGATTATTAAATGTACCAGTGGGGAGTAAGAGGGAGTACATAAAGGCTTTCATAGTGGTCCTGTTAAAGGCTAGAGGCGTTTCGGAAAGGGCGGAGGAAATGTTGGTTACCGATATCCAGAGGGTTCATCAGGAGTAAACAGCGTAAAATTCTGGAAGAACTTTCTTACTTACTCTACCACAGAGAGCAGTGTGTTGAAAATGAACTCCCTGAAAGGAAATGATTTCTCCTTTGAAATTAGATCTGACCTCTCCTGCTTTACCCTGGTCAGGCAATGGGAGCTGGGAAAAAGAATTGAAGAATTCAGGAAACTAGGGGCCACGGCCCAACTGAGGTTCCCAGCTATTCTTAGAGTGAAGTTGAATAATAAAATGTAAGGCTTAAGGAATCATGAAGAGGCTGATAATCTGTTAAGACAGTTTAGAGCTAATCAGGACATTTAGCCTTGTTGTGGGGCTGATAACGTGTCCTCCCAGATTTTGAATATACCCTTTAGGTTTTGTTTTCTTTTTCTGTTGCTACTTTTGCTGTCTTTCACTGTTTGTTATTTTCCGTTCTAGTTATCATCCCCTACATCCTGGTGTATACCTAATAGGGCTTTCTTAGCCATGAAGGTTCATGGGAGGGTTCTCCAGGGAGAAGATCCTGTAGAATTTAGGGATGGGGAGCACTGGATGAGACCATAGAGGGGAAAAACTAGAAAAAAAATTGCCCTCGGGTATCACACGATCTGGGGGAAATTTGCCTGGTCAGTATAAACACCACAAGGTAGAATCAGAAACAGGGGTAGAAGCTAATGGAAGCCAAACTTAATCTTGGAATGTTAATGAGTTCCATGTAAGGAATAGAAGAGCCCACATACTCCAATATTTGAGGGAGTTACCAGCTCAGATACTTGTTTAACAGGAATCCCACCTGTATGAAGTAGAGTGTTTGGAGGTTTTAGGTCCTAGTTTCAGCAGGTAGCATGTACGGGTCAATCCTGTCATACAAAAGAGGTGGTTATTTTGATTTAAAATACACAGGCAGCAATTTCAATTCAGGAGTATAAGTCGGACAAGAGGGGTAGATGGGTCATCGTAAAGTTGAGGATAGTTGATATAAGCCACACCCTGGGTGGGATAGTATGGCCTGAATGTGGGTGACATGGAACCCCTCCAAAACCTGTGCTTAGAGCTTGTAGAGTCCCTCCACTGGATAATACTGACAGGTGACTTTAATGTCGCGTTAGACAACACCCTGTACAAGTTGGATAATAATAGATCTAGAACCGCTCTAAAATGCAAATTTATGTCAAGTGTCTGATAAAAAAAGTTTGGCCTGTGTGTTATTTGGAGAGCAAGAGCAGGAACAGAGCGAGGGTATACCTATCATAATAAATTACTAGATTAATTTTTGGTGGACCAGGCAATTAAGTAAAACATTCTGAGTGTAAGACATTTAGCAGGCCACTTGTTTTATCATGCAGCGGTTGTTTTAGAATTGAAAATCGAGTCAGGTCAAATTACAAGGAGGTGGACTCTAGATCATACTTTGTTAATAGATCAAGAGGTTTATACAAACTGAAAGGGAAGGCTACAGACTTCTTTAAGACAAATATTAATTCCGCACCTCAGCACTCAGTCTGGGATGCCTTCATGAGGGGTACCCTGATCAGCATTTCTGCCCTGAAGAACAGACAGTTTAAGGAGGTAATTGTGGAGTTAGAACAGGAGATCGTCTTTCTAGAAAGAAAACTCTGGGACCAACAACAATTAGAGGACCCTAGCAAGGCACTACTTAAGGAGATTTAGGATCGGAAGCTCAGTTTGGCCACAGTTCTGGAATCTAGAGTAAGGGCTAGGTGGGAGGTGAGCAAGTTAGCACATTTCGAATATAGTAAAAATGCAGGGAAACTTTTAGCTTTTTAGCTTGGAAAACCAGGGCAGACTTAAGGGCATATTATCAAGGGTCGGCGATAAATATCGCAAAGCGTGAGCATATTTATCGCCGGCTATCTCTGGAATTCATCGCCCGGTTAGCGCGTTATCAACAACGCGCATCGCCGAGACGATACAAATTCCAGAGATAGTGTGGATATCGCCGTTTTCCATGGTGGAAGACGGCGATATCCTAGATGATAGGGCCTGTGGTCATAGTCACACAATCCATCCCCCATGTTAGGTATGCCTTAGTCAGGAATTTAACAGATGTTAAATTCCTGCGTTTAGGCATACTTAACGTGATTTTAATTATCGCTAATCCTCGTTGTCAATATGACAAAGCTGGGTTAGCGATATTTTCCCAAGGGAGTCTTATCAGGCTCGCCTCCTTTGCATCTCATTAGCGATGTGATGGGCGGCGTGCTGACAAGGGGCACTATTGCAAGGAAACACGCGCTAGCGTGTCCTTGTTGATAATGCGATAATATTATCGCCGCTTTTCGCCCGAAAACAGGCTCCAAAGCGGCGATAATATTATCGCCACCCCTTGTTGATATGCCCCTTAGTTAAAGAGTGAGGTGAGGGACGTCAATTGTAGGGTCACTAGGAAACTCCTAAAGAATTGCTGGGAGGTGGAACAAGCATTTTTTAAGTTTTTGCCTCCCTATATGCAGAGGACTTCAATACCATGGAGGAGCAGGTTAATGAGTGGTTGGAGAGGCTTCCAATAGTTAGGCTCTCAGTAAATGAGAAAGAACGCTTAGACCAGGTGATTACGATGGGGGAATTCTAGCGGACAATAGATAAGGGCAAGGAAGGGAAGGCAGCGGGTCCAGGTGTGCTTCCTAATGAAGCCTGACTGCTTTTGTTCCAACCTTCCAGAGGGCTAAGCAGAGTTTAATTTTGTGGCTTTTTGTGGTTCACCCTGACAAGCAAGGATTGTGGGTGTTGCTTTAGAAGGGCTCATATGCCCCTCAACCAAAAACCCAATTTCTCACAGAATATTTCAAAATTTCCTCCAGATTTCACTCGTCAAACAATGTACATTTTTATCATCTAACATCCTCCTTTAAAAAGAGCTGCTTTGAGTGATTACTTCATTTATTACTTAATTTAATACTTCACTGTAGGTACTTTTCCCTAAAAATATATTTTTGGGAGGTTTGAATACTGACTTGTTAAATAATGTTATGTTATGTGTATTTGTATTTGTGGAGCACTCTATCACCCATGAGGGTATCCTGGTGGTTAGGCAGGGGCAAACATCCTCTGGCCTAGGGCTCCGCTGGTGGTATTATTCAAAAAGCCACATCTTCAGCTAATAGCAGAACATTTGAATAGAAGAGGTGACCATGGTGTACAGTGGCAGCTCATTCCAGGCTTTAGGAGTGATGTAGGAGAAGGCCGACCGACGGATCAGGATCAGCATATGTGGAGAAAGTGTGCGAGCAAGAGTTGAGCCTAGCACAGGAGTTTGGTGGGTGTGATGTGGTTCTTGACATAGGCTGGACACTTGAAGTGGCCTTGTAGTGAGGGTGATGGTGGGGAGCCATTTGAAGATTTACTTCAGTATCTTCAGGGTGTGGAAGCAGGAGGCGGTTACAGCGTTGACTTGTGCAGACATGCTGAGATGATTGTTGATGCCAACACCGAGGTTCTTGGCGTGGGTGTTAGGGGTGGGTCCATGTTCTGCTCACCACCAGGTGCAGTCTTATGGTGATGGTTTTATGCTAGATATCACAACTGCAGTCTTGTGGGCATTCAGTTTGAGGCAGGCAGTGAGACTGGCCCAGGTGTTAAGCATTATATCTGATAGGGAGAGTATCAGCTGTATGTTATCAGTGTGGGATAGGATGTTGATATCATAGGCGCAGATGATGCTGGTGGGCGGAATCATACAAGTGTTAAAGACGGTCAGCTGGAGTGATGAGTCTTGCGGTACACCACAGATGATGTTGTGGGTGTCCAAGCTGTAGGAGCTAGGCTGACTGACTGGGCATGATCAAAAAGGAGCATATTAGCAGAGTGCCGTTCCTTGGATACCAGTTTCATGTAGTTATTTGATGAGAATGAGGGGATACAGAGACCGCAGAGAGGTCCAGTGGGATGAGGGCTGCAGTGTCTTCTCTATCCATGATCATGCAGATGTTGGCTGCTGCGGCGATAAGGACTGCTTCCATGCAGTGGTTTGGTCTGAACCCAGATCAAGTGGCATTGAGGAGATGGTTTTCATTGAGGTGGTTAGCTTGACAATTGTTGAATTGGTTAAAAGTATAAGGAGGGCTTCTTGAGGAGGGAGAGAACTATGGCGAGTTTCCAAGTGTCTTGTTGGTGGCTGTTGTGATGCAGGAATTCAAGAATGGTGTAAGCACTAAGCTGATGGAGTGCAGTCCTTTGGCGAAGGTGTGGTGGAAGAAGGATCTGAATGGGTTTTTAGTTTGGATGGATATGCATGGTGATGGCGGGCCAAGTCGTCAGTATGGTTTCTGTGGTCGATATGGGGAGGCATGTAGGAAGGTCGTCGGGATCCGGTTGGGAGTCGAAGTTGTTGTACATGCTGGTTATCTTGTTACAGAAGAGCTGACACAGTTTGGTGAAGAAGTGCTGCGATGGAGTGATGCTGGAGGAGCTTCTAGCCAAAGAGATAAAATCTTTATAGATGGCGAAGATCTCTATCTGCTGTTTGTGCTGGCTGCAATGCATTCTGCAAGCATGGAGTGTTTGGAGGCTTGGAACTGCTGGTGGTAGCATCTGAGGTCGATTTTGAAGGTGTACCATATGGCTTGTAGTTGAGATCTTGTCATTTTGTTGAATTTCATGGTTTCAAGGAGTCTGGTAGGGAGTTGCTATGTGATGGTCAGTGTTCCAGGAGTTTGGCTTCTTCTGAGACCTTGTTCCAGTCTTTGCGGGTGTGTTTGGCAGCGTTAGTTCTGCGATGATGTGGAATGGGAATGGCAAGTTTGATGACGGTGTGTTTGATCCAGATGATTGGTGTCCTCTTGTCTATCTAGCTGTCCCTGAAGGTGGTAAATATAGGGTCGAGTAGGTGTCCTATATGATGAGGTCAACGTTTCCCAAATCTTGGCGCAGGGTGGTGGTGTTTGCGTTGTGTGGTCTCCCAGGTGAAAATGTAGGTCTCTGAGGAAGATGAAGGTGCTTAATTGGAGAATGAAGGATGACACAAAGTCCACGGTGGTGCTGGCGAAGTCAGTGCATGTACCCAATGGTCGGTAGGTGAGGGTGCCCCTCGGGGTTATGGTTATGTAGAGAATGAAGGTCAGGTACTCCATGTTGCTGGGGGTCCCTTCTGAAGTGGTGGTGCAGCTGATGGAGTCCTTGAAAATGATGGAGATTCCACCTTTGGGCTTGTTTCATTTTCATTTTGTGGCGATCTTGTAAACTCTGGGGATGGCGATAGTGATGTTGGGGGCCAACTCGGGAGTCACATTTTAGTGAGGGAGAGATCAGGAGGAGGGAGACTGATAGAGCGTGGCAGGTGGGAAAGGGAAGGAGTGTGTCAAGGCCAAAAGAGGGGACAAAGAGCAACAAAAGGCATAGAAAAGGGTGAAAAAGAGTGACATGGATAAAAAAAGAGTACTAAAAAGTGCGAGAAGAGCAGTAATAGTTTAAGAAGCAATATGAGGTGAAAGTGAAAGAAAAACAAAACTTAAAAGCAGAAAAGATGAGAGTGAGAAGGGTGAGTGGGCAGATAGAGAAGAGAAAAAGAGCACAGTGAAAGAGTGAAAAAAAAACAAGCAATAAAGGCACAAAAGCAGCACGATGGCAGAAAAACAGAGGCAACAAACAAGGCAAGCAAACAAGATTGTACACAAGGCAGAGAGGTAGAGAACAAGATAAACAGAGATAAAAACAACACACAATGAAAAATGACAGAACAGAAAGTGGAGCAAGAGGGAGAGAGGTGAGAGAGAGAGAGTGACAGGGGAAAGCAGCTGGAGAGAGTGAGGCAGGGAGCCTAACATATACTGAAGCAGGGTCCGAAAGGGCCTTATCTTATTGGAGGACCAGGCCCAAGTAAGTCCTAGGTGGGGGCTAGGAGGCACCTGCAAATAAAAACATGATTTTCCTGGATGAGTTCTTGTAGTGCTCTGATTTTTTCAACTCTCTTTTCTTTAAATTACCCTATCCTTAAACAGGGAAAGAGAGGAAAACGTGTTCAACTGCATTGCATTGTCTAACTGTTCTCACAAGATCTGGAAAATATTTCGGAAAAAAAAAACTCATGAAGCTCTAAAGTCCACATTCCACTAACCCATGCAAATCTTAAACACATTAGTTACATTTCTGAGTAAGTAAAAGAAATACAATAAGAACATCTATTCCTCATTAAACAAATCGCCCCCTACTCTGAAAGAAACAATCATTGAGATGCAGCAAAGACTGCTTTACAGAGCAACTTAACCAAAGTAGGCATGGTGGAACAAATTAGCACCAGTGGCTATTGAAAAACTCCCAACTCCTCTCTGTCAGGATCAGGATCAGGCTCCTGATCCTACACTCTACACAAGCAAGAAACATTAACTCCATGGAGCAGCTGACGACATGCCATTTTCTACAGCAGGGGTCTCCAACCTTTTCAGTAATAACTATTACTACTTATGTTCAATGGAACTGATCGAGAGCTACTAATATCATTAGTGTTGTAGTGACTACATCAGACAAGACTACATTAGTGACCACCCTATGCAAAGTCACTTCCGGCGATAACCTCAGTGCATCAGGCATGGTTGCAAGCAGTAATGTATAAAAGACTTTGCCAATATGGAAAGCCACGATATGGATAATACATAACAGCCAGCGCTGAAATGCCTCCGGCACCAAAGTAATTACATTTTTAAAAGGTCTTCCAAATGCCACATTATGTATTACTCAAATATCAGCGTTAAATATATTTTGGAAATCCACCCATTTTAAAACAGATATCAGCTTATGAGTTATGAAAATAAAAACATTTGTCTCTGACATACACTCTAAATGTTAGTATACGTATATTAATTGGGGAACAGTCGGAACACCGTGGTCTTCCCCTCATGTGTTTTGGCTAGACAAGCGTAACCATGCTTGCCTTAACCTCGCATATGCCTAAACCAGGGGTCTCCAACCTTCTATTAAGAGCTAATTCTGTTCAATAAAAATCATCCCGAGCTCCTAAAATGTTTTGTGTTGTAATAGTGACCATATCAGGCACGATTACACTAGTGCAACCCCATACAAAATGGTCAGCAGTGATCACCACATTGCATCAGGCAGGGCTGCCAGCAGTAATGTGAACAAGGCTTTATCAATTTGGATTGCCTCTGTGGGTAATACATAGCTGCCATTACTAAAATGGTATCGGTACCAAGGTAATAACATGAGCAATAAGTCCCACTCCCCACCCGCTATATGATTTATCACTCAAATATCAGCTTTAAATATATTTTGCTAATTCAATCATTTTTCCCCAAACATAAATTTATGAAAAAGTTCTGAAGAACACACATTTTGATCTTGAATGCATGCTTTTCATTTTTGGTACACATATAATAATTAAGCCAAGCAAAAGCCTCTAATTCAGTAGACCGGCCTGCACACAGGAGAGCTACTCATGGGTGGTTGGAGAGTTGCCAGTAGCTTATGAGCTACTCGTTGGAGAAGCCTGGCCTAAACCATGCATATACATGGTTAAGGCAGTGCGCAGTCTAGCTGTGGCTAGACGGAAGACAGTGAAGATGGAAGCAGGAAGACTCTGCAGGAGGTGAGTGGGGCTGGCGGAAGGGGGGTCAGGTTAGATTACATGGCAGTGGTAGTTTAAGGGACAGCGCAGGGTTTGGAGTGGTCTGGGTAGGGTAAGTAAAGGGGCCGGGTTTTAGGCCTTAGAGCCCTAACAGGGGAATGAGTAATCAGGGTCGTTTTTAGGGCTGGGGGCGTCGGGGTATCTTTTGGGGCAGTGGAATGTGTTGGGGTAGTTTAAGGGACAGCGCGGGTGGGGGGTCATGGTAGTGTGTGTAAAGGGGTAGGGTTTTAGGCCTTAGGGCAGTGGGAGAGGAATGGCTAGTCGGTATAGTTTTCAGGGCTCGGAAGGGGTTGTGGTAGTTTAAGGGACAGAACACGGGGGTGGGCAGGTAGTGTAAGTAGAGGGGCAGGGTTTGATGGCCTTAGAGCAGGGGGACTGGGTAGAGTCAGCATGGGGGTGGGGTGGGGGTTCGGGGTAGTGTTAGTAAAGGAACAGGGTTTTAGGAACAGTGCAGGGGTGAGGGGCGGTCGGGTGGGTGGGGGGGTCGGATTAGTGGCGACCTTAGCCACACATACCTCTTTATCGTGCATGCCTAGGCCACGCAATTGCATAGCAAAGAAATGCGTGGTTAAGATGCATTTGTGGTTTGGGCTGCGTGGTAGTGGCACGCGTGCTTCTATCATCCAACCATATTAATTCAACTGAGTAAAAGCTTCTGATTCAGTAGTCTGGTTGCACACAGAAGATATACTTGCAGGTACCTGGGGAGCTACCAGTAGCTCACGAGCTACTCGTTGGAAAAGCCTGATCTAAAATAAATGGTTTGGCCATCGTGATCTCATGAATATCTTGGTTTCTCTTGACTACTCCTGACACTTCTGTTTCAGCACAAGAGAAACTACATCTGTTTCACCCAAGAGGATGCATCTAAAGCCTGTCAAGCGAGTGTTAGATATACAGTGGTATGGCGATGACATACAAGATTTGACTTTCTAGATGCGATGCACTTTCGTCTAAGGGAGACCATAAGGTACTGGAAAGGTAAAAGAGGGCTCGATTTCCAATGAGAAATAACAGGGTTAGTTTTCATATGTTTTTCTCTCTTCTTTCTTCTGTTAGCACAGGTCAGCTGAAATACTGGTGAACAAAAATGCACCCAGAGTATTAACATTGGATCAAACTGAGATTTATTATTTCCATCCATCCATCACTTTTTTGATGTCTAAATAAGTCTTCCTAAGTAGGACTGTATGCCCCCATTTGGTTTCCAAAACGGATGTGCCAGGGGGACTCAAGTAGTCAAGATACATCTCTCTGATGAGGTCTAAGGCTGAAACCTGTCGCTAGTTGCTTGTGCTGCCAGACAGAGGAGACATGGACTATCAGTTAGGGGTGCACTCCACTTGCCAGGACAGAGCTAAGGCGAGGCTGCTTACTGTTGGTTACTGCCAGTAATGATAAAGATGAGTTCAAATTAACTTGAATGAAATGCACATAAAATGACACCAACTTTAGCATTTCCATTCATCACTATTCTAGTTCAAAAGTGACATGGCCAATAATTCAGACCAGAATATTTATTTTGCAGTGGTGTCAAAGCTGATTTGCATGCAGATGGTTCCTGTCTGTAACGGCACAGATGCAAGCTGAAATACAGAGAAATACAGTGCAACTAGAATGGACTTAGTTTGGTTGTTGGCTCAGAGTGTGGCCTCAGATTGATCCAAGCATTTCCATCCATCATTTTACTGGCTACTAGAGTGTCATAGTGGAACGAATGTGCCCAGGCCTGGGCCCCTAGCAGTCTATGCCACAGGGACTCCAGCTCTACCTTTTAGTAAAGGTAATCTCTTATATGGGAAAGAGCAGTTCAGAAGGAATAAATAAAATGATAATAAGGTGATGTTATCATTTTATTTTTCCGTACTGGCTCAGTTCTAGGGGCGGGCCGGGCCAGGCCTGGGTTGTCCAGAGCAGTGGGATGAGGGGTGGGCGCTCTCTTAAGTATTTGCATGACAGCTTGGCCGGCTGTCTTAGGCCTGCCAAACAGTCATGCACACTCAGCATGTTCTCCACTGGCTGTATTGCACAGCATGGGTAGAGATCATGCATGTAAATGTAAATGTATAGGTATTTATATAGCGCCGATCACCACTACAGGTATCTCAGCGCTGTACTCATACCGCTGAAGGAACCCTTCCTGGCTTTCCATGTGAGGTGTCCACTCCTGGGCACCCCCATGGTGAGGCCAGGCATCCCAGCGCTGTTGGGGCCGCTGTGGAGATTAAGCAAGCTATTGCCCAGAGTTGCAGCGTGGGACCCATGATTAGAATAGGCACTGAGGCGAGAATATCCGGTCCGCGGAATTTATAGCCCGAGACCCTGCCGCAACGGGAATCGAACCCTGGTCCCGGACCATTGCTCTGCATCAAGGTCTGCCACTCTAACCATTGAGCCACACTTCTCCACTAGGCTCCCAGTCCCTGTCTGAGCGCCGAACCATGGCGCTCAGACCAATCTTGACGCTGCTGTTATGCTGGTGACAGCAGCGTCTTGATTGGCCAGTAGAGTCTGGAAGCCTGTGTACATCCTGCTTCGTCGGAAGAAGGACGGAGGAGCGGCGAAGGCCGTACCTCGGTAAATGCAATTTTCTTTTTCATTCATGAAGATTACCGATAAGCCATCCAGGCATTTATCAGCACGGTCATGAGTAGCTAAATTGTGTGTGAGATGCCTGATGCCCCCTCGGAATGGAAGTGATGGGGGCAATTTCTCATGAGTTTCCACAGGTGCTACTAATATAAACAGTAACATACACAGGTCATGCCAGATGTTTCACATTGTTCCTGCTTTGCAGCTTTTATGGCATTCAATTAAACTAACTATGACGCTAACTAAACCACGGGTAATTTTTCCGCACTGAAGTCTAACAAGCACATGCATCAAAAGAAAAACCGGTCGCAAACGTGCAGATTCTCATAATCTGCCCCTTTGCGACCGTTATTTTTGCATTTGGGATGCATCATCCCAAATGCAAAAATCGCAATTTAAGTAATCTCTAAATTGCGATTACTTAAATTGCGATTGCATTTAAGGAATCGCAAATTGAGATTCCTTAAATGCAATGCATTAAAGTAATACAATTAGCGATTTCGCTAATAGGGAGCGCAAATTACCATGAAGTTGAACTTCATGGTAATTTGCAAAACCTTTGAAAAATGCACTTTTGTGCATTTTTCAAAGTTTCATGTTGCGCACACACACATGCCCTGTTTGTGCGCAACATATGTGCACAGGTCAATTTCAGGGGTGCAACAGGGTGTCCTTTTAACACCCTTGCACCCTGAAATTTCATGCGCAATTTCTTATCCATTCCTATGGGCCTGCAGGCCCATAGGAATGAAGGGGAAGCTATTCCTTATTTGCGACTTGCAATTGGCGAGTCGCAAATAAGGAATGTGTAGGAATCGCTATTATTATAGCAATTCCTACATGCATAGGATTTTGCGAGTCCTTAATTGCGAATCCTTAATATTCGCAAACAAGGACTCGCAAAATCCTAGCTTGACGCATGTGCCAGTAAATGTATTAGCAGTGAATGGTAAAATCATTAGTTTACTCTTAAACGTTATGAAGCACAAAAGAGTTTGTGAACTTGTTAAATATATGTTTTCCCTCACGTCCTTACCCCGCTGCCGCAGTTCCTGGGATCACTTCAAATACATAAACACCAGAGTTCACGTCGGGGAAATCCTTATCACGAATTTTAAGTTCACGGATGAGACTGTAAAAAATAGAGACACATTTACAATCTTAAATCCCATAATACAATATAATTATCTTTCAGTTTTCTATTTGAAATGAACCTCTGTGTTGAATATAAAAATCTTGTCCTTTTTTTTTTTTTTTTGAAAAACCTTTATTGACATTGCAAATAAAGACAAGTATGGGCCTACAACCCTCGGGGCCGGCCGCTAAGCAGTGAAAGTAACAGCAAGCAGATTCTAATCACATGCAGCACCTCGGGAAGCAGATTCTCCATGCTAGTATTCTCTTATCCACTGAACAGCCCAAGAGGGAAACCAGGATATAAAAGGTTTTCATTTTACAATAAAGGATAGAAGGATCAGGTGCCAATCAAGTTCTCAGCAGCGAAAAATGGCAGGCAGAATAGTGAACGTCAACAATAAATAGCAATCTATCAAGTCAATGGCGCTGAAACAGGAGGTTCAGGATGTGGAGGGATATCACGAGCCGTTTGCGCCTGCAGTCTCCTGCCCTAGGACCCACAAAACCCCACGGAAATGGGGCACAAATGAAAAACAATGATTGGCCACGAAGGAAACCTACCGCACTGACCCCAGAAAAGAAAGACAAAGAAGAATAAGAGAAGAAAAAGAAGGCCATAGAAACAAAGTAAAGGACTATAGAAGCCCCTCCCCCAACCCCCCACCCTGCACCTCTGCAGATGACTACGGCCCCCCCCCCCCGCAGCGTGCCTGTCGCCCCAGAACCAGACCCGAAATATAGAAGAAACAGAGAAAAAGGGGAAAGAGAGGAAACCCCCCCTAACAGAAAAGGGGAGAGAGTAATAATAAACTGGAGGAGGGCCTTCAACCATGCCCCCGGCTTCTCCCTCCCGCACAATATCTTCCTCCCCAACGCAAACAGTAAACAGCAAAAGTTCGGCCATATCTAAGAGAAATGGGGAGCATTATTCACCGACTACACTATTAGTTACATCGTGAAAGCACACAACCCCCAAGCCCGCCCGCCTATTAAATGACAACCTCTGAAGGATCAGCCTTATCCTTGGCCACTCTTTGCGAATCCACCAATGCATACCCATCGACCCATTATAATGTCCAAGGTTACAAGGAAGAGGAGCGTCCAAAGAAGACCAGGAAGGGACACACACATGTGGGGAGGACGTTTCGGAACACCAACACAGTCATCGTCATGGAAGATCACCTTTCCCAGTACTGCCCCAGGGCCTGCGCCGCACACGAGGTCCAGGAAGGAGGAATCAGCCAGAGCAGGCGACCGTTGCGTGAAGATTGCCTGGATCGCCGGAGGCCGCGCGTGGGACAAAGTCACCACCTTCCGCTCAAGTCCAAAACCTCCGGAACAGACCGACCCCACAGCCAGCCGACCACACGCTGCCACAGTGTCCAAAGTTTCCATCTGTCCCTTATTCACAGAGGCGGTCACGGTACTTTCCTCCTGTGAAAGGTGAGACAGAGCCTTATGTACCTGGGGACAGGCCGACCGCAATTGTTCCGACGCTGACGCAATACCATCAAGCTTCCTCCCCAAAACCCGGGCGCCGTGAACCAGGGTGGAATGAAGGGCTCCGAGAGCATCGAGAAGGTCACCGTACCCCAGCACGGCCCCCCGCGCTCGCTCCGCTACGCTCCTCTGCGCCACACACTCCCAATCTTGCTGCGACCCAGTGTACAGGATGATAGAGTCCATCCTATCAAGATGGCCGCAGGGCAGGGCCACCCCAGATGGGGACCGGGTCTCAGGCACAAGCGCATCAAGTTCCATGTCACTGCAAACAAGGGTCCGGAGGCAGGCAAAAAGTGTATCCAGTGTGTGGTCACAGGTGACAGTCGTTCTCCCCCTGGGCCAGTGTCTGCGAAAACCGGGAGCAGCCCGCGCAAATCGGGACGAGCCACAGGCCGCGTCCAATCAGTTCACTGGCGAGGGTCCAGGCGATCGCCGATAACCCCTGGAATCGTCACCCCGGGTATGCACCCGTCACGCTATTCTCGGTGATAGGAGCGACCACAGCGAGATTCAGGCCAATATTCGCGCCGCTTCGGTATTCCGACTCCACCCGGTCACCAATGGCCGCTGTTGTTGAACTGCCGCCCGGCCATGTTGTCCACCCGAGGTCCCGGCTCCAGGGCTGCACAGGCCGCAAACTTCAAATGAACATTTCTCGGGCGGTACCGCCGCTAGAAGCTTCAGGATCACACGATCGGTTGCCGCTCTCAATCACCAACACGGGCACGTAGCGCAGGCTGAGGATCTCATGCAGGATATCTGTGCGGGATGCGGAGATTCACGGAGCCGGGAGCCTACGCTGCCATCCCGGTCGCCATCTTGGCTCCTCCCCCCCAATCTTGTCCTTTTTGATTACCAGATTATAAAGTGCAGATCAGCCAATTAGAATGCTTCGTTTGCGGGCAAAAACTGACCAATATTGGACGCATCTTAAGCGTGTCTTAAGCGTTCTGTGAAAGTCAAATGCTGAAGTCTGACAAGGGTGGGGTTAGCTACTTTCTTCAACCTTCTGAAACCTTACGCACCTGGGGGCAAATGTATCAAATTCTCTATTTGCGATTTTCAAATAGCGATTTTTTGAGAATCGCTATTTGGGAATCGCAAACGAGATGTAAGTAAAAATTCACAAATTGGTAGCGATTCCTTGGCATTCCTTAATTGCGATTAGCAAATTGCAAATTGCAATTAAGGAATATCTTCCCATTCATTCCTATGGTGCCAGGAGGCCCATAGGAATGAATGGGAAGACATTCTCAATTAGCGATTCGCAATTAGAGAATCGCAAATTGAGAATAATTTCAAGGGTGCAAGGGTGTCATAAGGACGCCCTGATGCACCCCTGAATTGAGCATGTGTGCGCATGTGGCACACATACATGCCCTAAGGGCATGTATGTGCGCCACATGGCACTTTGAAAAATGCCAAAACGTGCATCTTTCAAAGAAATCGCAAATTACCACCAACTTGAAGTTGGTGGTAATTTGCGATTTCTTAAGGAGAAATCGCACAACTTGGGTGCTTGTTACATTGCATTTAAGGAATCGCAATTTGCAATTCCTTAAATGCAATCGCAAAATAGAGAATCGCAAATTTGCGATTCTCTAATTTGCGATGCCCTTTTGGGACGATACATCCCAAAAGGCCTTTTCCCGTTCGCAAACGGGCCGATTCTGAGAATCGGCCCATTTGCGAACGGGAAAAGGGCTTGATACACATGCCCCCTGGTTCACTAATCTTGGGATTGGCCCAGACCGGAAACCAAAATCAGCCCTGTCTAAATTGTTCAAACCGCCTCACACTGCAAGATGCCCTCAGTAGAATGTGTTACATAGGACGAGGTTTGATCCTGTTTAGGCTCATGGAGGAGGGTACAAGTGCAATCGACATGAAAAAAGGACGTCCCCTCTTGCCAGTCATTAATCCTTAATTCAACCACACATTGATTTAAAACCGTGTGCAGAACATGTATATATTTCTTTGAAAATATTCAGTCAAATTTTCAGTGTTAAAGCACTTCACAAATAATGAAACATTGAGGTTTTACAAAACATGGCATGTATAAATCGGAAAATGACAGAACTTAATTACAAATAAAGAATATATACATCACTGTGAGGATTGTGGTGTATTATATAGTATGGTTGCGCGACCTTACCATGTAATGCACTCACAAAACCATCTTGAGTCCGGTCAGGCTCGTTTGTAAAACCTCTAGCTCATCCCTGAGTAGCTGTGGCTTCGAGCAGCAAGGCTTAACCAAAGGAACTAGTGTAAAGCATTTAGAATCACCAAACAATGAAATAGGAAAGTCTCACAACACAAAAGAAATCAAACACGACTTTATAAAAATAGATTATATTTTTATGAATTTTTAGACACCAAGATAAGCAAAATCCACCAGAGGGTTCCCGAGATTTAGATTTTTAGGTAAAATGTAGATCTAAGCTGCTTAGTACAAAGTGCAAAGAAGCACTGGTAACTGTAAAGATTACAAACGTTTGAAAAGTTTGAAAGAGTTGTGCTTAGCTACTTCGACCTGAGTTTGATGACAAATTTCGACAGGGAGATGGTCAGGGGGGGCAATAAGGAGTAGTTGGACAGTTACTTACTTACCAAAGCAGCCTCAAGTCCCGTTCCACACTTTACAAAAAGACCGCCGTAGACTTCAAGACTAATTTGAATATGGCTGGGTCTAAACTGGGGTGGGTTAGTGAGAAACAGAATGATGGATTAAACCCAGATCTCTTGACTGAGGTTGAGTGGTTGAAAAGTTTTAGCACTACAGCTGTCATCTTGTTGTGTTTGCTTCCATAGTCACAGCGGTGTGTAGTCTAATTGTACAACACCTGTTGCTGCTACTTTGAACAGAAGGGTAGAACGAACATGGCCTAGCATTAACCTAGCCTAAATCACTGTCTCTGGAGCTTGCCTTTGCGCCTTGCTACTGCATTATCTCAATTTACGTTACCTAGTGTGCTGTTTACTTGCAAAAACACTGATGATTTCTGAAGAGTGATCTTGAAAATTCTTTAGGTAATTAGAGATTTAACTCCTATTTACATTTCATGTTTACTTCATTTTGCATCCCATTGGAGCGTTCCCTATTTCCAGGATGTTGTGTGTTTTTAAGTGTAACGTATTACCCTTATTTAAAACATAGTCTGAAATGAATCGTAGCCAAGTCTTTATAAAGGCTATGATCTCACAGTGCCCGTCCAGTAGGTCCAAAAGGTATTCAGAATACATGGTCATCCAATCCTTGGCCTCTCTGCAGAGTGCCCAGAGCAATGGACACATATTCTAATTGCAATTGCAATTCTGTGTTAATATGTGTGAAAGAGGTACACAGTTGACACATTTTTTATGAAGTGGAAGTAAAAGAAAATGCAGTGCTTACAGATGCTTACATGGTCAGTGAGTGCGCTTTGTGTTATTTGGGCTGCTGAAGTGAGTGACCGGTATGCGAGAAAGTGCTTTCAGAAGAGAGTGAAAAGAGGGTGTTTAACTGTAAAGTGATGAGGTGTAAGATATGCAGATGGATGAGGTGTGGAGAGAAAGAGGGCAGACATGTCTAACATACAGTGCCCATAACAGGCATGACTAAAACATTCTGAAGATCAATATTCCTTCCACAGGCCTCAGTAATATTTAATTCACAGTCTCACAATTTCAGAATTGAAAGTTTTTCAATATTCATTATTTACATAAAAATCATTATTGTTACTCATTTATCTGAAACAGCTAACACCCATTGACAAAGCCAATAGTCTGGGCTGGTTTTAAGTGTATATCACTTGTTGCGTTACATATCTGGATGCAATATCAGAAAGCTCAGAGAGGAACCAAAATACTGGTCTTGTGGAACACTATGGTAATCACAGAAATTTTGTTTACATGTTTAAGCCACATTCCTTTTCCAGACTCCCACTTTTTTCATCCAACTTAAAGCCCTGTGTGCACATATTTCTATATGCATGCTTGCAGCCAGCAGCACTAGGTGCTTCCCCAAGCCTGGGTAGAGCATTTGTTTCCAAAGTTTATGCCACACACAGTGCAAGACATGACAAGCACACACTTTTAAGGGCCTAAAGGTATTTCACTATACAATTTGCACACTACAGTACCTGATATATTTAATGTATAGTATAGTGTGGACTGCTGACTTGAATGGGAAAAGATCTCAAATTCCACAATACACCAATGTGCTATGCAACTTCATAATTACAATTACTTTTACATTGTATTTGTTTCTGTGTCAGGAGAAACTACAAAGTGTACTCATTGTAATATCCTTGTGAGTTCTGTTTTTCAAAACTCTGGAACCAGACACACATACATGTGGAATGTTTTAAATTAAGTGGCTTGTTTGAGCTCAGAAAAGCAATGCATGCAGGATCATCTCTTCGAGCAAGGTCCAAGAAAGACAAATACGAGGTTGCTGTAGTAAGACAGGCCTCTAGGGTTAGGATGGTACACTTCGGACATGCTTTACTTTGGCTAGACCGTCATTTCAAGTCTGCAGGAAGATCCCATTGTGCCCACTCCCCTATGCTGTGCCATCCATTGTGTGTCCTCTACTTTTTGCTTTATATCTCTCCTGGCCTTGTGTTCCCTCCCCCAAGTAACGCTAAACAATATGGGCTTCAATTATGAGGTTTTGTAGTAAGGCAGTGCAGCAGGCCTTCCTAATGTGCTGCCCTACAGCAAAAGAAAGGGGCAGGAATGAGCAGTATCTATCAGATACGGCGCACTCCTGTCCATTTCCCCTGTGCCGGTGAACAATGGGCTGCCGTGCGCCAACGCAGGCACCTTTGCACCATTGTGCTAGGGTGCCTGCGTTGCGGGGATGATTATTTTTGTGTAGGAAAGAAAACCTTCTTGCACAAAAACAATCATAGGAGGCTTTTCCTCTTCCTATGTTTGCTGCAGAATGCAGCACACATAGGAAAAAGAAGAACTAGGATAAATAAAGATATTTCTCCTCGTTGTGCCTCCCTTACACCTCCCATGGGGAGGCATACGTTTTTGGCGCTGCCTCAGATCTACGATTTCTCGTAAATCTGGGGCAGTGTCGAAAAACCATGGATGCTGCCAGGAACACCCCCAGCAACACCCATTCTGCGCCCCTTTAACACAGAAAACTGTGTTAAAGGGAGCGATATTTACGAGGCCGCATTAAGCCAAAAAAAGTGGCTTAGTGCTGCCTCGTAAATACGGAGCAGGCTCCTGCGCCACAAAAGGAGACTGCAAGGGGCTGCATATATGAGGCCCTATGTCATTTCCTACTCTGTATCTTACCCCTTCTTGTGTCCCACCTAACAAGTGTCTGGGCCCATTCCTACTCCCCGCTCTGCATCACTCTCCTGTCCCTATCTTTGTCCTTCCCTGTGATCCCCTATGTGTTCCCTTTGGCTTTCCTTTTGCTTTGTCCCACGTCTGCTTCTCCACCTCTCCACTCTGTGTGCAATGGAACGGGATATGGGGCGATGGCCACAATAAGCTACAGCTCCATTGCCAAATAAACGGTTGTATCGATTAAATATTAGTTTCAAAGCAACCGATTATTTATTTATTTATTTATTATTATTCACGCCAATTTTTTCACGAAAGAAATCATTTTATTTGTTGTGTCAACTACAATGTTTCATAAATATGCTTCCAGTGTCCGAATTTGTAAGCAACGCATAAATAAGAATGCTTTGTGACCACTGACTGATAATCACTCCTATAACCAATTTTCTGTTTTGCATTTGGTATTGTATTGTATTGTATTGTAATTG
The DNA here is from genome assembly GCF_964204655.1 of Triturus cristatus. Lineage (NCBI taxonomy): Eukaryota > Metazoa > Chordata > Amphibia > Caudata > Salamandridae > Triturus > Triturus cristatus. The sequence goes on from NC_140594.1 coordinate 824,101,776, forward strand.
CATTTGTATAGCGCTTACTACCCCTAACGAGGCGTCGAAGCGCTTTTTCGGCGAGTAGCACGCTACTCCGGGACCCATAGAGGATTAGTGTTGTGGTATGCAAACATATATTTTTCAGAGAAAGAAAAACGAGCTGGTAGTGTTGTTTTATAGAAAAAATATAATTACTGGTGGGAAATTAGAGCAAAAGGTCTTGGGTTTAAACTTACCAGGCTTTTCATAATGGCATAAACCCAAAATCTCTAGTTGACAGGGGCCCTTTGTCACATAATGTGGCAGTACAGCAAGAATGAAAGGTATTGGCGAGGATTAGATTTCTCCAGCAACAATGAGCACATATTTGGCGGCCTGTAACAAAGAACGCCTGTGTGCTTCATAATGGACATGGAGTGGAAGGGTTTGCCCTGAAAAGGAGCCTGAAAGCTCTGAGGCCATGAAGTGCGGGGGTGGAGGTTTTATACATGCAGGCAGGTGTTCTATTAAGGGTGGCTTTAAGAAGCACACACACGTCAAGGGAGTTGAGGAGCTGGTGAAACCTAAATATAACTCCCTATGGATATTTTCTCCATTCAGCAATTTGAGAGATTTCCATGAATACCCGAGCAATATTAATATCTGCACCTAATCCCCGCATAATCCATATTTCAAATGTTGGCTTCTAGTCAAAATCTCCTACTTTTAGGAGTAAAATATCGAGCTATATTTTTTGGACATATTTATTGTTACTAACACACACAGACACAGACAGACACACATACACACAAACACACACACATACACGCAGACACACACACACTCAAACACACACACACATACATACGCACACAGACACACACACACACATACACACAGACACATACACACCCAGACACACACACAAACACACACACGTGCAAAAACCTTACTTGGTGGAGAGCTGAAGCATTCGCACACCCATATACTTCTTCTTCTTCGGAAGGCTTTTTCCTTGAGGACAGAAGCAAATAGAAGTGAGAAAGAAATATATAAATGTTAATACATTTCTGGGGGACAAGCTACAACTGATTAATATTTTTATAATCGTTATATTGGTAAATGGTCACGTTGGATATCTGTCTGAAAACATTCAGTTGAGAAACATCAAATACACAGTTTTAGATTTCATTCATTTCAACCGTACATGGGCTTGTTTTTTTTCTTTTCTTGTAGTCTGGCCACATTAACTTTCCTATATGTGGTTACAGTACTAGGTTTGTTAGACCCCATTTGGCGGGCCACAGGGCAGACAGGGGCTACAGGGTCACAACCAAAGTGGTTGGGGTCGTTTGTCTTTAGTGTACTGGGGTCGGTCCTAACACGACTGCAAACTGTGCCAAGTACACCCTTTCCACCCTTGACTCTGACGGTTGCGAGGGCGAGCAGGGGTTTAGTGTAGGTAGCGGGAACTCAGAACCCAACAGTCAACCAACAAAGACAATAATATATTGTCAAACAAAGTACGTGTCTTAGACAAATAGAAGCACTTTCATAGCATAGCAGAAAGTAATACTACACACAGACATGGATCTCATTTCCAGGTTCTCCAATACTGCATGCTAGAACCAGTTTGTGTAGCTCTCGCACTACCCCAGGTTCATACATAAAGGGCCTCATTTACGAGGTTAGTGCAGGGCAAGGAATCTTTCTGCGCTGCCCTGCGTCAAAAGAAAAGGGCAGGAATGCGTGGTATCTATAACATACGGTGTATTACTGTCCTTTTCCCCTGCGCTGGCGCACAATGGGCTGCCATGTACCAACATAGCGCCATCGTGCAAGGGTGTCTGCGTTGTAGGGGTGATTGTTTTTGTGTAGGAAGGGACACCTTCCTGCACAAAAACAATCACGAGAGGTGTTTTCCTCTTTCTACGCATAGAATGGGGAAAACACGAGGAGAAATAAGGAAAAAAACAGAATCACTTTAGCATTCTGTAGATTCCAGTCCACAGAAAGTGTCTTCCACAGGCACCCATAGACAATAATGTTTTTTTCAAACTTGTATTTTCAGTGATATGAACACCGAGGCCCTGATTTTATATTAAAAACAGAGCTTTGGACTATACCATTTCCAGCTGAAAGGCAATATTTCTCTCCATGTGTTCCCATACTTCGCTAGTCAAGCAGTTTGGTGCTTTCTTTCCCTCCATATTAAAGAACAGTAGATGTTTCAGCACCCAGGCTAATGTGCTACATAGCTAAATACATATAAGGTCTCAAAGGCGAGACCGATTGCATGGTAAATGTTTGTTGTATTCAGCTTGCAGTGGGGTGACATTTCTCCGCCTTAGCGGAGGAGCAGCCGCTGAAGTCAGGTTCTTCTAAGTGTTCCACACACCAGGAATATGGCGCATTCCTCTCTTCCACCTCCTTACCTCTTGTTTCTGGCAAGCTGATCTCAACCTCTCCCTCTCGAGTGGTAGAGAGTTCTCCTTTTCCAGTCTCTGTCTTTGGAAAGGCAGAGGCTGGAACAGCTTGAACGCAGCATCACCTACATATTGTAATGGTAGATTCAAAGGGGTTCGGTATAGACCTTGACAACCTATCATTAGATCAATTGAGGAGTTTGATTTTGAAGAGTGAAGGGCTCATATGCAGAGGGTTAGAGAGATCCTTATGAGATTTGATAAGTGCAAGTTAGAGAAACTGGGCCATAGGAAAAACTATGATAGACTCTGGGAAGGGTACCACGTTACTAACTCAGGCGGAAGAGCCGTAATCTCATGCTCTCCGAGCCCCTTACCATAGGTTTTCCCCAGATACACACCAGAAGTCAATTTTAAGGTCATATTTTTTATCATTAACTTTGTGCTTTGAAGCTGTTCTAATGTGAAATTATTAAATGCAAGTCAGACAAAAACACTGAACTGGAAACTAACAGCCAACGGGATGGTGCACTAGTTAAAATGAAAATATTTGTGTTTTAAGAAAGCTTCTTCATTCAAGGAGTGCATACACATTGATACTACTTCTGGTCTTTATCTGGCCTTTATCCCTCCTCCATACACATTCTCTTGATGCCTTAGTACCTTTGCGCTCCCTGTTCACTTCAAGAAATATCACACTCACCAATGTTCTCCTTCGAATCCTCAGCCAACTTCTGATTTTATCCTCTCCTTCTTCCAATGTGCATCTTACCCTTGGTTTGTTTCTACCGCTCCTCCTATGCTCCACCCCATCACCTTCCTTTCCCTTATAAACGGCTTACCAGTGCTCTCTCCCTCACCCTCTTTTCCCCCTGCACCCTTCATTTTTGTGAGTGTCTGGTTCATCAGAGGGCTCTCTCTCTTATCTCTACCCTTCCCTTTAATAGGTTCATGACTTAACAGTACTCTAAGGGGCAACTCCTCTGTAATGGTGGAGGAGCACCATCCCACAGACCAGTGCCAGCAGCTGATAAAAAAACGATGATAACACAATGTTTTATCATTTTATTTATGCTGTCTGAGCCTTACAATGAGAATTGGGTGGGGTGGGGCCAGGCATGGCAGGGAGGAGCAGTGTGCACTTATAAGTCTTAGTCTCCTACCTCGCCACCAAGACCTGGAACACCCTCCCCATCTGCCTACGGCAGACCCAAGACCTACTAACCTTCAGGAGGCTACTCAAGACCTGGCTATTCGAGCAGTAGCAGCACCCCTCTCCCCCAAACACCTTGAGACCCTCACGGGTGAGTAGTGCGCTCTACAAATTTCCTTGATTGATTGATTGATTGTGCACTTATAAGTCTTAGGCCAGCCAAACAGACATACCACAGGCTCCAATGCACTGTGTGAGCGGCAAATGAGGCCGCTTGGGTGGGGAGCCTGTGCCTTGAGAGCCCATCCCCTTCCGGCTTGATGAGAGGAGTGGTCCCCAGTGCCACTGCTCCTGCTTCACCACAAGCAGCTACACCCCTGGACAGAATTAGCCCTCTATTTCAGCCCCATTCTCCTGCAATTGCCACTTGTTCTCTTCTATGCCTGACTTCTGATATTGCTTGGCCCATCCATATTGTCTCTTCTACTCTCCATCGGTTGCGGAGTCTTCTTTTCACTCTGTCATCCCGCCACTTCCCAACTCCCTTTCCTGTGTGCATGGGTCACCATTGCCCTCTCCCTCCATCCCACGGGGAAAACACCCGGTGCCTACTGACGCCAGTCCAGGCCTGGGGCATATCATGATGGTATTTTCAGAGTTGAGAGCCTTCATTATGTGCCTGCAGGGCGCAAAGTAAATACATTTAACATGATATTTCCTAGAGATAGTGCTTTATTTTCAGACTGCAAAGATAAGAAAGCTAATACTAACTTTGAGTTATATCAGGGTGAACAAATTCACTTTATGAGGTGAGGCTTATTAAGGGATGAAGAATGCGACCCCGCCCCCCCCAGTGCCTTGAGACCCTTACAGGTGAGTAGTCGCGCTTAACAAACACCTGATTGATTGATTAATTGAATGGCAACAAAAAAGAATTGTGGTTGTTTCGAGGAGAGGCAGACAAAAACAACATGGGGAACTCTACTGTGGCAGTGGGGCCTGACCCGGTGGTTAATTCGTAAAAATAAAATAAGTGCTGGGGCTCTCATCAGGAGGCAGCATGCACCAGCCCATTTCTCTTGTTAGCGCTGCCTAAAACAGAACCAACTACTAACCAAGAAAGTGGATAATGGCCAGAGTTGCCGACTTCGGAGCCGGGGAACCAGGCTCGAGTCTCGGGTTGGCTCAACATCCTGTAATTCTGGGCAAATCACGTAATCTCCCAGTAAAAGAATATGCTCATGAAAAGCTCCAGTGTTGATAATTAAGAGCCAGTGCTGAGCACCGGAAACCACTGGCTCAAATTAAGCACCGGCCTGACCGATTGCCTCAAGCTCGACCGAGCCAGCTCAAAAAATTGCTTTGTGAGACATTGTGGAAATGGAGTATTCACTCCAACACTTATGACACATCAACACAATCTGACTGAATACTGGAGTGACTGGCCACACACCCAGATTTGTGGCTACACTGCACACACCATGCAGTACTGGCTCCTGTGTCTGAAAATTCCTGAATTCAAGCGTGGAGATGTAGCTGTTGTAGGTGATAGGCACCTCCAGGACCTACCACTGGTAAGACAAATGGTTGAGAGAATATCAAGAGAAGGATATTACTATCAGATCCCTCAGCACTTGAAATGGTAAGGATGGGCTTTAATATAACACTGAATGTGCAAAGGGTTTATGTGGGGGACACAACGAACATGGTTTTGCATACATTGGAGGTTGTTTGGGGTTAGTTCTCTTTTTGTAAAAATGTTCTTGCACAGTATTGAGCCTAGTTTCTTTAGTAGATGAAAATACAAACAACTGGCACAAGCTGGTTATTCCCAAGGTTGGTTTTACATAGGGGTGGACAGGACTCGTAGAGTTTCTCTCTGCGAAATTACCTAAAAACTCTGCAAGATTCTGCAGAGTTCTCTGAGTGGCATAGTTCGGTATGTCGCACTGCTCGAGCTGATTTTTAGTGCCGGGAGCTTGTCTGCAAACAGCACCACACGACACCTGAGAGAGCACTACTTCTTTCTGCCCATGAAGTAGAGTTTCTACTCGAGCTGCAGCTTCCTCAACGTGAGCGGCAGCTTTCTCAACGAAAGTGGTAGTGACCTGATGCGACTGCCTGCGTTGAGAAATCTCACCCGGCGTAGGTCTAGCGCTCGATTTTCTCACTCGCCAAATTAATGTAGGAGATCTTTGCTCAAGAAACAAACTCTGCCATGCGGAGGTTGGCAGAGTTTTTCAGAAACTCTGCGCTCCAAGCTAAGTGCGGAGTGGGCAAATCTCTGTATACTTCGCCGGAAGAGCAGAGTTTACCGCCCAATCCTAGTTTTACGTAGGAAATTTGGTGCCTTGACTGATTTGCATATGGCCAGGTCTAAACTGGGGTGGCATGGTGAGCAAAAGAATGATGGATTTAACCCAGATCTCTTGACTGGGGATGAATGTTTTGATTTGTTCTGCATTCCGTCCATCAATTGTGTGTCTTTTGCTTTCTCACCCTAAGTGCGCCAGGTATGTCCAGACGTGGGTCCTGGGCTCACTGTGCCACTGGAATCAAGCTATCCTAGCTGAAGAGGGGTGAACCCCGAAACCGGTCCTAGGATGCTTGTTTCCTGTCCAGGGAGGACCTGGCTTGGCAGTTTGGGCTGGACCGTTCCCATGAGGCACAGGGTCAAGACTGATTTGTATATGGCTAGGTCTAAACTGGGGTGGCATGGTGAACAAAAGAAGGATGGATTTAACCCAGATCTCTTGACTGGGGGTGAATATTTTGATTTGTTCTGCATTCCATCCATCAATTGTGTGTCTTTTGCCTTCCTATTGACGTCCTGTGCTGTTTGGGCCAGCAACGGGAATGTGGACCGGTCAGAAGGTTCTGGTACTTTCATTTTAAATGCTCCTCCAGCTGTGACAAATGGTGCTTGAGAAAGCAAGGGCTTTATTGGTAAGGACACTGCAGGAATTTCTGATGCTTGAGAAAAATGGAGATGTAAACAGAAGAAGCATTGTTAGAGCCAACAGGTCTGGGTTTAATGTGCTTAGGCATTAAAACACAGCAGTAGCACATTAAAGCCACAAACAAACCCAAACTATATTGAAAGCCCCCTAGCCTTCATTACAGTACTGTTTTTATTTCTGCATGAAATGATGGGCAGATGGTAAGGAAGCCTTAATTATTGTCTTTTGTTTCTTTCTACAGCATAGAAATGAAAGCACTATTATGAAGGCCCCATAGCCACCCAAAATTAATTTCACATATACTCAAAACCGAATTGCAATGAAGGCAACTGAGGCTTTATTACAGTCGGCTTTTTTCCTGGCGGCACTGAAGAGAAGATCCTAGAAGGCAGTGATGGGTGGGGGAAAAAAGAAGTGAACCACAGGGAAAATAGGAAGTGAGTGAAAAACGAGAGGAAGATGCATGAGGATTATGAAGCAAACAGGAAAAACAAGGAGTCACACACATGGAAAAGAGGGAAGGGTGAAAGGGAGAAGGAGATGCAGCAGTAACAAAGCAACAAACGGAAAAGAGGGAGTGGTGGAGGGAGGAATAACATGGAAAGACATCCATGGGAAAGAGGGAAGGAGCGGGTGGAACAAATCAGAGATGCAGGAGGAATGAGGAGCGACACAGATGAAAGAGGAATGGTGGGAGGAAGCAACCATTCCATTGGAAGCAGAAATATATACCCTTGGTAGGAAATAGTATGAGATGGGAGAATGTACTCCTCTTAGTCGACAAAGTTTCAAGCCAATAGCTGAAAGACGATAGGCATCTTGCATGCCCCTGCGTGACTTGATAAATCTAGAGTAGTGCAACGTATCGCTAATTGCTGTGTTGCGTTACTCTGCCCCAGGGAGGTGTTCCATGGGTGGAGCGTGGGTATCTCCATGAACCACCAATGGATTTTGGCTCATCCCCAGATTTACCATTACTGGTAGACCTTTGAAAGTATCAAAATGCTACACATCCCCAGGAGAGGGGTAACAAGGAGAAATATCTTTATTTCTTCTTGTTTTTTCCTCCATGTGTGCTGCAGAATAATGCCTCAGGTGCCCCTTCCTGCACAAAAACAATCCTGATTACACGGCAGGCACCATTGCAGCATGGTGCAAGGGTACCTGCATTGGTGATAGGCAGCACATTGTGTGCTAGCGCTGGGAAATGACAGCAATGCACCGTATAATTATAAGTATATTGCATTCCTGCCTTTTCCCAATTTCGCAGCGCAGCAAGGTGACTCGCTGCGCTGTGCGATTTCTTAATAAATATACCCCTAGATTACGTGCCAATGTTTAGTCTATGCCTCACCAGATTGAACCTGGAAAAAGGGTATCTTGAACCATACTCCTTTGGTGATGGATACAGGGCCGGACAGGCCGTAGCAGGCACCGGGCAATCCACCGGTGGGCCGCACGGGTGGGGGACGGTTTTGGTTGCAAAATCGGCCCTGTAACAAAATCTGCCGAAAACCGGCCCTGGCACAGAGCTCGGCGGCACACCCAACCCCCCCCCCCCGGAGGGGGGAGGGCGGCCGAGCACTTTGCCAGGGCCGGTTGTGGTTCTCAGCCCGTCCTGGATGGATATGGAGCCCAGGGGTGGGAGAAAACTACACTGCCAGCGGGATGAATGCCTGGGGTCTTCAGAAGCAGTAAATGTTGGAACTTCTAGCTGGCGCATCAAAATCTTTTTAAATTGGCTATCCTTGGACTGGTCATTTCCAGAGAGGAAGCAGTGTGGTCGGCTTGTACCTACGCTACTAGGACCCTAAAACAAGAACTGGTGATTCTTTAGAGGGACAACCTGAAATAAATACAATATTTAGATTAATGTATTACTCAAAATTAAGAGGGAAGAATACAGTACTTTGTTATCTGGTGATGCTTGGACTCTTTTCTAAGGAACTCAAGAAGCAACTGCCTGAGGTGGACGATAAGGCAGACAAGGCAATTGTATTATTGAGAAATGTAGATGAAGAAAGTAGATGGGCGGGTTGGGTTAGAGACTGCATTGGAAGCAACGTCTTTGGTAATCAGATGATAACTCCAAAGCTTAAGGAATTGCCAAGGGTACCTTAGGCTACCAGAGCAGATAAAGACAATGTTTTCCTAGATCAGTTTATGGTGGAAGTGGTTCTCCCAATGTTATAAGACAAGGAGAGACAGAGGGGTTGGATGCCCAGTAGGACAGTGCAAAAACCCACCAGCAGATGCTGAACAGAATGTCTTTGTGTGATAATGCACTCCCTGTGGAATTGTTTATAAAACAGTTTGGTTGGTCAGATATGATATGGATGTATATGAAACCACTAGGGGCGAGGCATCCTTCCTGGAGGACTTCAACATGGTGAACGTAACCCTTATACACAGAGCAAATCAAGAGAAGACTGCTCATTGTGCTGACCCATCTCTCTGTTGAATGTAGAGTTTAGGGATTTGGGCAAAATATTGCCTATTGGACTATTAGGGTGGTTAAAGGCCAAATTCACATTGATCTGTGAGAGTTTCTACTAAACCTTTTGAACAAGATGAACAGCTGAGGAACCTCAGGGCGTTATAGAATAATTTCAACAGCGTTAAGTAATGAATATGCTACTTACCAGAATGCATCTGTTCTTGGCATGTAGGGCTGCTGACATTCATATCTGTGCATAGATCGCCGCCTAGTGTTGGGTCCGGATGTTTGCACGTTGTTGTTCTGGAAGAGTCTTCGAAGTATCCTGGGATAGGTGACTCCTCCCCTGGACTACAGTGCGCATGGGCATCCTCTCCATCCTCAGATTGTTTTTCGCCATTGTGGCAGTGATGGAGTAGATACAGAAAGTGATGACCATGCTTACAGTAATTCTGAGAGCTGCAGCTGCGACAGGCGCCGGGGAGGAGGGAGGGCGATATGAATGTCAGCAGCCCTACATGCCAAGAACAGATGCATACTGGTAAGTAGCATATTCAGTTCGAGGCATGTGGGCTGCTGAATTCATATCTGTGCATAGAATACATAGCAGTGCCCTCTATTAGTGGCGGCTACCAGTGCCAGCTGCAGCGGTCTGAAAAAGAGTTTTGAGAACAGCCTGTCCTACAGCTGCCTGCTGTTTTGATTGCACATCTACACAATAGTGTTTGGTAAATGTGTGTGTAGTGGACCAGGTGGCTGCTCTACATATGTCATGCAGGGGAATGTTTCCTAGAAAAGCCATGGAGGCCCCTAACTTACGTGTTGAGTGGGCTTGTGGGGGAATCGTTAATGTGCGTTTAGCCTTTTGATAGCAAATTTGAATACATTTAACGATCCATCTGGCTATACCTGCTTTGGAGATAGCGTTACCTTTGTGGTGTGGGGCAAAGGCAACGAAAAGTTGTTTTGTTTTCCTAAAGTGTTTGGTCCTGTCGATATAATACATGAGGGCCCTTTTTACATCTAGTGTATGGAGTGCCCTCTCTGCGACAGTTTGTGGGTTTTGGAAGAAAACAGGCAGTTCAATAGTTTGATTCATGTGGAACTGCGATACCACCTTGGGCATGAATTTGGGGTTGGTACGTAGTACGAACCTGTTGGCGTGAACCTGTATAAATGGCTCTTGGACGGTTAGTGCCTGGAGTTCACTAACTCTTCGTAAAGAAGTGATCGCTACTAGGAAAGCTACTTTCCAGGTAAGGAATTGAATCTCGCATGAGTGCAGAGGTTCAAAGGGTGGACCCATCAGGCGTGTGAGGACCAAGTTGTGGTTCCACATTGGGGCTGGTGGGTGGCTAGGTGGAATGACTCGTTTGAGTCCTTCCAAGAATGCTTTGATGGCAGGCACTCTGAATAGAGAAAGGTGCTGCCTGGTTTGCAGATAGGCTGATATTGCGGTCAAATGGACACGTATAGAGGTGTACGCCAGATTGCATCGGTATAGGTGTAATAGGTAACAAATAATGTTTTGGATGGATGCGTCTAGCGGGTTAATGTCATTATTATTGCAATAAATGACGAACCTCTTCCATTTTGCTGCATAGCAAGCTCTGGTAGTGGGTCTCCTGGCCTCCTTAATGATGTCCATACAGTCAGGTGGCAGGTTTAGGTAGCCAAACTCTAGGACTTCAGGAGCCAGATAGCCAGGTTCAGCTGTTGCGGATCTGGGTGCTGAATCTCTCCATGGTTCTGCGTCAAATGCTCGGGTTTGACCCGCAGCCTTTGATGCGGCACACTCAAGCTTTCTGAGAAGACTGGCCAGTCATATGGGTTTAGAGGTTTGTTTGTATTAAATGGATGGAAAAGGAAATTAATTAACCTAGGAGAGTCACATATGAGTGGGGCATAGCATATCAGATGTTTCAAAGCTGGAGGGGATCAAAGGCTGGGATCTGATAGGGATATGAAAAGACTAGTGACAGCTGGGATGAACAGGAGATATACACTCAACTGCAGAGTCTTCATGTGGTAAAGTATGTGGGAAATGTAAAAATGGGTCGTGAAGAGGAGGCAAGATGGCGCCGTAGCGAGTTTCCCTGATATCCACCCCCGCAGCGTTCCCCTTTGAACTCAATGATCTGAGACCCCCCCCTCTGAGGTTCCCCCTACCTTAACTCTCCATGGTTCTGACGATTTGGGGGGTTCGCGAGAGAGGCCTGGGCGGGTCTCCCCCAAATGGATGGTGCAGAAACTGCTTGTTAAAAATTTCGGATCGAGCGAGGCGCTGGGAAAGCCTCGGCTTCTGCTGACGGCAGTTGCCGGCTACGGGAATCCCGACGCTGGAGCGTGGCAGCTAGGCAACGCAGACGCTGGGACTCTCATTGCTCACTCCACACATTCTACGGGTCGGATGGCGGCCCGCGGTGCTCGGAGCAAGACGCGCTCCCTAGCCCAGACACCGGCAATCCCTGGATCCGTACCCACAGAAGCAAACAAGAGGACTGAAACCGATAGGAAGCTTGCAAATAGTGGTAAGAATGGGGGAAAAAAGAAACGATTAAAAACCCCTTATCTAAAAATTCTCTAACTGCGGACTCAAATAAAAAACAGCTTGCTATCACTAGTTTGTTTCCATCTAAAGACATACCTGTCTCTGCAAAAAACATAACTCATCTAAAAGACATAGTTACGGATGGTTTGACTGCTACAACTTCTCCTATGAATGATAGCAATATAGCTAATGTAGCCAACTCCGGAATACCTGGTATAGACCCTCCCAGCCCCAATACTATCGCTACTGACATTCAGACGGAGGCCAGAGATGAGCGGCACTCATGGGGGTCCAGTGGTGAGACAACTGTCATGGGTTTGCCAGAAGTATATACAAACATTACAGAAGCTATAGTTAAAAGCCCTAGTCCTGATATGGCTGCTCCATGCAAGACTCCGAGTGGAATGTTAGAATCCCCCACTTATCATAATATCGCTGGCAGTAAAAACACGATGCTACCGCTACACCCTATCCCGGAAGGAAAGCACATACCTAGGGGGGGTGCTCAGGAAACAGGATCTCTCTCGCCAGACCCTTAGAGAACTACTACTCGTTAAACGAAGACACTGTAGACTCTGACAATTCAGACAACTCGGCCTCTAGTTCGATCTCCGACGTAGAACGAGATGGTGATACATCTACAAGTCATTACAGTCAGCAAGAGGGTGGGGGAAAGAAACTACCCAGGAGAGCTAAGAGACTCTCTGAGAAGAAAAAAAGTAACCTGAAACGGAGGTCGATGGAGGTCGGGGACCTTGGCTGGGATTATTCTGATACACACTCCTTATCGTTTAAGGATGTAACAACCTCAAAGGAACAACCGCAGAACACGTCAGCGCTCGGACAGGTAGATATATGTATTCCTGCTGACCCCGGAGAACCGTCCCTATCCTTAATACTACAGTCTCTGAAGGCTTTCCAAGATGAAGCTAAAGCCGAGAGTCGTCAAGCACGTTTGGTCTCTAAAAAAATACAAGGCTCCATCAGAAAAGTCGGTAAAACCTGTACTGAGATTGTCGAAAGATTAAGCCTACTAGAAATCGAACTGATCTACTCGAAGCCTCTGTCGAAGGTCTGAAACAAAACTCCACTTCTCAAGAAAAGTCTATGAACGATGTAATGTGGAAATTGGAGGAGGCAGAAAATCGTCAACGCCGTAACAATCTGAGACTTCTTGGAATTCCAGAGAATAGCGAGGGAGGAGATATCAGGAAATTTGCCATTAACCTCCTTAAAAGCTCTCTACCGGAACTGTCACAATGGGACTGGGACAAGGAAATTCAGCGGGTCCATAGATTCCCTTTAAATATGTCTAAGCGACGCTCAGCTGAACCACAATATCCCAGAGCGATTTTAATCTTTTTTGGGAACTTCTTGCTCCGCCAATCAGTGTTTGAACTAACAAGACCAGATAAAAGAAGGAACTGGGAGACTTTTTCATATTTTGTTCGTCCAGATTTCGCCCATGCTACTGTAGAAAGAAGGTGGCGACTTAGGCAGTTGATTACACCCTTCCAGAAAATTGGCGCCACTGCTTTTTTGCAAAATCCTGCGAAACTCAAAATTAATGTTCAAGGGTAGTATCATTATTTTACTTCTGAAATTCAGCACCCAGAAATTCTTAGATGAAATCACTGCTGGTCAAAAGAAAAAATCTTCCTGAGAGCAAACTTATGTGTCCAGGGGGTGAAAAGGGGAAAGAAAAAGGTTTTAAAAAAAAGGGGGGAAATATATACAAATGTTTTTTGTGGGGAAAGAAGAAAGGGAAGGGGGAAAAAAAAAAAGGGGAGGTGCAAAGGGAAGGAAAAAAAAAAGGGGGGCTCTATCATCTAAGCTTACGGATCGCGGCGGGGGTTGGGTGGGGACAGTTCAGACGTCATCATAACAGGCTCAGGATTGAGCCTAATTGCCTATATATTGGTGGGGGTGGGGGACTCGAGGGAGGGTTGGGAGGAAACAAGCTCAGTACTACAATACATATAAATTGCGAAGGTAAAGCTTTTAGCTGTAAAGGACATCAGATCAAAGAACACAGGAAAAAAGTGTTTATAGAAAAGATAAAAATGCTCTTAGCAGGGAAAGCTAAAATTTTAAGATGGATAGGGTAAAGATTCTGACCATTAACATTTGTAGTCTCAATGACGAGAGAAAAAGGCACAGAGTGGCTATGGGGCTACAATCTGTAGGGGCAAATATCGCCTGTATCCAGGAAACACATATCGAGGGATCTGATATGCAATTGCTTCATAAACTCGGCTTTAAACTGATTACTGCCACAACACAAGGGGTTAGAACTAAGGGTGTTGCTATTTTAGGGAAGATATATGGAACACAATTTAACCGCTCAAAGGCTGATAAACACGGACGATGGGCCATCACAGAGTGTCTCTTGAACAATGGATCTGCAGTAGTTATTTGCTCAATATATAATAGCATCAGTGACGATCCTGATCTCTTGGATCATATTTCTAACGAGCTCGTCCACTGGCCACTCCCGGTAATAATCTGTGGAGACTTCAATCTGAATTTACCGACTGATTGGTCAGATGATTTATGTTTTAAATACAAAGGGAGGAAGCCTAGAGTCTTTCAAGCATTTAAGAATCTATGCTCGACCCACGGTCTTATCGATATTTGGCAAACTAAACACCCGGACGATCCAGGCTAGACGAGACCTAGGGTACTCTCTGATCACAACCCTCTTTTATTAACTATGGAAATTCCTGTAGTTAAAATGAACACTAATATATGGACATTTGAAAGGGCACTATTAATTAACGAGACGTATTGTGAGCTCATGCGACAATGGATCCCTAGATTTCTAGCCGAGAATATTGGTAGCGCGCCAATTGAGATAGTCTGGGATGCTCTTAAGGCCGGGATCAGAGGTGAAACTCCGATTTTCATTATGCGCTAACAAAAAAATCAAACACGAGATGGCAGTATTGCAGAATAATGTCATAACCGTGGAAGAAGGCCTAATTAAAGCTATCCGGGAGGGAAGGGAAGTCGAAGAAGAGCTTAAACAGATCACAATTGCCAAGAATCGTGTGATCGAGATATTAACAGCTAAAGCTATTGACCAAGCCTCAACATATAAAGAAAATATTTATGAATTAAGTGAACAGGTAGGGCACCAGTTAGCTGTGCGCACCCGAGAATCAAACACTGCTAACCTTATCAAGGCTATCAGAGATCCGGAAGCCGGTCTCTTGACAGATCCTGACGCAATTAGGATTGCGTTTCATAAATATTACCAGATTCTATACAGGAAAACTCTCATACACCATAATATTCACGATGCAATTAATGAATACATAAGACAAGATGATTACATGAGGCTAGAGAGCAATGATGCTGATAGTATGGATGAGATCCCAAAATGGGAGGAAATCCTCCTCGCATTGAACAGCCTTGCTATAGGTAAAGCGGCGGGTTTGGATGGAATTCCTACTGAATTCTATATTAAATTTTCTTCACAAATGAAAGATATACTGTCAGAGCTAGTCGCTCATGTATTCCAAGGGGGACGACCCCCGGGATCTTGGTCTATGGCTAAAATCGTAGTCTTTTTAAAAAAACATAAAGACGCTACAGAGTTAGGGTCCTATCGCCCTATCACGTTAATAACTAGCGACTCCAAAATCTACTCGAAGTTATTGGCTACAAGATTGGCTCCTAACATACATAAATTAGTCTTGGCTAGACAACATGGGTTTATCCCAGGAAGGGGCACCACCGATCATATCCAGAGAGTAATCTCATTATTTGATTGGTGCGAGGTTTCAGGAGCTTTTGATAGGGTCTCCTGGAAATATCTCTGGACTGTCATGGCTAAAAGTGGTATAGGGGAACCCTTTATCAAAGCAGCACAGATGCTGTATAGGGAGCCAACTGCAGTGGTCATGGTGAACGGGTCAATATCAGAATCCCTGCCAATAACTAGAGGGACAAGACAGGGATGTCCATGCTCACCTCTTTTATTTGCTATATACATTGACCCATTCATACGGAGACTGGAGAATATCGCTAGGATCTCACCTGTTTGGGTAAGGGACCAAGCTACAAAAATACTAGTATATGTCGATGACATCGCTGGGTCACTAGCGACCCTGCGAACTCCATCAGGGCGATCGTGGAAGAAGCGAAGATTTTTGGGGAAGTGTCAGGCTATAAATTAAATCAAGCCAAAACCCAGATTATCTCCAACAGCAAAATATGCCTGATTGACTCACGGGTGACCGAAAAAGCTAACTACCTAGGAGTGAGCATAACCTCAAAATTAGAAAACCTAGTTGATGATAATATCTCTCCTTTAATACAACGTACCAAGAAGGATATGATCCGCTACAACAATCTTCACCTATCCATTGGAGGTCGTTGTAATTTAATTAAAATGCTTATCTTGCCTAGATTTCTATATCTCTTTAGATCAATCTGTTTGGAGTTCGCCCCGCAAACATTCAAGAATATGGACAGTATGTTCAGTAGATTTCTATGGGGGTACAAGAAACCACGAAGGGCATTACGAACCATCACTTTACCTAGAGATAGAGGAGGACTGGCACTGCCCAA
This sequence comes from Triturus cristatus, assembly GCF_964204655.1. Classification (NCBI taxonomy): domain Eukaryota; kingdom Metazoa; phylum Chordata; class Amphibia; order Caudata; family Salamandridae; genus Triturus; species Triturus cristatus. Next base: position 824,117,830 of record NC_140594.1, read on the forward strand.
TCTGAAATTATGCTATTGGGTTACCACCTTAAAATTTTGCGTCGGTTTACTCTCTTCGATAAATAATAATAACGAAGGAGATATCCCAACTCCACAAGAGCTACTGCTAGGAAATGAATCTAGCGGCTGCTTATGGCGTCATATGAACGATGGTTACTTTAAAAAAGTGAGATTTAAGTCAATAACGTGTATCTATAAAATCTGGAACTTTGTACGGAAATTAGCCGGTATTGGACGATTATCTTATTACACTCCAATTCTCAATAATAGTAATCTCCCCGGGATTTTTAGCGACTCATATATGGAAAGGTGGATAACGAAAAGAGTTACACAACTTGGTTATTTATATACCATATCCGGAATCAAATCTTTTGGCGAATTGCAGACTGAATTTAATTTAGACCACCGGGATTTTTGCAGATTCGAGACTTTCTTTTGAAGAGAGGGGGGAACGGGTCAAGATTCCTAACAGTCCCATTAATTGAGAATTTATTAAACAACTCTAAAATCAAAATTGGGGAAATTTATGAACTATTAAATTTTTGTAACCCAGATGATATGGATAAATATATATGTAAATGGCAGGGTAAACTTGGGATATCGGCTGAAATCGTTTAATTTTCATTTAGCTTATATCAGTCTAGTTTTATGTCAATCAAGCTTCAGGCTCAATTCTATAAAACTTTTTTCTTCTTGTATTATACCCCTTATAAAATAGCTAAATGGGGTTCAGGGAAAGGAACTACGTGCCCCAGATGCGCGCTACCCAAAGCTGATAGTATCCATATCTTTGCCACCTGCGCGGTATTATCGAATATTGTGAATGATATCTCCACCTTTCTTTCCGATGTTTTTAATACAAGAATAGAAATTTCTATTGCAGAAATCATGCTGGGCACGTCAAATGCTATACGACCTAAACCTATGCATGGGTTAATATTCATTGCAATGGCTGTTTTTAGACTGTGTATTGCTTCAGCTTGGTTAGATACCAATGCCCCGGCGTTTCAACAATGGAGATCTCGGTTTTTAGCAATTTGCAGGCTAGAAGTAGCTATATATAAAAGAAAGGGCTATATCAAACGCAAAAAAGGGCTGGCAATCTGGGATCCTCTTCTACGATGGCTACAAAGATAATGCATATTATGTTCATTTTTTTTGCTGAAGTCTTTATCCATTTTAAGTCGTCCAAAACTTATTATGCTAAGATAAAAACTGTTATCTGTATGTATTGGATTGTTCTGAGCTAGGGTGGGGTTCATTATTTGTGGGGTAAATAAAAACGATTAAAAAAAAAAAGGGAAATGTAAAAACGTTTGCTTAACGTGAAAAAAAAGAGTAATACTAGGTCTTATTACGATACACTGTTGCGGTTTGGAACCGCCCAACCTGAGGTTGGCGGTTCCGACCTCAGGATTAAGATGTGATCGCACATAGGGCAGTCACAAATATCAATTTTTCAGTGGGCAAAAAAGGCCAGTAGCACAAGCTTCCATTGAAAAATGGATGTTCGTGAATATCCCTGCACCGTGTGGCAGGCACCATGCTATCCGTGCTACACAGTGCAGTGATGTTTAAGGGGACACCATAGGTGCCCCAATGCCGGATAGCGGTGAGCCAGATGGGGAAGGGGGCCCTGTTAGGGGCCCCGAAAGTCAATTTCCGACAGCCTGTCCATGTCGGAAAGGCTGACATGGAAAGGCTGTTGGAAATCCGACATTGTAATCTCGACAGCAGAGATGGGGCTAGCCCCGTCGTCATTCAAGGGATTATAATTCCGTTCCCCCCTAGGGTTTCCCTCCTAACACCATCATCATAATATGGTGGTCGGAGAGAAACCCTAGATGTCAGGTGGAAAGCCTCCAACAGACTGTGGGATGGCTTTCCGCTCGACATCCAAATCTGGCCCAATATTTTTTGTTATATATGAATCTAAGTTATTTTTTTATATTTATTGTAAATGTAGAACTAAAGAAAAATGCTACAGCTCTATTAATTTATTTGTAAAATAAATCTTTAATGTAAATATATTAAATTTAAGTAACTTATTTTGCTGAAGGTTAAAATGTCAAATAAATTCTCACCTAAATATTAATTTACATTATGTATTAATAATGAACAAGGATGCATAAAATTAATTACATTTAATGTAATTATATTTTAATAAAATCTAGTGTTACATTCATTTTTACATTTAAAAAAGTTATTAAAATATGTATGATTAATTAGTAAACTTGTACTATTTTTCTGTATTGTTTAACAATGAATTATAATTATTTATATTCTGATCTAGATTAAATAATTTAATTTAATGTACCATTATTTCCTAAGGGGTTTAAATTTTGGTTTAAATTTTGGTCTCTAACTCCATTATTTTGTATGGAAGGGTGTTGCAGTACCAGTGGTTGGCTATGTGCGATGCTGAATTTACTTAATTTCTAAGTTGAATAATGAACTACTGTTTTGGGTCCCTTTCAGGCTGTAGTAACTTTAGCAGTGCAGTTTGTGAATAGCAATGGACTTACTATTTTGTGGGATGGTGGATGTTGCTCCCTAAACTGTTCCCTGAGCCTTACTAAACCCCATCTTACTCCTCCCTAATATCCTCTCCTTTAGTTGTAAATATTCTCTATTTTCCAGCCATTCCTTGCTGTACCTACTACAAAAACCTTTACTACAGTGGGAGACTCCATAGTCAGGGTGAAGATCTCAATACAAAAAACAGAAAGGAGAGGTGAAGGCAGAAATTCTGCACATTGGTTTGTGAATAGCATATTGTGGTACTACAATACATACTACAAAATGTAGTTTGTGAACAGGCCCCCTAGTGGCTTGGCACTGTGGTTGAAAAGTGTCAAATGCAGGCCAGCTTAGACGCGAATGTGTGGAACTGGAAGAGTATGTTGAATTGACCCTGTCATGTTTTAACACCAGAAACTACTATTTCACATGTGACCCCTTTAGTGAACGCTGTTCTCACACTAATGCTTGACACTGCATTGTGCTTTAGTTCATTGTATGACTTGTGTGTGATTAAATTGGAAGGAAATTAATAAACATATTTTTGAAAACGATAACACAAGTTACTACCTGATCAAAAATATTTTAACCTACCCAGGAGTTTGGAATACATTTTAGTATCTGGCATATGTTTGCCCTTGTGACACACGGATGTGCTCATTTTTCATGAGCTAATCACCTTAGCCTAAAAAAGCTTCTATTACCGATGTCGGGTCTTTGGACACTAACCCATCTGAGGTAGACCTTTTTCACTTGTTATAAATTCTGTTACAACCCCATCTATGAAAATACTAAGACCATTCTGCATATCACAGTTTTTTTTTTAGAATTTTATATAGTGCGAACGCGACTCGAAGGTATCTGAGCGCTTTACATGAGCACCAGTTGTGTTACAGATGGACACATTCATTTTGCTAGCCACTGGAGATTAAGTGATTTGGCCAGAATCACAGAATGTTGAGCGTCCCTACTGAGATTCGAACCCAGTTCCCCAGCTCCAAGGTTGACCGCTCTAGCAATTAGACCACAATCTCTCCCCTAACTACTTTTACAGATGTTCATCTGTAAATAAGCATGTCTGAATGTACACTTTTGTTGGGAGCAGTCAATCTAATTTGATATGCATGTGTGAAGTGACGAAACGGATTAGTCTAACTTCGAAAGGGACTTTTAAACTTTCATTATGCTGGAAATGGCACTTTTTTTCTTTTTCAATGTAGTGAGAAAACACCGCCACAGAGATATGAAACATTTCTGTCTAATTACACCGAAAGTGATCTTCTATTGAGAACGTGCACGAAAGATCAGACATCCCACAATTACCAGAATTACTTCCTACTAATGTGATTTACTTACCACAATCAATGAAAAAATTAGATCCTGTATTACCATGGTGATTGATACGACTATAATAACTATTATAATGACTACATTAAAACACACTAGATATGTCATGTTGGTATTCTTTGAAGCTGTTAACAAACTGCCATTTGTAGAGTTGGTGAAATTGTAATAGTTTTGTCATATGTTACAAGTTCTACCAGTAGCCCTTTATTCATATTTTGTCTTTTGAGCTTGACTAGATAATTTCTTGCTTGTTTTCAAAGAAAGGTTTCTGAAATCTTTGTAGTGCAGGAATTTTGATCAACTGGAGCACCAACATCTATGAACCAAATGCACCACAGCACTGATTCTACAATTCAGAGCAACATGGAAGACCAGGCATGGTACCTGGAAGAGAGGGGGTCATGGAAGGTGGTGAAACAGGAATGCCCCCTGTAAGGAATGAGGGCACGTACTACAGCCTGGACTGACCAAACTGTATGTGTATCTGCTATCCTGAGTTTGTATTGGCTCTGTCAGCACACTAATCTGGTGTGTGCACTGTGACCTAGCCCTATCCATGATAGGGACAAGATTCAAAACCTGTTCTGTGACCTGGAGGGTGCAACATGCATGCCCTAATAATCAACATGGGACTACTGTCCATGTTTTGGGTTAAACACATAGAGAGGAGTGTGGCACTGACACTGGGGTTTGAAATTATCAGTTTTGTCCAGACCTTTTTCCTGTGTCTTAGAGCAGTGTGGGCTACTGACCCCACTGGTGTAAAGGTCTGCTTCAGGGTGACCTACAGACCCCTGCAATGTAATTTTGTGTGTGGGCTTGGAGGGTGAATTCATAGCACATGCATGGTAACCAAACTATACATGGTGAGAGTATGAGTGATGGGCACAGAGAGGCTCTATTTTGAATGGATCCAGGCTTAGCATGGCACAAGTTGGAGGGTATTTTACAACACCCACAGGCATTAGAAGTGTATTAACTTAATTCCTGCAGCTGGAGGGAGAAGACCCAGACGCTGAAGCGAGGGAGGATGGAGACAGGTTTACCCTTTGAAACTCTGCAAGGTCTTTTTAGTAAGGGACTGCTGACTAGATTTTCATGAGCACTGACATTTGATGACAGTTGGGAGAGGGGTTGAGTCAGTACATTTCTGTTGTTAAAGGTGGGGAAGTTTTCAGGCAGGACTAGTCCTTATGTTTTTCCCTGATTGCTGCTTCAGAAAGGCTGATGACATCCAAGTGCAGTGACAATATTCATTATACCATTGCTTTTGATAGTCCGGCTTGTTGTTATTATTGTCATTTGACCCGTTTGAGATACACATCAAGATTCCGTAGGAAACCTTGCCTTTTATGGCCGGGTTAGTACCCTGCAGCACCGACTCGACCGCTCCTAGCCCTGAAGAAGCCCACAAGGGTGAAACGAGTTGGCTGTTTTGCATTGTTTACCTGCATGAATAAAAGGATTGACAACAGCATTTGAAAAATTTGCCTCTGTCATTGTGCTCTTTCTCTGTGACATATGGACTAATCCTAGGACTATGGTTTAGATGTCTCTGTATATGTGCCTCTCTTATCTCTGTGTTCACATATTTAATTCAGGACCACCAACGGTGGCTGATCTTTAGAGGTGGGAATTGTGCACGAGTCTCTTTAGGAAACAGTAATTAAGTTTCCAACATACTTTTGCGTAACATCGGTAGTGGTGCGGCATCATATACCCTGCCACCGTGGGTCTGTGTGTCATAATCCCATATTCTTAAATGAGCTTGGGCTCTTGAACACACCCATTATTAGTCGATTTTCGGGATAGCAAACTATTGGTTTTTACTGGTTTAAAAGTGCAGATTCCTAAATATTAGAACGTACTTGATAGTTCCGAAAAGATCGTTTTTGCTAGTCTGTGGGTAGATGAGCCCAGTAGCAACTCAAAGGGATGGTGCAAAATTATGGTATAACAAGATCACTGTATATGTGCAGTGTACGGCTTCACTTATCATTACCTGACTTTTTCTCCTTACCTCTTCTATCGCTTTGCTAAAACAGTGAATATAGCACCTGGTTATCTCATACGGGCACTATACATTGAACTCGCGGAATGGTAAGCCAGATTCTGCAATAAACACAATGAATGTTTTTTCAAAACAGTAGCGTTTTTAGGAAGGCCAACGAATATAGCTTTTAATGCAAAAAAAAATGCGTTCAGTAACAATTTATTACAGAATGTAGCAATTAATGCAGTTATTGGCGATATGTTTACATATTGCAAGGAGTACGAATTTGCACTAACAGGGCCAAAGGTGCCTTTGGGACAATTTTGTTATATATAATTTTTTTGGGTCCTTACAATCTTTCAAAAATATCAAAATGCCAAGGAAAGCGTGTTTCAAAAGACAGGATTGAATGATGTAATATAACCACCACGTTTGTGCTACATAGCACTCAGAAGTGTCCCCAAGGTGCAACTGCAGGGTGATTAATTGAATAGCATATTTGAGAGATGGATCTTTCAGGCGGCTGTGGCCAATGCGTTATATCACATTAATTTGCTTGTTTCTTTATACACAGAACATTACAAAATATTGCACAGATAACTGGGAATATAAAGGCCGCGAACATACAATTCTAGCAAGGATTATGTTTTAATTAAACATGCACTCAATGCACTGATGCTTCGTTTAGTCCTTCATTTTATTAATGCTTTATTGGGCCAACTTACAGGTTGCCAAGAGTTGTCGATTATTGCAAATTCCAAACTTCTGGCACTGTTTTTCAAATATTACTACCTTTAGTTCAACACAGCCATTGATGGACTGATCAACTGTTCACAAGTCCATCCCAGAAATGTTTTCTTTAGTGGTGGCTGTATTGTGTTTGCTGAGTTCAGAGAGAACTGTTCGATGCAAACTATTGTGTGTCTGTATGGGTGCATTCTTACTGTTGTTGTTGTTTTGTTTGCTTGTTTGTCAAGAAATGTGGGGTGCCCAGCAGCAGGATGGAACAGCGATAACTAGATGGGCACATTGAAGTGTGAGGTCTCTGTACCTGATCAACATTAACATGTTGCAATATTTGGGTGCAGATAATGGGCATTCCAGGCTTCGAAACCCAGGAGAAATGTCAACCTCACTTGAAAAAATGTGTTAATTGGTCTTACGCCCTACCACTTTCAAATTCCACCAGCCGCCAGTGGCACTGGAATGGACAGTCTGTTATTGTACCTGTTGTTTGATTGTTGAGTTCGGAGCTCTCAAACTTCCTGGCAGGCCTTTCACTGCTTGCCCTCGCTACCCTGTCAGTCAAGTGTAGAAGGAGTGTACCTAGCTGAGTTTGCAGAACCACAGCAAGACCAACCTCAGAATACTAATAGGCATTGATATCATCCCATGGTTGAAGCCTAGAAGCGTCTGCATGCCCTGTCTGCAGATAGATCATATTACTATCAAGAAACTTTTAGGACAAAATACTAATATCAAGAATACACTATTAAGAGGTTCTTATAAATATTATCATTAGGTCACTGTAATAAAAATGAAAAATAACGATAAAAAATGCATTTTGTTGTCGATTCAAGAAGTAATAAGGTTGTTAAAAATCTTAGCTATTACTGATAGGGATAGGTGTAGAAACTTGTCAGCCTTTGAGAGACTGTCATTTGTCAAATTGATCCAGTGCTTGAAATGGAAAAATAGAAGTGCAAGCACTCTGGGCCAGAGTACCTGCTTGTTACTGAGAAGTGCTGGTACTCTTCAATTAAAAGTATTATATTTCTCTTGAGATGTGCCGGTACTCTGCCTCTCAAAATAAAAAAGTGCTGGTACTCAGTACTGGACTTTACCGGCCCATTTAAAGCACTGAATTGATCTCAAAGTAAACATGTACTTAAGGAGAAGTAGCGGTCCCCCGAAAAAGGCAGGTTTGGCATCCCAGTATGTTACCATCAAAGAATGTCCATGCTTATCTTAAAGGCATGCTCCTGCAAGTTTACTGAGAAGCATGTAAAGTTTAAGATTGGAGAAGTAATTTTCAGTTTTTGCACATGGTGGCAACAAGTAACCACGCATTGGTAATACAAGGAGATTTTAGCAGCAATGCCCCGTTCTGACACATGATGGCAGCAAGTAACCACACATTGGTAATAGAAGGAGATTTGAGCAGCAATCTCCAATTCTGACACATGGCGGCAGCAAGTAACCACACATTGGTAATAGAGGCATATTTGAGCAGCAATTTCCAGTTGTGACACATGGTGGCAGCAAGTAACCACACATTGGTAATAGAAGCAGATTTGAGCAGCAATTTCCAGTTGTGACACATGGTGGCACCAAGTAACCACACATTGGTAATAGAAGCAGATTTGAGCAGCAATTTCCAGTCCTGACAATGTGGCAGGAAGTAATCACACACTGGTAACATAAGATAATTTGAGCAGAAATTTCCATTCCTTACAGATGACGGCAGCAGGTAAACGTAAATGTAATTTATAAACGATCGTAGAAAATAGATATTCATTTTCTTCATCCAATTTAAAGTATTATCATCGGGTATTGGCAATTCACACCAGAAAACGATGTTCGACTAGTAGCTTTATTAGCCCCAGTTGACAGTTCTAATAAAATCTTTATGATTTCTGTCTTTCACCTTTTTTTGTTGTTGTTGCATATTTATATAGCGCGAACTGGACCCGAAGGAATTGGAGCGCTTTACATGAGCACCAGTTACGTTACACAAGAACACATTCATTTCTGGTAGGCACGTGGAGATTAAGTTATTTGCTCTGAATCAGAGGATACTGAATCGACCCCGAGGCTCGAACCTGGTTCCCCCTCTCCAGAGTCGGCAGCTTTGGCCGTTAGGCCACATCCACTACCTTCTGGTTTCAACTAAAACCATTTTACCTCTCACCACCACATTCCTCCCCTTCCCACCCGCTACTCACCCAGAACTATGAAGCAGCCTCCTCAACATCGATAATCATGTTACAAATGCCCAATAGAACAATAAATAAATGAATAAATACATCGACATAAAAAGAACTTGCACTTGGGGATTCCGAGTTTGCCAAATCTTCTGAGTATATGTAAATCAGTCTTTAAACTCTTCAAACTCACATTTCTTCGCCTTGAACAAATGAAATAAAAGCTATGACATATCATTTCACAAATAGGAGCTTACCTTTAATCTGGCGATCGTGAGATTCTGCCAGAAACTGGCGAATTCGGTCTGAGGGGATCGCAAAAGATATTCCAGCAGTCACCTTCAAGGTATTTATTCCTATGACTTCTCCGTCCTGCAGGGGGCGCAAGAAATAATGTAAACGAGCTCCGTTTTACACATTACATGGTCAAGAGGATGTCTTAGCACTCAAGAGTTGAAAGGTTAACAGTCCTAATAAAATACAATTAGGGTTCAATCACAATTTTGTGATGACGTCCTAAATCCACGAAAGTAATAGTTAAAGAAATGAAGGTGGCTTACCCCATCCAGCAGCAGGAAAACTAGAAACAAACCAGCTTGAGAGATGATTTGCTAAAGTGAATCCCTGTAATGATAGGCCGGCGGGTTGTAGAATGACATCTATTGGCAAAACTACTATATGCGTCTTTGGAGACAAAGGGGCAGATTTATGTTCCCTGGCGCATCCTTGCAAATCAGCATGGATGTGCCAGGGAAGATGCGTCACGAAAGTTTACCCTTGCGCCACAATAGATGTGTCGCATTTACAATGCAGCGCATTGTGGCGCAAGGATAAACAGTTGCGTGACGCATCTGATGGCGGAAGGTTGGCGCATTGCTGGAGTTGCGTCGCAAGCGCGACGCAGCTCCAGCAAGGCTCGGGGGTGCCCTATCGTTACAATGCTGCGTCAATCCTTACGCCTGCTTCAAGCAGGCACAGGGTTTTGACGCAGAATGGCCGGAAAAGTGACTGAGTGAAATCTTGTTCCTGCGCCAGAACGTCCCCCCCTGTGCAGGTACGCCCACATGTGGCGCAAGCTTGACAACGTGACGCATCTCCCTAGATGCGTCACGTTGTAAATGGGGTGCAACATGGCGCAGGGTTTACGCCGCCGCTGTGTCACAAAAGTGACGTAACGGCAGCATAAAAGTGGCGCAAGTCCGTTATAAATCTGCCCCAAAGAGTTGCACCCGCCAAATAACTCCTGGGGGTAGATATACTAAGGGTTGACGCAAAGCAGCGCAGCAAATTGAGGGGCATATGTACAAGCCTCTATCATCACCGGAGCATCACTTTTTTTTTAATGCTCTGGTGGCATAGCTGCATTTTCCATATTTCCGAGGAGGTGCTAAGCCAATTAATGTGGCTTAATGCCACCTTGTGAATATGCCCCTTTCCGCAACAGTCCTCTGCGGCAATGGGGCGTGCAATGGGTGTTGCTGTCAGCGTTCCTCTGCAACACTCATTGCTTTTTAACGCTACCCCATATTTACAAGGCTAAGGCTGCGCCAAAAACAGCGCCATTCTAACGCCATGGATTACCAGGCGTTAGAACGCGGATACGAGGAGAAATTAGTGGCTCATAATATGTGTATGTTAAAAGTATGTTCAAAGAACTTGTCACTGCAAGGTTAATGTGTTCAAACATGAAGCTTAATGCCAGTGTAGGAAATTTAAAATAAGCAGGCATCTATGTAAGGCCCTGGGGAACTTAGGGGCAACTGTGTAATGTCTGTGACGAGTATTGCCTTATCCCTCTGGAACCCCATGGACTAAGAGCTGTAAAGTCAAAAAACTGACATGACCTTGGGTATTGTGGCCTGCTCCTTGAGGGTGAAACTGAGATACAGGTAACCCATAAACAGTGTGACTTAATGGAAATGTCAAGTTAATGCAATTCATTTGTAAAAATAATAAGTATTACATTTTTTATGCTGATTTTTTCAGTAAATAAGCCACAGAATGGGGATAAAGGGCATCCCTTGTGCATGGAAGGGCTGTTTGCCCATTATCTCAAGGTTGGAAGAAGAGACAGGTGTAACTAGGTTGATTTTTGCTGGCTTTCTAAAAGTTAGTACCAGTGCTATTGTATTGTATTTTAGCATTTGCATAATACTTTATGCCCCACTGCAGGGCACTGGAGCACATTATCTGATGGGCAACACTCTACACCATGAGTGGCTGAAAAAAGGGTTGTATTTGTTGTTTGCTTACGTGGAAGACTTTTGAGATGTGTGTGAATGACCACAAATGTGCACGTATCTTTTATTAGGGTGTTGCTCCAGCACGACTAGGCAGCAGCAAAGCCCATTGATTTGTGTGCGTGGGTGTCCACACATGCGCATGGGTGCTGGTTCAAATGCGAAGAGGTATGATTGAGTTAGAGGGGTATGGTGGTTTTGAAGTCATGACACTGGATGAAGTTTTGAGAATTATTCATTTTTACAAAAATCACATTTTTGGATTTCGCGAAATCGAATAAACCACATGATTTACAAATTGACGACAAGTGGACTTTCCCCATCATTTTTGGGTTCAGGAGTAAATATGGTGCCAGTTCACTGTAAATTAACAGTGCTATCTGCATCCAAAAGTCTACAGAGATTGTTCGTGCATGAAAAGAGTAACAATGCACTTCAAACAACCTCTAAAGGACTCCTGGTTTTGTGAACCAAGATAGAATTACAAAGTAGCAAAGGTACACTTACCAAGTTTACAAGCGGTCCCCCAGAGTTTCCATACTGTAACCAAATAAAATAAAAACAGTATATATTAGCTTGTAGATACCAGAATGAAGTTCCTATAACATTGTAACCACTCAAAAAACGTTTACATGATTAGTTAGACACTACAAGTGAGGGAGGTATCAATATGTGAGTCAAAACAAGCTAGCGTCTGTATACTCGCCTATGTATGTACTCTACAGAACTACTTAAACCCCTTCGATGCGTGTGACGGAGCGGTTCCGTCATGCGCGTCGGTCGCGCTGTGAGCATGACGGAACCGGCCCCGCCCGCAGACGGAACCTTCAGCACGGCGCGGTAATCCGCGCAGCGCCGAAGGGGTTAAAATCTAAGCAAGGCTATTTTTTCTGACTCCTCCATAAAAGTGCTTTGGGCGGGGAAAGGAGTGGGGTGGAGATGGCTGTGTGCGAGAAGGGGATGGTGAACAATCATCGATGCAGGATAGTTTGGAAAACTTCTAGGGACAGATGGAAAGTGAGCAGAGCAAGGCTGGGCATTTGGAGCCCCTCCTCCGTCTCCCCCACCTTGCTTCCCCGATGACAGGTTCCATGTGCTCAATTCAGGAAGGGCCTCTAGACCTGGCACTTCGACTGAACTGGCTCTTCGACTGAACTGCAGACCACCCCTTCTACCACCCCCCAGCAACTTTAGACCCTAACGGGTGAATATCCGCTCTCTATAAGAATCCCGATTGATTGATTGATGATGCTAATCTTTGCATGCAAGCACCCTTTTGGATTCCTATGGCCACCCTCACACCAGCAAACTGGCGGTGCCAGGCAAGTGGATCAGGGAGATAGGTCCATGTTAGGGAGTGCAAATCCAGAGAGGCAGTGTGCATGGAGGCCGCTACCCTCCCTAGCTGAAACAATCCCCCGTGCCGGATTCAGAGGGGAGCACAATGACACCCCCGCCTGTTGCGTCATTTACAAAGCATGCACTTTCTGTCAAGACCATTTACCCTCACCTCTCCTACATTTAAATTACCATAGGTCCTTCCTGTTGTCTCGTGAAGAATGTAATTCCAATAACAGCTGGCACTTTTTAATCTGTTTTATCATATTAACCACACGTACCATTAGACCGTCCATGATTTACACGCTGAATAGGCTCTTGATAATGTTATGCTCTGTTTTAATTACCATGGTTAGCTTCATTAAATGTATTGTTTTTACCTGCTTATGTCTTGTTACTAGGTGAACGCTTATGTATTCAGCTGGACGCTGATTTTTTTGAAAGTACCATGGAACGTCTGAGCAACATCAGCAGTACATCATGGTAATGTCCTGGCATATGACAGCAACACAACAGCATTTCCTACCAGCTGTAGTTCAGGATTTGTAGCATTCTGAATGGATATTTAATGATACTGAATTCATGGTGGATATTATATATTCTAGCATAGTATTTAAAATAGGGATTATTTCCACGAGTACTGGATTTTTGAAGTTTCTACTGTGGCACAGTATATGAGATACATAGTTTACCTACTGTTCCACTAACAATTTTTCACAGCCAGTTTCCACAGTACATACTATTTCTGATGGCTCAAGGTCGTGGGCGGCCAAAACGCGTAATGGCAGACAATCCACAATAAATCAAATACTATGCACATTAATTGGGGGTCAGTGTCAGTTCTGTCATGAGCGGGATTTGGAAGTAGACGGAGCTCTCGCATATATATATATAGATTAACAGAGGAGGCACTTTAGTTGACATTGAGGGTCCCTGTATGCTTCACCACGCAGCGGTCTGACATCTCGTGAGGGGTGCCCAGTTCGTGACCAAGATGAGGTCCTATATTCTCTCCCTCCAGGTAATGGAGTTGGATCGTCCCTAGGGGAGATTCTTGGCCTCTACACTACACTCTAGGTACACTTAGAGTAGGGTTTTGCACAGTAGGAATACACCTGATTACTGCCTTGTTTATATGCCTGTATATATACACTGTGTTAGCACCATGGTAGAACTGTACCTACTATTTACTCATTTGGTGTTTGTAATCACTTTCATCTGCTTCTGCCTACTGAATATCGCAGTACATGTATTCTATACAAGAATAATGTTGTTTCAATAATTATATTGAAAACGTCCCACTGTGTATTCTGTATATTTCTTTGTGCACAAATAAGCACAAGTGATTGAGCGAAAGGTTCTGATCTGTTTCCACGGTCCCTGAGGGGTCAGGGTTGTCATGTTCAGTGGTTGCCAGAAATGATTTGCTCCCTGGTAAGGTTAGGGGGCCTTATGGTGGCACTGTGAGCTGGCTGGGCTCTACGCTAACATATCCTGCGGGGATGCCCGAAATCAGTCTAGGCACCTCACCCAAAGTTCATGTTGACCAAACTAATGTGCAGATCCTACGGATTAGTGGGAACTACATGACAGTCAGGTAAAACGTGCATGTGAAGCCAGTGAAACTCTATGACATGCAAAAGCATAGTTTGTTCAGTCACTTCAGCTGTGTTGGAAGATGGATGGGTATCTAGCCGAAAATTGACCATAGGCTCTGCAGTGGATTTGCTTGGTACGAGTGTGTCTCAGACAGGGTGATAGACTAGCCTCCATTGTTGGAAATTACCTTAAATGCTGTTTAAGGGCTCAAAACAACCTCATCCATTTAGCATCATGGAGCAGCGTTAAGTTCTGGCATATTAAAAGGCTCCAGTGGTATTTTTGCATGGTGATTCATTTAGATTGTCCTGTGACGCATGGCGTTCCTGGGCTATACCTCCATTTTCCTTTTGGCCAAACAATACCCCATGTTTGCAACTGTTTTAATCAGGTTGCTGGAACTCAGCTTTGTGGTTAAAATTGTGTCATGAAGTACAAATATATTTCTGCCTTCAAATGAAGTCCATAAATGTTGTGTGTTTCATGTACTGCCCTAAGGGGGATGGTATGCCGTGGCGTAGGTCCCATGCTCACTGTATCACTGGAACCAAGTTGTACCTAGCTGATGAGCCCATAACTTGGGTGAAAACACCAGTCCTGGGTTGCTTGTGTTCTGGTCTGGGCGGTCCAGGCTTGGTAGTTCGGGCTGGACGGTTCCCATGAGGACTAGGGTCAAGACTGACTTGGCTGGGTCCAAACTGAGGTGGAATGGTGAGCAGAAGAACGATGGGTTGAAGTGCTACCCTGAGTGATTGCCAGTGACTAGACTTAGTGCAAGTGACCTCTAATCACCTTTTGTGTGTTTCATGTACCACCCTAAGTGGTGAGTACGCCCATATTTGGTTTCCATGCTCACTGTGTCACTGGAACCAAGCTGTACCTGGCTGATGAGCCCATATCTAGGGTGGAACCGGTTTTGGGTTGCTTGTATTCCGGTTTATGGAGGACCTGGCTTGGCAGTTCGGGCCAGACTGTTTCCCTGAGGAGCAGGGTCAAGACTGATGTGCATACGACTGACCAAAATAACGATGGGTTGGAGTGCTACCCTGAGCGATTGCCAGTGGCTAGATTCATTGTATGCAGTCTCCTATCAACGTTTTTGTGTTTCAAATAAACTCCAGCAGTGCGATACATCTATATACGGCTGTAGTTATCTCAATATCAAGTACTGAGGGGCCTATTTACGAAAAAAATAATGCAGTACAGCACAGCAAGTCACCTTGCTGTGATGAACTGTGTGAGAGGGAAGGGCAGGAATGCACTGTATTTAAGGCAATACAGAGCATTTCTGTCATTTTCCGTGCGCTGGCACCCTTTTTGCAGCCTAGCACCAACACAAGCACCCTTGCACCATGGGTCAAGGGTGCCTGTGTCGCGTGCAGGATTGTTTTTGTGCAGGAAGGGATACAATCCTGGGAGACATATTCCTCTTTCTATATGTGCTTCAGAATGCAGCACACATAGAAAGAGGAAGAAGCAAGGAGAAATAGAGATATTTCTCCTCCCTACACATACCCTGGGAAGGTGTAACCTTTTGGCACATTCTCAGCTTTCCCAGTACCGGTAAATCTGGGAACACCCACACAACACCCAGCGATTTGCGCTGCATTACGTTACTCCAGATTTATGGAGCCACTCAGGGCCACGCAAAGTGGCTTTGCGTGGCTTCATAAACCTTACTGACGGTTTGCGTCGCACATGTACCACCTTGCATGGTACAAACGTTATGCAAACCTCCCTGTAAATAAGCCCCTGAGTGTGCATTTGAAAGAAAGTTATTCTAAGAAGAAAGAAATCTGAAGATACAGACATCCCAGGAATTGCATAAGGCCTAAGCAGTTGGCACTTCGCTCAAGGGGCTTCTCTTCCAGCATATACTCGGATGTCACTACTCACTAGTCATCTGTAAGACATTATTACAGCAGACTAGTTATTTGACTGACTTAATAAAGTTGAATAGTGATTTCATAACCAGAGTAAATGTTTTTGGGTAAAGTGTGTCATATAACTGCTGCTACGCTACTGAATGCAATGTATAGCGGCTTGCAGGCTACAACATTTAAAACATACATTAATCTGTATTTAATTTTACAAACAGAGCGAAAGCTGCATTACCTAAAAAACAGTATGAACTGATTTTCAAGTAGTCATGCAGATAATACTTAAGTCTAAACTTACATTGATGATGGCATCCGTCTGGATATATTCCATGTCAGAGTCCTTCAGCCCAAGCTCTTTGCCACCTCTTTGCGTGGTACTGATGATTCCTGTTGTTACCGTGTTTTGTAAGGAGAAGGGGCTTCCCAGAGCAACCACGAATTCTCCAGGCCGCAGGTCTGATGATCTCCCCAGAAGTAATACTGGAAGTGGTGCCTGTGTAGGAAGAATTGGATGGGTTATCATCTTTAAATCTCAGATCTGACACAGAATACTGGACAGCAGTGGGAGACTGACCCATGCATGGATGACGTTGCCAGAACGTGGCCTGAACGCCTAGAAAGCAGCAGGAAGCAAGCAATCAGCTGCGGGGTAGCACCAGTCGATGGGAAAACTCTGGCACCAACGCCCACTAAGGCTGCAGGGGCCATGAACTAAGCCGGAGCTTGGAGAGTGGCCCTGGTGCCTGGCCCAGAACCCAGAACCCACAGGGTCCACCGACCTGCGGCATGCTACCTGCTCCTGTGAGCAGGCTCTCCCGTCTGCCTCCTTGTTCCCCCAGCTGACTTGAAGTGAGGCGCTAATGGTGGAGGCAGTGGGGCTGGCACCTAACGTGCCATACTGGGAGCAGGTGTGGGAGCTTTGAGCCCGAGTGTGGGAGCACCGACAGCACCGAAACTGCAGCAAGACTGCAGCATGGTAGGTGCTGTTCTTCAGGGCGAGGGCCACGATGAGCAGATGCAGCCAGTTGGGTGCTGGTGCAGCTTGCACACCGTGTTGCCTTCCCCCACCCCTTTCCTCTCATTGTTAATTTCCTCCTTTCACCCATGGTGGGCCGAACTAGTGGCCAAACAAGTGGCCAACCAGTGGATTTTAAAAATTGTCACACAGATATAGAGTCAGCACCCCAGTCCAGCCCAACGCCTCAATTTAAAAGCTGCCACATTGTCAACACATTTTCAAAAGTTTAGCCCAGCCAACAGCCCTATTGACATCCAGACTGGTTGCCAGGCACACCGGTGCACAGCCAATCCCTGCTCCCCGCCCCCTGCATCTTTGAGACACGGAGCAGCGATCCTTCGCTGAAGCCTGCTCGTGCCCCACTCCTGGCTAAAGACAGCAAACACAGCAAAACAAACCAAAAAAAACACAAGGAGGACCCGCACGGGGGGGGGGGGGGGGAGTGGGTGAGGGTTTGTTCCTAGAAAAAGTCAAATGATCAGCTAATCAGTGGGCTCAACATCACTTAAGTGCTGGGAAATCCAGAAGTATCAGGTACTGAAAACAACAAAGCTACATAGGGGTATTTCAATCAACATGAAGGAACTCTAAAGAACCTAAGTGCAATAAGCTAGGGACCACCAGCAAACAAAGTCTGCTTCAAAGTTTGCTACAGTGAAAAGTTGAAGACCAGTGCAGCACAACAGAACCTGACAGGACAGGGGATCAAACCACCCCGTCAACCTGCCCTGTCACCGCAGCATCATGTTACGCTGCTATCACAAGCAATACCAGCCATATCCAACTATGAGGTTGGGGAGAATGAGAAACTCCCCACAACACAGAAGCAAATGGAAGAAACCCATCGCCAGTACAACACCACCAGTACAACACCACTAGTAAACATCAGTGAGATCGGGGTTTACCCTGACAGCCAGCCAAAAATTACCACCAAGTTCCAACCTCAGAAGGACTCAGGTATTGCCATGTACTCAGCAATCACACCAGTTGTGGGGCTACCAGTCCCTCTCACGCCAACCATCTTCATACAAACGATAGGTCAAACTTCTAACTGAACTCTACCCAGCGACTCTGGAATAACGCCGGTACCCCAAATTGATCTTTAGATGAGCATGCCCAACAACATTCTGAGTCAATGTTTTGGAACGCCTGACAGCCCCGAGGAAGCAACAAGTGGGAGCCCCAAGAGCCACGACAGCACAAATAAGAATGAGGATTTCAAGCTGGAGCCCTGTTTCAGCAAAAATATCTCAAACAGCCCAGCAGTGGCTAGTGGGCAATGAAATCTTGACCCAAGCAAACACACAGCTTGCCAGCAACTCGGAGAACCCCTATAGGATTCTAGAGCAATCAGAAAACAAACCATCATGCTGTGCAGTGGGGCTCAGTTCAGGAAGTGGCCCCCCAAAACAGACCCACGATACAATTCAACTGGAGGGTGAGGAAGGTTCAAGAGGGCTAAAAAGCAAAGTAAGGACCAACACAGCCCAAGACCACTTCACTCCGGCAACGAATGCTACTGAAGCAGAAATGGAATTCTCTGACTTAATGCAAGAAGAGTGGGGTGAGCTGATGGCCTCATATGTATCAGAGAAACACCACGAGAGCAAACTGACCAGTCAACAAATGGCAGTACTCAGTCAAAATAGATGTAAAATTGAGTTAGTGAACACTGTAGCAGTCCACGTGGCTGGCATCGAAGGCAAAATTGCCGACAGGAAATGAAGCTCAAGATGACACATTGGAACTTACCCCTAAATGTATGTGCATTCCTGTCCTGGAGAAGCTGAACACTCTACCCGAGGCCTGGGGGAGATCATTGAGGACTTAAAAGCAATCAAGAAGGTAAAAGCAAATGTGGAACCGTCCTTATGGCAGGAATGGGAGTACTTAGTAGGGAAGCCTCGGCAACTGAACAAACAGAATCTACAGTGGAGGGGCCTGCACAGTCCCCCCAGACCATTAGAGCAGCTCATCTAGCACCTCAACAACAGGCAGCCCCCTGAGAAAAGACAAGGGAGCAAGCACAGGGGCCGTGGACAAAAACGGAACAATTCCAGAGGTTTCCAGAAAAAGGGAGGAATCACTGCAACATCAACCACTTATGAAAGAAGGAGCTCACCCTAACACCATAACATGATGCAAAACAAAATCCAAATGGAAACAAAAACGGAAATCACGAAATCAAATCTTCCCAAAAATGAACTGGTTATGGAACTTTGCCATTTTTGATAAAACAGGTCCTAGATCAGGACGACACAACAGAGACACTCGGCCATTGAACGGGGCAACATAAGAACAAGTCATTAACAAAAACCAATCACTCAAACCATCAAATCCAGACACTGAGACCCAAAGGCTCTCCACCAGGGTCCCTACTTTGCCCCGGACTATGACCCCGAGATTCACACAGCACACAATTCTGCAGTCGGCTTTCCAGAAACTGTCATACATCTTCCTGACTCTAAAGGGGAACAGCGTATGACACTAGAAACCCCCAGCCAGTGCCCAGACGCTTTTGCTGTCACACACAGGGGCAATGAAAATTCTGAACCAACTCCCAAAACAACAAAGCCTGAAAGCATTCTCTCCTTAAAAAGGACAGTCCTTAACATCACACCAGGATATGGCCTCTCTCAAATGCCCCAGAATCAAGGGCGGGTTGCACCTCTCACAACAGGAAAAAATAATTGACAAGGACCTTGTAGTACGGGAGGAATCTCAGAACCCTCACAAGCTACCTCATCCAAACAGATCCCCTCAATACAAGCCCACACAAGGTGTTTTTGCCCTTAACAGGCTCGAGGCCTATGAAGCCCGAAACTAATTGACGCAGGCTGACAGGAACACACCAGTGAATCTCCTAAAAAGGTTACCAAGTGTAACCCTGTTCCACCCAAAATATTGTTCAATGGGAAATGAAGACATTTTAAACTGAGGCTTCTAAAGCAGATTCCCACACTAGAAGTGATCCCATCAGCAGAAATTGAGTCCGTTCAATTTATTAGCCCAGCACCAGGACATTACAATGACTCAAACAAGGTCACTTGGAGATCCACAGAAACAGCCCAGAAAATCTTAAACAAGAGCAAACAATTCATGGACTGGGGGATTGCAGTAGAAACCTTCCTTGAACTGGGGTATCCACATCCCCTGAAGAAGCTCAAGTATTTCAGAAGAAGTTTGAGCACACTTCAATTCGCAAATCGTAACAAGCGTAACCTTGCAAGACTCAGGGGCCGACTTGCCTGCGGCAGCGGACCCTGCGTCAGTCTCAGGGAGTACGCCGATCATAGCTGCCAATGATGTACTCCAGAAAGTAGCAATCAGGAGCACCAGGCCAAAGGGTATCCCCCAGGCAATATATAAGACAGATGTGAAAAAATGGGCAGAAGTAATGGCACCACTCTTCAATCATGCTTTAACAGAAGCGCCGATCCCAGCCTCATGCAGAGGCTCTATTAACCTCCCTATTTTCAAAGGAGGCAACAAACTTGAGCCAGGGAATTACAGGTTAATAGCCCTCATTGATAACAAGGCGAAATACTTCACCAGAATCCTACTGGAACATATCAGTGATTGGGCCACCACAAAGTCAATCATCCCCCCTAACCAAACAGGTTTCACAAGGAAAAGCCGAACCTCAACAAACACAATGGCTCTATCACAAATGTTTGATTTCTCTAAAATTGCAAAGCTCCCTTTCTACCTCTGTTGTACTGACCACCAAGCCCCCTTTGATATTGTAAATTGCAAAAGGCTCTGGAGAAAATTAAAAGACTGGTGCATCCCCCTGTATCTTCTGAAAGCAATTAAAAACCTATATTCTAACACATGGGTTAGAACCAAGCTAGTGAGCGGGGTTAATCTATCGAGGGTTAGCCCAAGCGGTCTTAAACAGGGGTGTGTCTTGACACCCATTTTATTCAATCTATCCTGGTACATCTACCTCCAGCCCTGTCCTACATGAACTCGCGTGCTCCAAAATTAGGGTCAATACAACAATCAAACCTTCTCTACCCTGATGACCTCTTGTTACTAATCCAAACCAGGGTTGGCATGCAGTGTCTCCTTGGAGCCACTCAAGCTAACTCTTTGTCGAATGGGCGATGAATAAACAGCAAAAAGACAAAAATCATGATCCTCACCAGCAGCACACTCAAAGGGAAAGCCAGCTGGTATCTTGACGAGAGCATAGTCAAAGAAACAAACAAATATACCTTGGCCTCTTATTCAACAACACCGGCTCATTGAAACTGCATAAGGAGGAAATTAAAAGGAAAGGGATCATGGTCATGTTTAGGAATCTAAACGGGCACCCGTTCAGCCCCATACTAGAAATCGCAAGGGCAAAAGTGGTCCCAAACCTATGGTTGCGAAGCTCTTTGAGGCACAGACACAATAACTCTGGACCCACGATTGCAAAAATATACAGGCACACATCCCCAGCCCAGATAAGGCTGGAGTTTTGGCTAACAAAACAATCCTATGCCAGGCGTGCAGCCTTCACCATCTTTTGCCAAAAGCTCAAATCCACTGAGGAAATTTCAATGAACTATCACATATGGGAGGAAATCTCTGAAGATTCACGCTTACCAGCACAAGACTACCTTGATGAAACGATTGACCTGCTCAGGCTAGAAGAACTATGTCCGGCAGCAGTGAGCCACAACATATTCAAAAGAGCCATCAATAAAACAACTAAAATAATATCGTCATTAGAAGACAGGGCAACTCTAGAAAAACACTCCCATGCCTGGT
The DNA here is from genome assembly GCF_964204655.1 of Triturus cristatus. Lineage (NCBI taxonomy): Eukaryota > Metazoa > Chordata > Amphibia > Caudata > Salamandridae > Triturus > Triturus cristatus. Next base: position 824,139,450 of record NC_140594.1, read on the forward strand.
CAATATTAAACAGCTACAAGATCCTGAAACCACAGCAATACCTGGGAGAAGTTCTAAACTGTAGGGCAAAAAGCAAATACTTTTAAATATCGCCTTAGGATCTTGCCCTCCTACACGCACAACTTGCCCTGGCTGAGGGCAGAAGGGAAAATGACCTGTCGACTATGCGGTCTCCCGACCAAAGCCTTGGTGCACATCATCTGCCTCTGAAAATCTACTCTTAGTCTACGTCGACAACGGCTGTGCCCTCTTTGGAACCAGTCAGTCAGTCAGTCAGTCAATAGGCTTTATTTCGATAAAATCTTCTCTTAACCCCTTCGACGCTTATGACGGAACGGTTCCGTCATGCACGTCGGTTGGGCTGTGCTTATGACGGAACCGTTCCGTCATGGCCCCGCCCGCGCTCAGAACCTTCAGCACTGCGCGGAAATCCGCGCAGCGCTGATGGGGTTAAAAAGCAGTACATACAATATAGTAAAAAAACAAACAAACAAAAAAACAAAGCCATAACAATACAATACAGTCGATAAAATATACCATAAGTAAATGACATTAATAAGTTACGTTGAACACACAGATTTAAAATCCTCCAATTAAACAATCAATTTAAGCCTTCTTGATATGATCACCCAAGCCCAACTTAAAAACTTTGCCATGCCACACACAATTAGGGGCCGTGAATCTGACTTCAATATTCTCAAGGCTACCATATAGTGCCTAGTACCCAACTCCTTACATAATGGTTTTAACCATCTAGATCTAGGCGCTTTATAGGCAGGACACTCAAACAATAGATGGGCAACCGAGTCAGTCCTCTGTGAACAGAAAACACACAAGGGACTAGTTTGAGCCGGGATTTTCCAGCGGGCAGTCAATTCTCCCACAGGTAGTACACCAATTCTAAATTTGATATACAAGACCCTGTCTCTGGATTTTGAAATTATGTCGAGATAGGGTTCCCGAAATGACACATCCTTAACCAAGAAGAATTCACTGGAAGATCTACATAAATTTGGGTTAGAATTGTTCCTACCCACTACCCAATTCCAAAAAATCTTCTTCAAGGCGGATTTGGGAGGGGCAGACCTGGAATACCATGACTCCCAGAGACCCAATTCCCCCAGCAAAAATTTAACATCCCTTAACCACCCAATTTTTGACCAGCCTGGCAGCGATAAAATCTCCCTCAGCCCATCTGCATAACTCACTAATTCAGGGACTCTCCATAGGCGAGCCCAGAGGAGCAAGGGGCGAAGCCTGGCCTGATCGCTAATAGAGCGGCAGCCCATATCCATAAATAGAGGTAAGGACGGGGTACTATAAGGGAGGGACAACAAATCTTTCAGAAATTTACTCTCTGGACATGCTAGTAGGTCAGTGTTCTGCAAACCCCATAGCTCAGCACCATACAGGGCCGTACTAACCCCTCTGGCTGTGTAGATGTCCAACACAGGAGCGATGGGTTTTGAGGTGGATAATCGTTGCTCTTTAAGAAGAGCCCCTATCACCCTTTTATGACTCAGCAACATCTTCTGGAGATGGGAAGTCCACCGCATGGTATCAGTGAGACGGATACCAAGGTAATCAAACTCCTTGACCCTTTCCAAAGGCACCCCATTTAAAATTGGAAATTTTCCAAGTTTCTTCGGGGGATTAAGGATCAGATATTTAGTTTTATCTGTATTAATTTGAAGACCCCTTTTCTCGCAAAAAGTTTGGAAACTCTCAAGGAGACTTTGTAAGCCCATCGGGGATTTGGAGATAAGCAGGGTGTCATCAGCGAATAGTAAGGTGGGTATTCTCCTGCCCGCCAGGGATGGTGAATCGGTAGGATTTTCCAAAAGATGCTCCACCACACCGTTCACATACAAAGTGAACTGAGTGGGAGCAAGCACACACCCCTGGCGGACACCCCTATTCACCGGTATTCTAGCGGTCTTCTCCCCCTGCTTGCCCCACCTCACCTGTGCAAAATCTCCTATGTGGAGCTTCATTACCAAGGATAATAAATATGCGGGCATTCCCATTTCCGACAGAACCTTCCACAAACAGCCCCGAGGGACAAGGTCAAATGCGGAACGTAAATCAATAAAGGCAAGATACAAACTGCCTTTACCCAGGACAACCACTTTCCAATACAAAAGCATCAGTCTGAATGTCTGCTCAATAGTCCCGGTACCTGATCTAAACCCAGCCTGTAGATCTGAGAGAATTTTCATGTCATCCACCCACTGAAGCACTCTCCCCAGAACCACCTTCCCCGCCACTTTCTGGGAAGAGTCAATTAGGCTTATGGGCCGGTAATTAGCTGGGTCGTCCCGGCCCCCCTTTTTGAAGATCGGAACGACCTCAGCACCCATCCAGGAATCAGGAAGTGCTGCACCACAATACGAAGCATTTAATAGTGAAGAGATAAGTAACCCCCATTCCGTTAAGTTAAGACGGAACAGATCCCCCGGTATCCCATCTGGGCCTGAAGCTTTGTTGGGGACAAGAGAGTTAATAACCTTCTCCACCTCCTTAGGTATAAAAGAAACATCTTCTCTCGAACCAGGAGGGCTCAGAGAAGGTAAGACAATCATCCCACTGGTATCGTCCTGGGAGGGAGAATAAAGTTTGGAGAAATGATTAAACCACATCTCCTCAGAGATGTTACAAGTGAACAGAGAGTCAACCGGCCTGTTCCTCGACCTAACTAGGTCCCAAAAACCCCTCGAGTCCCTCCCAACACTAGCCATTTTCAAATCACACCAGAACTTATCGTCCCACTCTTTCTTAGCGATACTGATAGCATACCTATATTCCATTCTAGCCACGCCAATCAACTCAGAACTCTTGGACTTCACAGCTTCAATTAAAACCCTTTTCGCTCTCCGACATTCCTTGGAATACCATCCATAGTTGCCCCCAGATTCCCTACAGACTCTTGTTGAAGAACCCTTATTCCGTATCACAAATAACTCTCCCAGAGCTTCAATAGTGTCACAAAAGATGGAGGAAACGTCAGGGTAGGTCAGGGGGCCGGTTCCTAGTCCTAACATAGCCTTAGTCAAGGTCAGACATATTTCCTGAACCTTCCCCTCGTCCAAAATGACCTTTTGCCACTTAAGACGCCTCCCACAGTTTGCTGGACAGACTTTCCCAGTTGACCGCAAAACTGGAACTTCTTGAGAGCGAATACGGGCTGACAGTATAGGGGAGAGTGACATAGAAAGCGGGTTATGATCGCTGTCTATAGATGGAAGGACAGCCATGTCAATCATATGAAGCCAGAGCTTAAGGTCCAATAAAACATAATCTATTCTAGAGGAATGGCCGACCCTGTTAAACGTATGTGCTCCACAGCGGTCCGAAGTTGTTCTGCCATTTGCCGCCCTTAAACCATATTCCAAAACTAGGGCATTAAGCTGCATGTCCCGTTTGGTCCACCTTTTTATAGGTGCTATTGCTAAAGGTGGGATATCTCTCCTCAGATCCTCCTCTGCAGTACCCAGAATGTCATCTACAGCAAGAGGCTCAAAGGTGCAATTAAAATCTCCAGCAACCAAAATATGCATATCAGGACTACACCGAATAAGTTTGTCTTCCAGCCCTGATATAAGTGGCGATGACATACCACTATTACCACCTCTAACATAAATGTTAAAGATTTCCAGGGACCGCCCTCTGTGCGATCCGGTAAGCAAAATTCTCATTAAATCTGGGGACTTAGAAACCCTAGACCTAATCTGGAGGCCCAAGGCAATACTGACCCAGATGAGGAGGCCACCCGAAGGGCGACCTCTCCCTGTGAAAGAGGAAATTGCGGGAACAAAATAGGTGGCATAGCCAACCTTATAACAAGGCTCCAGACACCAAGTCTCCTGGAAAATACATATTCCAAAAGACTCAATGAAGATGTTCCAGTCCGGAAAATCTAAATTTCTGGCGATGCCAGCTATGTTCCAGCTAACAATCCTTAAGTCGCCTTTAGTTTTATCTTGAACCACTTGCAGATGTTGTGGGGCCATACTGGGCCCAACACACGACTCACATATTGTGCCCTCAGACCCTATCATCGTACAATTGTTCTCTAGATGGCAATAATCCAGTTCAGCCTCATTCAATAAACCAGGAGAAGGGGAAGGCAAGGGAGCATAGGGATTAGTAGGCACCATTGAACCCGCTAAATGCATCAGGCTACGGCTTACAGGAAAAGGAATAGCAGCCCTTCCCGCAGTATGCAAGACTTTAGGTCAACAGCCCCACCTCTGCCAACGAGAATCTGAACCTGAAAACTTTGAGAGCAAACTATGGGGAGGAAAGGTGGATTGAGGATACGATTTAACCCTCCCCCCCCCAGTTCGAAGTGCTATCTGGCCAAAGGGTTGCTTGATACGGACAGAAGTAGTTCAGGGTGTAGGTGTTGATTCCTGAATTACCATCCCTGTAAAAATGACTGCAAATGAAGCTGGATACCCTGGCGTCTGAAAAATTAACTATAATACATTCACCCCACAGATCTTTGGGCCTAACTCCCAGCCAGGTAACCCGTCTTACATGAAGGATCTGACCATCCAAAATACTAGGAAGCGGTCTATTTTCCCTCAACCAGAACACGCAGTCGCCGAAGTGGACGCAGAAGATTCTGCTCGTAGCGAGCCACCGGGTCCAGCGAAACGTATATCCCCAGGTACTTAAAGCCGCTCAGAGATATTTGAATCGGGAGCCGAGGCGGCAGGAGAGGAGGACCACCAGCGATGGGATAAACGCAGGATTTAGACCAATTGATCGTGAGACCCGAATTGTTCCCAAAGGAGGTCAGAACGTCAAAGAGGACGTTGAGTGACTGCCGCGGTGAGGTGAGATACAGGAGAATGTCGTCCGCATACAGCGAGACCCGATCTTCAAAGCCCGGGCCCCACCGGATCCCTCCAAGCGAGGGCTCCCAACGGAGCCAGGCAGCGAGTGGCTCCAGGGCGAGAGCAAAAAGCAACGGGGACAACGGGCACCCCTGCCTCGTGCCCCTGCCGAGGGCAAAGGGCCGAGAGACCCGCCCATTCACCACCACTTGAGCCATGGGTCCCGTGTAAAGGAGCCTCACCCAGCCAATAAATCCCTCTCCAAAGCCGAATTTATCCAAGACGGCCCAGAGGAATGGCCACTCAATAGTGTCAAATGCCATCGTGGCATCCAAAGAAACCAGCACGGCCGGTTCGGTGAGGAGCTCCGCCCTGGCGAGGACCCCGTGCAGACGCCGCAAGTTAAGAGCGGTGTTGCGGTGCGGGATAAAGCCGCATTGGTCCGGATGAATAAGGTCGCACACGACACTCAACAATCGATTGGCCAGGACTTTCGCCAGGATTTTAGGCTCCGCATTGAGCAGTGAAATAGGCCGGTAAGAGGTACAGCGGTCACGCGGCTTGCCCTCCTTGGGGAGAACGACTATAGTGGCCAAGCGCTGGTCGGCCGGGAGGGAACCCGCCGCAAGAGAGTCGCGGAACATGCGGCTGAGGAAGGGCGCAAGCTTATCAGGACGCAATTTGTATAGTTCAATGGGCAGACCATTAGGACCCATAGCCTTGCCCGAGCGAAGGGAACGAATCGCGGTCGCTATTTCATCCGACGATAAGGGGGCGTCCAGCCGCTCCCGGTCCTCAGCGGACAGGCCGGGCAGAGCAATATCTCTCAGTAGGAGGCGAGAGTCATCCTCGTCCCTGTCAGTCACCGGGGAGTACACCGCCCGGAGGTGGTCAGCGAAGCATTCCACAATCTCATCCGGCTCAGTCACACACGCACCATCCGCAGCACGCAACTCGGGGACCACACGATTCACTCTCTCCTTTTTGTCCAGCCATGCAATCAACTTTCCCGCCTTGTCCCCCGCGTCATACAATCGGCCCTGCTGCTCCCTATACATAGTTTTGGCCGCGTCAGTGACCAGGGACCTATATTCGAACTGTTTCAGGCTAAGGGCATGTAGCCCGTCCGGAGTAACATTCGCCTCCAAGGCCGACTCCAGCCCCGAGATGTCAGTCTCCAGCTTCACCACCGCCTCGCTCCCAACCTTCTTGGCCACCACTATCTGGGCGAGGGCGTGTCCACGTATAACAGTTTTAAAGGCTTCCCAAAGGGACAACGCAGACGACACCGACCCCTCGTTTTCACTGAAGTATTGGTCCATGGCCTTAACCAGGCTGTCACGAATCACAGGGTCCCGCAGGTACCAGGGGTTAATGGGAGCTATCCGCCCTGCGGACCGCGACCCGGTGTCAAAGACAAGCCACAGCGGAGAATGGTCGGAGATACCACGCGCCAGGTGTCCGACCTCTCGAATCCGACCAGTCTGCGCCGCGGGCATAAGGAAGTAGTCTAACCTGGAGAGACTCCCATGCGCCCCCGAATGAAAGGTGAACTGGCACTGGGTCGGATGCATTAGTCTCCAACTATCCACCAAGCCGAAGGTCTCCAACATCCCACCCAGCCATGACTGGGCAGCGGGGAGGGTCCTCGGTGGGTGACGATCCAGTTCACCCGAAACCACAGAATTAAAGTCCCCGCCCATGAGCAGGAGGCCGTCCGGGAGGTCAAGCAGCATTCGACCCAAGTCAGTAAAGGTGGAGTTCTGGAGGCCCGGGGGGACGTAGACTGAAACCAGGGTAAGGGGCTGCCCCTCCCACCTCCCAATCAGACACACATAGCGCCCTCTGTCATCCGAGACTATCCTCGTGATCTCCACCGGAAGGGAGGCTCGCAGGAGAATGCCCACCCCCCTGGAGCCAGTTGTGAAACCAGAATGGGCTACGAGGCGGTATCCCCCCTGTTCATCGCATGGCAGACATTGCCGACCAAATGCGTCTCCTGGAGAAACACCACATCAGGAGTCAAACGACGCAAATATTGCAGTACAACACCCCGCTTAATGCGGTCCCCCAACCCATTGACGTTCCACGACATAAGCCTCAACCCGTCTCCCCCCATCCCCTCCAATGGGTCAAGAGGCCCCCAGCCCGCAGCACCGCTCCCAAATCTGGATAAAAATCAATACCTCGCCCTGTAAACAAAAAACACACAACTAAACAACCCCTCTTCCCCCCCAACCCCACCCCAAGTCCAACGCCCCCCACCCTGCACCCCTGCGGGCCAAAGACCCCCCCCAACTTGCAGTGTGCCTGTCGCCCCACTAACCCCATTCTACAAAAAGACCCCGGAGGAGGAAAGGGACCCGAACCCGCCCGCACCCCTCACGGGTCCTGGTAAAACACAGTATGCAAAAGAAGTAAGACCCAACTGTACAGTGCAAAACCGCAAAAGCAAGGACCAAAGGTCAGTCTAAGGGGACCCGTCACCTGCGGTGCCCCCAGAGGGCCCGGGCCGGCCACCCCCGTCCGGCAGCGAGTCCAGCCAGTCACTTGCGGCCACAGGAGTGTCAAAAAAGGCTGTCCGCTCTCCATGCTCCACTCGAAGTTTCGCCGGGTAGAGCATCGAATACTTCAGGCCTAGCTCGCGGAGACGGCGCTTCACCCCCTGGAATCCCATCCGCTGTTTCTGGACCAGTTGCGTGAAGTCCGGGTAAAAGTTGATGGTCGAGTTCTCGTAGCGGACCGGGCCACGGGTCCGTGAAGCCTGCAGAATAGCATCGCGGTCCCTGTAGTGGAACAGTTTAGCCACGATAGGCCTCGGGAGGGCCCCCGGCCGCGGCCGGCCGCCCGGAACTCGATGGGCCCGCTCCACAGCGAAGAATTTGCTTAGGCCAACCGGGGACAACTGTTGCAGGATAAGTTCCTCGACCACGAGGTCCACCGGGCGGCTGTCGGAGGACTCCGGTACCCCAATGATGCGAATATTGTTGCGTCGGGCCCGTCCCTCGAAGCCCTCAAGCCGCCGGGCCATATGGTCGTTGACCACTCTAATGTCCCCAAGCGCGGCCCGCAGATCCGACACCTCCGCACCCAGGGTGGAGGTCCGTGTGTCAAGGGCCTGGACCTTCTCGTTGGTTTTAGAGAGGTCGGCCCGAATCAGGGTGACGTCGATCGCGACAGTGTCGATCTTACGGGCCAGGGCCTCATATTGCGTCGCGATAGTTTCCCTGATGCCCTCGATGGCACCCATAATGTCCTGTAGGGAAGGTTCCGCAGCGACGGTCGTGCCTCCCCCCGCAGCATCCGGGGAAAGGCCAGCAGCGCCAGGGGACCCCCTGCCCTGGGTATAGCGGTCCATGTTGTTGCTCTGGACCGCTCCCCCGCGCAGTGAAGCCTTGGTCTTGCGCCCCTCCGGACCCCCTTTGCCCGCCATGTGAGCGCAGTCACTCAATGGGACCTCCGATCAAGGGGTGCGCGGGTGCCCGCGAAAGGACCACAAACTGTCGGTGTAGGGGTCGGAGGCGTCAGACCCGCCAGTAGCAGATGGAAGCAAACCTCGGGCAGAGGCCCAGGAGGCACCTCGCCACCTCGAGCACGCACGCCAGCTGATCTCCTGAAGGCCAAAACCGAAACCGAAAGTGCTGAATCGGTAACTGGCACCGCGCTGAGGCCGCTGTTGTTCAATTGCAGCCCGGCCCCACGGGTCACCTTCACCCCGGCCACCTCCGTCGAGTGGGTCCCAAAAGTTCCGGCGACGATAACTCAGGATTCCCAGGTCCGATTAGAGTTTTGAAAAGAGATATATAGTCAGCTGGTCTTCATCTCTCAGATTCCATACACCAAATCAGGATATTCTCAGGATTTATTCCGAGGAGCAGAAAGGGTCCGGGGAGCCCTGTGCTCACGCGACCATCTTGGATGCGCGCTAGGCTCCTCCTCCATAGTTTTATTTTTTAATTCATTATACGTTTCATGTTTACCAGCTTTAAGCACAGGGACCCCAGTAAGCACCACAACAAAGGGTTGGCAATCGGGCAGTAAATTAAACTGGGGAGTAATAATAGCCCCCTCCTCTTCCACTAGCTGCGTGTTGGGGGGAAGAGCTGAGATGGAGCTTTGCACCCCATTACCTCCCATGTTGTTACTAGCGCTAGAACACCGCGCAAGGCTAGGCTTGTCAGGACGCTGTGGCCGTTTTGCCAAATTTGGGGGGATGTTAGAATTCATAGGGGCTGAAGATTGTGCAGGGGCGCCTAAAGCTACAAAGTCAGGATTCATGTATGACCCAGATGGACACCCTGAAGTAAATACTGCTGCACACACATTAGAACCCCCCCCGCGCTTCCCCTGGCAACGAGGTTAGATCATTCACCTGTACGGGAGATGTAATTTCCTGATGAACTATATTCCCCGCCAGCCCGTCTTCCTGAATTTTAAAGTGTAGTTTTATTAGGGGTTTGAGAGAAAAAAAGTTATCCCGGGAGGTCTGTTCGAAACTGTCCAGCCGCTCTGTCAAACCCCTTATTCTCTCCAAAACCGGAGCAATCATAGCTTTCAATAAATGCTCAATCTGAACTAAAGAAGGAAGCTCAGACTGAACGCCTACATCTAGACCTGTCTGTGGAATGGCGGCCGTCGGTCCTCCCAAAAAGCCAATTGATTGGCCACCCGATGGTCCTAGCGGGCCCATAGACAGCTGTCTCTCCTCCACTTTCTGCCCCAAAATGTCCAAACCCCTCTTTGTACAAATAGTTTTTGGCTTTTTAGCAGATTTGCGATTCCTACCCTTCTTTGGACTTAAAATACGCTTCCTCTTGGAGGGAACTACGCCAGCTACCTTTGCTGGTGCTGGTTCCATGCTAACAAGAGGAAATTTTTGTTGGGCAGAAATAGTCAGGGGAACAGGGGATGCAGAGGACTCAGCCGGCCTCACATCAGAAATAAGGGCCATATGTTCTTTTGGGGATAAGGTCAGCCTGTCCAAGCCACCCCTTGTGGCAGTGACTCTCTGGCCCACGTTCCCCGGAGAGCCTGCAACCAAGGGCTCAGCTACATAGGTGGGAGAGGAAACTAAGGCCAAAGGACCCAAAGATGATCGTTTATGAGTAAGAGGTTCGCAAGAGAGACGACGCTCAGTGATTGCGATCTCATTCTCAAGAAGCGAAAAGGCCCTAGTAATGAATTGATCCATGGTCCCACTAACGGAACCGCCCCCCCCCCCCCTTAAACCTTTTCCTGAGCGTGATGTCATGGCATGCACAGACCGTTAATAAATATAAGCAAACTAATGACAGTCATGGGGAATAATACAACGACACAAGGCGGAGGTTTAACGAACCTCTGGTACAAGAAATAATAAAACTTAGAGAGGTGGCCCAGCCCTGTCCCCTCCGGATGGCCACAGACTACCTGCCCTTGTTCCGGGCTTTTCCCTAGTCGTGCTACGGGTGAGTTAGATGTATGAATACCAGCTGCAAGCAGGGGCGGGAAGAGGACACAGCTGTTAGAAGTCACAGGGCTGCTGGTCCTCGCAGTCCCGTCCACCAAGTACTCCCGCTAATAACACAGAGCAATGTCCAGTGGCAGCTCCAATGCTCCAATGTGAGTTCAGAGGGAAACAAACTGCTGGATTTGAGACACGCTAAACTCCCTCGGCGAACGGCACCAGCAAAGCACACAGCAATGTCAATGCAATGTCCTGTTATGAAGCACACAACAAAGTCCAGTGGCAGCTCCAGAGCGGAAGTTCGGAGGGAAACAAAACTGCTGGGCTTGAGACACGCTAAAAGCTCCCTCAGCGAATCTCCTGCCACCACCTCACCTCCTCTGACTCTGGCAGTACAAATAAGAATGACACAGAACGAAAACAAAAATATGCAACCAACCTAGATAAGCCCTGGCTCTTTAAGAGTTTAACTTCGTAAGGTGGCCACTCAGGCTGGTGTTTTGGGGGTCGGTACACAGCAAGGAAGGGACAAAAAAAAAAAAAATGAAAAAATTGACCTCAGTGCGGCAAAGTGGCTTGTGGTGCACACTCCTCTACAACAGCTCCTCCGCCACGCACCTGCTAGTTTCAAGCGGAGTTGAAACTGACACTGACACTGACAGCAAATGTCGCTGATCGTCTGGTAAAGCAGTGGGCCTGACTGCCAAACAATACTCCTCAGCAGCAGCCACCCACACGCACGCCGGCCTGCCTCGCCTCACCTCAGGCTGGATTGGGCTGCCGCTGCTGCTGCCGCTACTTCTCCAAGCCGGTCTCGGTCTCTAGCTCGGTCTCTAGCCGGACCGGACTTCACGTGTATTTTCCCTTCCAGGTCGAGTCGGGTCTGGGCAGTTGCGCCGCGTGTAGCTCCCGCTCCGTCTACTGTCGCTCGCTTCACCACACCCACTCAGGCAGGACCAGTCGATCTCAGAGTCCGTTCCTCAAACTGGCAACCTCAGTTGGAAGCCACTCCGCCTGGTTCCAGCTTGCCTCGGCGGCACCACGGCGGCGATTGCAGGCTTCCTGATTCACTCCAGCTCGTCTCCAGTCAGTGGTGCGCTCCTGCAAACAAGCCATATTGCCCTGCCTCAACTCAGCAGACCAGAAAACAGTTTCCTGGATTGTAAAACATCTCCAATGAGTCGGGGAGGGAGGTCTTAAAGAAGGCAGAAGCTATTTAACTGCTGCTTGGACTGAAATCAAACTACATTCATTCTTACAAACTGGTTTTGTATACATTGGAACATTTGAGCTGTTCCTGAATGTTTTTAACTGCTATCCAACGTTTTAACGAAGCACATTCTCTTTTTACTGTACACATTTTAAAACTAATTAATTGTTTCCCTTTTCCATTTACACCTTGCCTACTGCACTGATTTTCTTCAAATTAAGCTCTTTTTTGCACTAGCACTTTGCACATTGTAATGATTTTATTTAATCTAACAATAAAGGTTGACTCATGACCTAAATCTAAGGTCATATTTTAATAACTTTTTAGTCTGTAATCCCCCTGATGGCGTGGAAGTATGGCTGTTTCTTTCTCAGTGAAAACAGCCATGGCCTGGAATGCCTTACCTCTGAAGCTGCGTGTCATCCAAGACCTAAGGCTTTTTAAAAAGCAACTGAAAACTTTTCTTTTCTCTGGGGCACTCTAATGTTTTCTCCTCTAGGTTCTGCATGCAGCATTCGCGCCAGGACACTTTTTAAGTATTAGTGCGCGTTATAAGTATTATATAACATATAACAAGAGGTATGAGGAATGTCGTTTCTGTTGCAATGGGGAAGAACCTTTAACCCACGTTTTATGCATTTGTAAGACCCTGCGCCCCTTGCATATTTTTTGGCTGCATCCAATCTGGAGCATCCTCAATGTGCGGAAATGCCAAGAGGCCCTGGAGGAGTGCATGAAGGGTGACTCTGCTCAGATGGCCGCCCGTTTCGTAAAATGCATGTCTGAAATCAAATCTATTTTACCTGTAGATGATCGCTATGAATTTTAGCCATGTCAGACACAAACTCTTTTTTAACAATGAACGGAAATAGTTTTTAACATCCTTTTGTAAGAATTGCAAGGCTTTTAAGTAATATTGCAATACAAATTATTTGTATTTGTTTTTGTAGTTTTAATCTGTGGACTATAAAGTCTGGTAGAGTAAATGTAATTGCTTCCAAAGTTTTAGCAAACAGGGATGTAAACTGTTCTTCAAAAATATGAACGTTCTAAAACAGAAAGTCTGTTCACAGTTTACTGATTCATATGTAGGAGGGCATTGGCTACATGCAAGAAAGCATGTAACAGGAATTGCCTCTCAGTGGCCCTACGGGGAGTGATTGGCACAGAGAGGTATGGGGTGACAAAAGTCATGGAGTTGATAGGAAAAGGGGTGACTATAAATAACTGCAGGGAAATGTGTACAGGTTCTCCACCCTTGTGTTAGATGTATGAGGAGAGCAGTGGTCTTTGTCTGGGTGCATTCACAAATGAGAACCTCCAATGCAAGAGGACGAATTCAGTGTATGTGCAAAGTGCAGTCATGACAAGAGTGACACCAATGGGTTATACAGCAGTTACTATTTCCATTATGATTGTGATAAAAGTGGGCCCCATTAATGAACGAGATAGGTAAAAAATGGCCGACATTTCCAAATTTGGGCTGTTTTAAACTTGTTGCCTTCTAAACCTCTAAAGGCAAGCTGTATAAGTGTTTTGAAAAATATGGGAGACTATATGCAATTGTGCTTGTTGCCGGCAATATATGTGGTAATGCCAGGGAAATAATCGGCCCACCAGACCATGAAACAGGCCCACAAACAGCCAAAAAAGGCCACGCACTGACCTGTCAGAGCAGCTTCTGGGCACTGTCTGATTGCTCTACAGGCCAGTCTGACCCTGCCCTGTTGACAATGTATACATGTTGTAGGCTGAACTGCCCATTTTTTAGGTCTCGCCTAGACAGCGCTTGCGCTGTCTCTCCGAGACATGCAGTATACACTTTAGTGTGGAAGCTTTGCGGAAGCTCCGCCCACTCTCCGCCCATCTTTTTCATTGGCTTCGGTCAGTAAATGCTGCCTTCCGATTGGTTTAAGGCTTGTTAGTCCCGCCTCATGACGATCATGTCGTCATTTGTATCCTTCCAAGGCTACTGGCCCCTTTCCTCATCGCACTTTCTTCTGACCTGCGGCCTAATCACAACGGCGCACACGTGATAACATGCTCTCTTCCTGGCCGGCTTTACAGAAGGCAGTGGGCAAGCCTAACTGGAGCAGAGTAGAATTTGCATATGCAATGCATCGGTCTTGCGTTTGTTATCTGCATTAACCTTGCCTGGCAGCGAGTCGCCATGTCTGCCAGCGAGTCACCATGTTCGGGGCTACTTTCCTCCGTCTTCTAAAGTTGTTTTGCGGCTCACCTCCCTGAGAAGCAGCTGCTTGAAAAGCACGCTGTGCGTCCAGACTTGTGTTGCGGGCTGCCCTGGGAAGTGTGCCCGGGATGGCTTTAAGTAAAACCCCTCCATGCCAGCACGGACTCCCCAAGTCCTGCCCGGTGCCCCCCTCCCTCAGCCCCCTCACCTGTGCTCCTCATCCAGGGGTAGATGCGCAGGCTGCTGCCTCCCTGCAGCTCCTGCTCCCGGCTCGGGTGCTCCTTGCCGCCGCCGCCCAGCTTCCAGGGGTCGCCCGTCGGGCACATCATGAGCAGGTTCTGCTCAAAGGGCGAGCAGTGCATTTTGAAGGTCGCCACCTCCAGGTTGTAGCTGGCAAGGTAGAGCCCCGGGGCACTGTGGGGGTGCAGGCTGTTCCCATTGCTGTAGAGTCCTGAGATGGAAGCACCCAATGGGGCCACCCCGGACGAGGCCAGCACATAAGCCCCCGGCCGCTGGTGGCTGGAGGCAAACGCGCAAGAAGTTTGGTCAGGGAAGACCCCGGACGGGAAGACGGACCCGGCAGCCTGGGATTTGGAGAACAGAACATTGGCATAATACAGTGAACTCATAATCTGGCCGGGTGATTTGTGGGCCGGGACGTGTTAGTGTCGGTTTTATGAGGTACCGTGATATATTACGGAATTAAGAGTTCAGATTTACACCAAAAAGGACCCCCTTTTTCCTCCCGGACCATGTGACTCTGGGTCTAATCGGGGCTCAGCTTCCCACTGCTCCTGTAATGTGGAAAACATGGTGCCAAAAAAATCAGCAAGGACTCTACCCGAGCCCGGGGGGATTAGGGAAGGTGGGGTCGGAGGAGTACTGGGGGATCGATAAGAAGGTGCGATCAGCTCCCAGACCCCTGCGATGGGACCCCGCCCTGAGGGGGGTGCTGAGCTGCGGCACACACCTGGCCCCACCCCAGTCCTCCTTCCATTTAAATCTCTCTTAATTTCGCTATTGATCGTGCCTCAGATTTCTTCCTGCCTGCCACACAATCTCACCGCCGGTGTCATTTGTTATGGGGGGCACGGTTCGTCATTTCCACCCTCTTATCCCCAGCGGAGCCGGCCCTGCTTCCACTCGGCGACCGACAGTTAGTACAGTGTGCCTTCCATATAAAATGTAGTTGTATCCAGTACAACTTTTGATTATTGTAGGTACATCGTCAAAGGTTCTTACCAAAAAGATCCAAAATTAATTTGTAGTGTAATCTTTCAAACGCATGTACGCGGCTTCTCCACACAATATGTGGCAACTTCTAATATTGATATGAAACTTCTAAAAACAACAACGTGCAGTCAGCACCGTCTAAAGTCAAGTGTGGTATGAGACCACTATGACCCGGTCCACAGCATAGAGCATGTAACTAACTATATGTCAAAATATCCTAAAGTAGGTGTCCGAATGAATTAGGATGAAAGAATGAAGTCCATGATAAGCTCCTGGCAGCATCTTCATCGCGTTTCCGGCAGCCTTAGTAGTAAAATGTACCTTTAAAATATAAGTACAGATCAGCAGCCATGGTTTCCTAGATAGGCACGCCGGGAATCTGCGCATCAAGATTTTTATTTGCCCAGGTGTTTTGCCACAGAAGCAGAAGAATGTGGAAAAGCCTTCCATAAACAGGACCACAAAATGTGTTCAGCATGGCTAAATGAAGCTTGATTAATTGCAAATTTATAATTGTGTTAGAATATCCTTTCAATGGCAAGAAAACCAGTAACTTTCAGATTTATAAGAAATGGCAGTGAAAAAACGCATTACGTTTTCATGGTTTGATTTTTATGTTAGATGCATATGAACTCCTGTAGCACTTACTTTGACCTTTAGAACTAGGGCTCGTTGTCCAAACTCGCTGTAATACAGTGTATTTGTCACATACATTGGACCTCTGGATAGTCATATAGCCCATTAATGTAATTACTTATGTGTTCAAATGACAGTTTTTCTATGCAGTATGCTTCCTCGTTCATTTTACAGACCTTCAAATTTGTTTTCAATCTTTATTCTATTTTTTAATTCCCCGTCATTTTTTATTGACTGGCTTATAATTGCAAGCCTCCCTTTGTAATTGTGGGACTACAAGTCTCAGAATGCAAAGCGGTGTAAAAGTCAGACCTGGTTGATGACATCACACATATTATGGGTCACTTATCACCTATTCAACTCATCTCTCCCACCTGACACTTTCCTTCTCCCACAAACTCTCTCTCTCTTCCTTTCTGTCTTCCTCCATCTTCCCCTCCCCATTCATTAATTCTTTCTCTCTCACTGAATTTTCTCCCACCCGTCTCTGTCTCACTTTTTTCCCTACGACAACTCGCGTTTCCAAAATGTCCACTGTCATGATGAGGGTGACCAGGCCATGTGTTTTCTGTTTTTTGGGACTTGCTTTTTACTTTTCATATTATTAGTGTGGCCCGCAAGTCCCAGCATGCGCTGTTGGCAAAGCACCCGGATTCCTGAAAATCCGTATCTTGTCTCCTGCCTCTTTCATACTTTATAATGTATGTAATCGAACCACCTGCCCAGTGGCGTCACTAGGGGGGTGCGGGGGGTGCGGACCGCACCGGGTGACACCCTCACGGGGGGTGACACCAAAGGGCCGGTCCGGTCGGTGTGGTGTGGTGCACTGCAACCGTCCGTGCACAATTTTATTGAAACCAACCAGCAGTCCAGAACCCGAAACGCAACGACGCGCGCAATCTAACCTTCAGCAGGAGGTGCCTGAGCGCAGCGCGCACTGTCTCCTCCTCCGCCGCGTCTGCGCGCCTCGGCAGTGATGTCACGGCGTCACTAGAGGGGTGCAGTCGGGCGGCATTGTTGGAGGAATCCGAATCCCGCAGCATTGGGCCCCAAGTGCGCGTGACTTGGCATCATGACGAGGGACGAGGAGCGAAGGTGAGGAGGTCTCAGGTCGCCACACTGCCACAGCGCCACTATAATTTAATTTTATTCCTTCCAACTGCAAGGAGGAGCGGAGCGGAGTCTGGTTTTTAAGGCTAACGGGCGCGGTCCGCCGACCGACGTAGTCCCCCCCCCTGTCTTGCACCACCAACTCAGCAGGTGAGTGGCCTAGTATTGCCTATTCAGTGCAGGGCGGTGGGCGATTCCATGTGTTTCTGCGCTGTAGGTTCAAGCACTGTAAGGCATGGGTAAATAGAACCGGTCTCCGTCTATTGGTGGGATATGCCAGTTCAGCCTGTCAGTCGTAGCATTTGTGCCTAATTTTGCTTTTATGTATTCAATCCTCTGTACTAAACTAAGTATTCCGTTTGTGTGACTTGCCTGGATCGCTCTATTCTATGCAGTGTCAGAGGTTATTTCAAGACGTTTCATCCAATTGTTTTTTCGTAACTTTTTTCCCTCAGTATGGATAGAGGAGTGTTGTCTTTTTTTATTCATTTGTTGCAGCCGCAGCAAGTGGATTTCAGGCCCATTGGAAAAGCCCTGGTGTCACCACACCCAATTGCACTTGTTGATGGTCTTTAAACTACTCAAATAGCATGTGCTTTTGCAGGACTGAAACATATGCTATCACATACTTTACAAGTATTCTAACCAGGGCTTTAAGTATAATGAAAAAAACTTGGGGGGGGTCTCTACAAGGGACGTGGTCGATGCAATTAAGGGCGTGGTTTAAATAAATAAGCTGAAAATCTGTGCTTAGCATATCGTGATGCTCATCTGATATAATGCTGCTTCTGAAAGTTGCACTGGATAGCCCCTTTGACATACAGTAATTGGCACTAAGCTTGAATGGTGTTATGCATATTATTGAATGTGGTACTTTATTTTGGTGTGATGTGGGATTAATTGTGGGTAATGTTTTGATCTTTCGTTGGCAGATAGTCTTAGCATTGTACAAAAAGAGACTCCTAGTTGGAATTACTCTTGTTTTAAAAACCTGCAAGCGGTGCGTAAGCACGCAGTTTGCACTTCTAGTCCTTGCTCACCAGAAGCGGCTGACAGTAACAGGTGCAGTTACTGCCAGCCTTGCTTCTGGTGAGCAAGAACTAGAAGTACAAACTGCGTATTTACGCACCGCTTGCAGGTTTTTAAAACACATACATAAAAGGCATTGTCATTTACAATGGCACTAGCTCAAGCTCTCGCAAATGCGAGACCTATTGCATTGCAAATGCGTGTTTTACCTGTATTGACAAATTCAACCTACTTGGACTAAGCCCTTCCCAAGTGGCAGAGATGGACTTTGAACCCTGTTGTGTTTTATCCCCCCCCTCCCTCCCACCCATCCCCATGTCTGATTTCTGGGCAAGTGGCCTACCTCTAGGACAGGCAGAAGTCAGAGCATGTGACTTCTGTTGCTAACTAAGCAGAATCCGAGACTACACTCTATCGTGGTGTTCCTATACACACTTTGCATTTATCACATCCTATTTCTTGGTAGTGGTGCTGTGGCGCACTCAAATTCTGCAGTGCGCACGCGCTTCCTCTTCTCTAATGCCCGGGTTCCCTCCCCCCGCCGACAAAAGCACTAAAAACACACGGGACACCGATAACAGAGGTCAAGCAAGGAAAACGAATTACAACAAAGAAATGAAGAGGAAATGAAAGGGAAAGAAAGCAAGATGGAGGGAGAGGGAGATGGGTGGGAGGAAGAGGGAAATGAAGGGCATATGAAAATAAGGAAGGAACTGTGACGAGAAGGAAGGGTAAAAAGGATAAAAGGATGAATGCATGGGCAAATGGGCTGATGGATGTAAGGACAAAACAATATTTGCACGAGTGTGAGAAAGAAAGTGGCTGGAACGATAGAAGTCTGGATGGATGGCCGCCTGGATGGAGGTGTGGAAGGATGGACTGCTGGACTGATAAAAGGAGGGTGAATTGGTGGATGGATGAAGAAGAATGGATTGACAAATGGATAGGTAATAGGATGTATGAATGTTTGGAAGTGTGAGCGAAAGGATGGATGGATGGAAAACTAATAATGAAAGGGTGGATGGATGGAATGGTGAAAGGATTCATGAAAGTATGAAACGATGGATAGATGGATGTATACATTAAAGTCTTAAAGATGAATGGAAGGGGATAATTAGGGACCTCATTACTGTTTGTTTTTATTTAAAAAATCTGCACAGGCCAAGCAAGGCACATCATTATCATGGCCATGGATGCAAGGCAACAATAAAACATGTCCAGAGAACTGGTGATTAATGATCCTGCTGGAGAGCAGTCCTTTGCCTGTTGGTAGTTTTGAAATGCAGATAAACTGTATTTTATTTGGATAGCTCAGTGGGTTACTGCCTTTGTCACAGAGATTCTTGTGTTACTTGCAGTTCAAAAATTACAATCCTTACATAGGACAGTGGCTATGAACTGTCATCAAAGACCTGCAGACAAACATGAATGGTATAGTTAGAACTTCACTTTTTTTGTGTTACTATAAAGTTAGAAATTCCCCAGTCTTTCATTATTTTAATGTTGCTAAAAAGAGTTTGGGCCGATATACATTTTTATTAGTGAAGCCAAGCCCCAACCACTACGGTATGCTTTAAATCCTGAGTTTGTGCTTCCCCAGCCCAAACCCTCTTTAAATTTACTGCCCACCAGTATGGATGCCATGTGATTCCTACATCTTGTAATCCTCATTGGCTCATGTGACATTCCCTGTAGACGGAATTACATACTAGCGATAAAACCGGCCCTGTCATTGCCTTTCTGTTTTTATTTAATTAGCAATCAGGTCATTAGGGCAACTGTGGAACATATTTTAAAGTGCGTGCTAATTATATTTACTGCTATATTTAATGTTTTAAGTTTGAAGGTGATTTTGCTAATGTTTTTTACGGGAATAATGAAAGTAGAGCTGGATGGGGCTGATATGGGGCTGGGGCCCGAAGGTCAGCTGTGACAT
Source organism: Triturus cristatus (assembly GCF_964204655.1). Lineage (NCBI taxonomy): Eukaryota > Metazoa > Chordata > Amphibia > Caudata > Salamandridae > Triturus > Triturus cristatus. The sequence goes on from NC_140594.1 coordinate 824,159,082, forward strand.
AAGGTCCATAGGAGCGGGATGGTCGAAAAGTGGATAATCGGGCCTGGAAGTAAGTACTTGTGTTAAAACCTGGCCTGTTGGAATTTGAGGGTTTGCACTTACATCCAGACATCGCTCTTACTTTCAAATAACTCTCCACATGCTCTGTATACACACAGAATTGATCCGTTGTATACTGGTGACTGTTTGCAAGTAGATATAATCTAATCTAGGGCTTGTAGGCTAGCGGACTCAGAGCGGAGGAGGTCCATGCGGTAAGTCGTGAGGGGGTGACACCATGAGTTACCCGCACCGGGTGACACCAACCCTAGTGACGCCACTGCACCTGCCTCCCTTCTTGGTGCCAGCTTTTTCTCCCTATAGATGGCTGTGACAGTTTTTCTGCTCATCTGTGGCTGTGCCCTTCTGAGCGTGTACTTGTTGTCATTATTGCGTGCACGTTTCTTTCCGTTTTCATGTTTGTATGTTCCGTGCGTCCTCCTGCGGTCACATTTTGCTGGATTTGCGGTGTCTCGCCACATTAGAAGGCCCATATGTCCAAACCCAAATAGGATGTCTTCTTTGTAAATCCCGTTGTATGTATGAAAGGGCGCGGGATTTCTCCATCTGAGCGGATATTTATTTCTCTATCTGATCAGGACGTCAGCGCAGGATGCTGGGGGTAGGGAGTAGTGGCGGCCTGGGAGAGTCTTGGGGAGCTGGGCTATGAGATCTGCAGACCTTCTCCAAGGGGGCGGGCTGTAGGGTGAGCAGGCCACCAAGGTAAGCCAAGCTATTGGCATTGTAAATAACAATGCATGTTATTTATGTTTTAAAATCCAAACCATAAATAAAAGGCTTTGTCATTTACAACAGCCACGTCCCGTATAGTGCGTGTTAGAGGAGCGGTGATGTGGGGCAGGGGAGGGGCAGGGTGGGGGGTTGTAAAATGCGGCATACGGCCGATTTCAGGTAAGTTACAAAAACAATAAATAAAACGAATGTTGTTGCGCGCGCTGCATCGCATTTGGCGATGCAGCGCGCGCAACGAAATTCGTTTTATTTATTGTTTTCGTAACTTACCTGAAATCGGCCGTATGCCGCATTTTACAACCCCCCACCCTGCCCCTCCCCCGCACCACGTCACCGCCCCGCTAACACACCCTATACGGGCCGTGGCTGATTTACAATGCTAATAGCACAACTCGCGTAAATGCGAGACCCGTCACCCATTGCATTGCAATACGCAATTACTTCATTGCTACTACTAGTAATTACTCAATTACTGCGCCATTCCTTCAAAGCGTTTTTTGCTACGTTGATGCAGCAAAGTGATTCATATTACAACACTGCCTCAAAGTATTTAATTAAGTTCCACTCTTTCAACGCACTTCACATCATTCATCGCTACTAAGTGCTTAATGATACTGTGCAGCAAAGTGCTTTTTCTTAACCCTCTGCAGCACAGCACTTTGTTACTAAACTTAAAGGGGTCAAGTCTGTGGGTATTGTAGAGTGTGGGCTGTTAAGGCTCAAGTAAACACAGGTAATAATGATAATCTTCCCACAGTCGAATCGCACTTTAAACTCTGGAAAAACACAGCACTCCATGTACAAGTTACGTATCTCATTTGTGCAGCATGCAGGATAAGTTGGTCATGGTGAGAAGGTGATGGTGATAGCATCTTCTCACTCTTAACCTGTAAGTGTGCACAGTGGCCCAGCTGCACTGACATGCATCAGGCAACTGTCTTGACAGTGAGTGTTTTTTCAATGTACCCCTCACAGATGTCAACAAACTCATTACTACTTTCATTCTCTGTGGTCATATCCAGTGGCGACTGGCATCTGCGGGGGAATGCAAATGAAGTCTGCGAGCTCTTGCAAGCACAACAGACCTCTCCGCTCCAGCCTCAGTCTCCAGGACACGCGATGCCTTTTCGCCTAATTTTTCTGCCTGACAGGAACTTCAATGCAATAGAGCTCGCATTTACGCGACTTTGAGCAAATTGCATTGTATATGACAATGCCTTTTATTTATGTTTTAGTTTTTGAAACCTAAATAAAAGGAATTATCATGTACAATGCCAATAGTTTAAACTTGCGTAAATACAAGACCTATTGCATTGCAAATGCAATAGGTCTCGCATTTGTGCGAGTTTAAGCTATTAGCATTGTAAATGACAATGCCATTTATTTATTTGTTTTCAAAACCAACACATAAATAAAAGGTTTGTCATTTACAATGCCAAAAGCTCAAACTTTTGCAAATGCGAGACCTATTGCATTGCAAATGCTTTTTTCCGATATTGGTTTTCCATCGTGGATTTCCAGGTCCGTTAACCTATAATAATATCTGGTGATTTTAAATAATCGTATTATGGGCCTATTTTCACATGCTGAATAAGTGCCAAAATGCTGGCACTTAGAATTACTACTGATTGTTATAACCAAAATAAATGCAGGTGGGTTTTATGACACAGACAATTGCTCTCGTTCTGGAGACATGCCCAATTTCGGTATTGCAAATCAAAGACAGGAAGAGTCGAATAAATCAGAACAAAATAATAAAAAGACGCATCTAAATAATACTGTTTTTCCAACATCAGGAAATGTTTCTACAAGGTAAAATAAAAGTTTAACAAGTGGGAGGCAGTTTTATTTTGCTTGAATGATTCCTAAAAGATAAGGAAGTGAAAAAGGTAAATTTAGTCTGGGGATGCGGAGGAACCAGGAAAGGCCTGTTTGTGCTAAGCAGGAAGGGTCTGAGAGGACCCTGCGTCAACAGAATACAGGCACCGCCGGAGGAAAGCACAGCTCCTATCCTCTTTTCTTATCTGAGTGTGTGCACAGTGTCCTTACTTCACCCACCCCGCAATGTCTTGAGAGGACAGTCAACCATAAAAAAGGCTTGATGTTGCTATAATTTTAGGTCTTGTGAAAGACAAATTTAGTAGTCTGTGGGGAATCTTATGTACTGAATTACTTATTTTGCTAGACTGCAGAAGCAACATGACATAACTTGTTTATTTTTCTGACAACTGCCTCTATTTAACTTTCTTGTTAGAAAACGACCAGCAGAGGTCAGTAAAATACCAGAATCACTTTAGCATTCTCTAGAATCCCGTCTTCCACGAGCACCCGTAGACAATAATATTTTTTTCAAATCTTGGTTTTTCAGTGATGTGACACTGAAGGCCCTGCTTTTATATTAAAAACAGAGCTTTGGACTATCCCATTTCCCAATGAAAGGCAATATTTCTCTCCATGTGTTCCCATACCTGGCACGTCACACAGATTGGTGCTTACTTTCCCTCCATGTTAAAGAACAGTAGACGTTTCAGCACCCAGGCTAATGTGCTGCATAGCTAAATACACATAAGGTCCCAAAGGCGAGACCGATTGCATTGCAAATGCTTGGTACTATCAACTATTTCCCCAGGGAGCTGCAGCCACATAGTGCAGAAATACTGGTGAGGTATCTTATTGCTTTTAACCCCAATGCTTGCCCATCAAGTGACTCCTCTTCCACAGATCAATTTAAAGTAGCACTAATACCTTGTTATTATGTTTTAGAGCTAAATATGCTTCTTTGCATGATATATATACACACACACAAACTCCCCACCCTGGTGCCACACAACTGCAGCCCTATTGATAGCCACGTCATTAATTGGACATAAGTCTGGCAATGGTGACTACTATTGGGGGTTAGACACGTCCTCCACCTTTTCCACACACACTACTATGCCCCTATTCGCCTCTGAAGCCTTCACTCCCTGCCTTACTCATGTTTTCCTCACACTCAGCTTGTCCTTATTGGATTTCTCCTCTCGGTCTCCTCGGCAGTTTTTCATCGGGTAAATCCCGTCCTGTACCTCTCTCTTCAGCAAGACCTATTCTACTTGCATTTCACTTGCAATGGATGCACATGCGGCTAACCTCTGGGGGCATCAAAGACAAAGAAGCATCAGGCCCCCGGGCTTCTTCGAAAGCATCACTTACTGCTGTTTTTGAGAACTGCGACATTCTACTGAACGCTTTACCTCAAGTCGGCACAACCTATAAACAGTACTTTGCTGCAACCGGGCAAAATTAAGTACTTGCGCAATATGCTCCAAGTCACTCAAATTTATTTTGCTCTCATGTCACAGCTGGTAGCTGCTTTGACGATATGCACTTTCAAATATTCACCTCGCTGAACCATAGCAGATGCTGGAGGCAGTCTGCCTTTTAGTAAACATTGAAGACAGACTACTGCATACAGGCAATCTTCCAATTTGAGGAGCATGAAAAATAACGATGGAGTAAATACAAACACATTATGTGGTGCATAACACGCAAAGCTACAGCATGCAGTGCCCAACAGGCTTTTTCTTGGCCATGGTATATGCACCATTACGAGGCTGCTACCTCTTTTTTGTGATTCATGGGCTGCAGAAAGGTAATCCCTGCGTGATGATGTCAACACTATGCATAAACATGTCATGTGTGGACACATGTGCAGGATTAGCCTGTCAACACTTGGCTGCCTGACCCTCAAAGAGACCTCGGAGTGAGTGTCAAAGACCGTCAGACGGTAATCTATTGCAGAACTAATGAGTGCGTTTAAAAGAATGAAACAAATGTTAAAGGGGGGGGGGGGGTAGAGGGGTAGATTGGCTGAGCAAGGAATCTGATTACCAAAGGCTCAAAAAATAAAGAAGCTCCATCACTTTGGGTATGCTGGAGGTTTAATTACAACCAGGTGTTTCATCGTGGAGTGGAAACAATCATGTGCAACTTTAATCCGTTTACCTGCCGTTTTGACAAGTATACGTCACAGCCGCGGTCCATGCAGGTAACAGCAGTGGGGCGGTGGTGCCGCATGGGGAGGATTTCAAGGGACGATGCAGAGGGAAAATTAAATAAATAATTAATTTTCCCTCTGCATCGTCCCTCGTAATCCCCCCCCCCCCCCAACGCGGCCCCACCGCTGTTACCTGCACGGACCGCAGCTGATACGTCATGAGATGGTGTCGCCAGAATGCACTTATGATGTACATATAGGGTCTAACCCACTTGTCACCATTTAAAAAAAAAAATTATATTGCTATGGGGACAATCTCCTGGTGGTAGCTCGGGTGGTTGGAGGAAGTGTACCAGTTTACAATCCCTTCTGGGCACGGGCAAACATCCCAACGAGATGGCTCGTAACTGTCTGCCCACAATTTTTATTCACAAAAATAATATACCCCTACATTAAGTAAACTCTTTTTGGGATGTGTGTAGTCGTGATATTTAGAGAAGAGGTTTGATAGCACATAAGTAAACCTACCGACCCTATGCATTTCTGAAAAATAAAGGGGAGCCCTGGGTAATAAGGCTTATGTGGATAAAACCACTTTTTCTGACCCAAAATGTCCGACAAATATCAAAATTGGTTTGAGAAACAGAATTTGCTTATATTTGTGTGACTGATAACTCCAGAATAAACTGAATGCTCCTGGATTTGTGGAGAACAGCACAATCTTACCATCTAGCGTTCCCACACTTATGTATGTATGCAAGCATTTATTTGTGTGTATGTATGTATGTATGCATGTGTGTGTGGCATTTGTATAGCGTGAACTTAGTCAAAGGTCAGTGGAGCACTGTACAGGGTCTACCATTATGAACAGAATCTTAAATGTGCGTTTGGGTGTATTTTAATGAAGAGGAACAGGTCAAAACTGTGAATATATGAAATCAAAAGGTTTTGGTCTATTTGTGTCCCTTGCAATGGGCCAGCCTATACACACAGTGTGTTGTTTTTATCAGGAAAAGTGGGAGAACATTGGATGGTAGGACATTTTCCACCTGCTCGAAGTTCTGAGCTTTCTATCAAAGAAAAATGTAGACATTGTGATTTTTTTTATCTATTCTTTAACCTTTGCAGACCATGCTCTGATTCACACACACCATATCACCCTGGATTCTCCTGGGTCTGTAGCTTTCAGACATTTTTTGTATTGATAAGTTTCCCTAGGCACGTGTGACCTAAACCAAAATACTGCAGGGATTTCTTATGGGAGCTACTTATCCAAAACATTACCTTGCATCTAGTGTGTGGGCCCTTGCTCAAGCACATTCATAATCCACACGCATGATACCCCAACACTCAGGAGCCATAGGTAAAGGCAGATGCGGGTTAAGACTTAGCCGCAATATGTTCCTACATTGGGAAGACTGAAGGAAATAGCAATGTTTTGAGAAGCAAATTGTTGAAAATCTGAAAAACATCATGCTAGCACCAGGCAGCCAATCAAGTCCAGGGAGGTGTGAAACCTAGCAATACAAATCTTTGGATGTTGAAAATATGTGGTTGTGGTATGTGTCCATACAACTCAGGGATGACGCCTGCAGCCAAAAGATAGGTACCCTAAACTGGCATTTTGTATCCGTTTTCTTTCCAATTTTCCCAAATGCATTGCATTCAATTTATCACCTGTGGACAACCTAAACCCATCCATATCTGGTACCCCCACAAACAGGAGATGCAGAGGAACACAGATGGTGGTCAAGCCTTCTTTAGGGCTATGTCACTGCGCAAGGGAGATTGGAGGAAAGTATCATGTTTTGGAAAAACAAATGCTAAAAGTCAGACAAATATCATGTTCAGCATGTTCTCCGGGTCAGCCATTTATGGCAAGGCATATCTGTCTTACACTATTAGACTCCTTAGCTTGCACAGAACTGGAAAATATACAGTTTAAAATATACCGTTTGTATAATTTCTATACACTAAGGCAAAAAGGGGGAAACTTTTTCTTACCTGTGTAGATTTGAGTTCAGCCTTCGATGGAGTTGACCATGGTATGTTGTGGAACACCTTAGAAGACCTTAAGGTGGACCGGGTTTTAATTCTGTTTATAAAGGAAATGTATAGAAATGCAGGGGCGAGGGTGCGTTATGGGAATACGGGGGAATGCTCGACAAAATTCCCAATTGAAAAGGGTGTCAGACAGGGGTGTATATTGGCTCCTTTTCTTTTCACACTTTATATTAATAGTTTGGGCCATCACCTCATTAGAGATCAAAATGACTATCCGACCATTAGGGGCACCCCCGTCCCTGTTTTACTCTACGCTGATGATGCGGTGATTATGTCAAGGACCCAACTAGGCCTTCAAAGAGCGGTTAATAGTTTTGTCATTTACATGAAAGAGAGGGGCCTAAGAGTAAATATAACAAAGACATTCACCATGGGTTGTGGTAAAAGTAGAGGTACAACATGCAATATTTTTATTGATAATAGAAAGGTAGAAAATACTGGTACCTTTTGTTATTTAGGTATCACTTTTGGCAAAAAGGGAACATGGAAATCAGCTATTAAGGCCGGAAAACTAAATTTTAGCAGGGCAGTGGGGGCAGTTATAAATTTTGCTAAAAAAATAGGAGGAAGACCTGTACAAGAACTCTTGGAAGTCTATAAGACCAAATGTGTTTCTACCGGGCTGTATGGGGCCGGTTTATGGGGCATCGAAGAACCAGATATCATACAAACTTGTGAAAATAGTTTTATCCGCTATCTTTTGGGAGTCCCGATTTCTTCTGCCACCTATAGTTGCCATCAGGAACTGGGACTCTCTGATATATCGGATACCATTAAGATAGCTCCGTTATTACTGTGGCATAAAGTGTGGGTCACAGATGAGACAGGCTTCAATAGAGAGGTAATCTTGGACTGCCTTAAACTGGAGAGAGCGAAAGACATGGTGCGGTTTAATTATATAAAAACGATAACCAATGCCATTGGGCACCCTGCATATTTTACGGACCCAAGCAGCTTGGAGGATATTTCTAGGAAAGATTTGAAAGCATACTGCTTGAAATTCCTCGAAGATCAAAGATGGTCTAAAGAGAGAGCAAAACACACTGTAATGGTACATCATCTCATCCTGAGTGGCTTGGGTCTTCAACAATATTTGCTGTCAGTACAGGATAGTTTTAGCCGTATGCTTTTGGCTCGTTTTCGACTTAGCTCCTTTTTTAGAATGGTTTTATTTCCAGTGGTAAATGTCTGGTCATCTGATATACCTGCATGCCCTTGTGATGATGTTTCATTACAATCAACAATGCACTGCACTTTATTTTGTAAATATTTTTCTATACCCAGGCAGATGTACCTTAGACCGATTCTTAAAAGCTGGAATATTAGATACTGCAGGGTAGGACTTTTAAGATTACAGATGTTGGAAACACCGGCAACTATTTTGGCTGTTACAACCTATTTGAAGGTGATCATTAGGTCCCGGGCTACAATGTAACTTTTGTAATTTTATTACATTTTAAAACCTTTTATAAATTTTTGCAGATTGTATTTTAAAGGTTTTTTCCCATGTGTATATCCATGATTGCTGCTAGACACTTTTATGATTTCTTCTGTCATGAAATCGGATAAAGTACATTTTGATGTAATCTTGATATGATGTGATACGTTGCACTTTAGGTATTACTACGCACCTCTATGCACTAGCACTTTATATCCCAAGATTGGATGTTACGTCCCCTGATTAGCCTATAATGCTCTATTGCCTTTAGCCCTCTAAGCATGCTTAATGACTGTCCCATGGTTTTTAAACATTCTATAAATGTATTTTAAAATTATTTTCACTGTATTTGTATGAACTAGAAATGATAATATAAATGTAGGAATGTTTTTATGCTTTTATGGTGAGATTTGTTGCACCGAATAAAGCTGATTTTGATTTGATTTGATATTTTCTATATAGTCCTTAGTCTAATATCTGTCAGCAGGTGAACAGAGCACCATGAACAGTGATTCGGACACAATTTAGTGGTCTGCGCTGATATTATAGAACTGATTGGGCAGACCAAATTTCAAAGCAAAACCCAGGTCTAACTGGTATTGTAAGATTCCGGTATTCAAAGTAATGTTTCCTTGATGAGCATTCTGAGATTTATGTTTGTCCATGTGAGAAAAACAACAAAAGATTAAGCAAATTTGAAAAAAAGGAAACTTTCGCCATGTTTTCATTATATCGTCAGGCTGCAAGGAGCTATTGATGGAGAGTTTGAATGATTCCGTAGTCGTGGATGTGCAGGAAAACAAAACATAGTTTAATTGCGTGCGCAACAAGTAACTAAAAATAAAGTGATATTCATATATATATATAGTCAGTTAGCAACTGTTTTGATTATGTGAATTTTCTGAATTATCATTATGATATGATTTGAACCTATTTTTGATACTTAGACGAATTCAATAAAAACAGAAAAATGGAAGTGGAAATGGAAGTAACCGATATAGCGCTTGTGAGGTCTTGGGATTTCACATATCAGCTACAGACAATTGTTTTTTCTCCACTGGAACAAGGCAGGTTCCAGCTTCAGGATTACAGAGAGTTGGTGTTGGTTAAGGTCTAAGAAGGCTTGCTTATTGCGATAAGAAATATTCTGACAGACTTTAATCGCAAGTTCTGGCAAAAGAAGGGTATACTTACCTATAGACTAGCAGTAATTAGAAGGTCTAAACTATCACAGTGTTAATTTGTGTACAAGTAAGAGTAGTTCCTTTATAATACAATTTTAGTTTGCCACGGGAAGCTGGCAATATTCTTTATTGCCTTCTTTTTTATAAGCATTGTCGCTGTGTTACACGCTGGGGCTTAATGAACATGAGTACAACCATGGAAGTTTCATTTTGGTCATATGCAGTAACAAGAGCTTTGGCACGATCTTGATGTGAGACATTGCCATGGCTACAAGGCAACGTGTGCCAAATGAGTAAGTGAAAAATTAGGCTGAACAGTAGGCAAAGAAGACTCAGCGCCTGTTCTGGCAAAATAATCATATTGAGTATCCCAAAGCTTTTAAAAAATTAGAAGAAATGTAATTCAAAATCATATTGAATCAAAAACCAATGTTTTATCTGCACATTGTTCAATTCCAAAGCAATTTTTACACTAATCATCTGTAACATCCAGAATTTTTCATGTGCAATACATTATGCAAGACAGATAAACTACATTCTAAATTCGTAGCAACGGTCCCAATGCTTTTCGGGTTTCACAGAACCCTTCTTCAGGGGAAAAAGCTTCTTTACAATAGCCCAATTAATGTAGGGCCTCCTGCCGGGACAGTAAAAAGAAAGGGAAATACCAATCAACAATATGTTTACATGTGTGGTTTCAGCCACAATCGTAAAAAAGATGTAAAAGTCTGTGCTTGTGCCCACTGTGCTCCAGCCGTGCGGAGGTTAAAAAGTCCATGTGAGATAAGCAATATCTTTTTTTTGTTGAAAATGAACAAATGAACAATACAAATCATTTCAAAACAAAAAATGACTTCTCGCTACAAGCATTAGGCATTTTAAAGATAGCGTATGAAACATAACAGACAAGTTTGACACGGTTTACACAATAGAACTTCTAGAATTGCTCGTCTTTACCCCCAAACATAAATTGAAAAGTCAATCTTTACCTGTGACACTATGTTCAGGAGTGGGCCTTTTAGGGTAATTTCACTGAGCCCAATTCACAAAAGGAAATTTGCATGCAGAGAACTCACGTAGATTTCTTCCCCCGCCTAAGCAAAGTTCTCTGCTCAGATAGTATTAACCAATTTTGTGTGGGAATATCTGCCCAGTATTAGGATTTAGTAGTCTACTCTCTCTTACAAAAGTGGGCGGAGACTTTTAAAACCAAAATTTCCAGTATAACTATACTAGTAATAACTTTACGATTGGATTTTTAATTTATGCTTATAGGCATATCTGCATCTGCTGGGTAAAACTCAGAGTGGAAAGCATAGGGAAATAGCATTCACCTGACAGCAATCACACACCTGACTTTCATTAACACTGCATAAATTAAATACACCTACCCAGTGCTCTGCCCTCTTCCCTTTGGACTATATTACCTTGCGGATATCAGGAAAAAGAACCAAACTCCAGGATGCAGGCCACCACATTCCAAAGGAAGAGGTACATCATTAAGGAGGGGACAGTCTTTGTTTCAGAACATTACATGGTCTGCCAAGGTACACCCTTGGTGGAGTGAAGAAAGCCGCTATGTAGCAGGAGGTGACCAGATTGTGTTAATGCATTGGTGGTGTACGGATGCACCATGAGGGACATCAAGAAAAAGTGGCAGGACAAGAAAAAGCAGATGAAATAAGTTGTCAAGGATACAGGTCGCACAGGCTATTCCTGCAGGTGAACCTCAGTCCTGGAAATATCTGACCCCACTTACTGAGCATATCCTCTCCACAATGCACCCTGACCTGCTATATGACCTGTCTGTTCTAGGGAATCTCAACGTAAGGTAAAATAAGAAACTATACTTCTCTATTTTATTAATAATTTTGCAATTAACTCACGTCACACAGTTCCCGCACATAGAACATTTCTAATTTTCATATTTCACACATTTTCCCCCTAAATTTACATTAGCATATTAATGATTACACTAATCTTTAGGCACTTTTTAAGCAGTTCTCATTTCAAGTACATTGGTAGCATCTTCAAGGGCAGGAATAACTTCTACAGTGACAGGGTGTGGCCATACGCTTCCCACCACATAAACAAGTAAACCATACATACGTCTATTATACTATTGTAACAAATAAATATCCCTTTTGTTACACACACACCAATTCACATCATTCAGGACTGTAAGTATTCATATTTGAAAAGTAGAAAAGAGATTACATTTTTAAAAATATATCCACACTTTCTAAACACCGACCACTGTATTATGTAAAAATGTCAAATTTATTGCACATTGATATATATAAAAAAGTAATTTCTTTTAAACCACATTTACTTAAAAAGTCCACATATAAAAATCCCGTTCTATTAAAAGAAACAATTCATCAAAACTCCATCTCCAAAGAATTGTCTTCTACAAATGGTAATGGATGATAATATCCCTAATTGTATGGTATTATACTATCGTACCCTAGTGCAATGTATGCCATGGTCCCCTATAGCATCACCTATTTAATGTGAAAGTTGAAATACAAGGTTGTATGACTAATCTTTATGTCACTAAATACATCATTCCAATTTTCAGTTGCATTGGCATATATGTTCAGCTTATCACCCTCTCCTGGAACCTGTATCCTCCAATTTTACAACCACAACCAACTCATAGACAGCTATGGGGTATGTGTGGAAACAGCTGGGGCAGACACACTAGGAGACACAACAATAGCAGGTAGGAATGAGTGGGTTACAAGATGAGATGATATGGCTTTTGATTGGGAGGTAAAGAGGATGTTTGGTTGTGACATCACAGAGTTGGATTTGTGGTGTTTCAGGATTATGCCAAAGTCCATCGGTCATCATTGACTCAACATGGTCCAACCGCTGTGCTGAAGAATGAAAGTGGCAGCGCAGGTGAAAAATAAGTCCACTATGTGGTCACTTACTTACAGACCCTGACACATGTTTTGTGTCCCCCCTTGGGAAGATCCTCTCATATGGGATAATGAACAAAAAGGAGGCTCAATGACATAAACTATTTGCCTAGGATCACTCAATTTGGTCAAGCATAAATTGATCCCATATTTTGCAGTTTCACGCTGTGTGATTCTGCTACTAGGTGGGTATCTCTTTCTGCCATCAAAGGTTAACGATGTGTCATTAATTCTTGGAGAATGAGAGTAGAGCGTAGGTGACAGGCAGAATCCACATTTTATTTTTGGCAGTTTTAAATAGAGCAAACCTTGTCCAAGGACATTAAAGCCCTTCATAAGTAACACAGACTACATTTTATTTTTTGTTTTCGACACAGGGAGATTTGCTGAGATTCACAGGATGCTAAACCGAGGCTGTGATTCTAACCTGGTTCCCAGCGATACATGATTGGCAACTGTAGGTACTAAGCCATTCCGCCTCCAGTGAAAGTCCGGCTCATTTTGGGCTCGAGATTCCAAGAGGACCTCGAGCAGAGTCAGACATCTGACTCAAGTCTGGCTTGAGCTTTAAGTGGCTCGCCCTCCTCTATATGCACATAAGCAAGGCTGTCTCTGACATCACAGACAGCTTGCATATTGATGGAGTGCCAGTGGTGATTGTTTGTAAAAATGTTCCCTGTGATAGGGTGGTCAAGTGCAATGAGTGAGGGAATGGGCAACAGCATAGCTGTCCCTTGCCACCTGTTGCCTTTCCTCAAGTCACTGTAGCATGGTGATAAACTGGTGCATTGGCTGGTGATTCATTCAGTAGTTGTCAGAAGCAGACTGACTGGTTTACTAATGAGACACTGCAGTGTTTCCACTGACCCTCTAGAAACATCCATGTGCCACAAAGTGTAGTGCAGCCAGTATTTTGACATGTGCAGGGATGGCCTGGGAACAAGCTGTAGACTCTCTTCTCCTCAACTAATTGTCCCTCGAAATGAGGGGAAGTAATAAAGAGAGTGACTGATATAGTGAAACAAATGTTTTATTTGGTTTGTGTCTTGCTTTCTTATGTGGGCATCCTGTGTAAGATTGGTTGATATTGTAGTGAGTTTCACCTGTTGATAGATGTGGTGGACTCCTGAAAGTAGACTCCCTCCCACCCTTGCATTAGCCAGTGTGCTGCATCTGAATGAGGCCTTGTTGTAATATATGTTTTACATTACTTTTAGTTTCAATTTAGGTTGTTAATTATGTTGAAGTTTTAATTAAAAAAAATATAAATATTACATTTTCATATTTTAAAAAATGTATCAAATTATTTTCCTATTTTATAAAACGTGGAGTTAGTTCTATACTTTTCCTCCCTGAATTTGTATAAGAGTGAATTGCAGTGCCACTGATTGGCCAGGTGTGGTGTTTGACTTGATCCAAGGCTTGGCTGAAGTAAATTTGAACTTGTTAATGGTATTTGAAAGCCCACCAAATATTTGTTAGCCTACACTTTTAGGTCTTGCCTAGGCAGCGCTTGCGCTGTCTCTTCGAGACATGATGTATTCAGGTATGGACTTGAAGCTCCGCCTATTTTCCGCCAATCTTTTCAATTGGCTCCTGTTACTGTCCTTTTTGATTCGTCAATAGGCTTAGTAGTCCCTCCTTAGAACCTCTTTTTCTTCTTTTGTAACCTCCCATGAGGACTGGCCCTCTTACATGTGTTCTTACTCAATATGTTTTATTTACATTCTGTGGGCACTATTTTTGAAAATGTCTTTCTCCTTTTTGCAGGCACAACATGCTTTCCTGCAAGTGCGGCCACTTTTGCACTCTCTGCTGGACTGTCTGCTTCTCATCCCTGTCCCACCCCAGCTGCCACGCTTTAGGTTTCAGCATGGTGCCCGCTTTAATATTAACAACACAGGAGCCACGATTAATATTTTAGCAGGTGCCAACTTTCATGATTTTTTTTCATCAGCATTTTTTTACAGTGGCACACACGAAGTACGTGAACTTAAATAATGGCATCCGCGCAGCTCTAACAACTCTATATTAACATCGTTCTACGTTTTGTTATTTTCAACACCGCAGCATGCCACTCCTAATCAGCAACTATGGAGCCCGTGGTTTTCTTCATCTGAACAGCTGTTACACAGAGCAGCTCCCAATTCATGGCCACCTCGCATTCTCTGCTCTTTGCTGGCACTGCTTGCTCTTCTCCCCCTTTTCTTGCGGCTCGCTCCCTCTCCTCGGGCTGCTTCCTCCTCCCTCCAGCTTTAAATCCTGGGGTATCACCTGGTGACCTCTCTTGGCAGGTAATCCTAACATTAATGGGTTCAGTGCACCTTGATCAACCTCTCGCTACAGGTGGGAGGGAGTCTGTTGCACTGCCACTGGTCACTGCTGTGGGGGGCCATCCGCTGGAATCTGAGGAGATGATTTACTGAATGGTCATGGGACACTATAGAGGACATTGTAAACAGACCTCATTGAGGACTGTTTGATTTGTTGCAAATAATGTAGCACATGACCAATTTTTCCATTATATCATTCTTCATTCCTTATGTTTTGTAAGATTGCGCTATAGGTAGTTCTGGTTTCTGCCACTTAAATAATGGCCGCCTTGTAGCATACTCAGAACACAGTGAAAGAACGTTTGCACACTCATGAACCTGATTGGCCGACGGACTCCAGTACTTAAAGGGGCCGATGTATAGAGCCAAACTTATAGCTAACTTTGCACGGTCTCCTCTGAGCTAGAATAAAAGGTGGGGAGCCCTTGGTCTGCACATCCAGTGTAACGATGTAGGTTTATCCACTTTGGTTAGGCAGGTATAAAGACAGCCATCCGCGCTTAGTAGCAAGTTAAGCAGTTTGCGATCATGTGGATTTGCCGTTATGCTGGCCTCTGTCTCTTTGTAAGGCACTCTCTGTCTGCTGCTCTTTCTTTCCCAGGTCTAAGTTATGCCTCTGCCTATTAATCTCTCTTCTCATCTCCCTTTTCATATGTCTGCCTCTTTTCTTCCGGCTTCATCTCTTCCTGTTTATCATCTCCCTTTTATGTTCATTAGTCTCCCTCCCTGTCTTTGCCGCTCTCCCATTGTTTCTTTTCATAACTTGATTGCCTGGTGTGGATTTCTCATTAACTTGCTCTCTTCACAACGCTTGTTGTTTTCTTTCCTTAGTCGTTGCTTCTTTGTTCTTTTGCTCATTGCTTGCACCTTCCGGCCCACGTCCTGTCATTGTTATTCGACCCCCTACCCTTGTTGTTGCTTATCCTCCCATCTTTGTTGTTTGCCCTGCGGCTCACCACCCGAAAAAGCACTATAACGCCACCAGCACTAACTGTGTCATAGCACTTATATCTGGCATAGGGTGCAGTCACACAAGACATTGCTTCTAGGCATAGGCTTCCTGCAAAACATATTACCCACATATGAAACACAATATGTAAGACATAGATAAAAGACATTGTCCAATACATTGCCAATCGCTCTAGCTCTCGCAAATGCAAGAGCTATTGCATTGAAAATGCTTGTTAACAGAGTCTAGAAGAACTATCACACATACCTTTGGTAAGACAAGAAACTATTCCACCCTGGATTTCAAATGAGCCTATCACCAAAGCAAAGTACACAAAGTTTCCAGTGCTTCAACTGTGTTTTTCATGCCAAACAGTATCCATTATAGACTTATAGCCCGCCGCGGGCTAGACTGGCCATTAAAGGCCCGCTCCAGTGTTAAAGGCTCAACCAGAAGGCTAGGACTTTTAACAAGGGAGTGGGACTTTAATGGCGGTATAGCCCAGCTACAGAGGGCTTTAAGGCTATTAGAACATTGTTCTAACAAATAAAACAAAGGCCTCACAGAGCTAGAGGGGATTGAAATACCCTTGATTCAATGAGGCCTTTGTTTATCAGCAACCGCTGTGAAAGACAACATTGAAATGTTGGTGCTCCGGGCTTCTATCGGCCATTAGAAGCCCTGAGCCACTTCATTAACTTTAATGGAGTTCTCAACATTCTAATGTTCTAATAAAGGATGCAATGTCGACAATATAGGAGTGGTGGATTTTGAAACAACTTTCCAACTGTATTATTGAAGATAGTCCAGCGCAAGCAGGCTCCATATCAGTTTGCAGCCATTTGTAAATATGGTTCTTGCATATTCTGTGTGAACCACGTGATGGCTTGTAAGGGCCCCAAGCTCATCCATCCAGATGATGTGGGCAGTTGGTACCAAAATGCCGACATTGATGTCACTTGTTTGCATTTTATGATAATAAAACAATAATTGCATAACTTACTTCACCTTCCATTACCTTTAACTGTCAACCGCTGGTCCCCCCTACTTCTTATTGGAACCTTATTAGATCTGCTATACCTTTATGAGATAATGAGAAGTGATGTGCATCTGTAGACATGTATGTCCATTTCATATGAAGACGATATAGGGAGGAAGAGTTTTTGGAGAAAACAAAAATAGTTCTTCGAAGTGGTATTAATCAAAACAAAACATTATTTTTAAAGCTAGATAATTTGCATCCAGTAGATGGCGATCCAGCATCAAGATTAGTGCGACATCATGCTACGTTATTTTGTATGGTATTACAGAACAGAGGCCCCGATTCTCATGTTTTTATGTAGGCTTTGCGACCGCACAAGAGTGTTTTAGACGTTAGATAAGAACAGTTCCATTTTAAGATTGTTTGTGGCTCTGGCCAACACACATTTTGGGGCCCTCTGTGTGGTACTACTTAGAATTTAATACACTTTCTTGCCGAAGTCAAGTCCCCAAGATGCAAAATAACTTAGAGTTACATTTTAAACATTCATATATGGGGGAAAGCTAGGCTGGACTGAAAACCCAAAGCAACCCATCCCCAATCTGCAGGAGAAGGCTACCACTAGCTCGGGGAGCAATGGGGGGGGGGGGGGGGGGCATGGTGTTCATGGCTAGGTGACGGTCATGGCAGCCCATACTGCTCTGAAAGCAACCCCCGTGCCTGTAGCCCAGATGGAAAATGAGGAAGTGACCGAACGCCCTGAAGGCTCACGACAACCGAGCCCACAATCTGCTTACATCCCGGCCGCCAAATAATTCCAAAAGGAAGCTTGCAGAAGCAGGCCCGGTTCCAGGTAGCCCCGTGTCCCACCCAAGGCCCATTCACAAGCAGAAAATCATGTTTTTTTTCTTTTTCTTAATAAAATAAAATAAAAATCACACGTGTCTCGCTATCAACTATCAAAGCCTAATTGTGTAACTTTCATGTATAACGCCAATGCCTTGGACTACCTTAAGTGTGTGCAGCAGCGGTGAGGTCACAGTGGATGGTTGCTGTTGCTGTGCACATATGTGTGCAGCAGGCGTGAGGTCACAGGGGATGGTTGCTGTGCACATATGTGTGCAGCAGGAGTGAGGTCACAGGGGATGGTTGCTGTTACTGTGCACAGGTGTGTGCAGCAGAGGTGAGGTCACAGTAGATGGTTGCTGTTGCTGTGCACAGATGTGTGCAGCAGGGTTGAGGTCACAGGGGATGGTTGCTATTAATGTGCACAAGTGTGTGCAGCAGGGGTGAGGTCACCGTGTATGGTTGCTATTACTGTGCAAAAGTGTGTGCAGCAAGGGTGAGGTCAAAGGGGGTGGTAGCTATTACTGTGCACAGGTGTGTGGAACAGGGGATGGTTGTTATTACTGTACACAAGTGTGTGCAGTAGGGGTGAGGTCACAGTGGGTGGTTGCTATTACTGTGCACAAGTGTGTGCAGCAGGGGTGAGGTCACAGTGGATGGTTACTATTACTGTGCACAAGTATCAGCAGGGGTGAGGTCACAGTGAATGGTTGCTATTACTGTGCACAAGTGTGTGCGGCAGGGGTGAGGTCACAGTGGATGGTTGCTATTACTAATACTGTGCACAAGTGTGTGCAGCATGGGTGAGGTCATAGTGGATGGTTGCTGTTGCTGCTCTGCACTGGAGTGTGCAGCAGGGGTGAGGTCACAGTGGATGGTTGTGTTAGACCTGTCAGCCCTTTGGGTGGTCCCTCCTCATTATTATTTATTTTGTCCCACTTCTGCCTCAAACCCTGTTATAATTTTTCCTTTTTGGGAACCACCAGACTTGTTAGTGTTGATGCAGGGTCAGGGAGCCATTTTCCCTACCCCTGGAACTTCTGTCTGAGGGCCTGAGACACAAAATGGTGGCCACCCATTGTCACCTGTGACATCATCAGAACCCACTGGAGATTTCTAGAACCTTCCGTAACATTCTGGAACCCTGTGACAGTGAGAGGCAGTTTAGAATGTTGGGAGGCCATCTCAGAGTGGCAGTTGGCATCTGACTAGAGAGGAGAGAGGACCAGTTCAGAAGGAGGTCGGAGTAAGGCAGCAGGGGTGGAAACCAGTGCTTGGAGTGGGGTCCAGAAACCCACGCTTGATGCTAGTCCCTACTGACCAAGCCCAGCCTAGAGCCCTGTGTGGGATCAAGACCAGAAAAACCATCTTAAGGACCTAAATATTGTGAAGAGGCCTTAAAGAAGAAGACCAGCAAGCTCCTGACCTGGTTAGCGGTGTCCTCTTGGAGTCCTAACGTCGAGAAGCCTGGAGACTTGAGGCCTGAGGTGGAGAAGCGGCGCTGACAGAAAGCAGACGTCGTACCCGGAGCCGTCAGAGGTCGAGAGAGGGCGCCGACGGAGGTCGTGGAGAGGCACCGGAGGTCGAGTAAGGAGTCACCTGAGGTTGAGGTGAAGCGCACCGGAGGTCAGGAGTGGAGATCGCACTCCGGAGTCGCCGGAAGCTGAGGTGAAGCGCGCCGGAGGTCGGGAGTGGAGATCGCACTCCGGAGACGCCGGAATCTGAGGTGAAGCGCGCCGGAGGTCGGGAGTGGAGGTCGCACTCCGGAGACACCCGGAAGCGGGGAGACCGTGACCCTGCGACGCCGGAAGGCGACATCGAGCCGGAGCAGCCCAGCGACATCGAGCCGAGGCCGCCCAGCGACATCGAGCCGGAGCAGCCCAGCGACATCGAGCCGAGGCCGCCCAGCGACATCGATCCGGAACAGCCCAGCGACATCGATCCGAAGCCGCCCAGCGACATCGAGCCGGAGCCGCCTCACGACATCGACACGGCGCCGAGCGGAGCCGATCATCGTGAAAAGGGCAGTAAGTGGTAGAAAGGGCATCTGAGGCCCTGTGGAGCCCTAAAAGACCATTCTAGGGGCTAAAGGGGTGTTAGGACCAGCCTGGGAGTGCTGGGGGGGAAACTGAGACTGGTGCAGGGACCTGTGTGAGGGACTGTGTAGTTGGGAGAGCCAGAACCTAAGGTTACCCTCATTTTACCTCAGCTTAGGCCCCAGCCTTGACCAATCTAGTTGGGACATCCCCAGGCCACCCCAGTGACCACAAGCTGTACTTGGGCATAGTAAAACCAAACTACCTCAGGAAAGTGATGTGAACTGTAATTGTCATTAATTGTGTTATTTAAGTTATTGAAGGTGCTTTATTTATTGACTGTATTTATTGTCTGACTGTATTTATTCCTGCATTGTATTTATTGTCTGACAGTATTTATTAGCCATTTGTATTTATTGCACCCCTATTTATTCCGTGTGTATTTATGACTTGATCCTATTTATTGAAACCCCACTGTGGTATTATTTATTTGACCTGCCCTTTTAAAGGAGAATCCTATGGTACTGTATTTATTTTATGAACCCTGCAACTAAGAGAAAATAAGATAAAGACAAACTACTTTCTTTCATAATTTTTACGGTGTAGTGTCGTTTTTGGAACGGATGAACGCATGGTTATTGTGAGGGTGTGACGTACGCTTAACACGGTGCCTGACCCCCGACCGCTCGAGCCAAGCTACCATTGTGCTGGGAACCTGGTGACTGCTAGCCCGGTTGCCCGGTTTCCAACATAAAAATGGTGTTCAGTGGTGGGATTGAGCTGTGCTTGCGTCCACTCGACAATAACTTTGGGTAGTCCATAGGCCTACACCGGGAGTTTTCTCCAAGCGGACTTCCTAATTTTGAGTTTTGTTTTTTTCCAAATTTACTTCTGGTGGTGGGAGGAGGTATTACAAAAGGTACCCCCCTGCATAGCTTCTGTAAGCAACTGTCTTCTATCCTGAGTGGGCAAAATGGAGTTTGTGTTGGAGGATGTGGAAACTTATACTGTGGCCCAACTCAGAGAGTTTTGTGAGCGAGAGGGGGTGTTTTGTCCCCAAGGTGCAAAGAAGGGTGAGCTCCAGACCAGCTTAAGGGCTTGGGGGGAGGCACGACGAGAAAGTAAGGTTGAGAAGGAGGACAGGGATGGAGAGCCTGACAGCGAGGAGGCTGGTTTGTTCAACCTGAGGTGGGGGACCTAGTAGCGGGGCCCAGAACACTTTCAAGGAAGGGCAGCAGTGTCTCTAGCAACGGCTTATTAGAAGCAGAATTCACTGACCGGAGGGAGAAAAGACAGCTCACATGGGATTTGGCGAAGCTGGAGAAAGAAAAAGAGGAACGGAGGATGGCTCACGAGTTGAGGCTCAGGGAGATAGATCTCCAGATCCTACGGGTCGGGGCACACCCTGTTCCTAGTGGTGGCAGCGAAGAAAGAGAAATCACCAGGGAATCCAAACCCTATTTGCCGAAAGACATAGTAGCTAGCTATAGTGCGGGTGATGATATCGCCAGGTGGCTAGCAGCCTATGAGGTCTCTTTAAGAATCCATGGGGTTCCAGAGAAATATTGGGGAGGGGGATTGTATAGATACATGCCTCCAGCTGGTAGGGATACATTATTGGCCCTGGAGCAGGATGAGCAGACCCACTACCCCACCATGAAAGTGGCGCTCGTGAGGAAGTTTGGACTAACACCCGAGAAGTACTGACAGAAGTTCCGGGGTAGCCACAAACTGGGCACACAGAATTGGGTGGATTTCCTGGACTATGCAAAGAAGGCATTAGAGGGTTGGATACAGGGCAGCGAGGTGAGGGACTACGAGGGGTTGTTTGATTTGATGTTGAAGGAACACCTGCTCGAAAAATGTTTCCCTGAACTGCGTCAACACCTGGTGGATAGCAAGCTGACCAATCCCCGGAAGCTTGCTGAGGAGGCGGACATTTGGGCTAGTACCCGGGTGTCCACAAGGGGGACTGGAGGGGACTCTCAAAAGACCGGACAGGGCGCCCCCCAGAAGAAAGAGGGAGGGGAAAAGAAAACGGAGTCCTCTAAAGGCCCCCAAAATAGTTTCCAAGGGAAGGGAACAGGATTCACCCCTAGGGCTAACCCACCCAGAAACCCTAATCCTGGTCAGAGTCAGCAGCCAAGGGTTGTCCATTGCTACGAGTGTGGTGGTGTCGGACACTATAAGGGAGATGTGAAGTGCCCGAAAAGACCACCCCCTCCCATCGGAGGAAAGGCCCCCGGAGTAGCTAGTGTAGTGCTCGGGGAGGAGATGCCCTTAGATAAGGGAAGGGAGTGGGCGGGTGTCACTTTAGTGTCCCTGGGAGAACGGGAGATGGTTCCTAAGATCCAGGTGCCCGCAAATACCACAAAGTATGGGCAGTGGGTCACCATCAACGGCCAAAGAGGGGAGGCTCTGAGAGACACAGGAGCCAGTATGACTATGGTACGTAGCCAACTGGTGTCTCCAGAGCAGGTGATTCCCCATGTACTCCACCCTGCCGCGATGGCTGACGGCAGAATGGGCCACTATCCGGTGGCCGAGGTTCCATTTGAATGGGAAGGGGTTGCAGGGTCACTTCGAGTTGCCGTAAGCCCTGCCGTGCCAGTCGATTGTCTGCTGGGGAATGACATGGAGCATAATGCTTGGAAGGAGGTGGAATACCGGACTCATGCGGAGATGCTGGGTACACCTGACTGGGCCTGTGTCAGCACAAGGTCTGCGACTACCCGGAGAGGGAGTTCGTTTAGGCGGGAGCCTGGAACAAAGGCACCGCCGGCTGCCAATCAAGGGAAGAACCGAGGACAGGAGGAGCCTGCCTCAGCATCTGCGCCCCGTGTGACGGATAGGCCACCGGAGGTGGTGGACCAGGAGTCCGCGGAGGGGGATGTTACCGAACTGGAGAACCTACCCATCCCGGCCGAGTGGCACGTGGAGGGAGGGCCGACCAGGGAGGAATTCTGCAAGGGCCAGAGGGAGTGTCCTACCCTTGAGGGACTGAGGCGACAGGCCGAAGCCCAGGCAGCAGGGAACGTTGAGGGGAACTATAATATTTACTGGGAGGACGGCCTCCTCTACAGTGAACCCAAGACACCCATGCACGGATCGTCACGGGCCTTGGTTGTCCCTCAACGTTACCGAGCCTTCCTTCTGGAATTGGCTCATGAGATCCCCTTGGCAGGACACCTGGGGCAAGACAAGACCTTTGCCCGGCTTGTCCCGCACTTTTATTGGCCTCAAATGAAAGTGTCGTCCGACACCTACTGCCGGACGTGTGTGTCTTGTCAAGCCAGTGGGAAAACAGGGGTGAAGCTGAAAGCTCCCCTGGAACCACTTCCTGTCGTTAGCACCCCCTTTGAAAGGGTGGGCATCGACATTGTGGGTCCGTTAGATCCGCCTACTACAGCTGGTCACAGGTTTATCCTGGTTCTGGTGGATCATGCCACACGGTACCCAGAGGCCATACCTCTGAGGACCATTACTGCACCTGTTGTGGCTAGGGCCCTGATGGGAATCTTTACCCGAGTGGGTTTTCCCAAGGAAGTTGTGTCCGACAGGGGGACCAACTTCATGTCAGCATACATGCGGGCCATGTGGAAGGAGTGCGGAGTGACCTACCGGTTCACCACTCCTTACCACCCCCAGACCAATGGTCTGGTGGAGAGGTTCAATAAGACCTTGAAAGACATGATCAGAAGTCTGCCTGAAAGCCTGCGGAGGAAATGGGACGTCCTCCTACCCTGTTTATTGTTTTCCTACAGGGAAGTGCCACAGAAGGGAGTGGGCTTCAGCCCCTTTGAGCTTTTGTATGGGCACCCTGTGCGTGGACCTCTCAGCCTGGTGAGAGACGGATGGGAAAGAACTCCCAGAAAGCTTCCCCAGGTCGTGGTGAGCTACATGCTGGCCTTCCGGAGCCAAATGGCTAAGTTGCGGAAGCAAGCTTCTGACAACTTGGAAGCCAGCCAAGCAGTGATGAAGGCGTGGTATGACCACAACGCTCACCCGGTGGAGTTGGAGCCTGGCCAGAAGGTGTGGGTGATCGAACCAGGAGAGCTTAGCGCCCTCCAGGATCGCTGGTCAGGACCCTTTGAGGTGTTGGAGAAGAAGGGTAAGGCTACCTACTTGGTGGACCTGAAGACCCCTCGTCAGCCCCTACGGGTGCTGCATGCCAACCGCCTCAAACCCCACCATGAGAGGCCCGAAGTCATATTGCTGATGGTGACGGACGGAGCAGAGGACGTGGAAAGCGAGCCTCTGCCCGACTTATTTGCGTCTCAAGAGAAGGATGGGTTGGTGGAGGGAGTGATTCTCTCCCCGTCCCTAACTCCTGAACAGCAGGAGGACTGCCGCCAGGTCCTGGGGCAGTACTCTTCGTTGTTCTCCCTTGTTCCGGGTCGGACTCACCTGTGCGTCCATGACGTGGACACAGGAGACAGCCCACCTGTGAAGTCAAAGATCTACCGGATGACAGACAAGGTGAAGGCCAGCATTCACAGTGAAGTCACTAAGATGCTGGAGCTAGGAGTGATTGAACCTTCCAGCAGCCCCTGGTCCAGTCCGGTGGTACTAGTACCAAAAGCTGTACCACCGGGTGCCCAACCGGAACTGAGGTTCTGTGTGGACTACCGGGGACTGAATTCAGTAACCAAGACTGATGCTCATCCGATCCCGAGGGCGGATGAACTGATTGACCGGCTGGGAGCTGCCCAATATTTGAGTACCTTTGACCTTACATCCGGGTACTGGCAGATCTCTCTGACTGATGGAGCTAGGGAAAGGTCAGCCTTCTCCATGCCCAAGGGCCACTACCAGTTCTGCGTGATGCCCTTTGGGCTCAAGAATGCCCCTGCCACGTTTCAGCGTCTGGTGAACCAGATCCTCGCCGGAATGGAGAGTTTCTCTGCTGCTTATCTGGACGACATTGCCGTCTTCAGTAACAGCTGGGAGGATCACTTGCGTCACCTGCAAGCTGTTCTCCAGGCCCTGAAACACGCTGGTTTAACGATCAAGGCCAGTAAATGCCAGATCGGGCAGGGGTCGGTAGTGTACCTTGGACACTTGGTGGGTAGGGGAGCGGTGCAACCCCTCCAGGCAAAAATCGAGGCAATCATGGCCTGGGAACCCCCCAAGATTCAGACTGAGGTCCGAGCTTTTCTGGGCCTCACCGGATATTACCGCCGCTTCGTGAAGGGGTATGGGACCATTGTGGCCCCCCTCACGGAGCTTACGTCCAAGAAACAACCTCGACGGGTAGTCTGGACGGAGGCTTGCCAGCAGGCCTTTGTGAAACTGAAGCAAGCCATGTGCGAGGCCCCGGTCTTAAGGGCCCCAGATTTTTCCAAGGAGTTCATTGTCCAGACGGATGCATCGGAACATGGCATTGGGGCAGTGTTATCGCAACTCAATGAAGAGGGTCTGGATCAACCCGTGGTCTTCCTATCCCGGAGACTACTTCCCAGGGAACAGAAGTGGAGTGCAATAGAGCGTGAAGCCTTTGCAGTGGTATGGGCTCTGAAGAAGTTGCGGCCATACCTGTTTGGCTCGCACTTCCTGGTTCAGACCGACCACAGACCCCTTCGTTGGCTGATGCAGATGAAGGGGGAGAATCCCAAGTTGCTAAGGTGGTCTATCTCCCTACAGGGAATGGACTTTCAGGTGGAACATCGGCCTGGAGTGGACCACGCCAATGCAGACGGTCTCTCAAGGTATTTCCGCCTTAGTGATGAGAACTCCCAAGGGGTTGGGTAGCTCTCCCCACTTTCAGCTGGGGGGGACGCGTGTTAGACCTGTCAGCCCTTTGGGTGGTCCCTCCTCATTATTATTTATTTTGTCCCACTTCTGCCTCAAACCCTGTTGTAGGAGAGTAGGGTCTGCTATCCTATGGTCACCCCAAATTTTTGCTTTTTGCTTCACTGGTTTTTGACATATTGAGGCTGTGGGCCTGCTAATCAGACCCCCAGCCTGCTGTTCTCTCTACTAAATTTACACTATGCACCACAGGTGCATAACCAATTGGAAGTGGATCACCCTGTGAGCCCCTGTACCAGTGTACACTAGGTACCCAGGGCATTGGTGTATCTAAGGCCTGCCAGGGGCTGAAGCATGTATTATGCCACCCCTGGCCTGGCCTAACCATTTGACACAACTGGCTGATCACTCAGCTGGGGTAAGTTGGTGTAATCACCTCTTACTTAGGTGTAGTATACCTATACCTAACCTTAAATGGGACACATATTAACCTATAAGTCACTCCTATGGCAGGCCTTAACAATCCTGAAGGCAGAGTGCTTGGTTTCATGTGTGATGGTGCTCTGGCATGAGCTGAGCCTGTATGCAGTGGTCGGAACCCCTTCCTTCTACTGTTTCCAGATATCGTCATACCATATACTCTTAAGTGCATTATGAACCTCGCGGTTAAATGCTATCTTTGGTTTGGCTTTATCAAAACATGTCGAGTGAGGTGTCATACGAATTGGAATACTAACCCCTCGCCAATTCTGGCGACGGGGTTAGCATTCCACCCTTCGAGAGGGACACGACATGTACAGTACCTGAAACCCGGGTAAAATCAGACATAGCCTCAGCTCCACAAAATGGATGCTGCCACCACAGACACAAGTCTGCCCTCCTGCTGCTGGGAGTCCTTCCAGCTTGGGAGGTGTGGACAAAGGGTTTCCTGCCAGGGGAGGTGCGTGCACCACCCCAGACAGGATTTTGTGTATTGGTCAGGTAGGGCTTGAATAAAATGAGACATGCCTGAGGCTCACAAGGAGCCTCGGTGCATATGCCAGTTCAAACCGGTCCTGGGGCACACCAGCCCTGGACCTGGGGCGAGCTGGACAAAGGATTGGGGGTGTAACCACCCCCCTTCCTGGTCCCACCCCTAGGGAGGGACCTAGCAGGTAGTCCGGCCCCTAGAATCCGAATAAAGGTAGGAGCTGTGTCCTAAGACTTCAGACATCCTGGAATCAACTTAACTACAAGAAGAAGACGGGAACTTCGACGCTCTGCCACACAGAGGACTGAAGCCAATCTCCCCTGTGGTCAGGGAGTGACCACCTTGCTAACGCAAGCACCATCCAGCGAATCAACGTCTGCTTTGCCGCCGCCTCCCGCCGGAGCCCGAGCCCAGAGACTGACAAGACCTGGACCTCCAGACCTCTCTCCGCCCGATCCACAGTCCCTGAAAAGAAGGAACCCGTGGAGGCACCGAGACACGTGGAGCCAGCCATCTTGAAACGACCACGACAAGCTGCAAGCGCGACAACCGAGGCTCCCTCCAAGTTGTGCTTTGGGATCTGAGAAGCCCAACATCCGAGCAGCATCTGCACCAAAGGTGAGCCCTCCAGCATCTCCACGATCTGCGTGGGGCCCCTCTGCATTTTGCCACTCGACGCGCCTAACCGGTTGCTGGCCCGTTGGCTAGTGGCCATCTTGGCGACGAACTTCAAGAAATACACCGCTGGTCTGGTTGCTCCAGACTGGTCCTTGCTCCCCTCCAAAGGGGCAGTCCCTTTGACCTTGCTGGTCAGAACCATCAGCTTATTTCGTTTTCCACAACAATTGCTTTTGCCAAGGCTTGTTTGCTTCGATCAAGTCGCCGACACCGCCGACAGCGAGAACCTGCGTGGGACAGCTCGTGAACCGACTCCTGGACGTCGTCGACCTTCAGGGACCACGTGGCTGCAGAGACAAGCTACACCTTTCCTCCTGTTTGCACCCGACATCGCCTGGTACCCACCTGGTGCCACGCTGGTCACTGGCTAGTGACTGTGAACACTGTCCCCTCTGCTTACAGGTCTTCTACAACTCCGATCCACCCTTGGATCCACCGCATCTCTTCTGGACCGACCGCCTGCAGCATCTTTGTCTTCAGGCTCCATTGAACAGATAGAAGAAACCCGACGCACTTCGAGACCTATGCACCCGCTTCCTGTGGGTGAGGTAAAGCTGGCACTCCGGTGCCCAAGTGTAGAGAATCATCTCTAGTGTCTGTGTTTCCAATCTTGAGTTCATAGTCCATCCGGAAGATCCTTTTTGCAGTAACTTTGTAACTTTTACGCACCCATTGAAAACCTATGGGAGCACGCGTGTGACTATTTGCTCTGCACACGCAACCCGTGGACCTCCTGGTCACTAACTAAAGTTAGCTCCTTGTAGGCCCAGCGATTCTAGAGGCCCTAGGCCTTTTCCCTTTCCTGTTCGTGGTACTTATACCACTATTTTAGTATATGGTTTGAGCGGCCACCAGGGCCTATCCATATAAAGTGCAACTTCTGTGTATTCTAACGTATTCTTGTTTAACGATTTGTGCTCCTGTGCTCATAAAGAGTCTAGGGGATACTTTGAGAAATAAATACATATATATTTTCAATATATATCTGTGTGGTGTCCTTTCATTGGTATAAAGGGGGGTTACATTTGGTAAAACAGCCTGCTTAACATGTTTCACGAGTTTAGCCTCAAAGACTGCTTAGCCTACGCTACCACTAGGGCAGCTGGTCCGAAAAGGTTGACTTACAACCACACCATAAGGGTTGCTTGGCATGGTACAAGGTGGTCACTTTAACTAGTGAACATCATATACCAGGCCAACTTCTCACACCTGTTATAATTTTTCCTTTTTGGGAACCACCAGACTTGTTAGTGTTGATGCAGGGTCAGGGAGCCATTTTCCCTACCCCTGGAACTTCTGTCTGAGGACCTGAGACACAAAATGGTGGCCACCCATTGTCACCTGTGACATCATCAGAACCCACTGGAGATTTCTAGAACCTTCCGTAACATTCTGGAACCCTGTGACAGTGAGAGGCAGTTTAGAATGTTGGGAGGCCATCTCAGAGTGGCAGTTGGCATCTGACTAGAGAGGAGAGAGGACCAGTTCAGAAGGAGGTCGGAGTAAGGCAGCAGGGGTGGAAACCAGTGCTTGGAGTGGGGTCCAGAAACCCACCCTTGATGCTAGTCCCTACTGACCAAGCCCAGCCTAGAGCCCTGTGTGGGATCAAGACCAGAAAAACCATCTTAAGGACCTAAATATTGTGAAGAGGCCTTAAAGAAGAAGACCAGCAAGCTCCTGACCTGGTTAGTGGTGTCCTCTTGGAGTCCTGACGTCGAGAAGCCTGGAGACCTGAGGCCTGAGGTGGAGAAGCGGCGCTGACAGAAAGCAGACGTCGTACCCGGAGCCGTCAGAGGTCGAGAGAGGGCGCCGACGGAGGTCGTGGAGAGGCACCGGAGGTCGAGTAAGGAGTCACCTGAGGTTGAGGTGAAGCGCACCGGAGGTCGGGAGTGGAGATCGCACTCCGGAGTCGCCGGAAGCTGAGGTGAAGCGCACCGGAGGTCGGGAGTGGAGATCGCACTCCGGAGTCGCCGGAATCTGAGGTGAAGCGCGCCGGAGGTCGGGAGTGGAGATCGCACTCCGGAGTCGCCGGAATCTGAGGTGAAGTGCGCCGGAGGTCGGGAGTGGAGGTCGCACTCCGGAGACACCCGGAAGTGGGGAGACCGTGACCCTGCGACGCCGGAAGGCGACATCGAGCCGGAGCAGCCCAGCGACATCGAGCCGAGGCCGCCCAGCGACATCGAGCCGAGGCCGCCCAGCGACATCGATCCGGAACAGCCCAGCGACATCGATCCGAAGCCGCCCAGCGACACCGAACCGGAGCCGCCCAGCGACATCGAGCCGGAGCCGCCTCACGACATCGACACGGCACCGAGCGGAGCCGATCATCGTGAAAAGGGCAGTAAGTGGTAGAAAGGGCATCTGAGGCCCTGTGGAGCCCTAAAAGACCATTCTAGGGGCTAAAGGGGTGTTAGGACCAGCCTGGGAGTGCTGGGGGGGAAACTGAGACTGGTGCAGGGACCTGTGTGAGGGACTGTGTAGTTGGGAGAGCCAGAACCTAAGGTTACCCTCATTTTACCTCAGCTTAGGCCCCAGCCTTGACCAATCTAGTTGGGACATCCCCAGGCCACCCCAGTGACCACAAGCTGTACTTGGGCATAGTAAAACCAAACTACCTCAGGAAAGTGATGTGAACTGTAATTGTCATTAATTGTGTTATTTAAGTTATTGAAGGTGCTTTATTTATTGACTGTATTTATTGTCTGACTGTATTTATTCCTGCATTGTATTTATTGTCTGACAGTATTTATTAGCCATTTGTATTTATTGCACCCCTATTTATTCTGTGTGTATTTATGACTTGATCCTATTTATTGAAACCCCACTGTGGTATTATTTATTTGACCTGCCCTTTTAAAGGAGAATCCTATGGTACTGTATTTATTTTATGAACCCTTCAACTAAGAGAAAATAAGATAAAGACAAACTACTTTCTTTCATAATTTTTACGGTGTAGTGTCGTTTTTGGAACGGATGAACGCATGGTTATTGTGAGGGTGTGACGTACGCTTAACACGGTGCCTGACCCCCGACCGCTCGAGCCAAGCTACCATTGTGCTGGGAACCTGGTGACTGCTAACCCGGTTGCCCGGTTTCCAACAGGTTGCTATTGCTAATACTGTGCACATGTGTGTGCAGCAGGGGTGAGATCAAAGTGGATGGTTGCCATTACTAAGACTGTGCACAAGTATGTGCTGCAGGGGTGAGGTCATAGTGGATGGTTGCTGTTACTGTGCACAGTTGTGTGCAGCAGGAGTGAGGTCGCAGTGCATGGTTGCTATTACTGTGCACAGTTGTGTGCAACAGGGGTGAGGTCACAGTGGATGGTTGCTATTGCTGTGCACAGTTGTGTGCAGCAGGGGTGAGGTCACAGAGGATGGTTGCTATTGCTGTGCACAGGTGTGTGCAGCAGGGGTGAGGTCACAGTGGATGGTTGCTATTGCTGTGCACAGGTGTGTGCAGCAGGGGTGAGGTCACAGTGGATGGTTGCAATTACTGTGCACAAGTGTGTGCAGAAGGGGTGAGGTCACAGGGAATGGTAGCTGTTACTGTGCACAGGTGTGTGGAACAAGGGATGGTTGCTATTACTTATTTATTTAACATGTTTTATATAGCGCTGGCTGGACCCGGGGGTATCAGAACGCTTTACACGAGTATTCATTGCAGTAAGAAAAATGTACAATGAGGTAGTGTTCAGAAACCAATTTTGGAAAAGGGGGTGGTGATGGACAGAGTTTCTGAATGATGCAGAATACTCTTACCAAGTCAAGAGATCATGGTTTTAATCCATCACCGTTTTTTAGCTCACTGCACCATCCCAGCTCAGAACCTGGCTACGTGCAAATTAGTCTGTTCCTGTCCAGAAACCAATACAGAACGGTAGAAAGCAATTTAAATATTACATAATCTACACAACAAGTTGCCAAGGGGTTGCAACAAATCAATCAATAAAGGTTAGGCTAGTGAGAGAGGGAGAGGATGAAAAAAAGGGGGAAGGGTATGGAAGTGGGGAGAGGCAAGGGAGAGGGGTAGTTAAGGCGATATCATACAGCTATACATAAATAAATTAGTTGAGTGTAACATGATTACAATGAGATAGTATTCAAAACCCAACAAGAAGGTTAAAAGCAGCTCTAGTTTTACACCATCGCATTACATGAGTTA
Organism: Triturus cristatus; assembly: GCF_964204655.1. Classification (NCBI taxonomy): domain Eukaryota; kingdom Metazoa; phylum Chordata; class Amphibia; order Caudata; family Salamandridae; genus Triturus; species Triturus cristatus. Next base: position 824,190,172 of record NC_140594.1, read on the forward strand.
CAAAGGGTTATCGTAAGTCCTGATAGAATTAGCCTAGCGTGGGAGGGAAAGCATGGAGAAGAGGGGGGATGGGTATGTGAATGGGAGGGAGGCTGAGGAGGGGGGGGAGGATTAGGTTGTACCTGAAGGGACGGGCAGGTCCTGTAGGAAAGACTGGAGGGAGGAGTTAGTGGGCGAAGGAAGATGAAGGCGGGGGAGGAGAACAATAGGAGGTAGGGGTGGGATTAGTGCCCAGGGGCGGATTTAAGGACCCCAGTATTTGTTCAGCAGGAGAAGTTTGAGGTCTTTTTTGAAGCTGGCGTACGAGGGGTTGCAACGAAGATCGTTGGGGAGGGAGTTCCAGATGTTGGGTGCGTTCCCGGAAAAGGAGCGAGATTGTGTGGTTTTCTTGTTTAATAGAAGAGGGACAAGAGCGAGGGTGTTGGATCTCCTCAGTGATCTAGAGCAGCCAGCTTTGTGAAGTTTATCTGCGAGGTACTGTGGGGAGCATTGATGCAGGGTTTTGTGCGTAATGCACGCTGTCTTGTAGGGGGCTCTTCCTTCAATGGGCAGCCACTTGAGGGTTTTAAGGGCAGGGGAGATATGATCAATCCGTTTAAGGTCTCTAATGAGCCTAGCGGCGAGGTTCAGAACAGATTTAATTGGGGCGAGGTGGGCTTTAGGAGTTCCAACGAGGATGGCGTTCCCATAGTTGATTTTTGACAGGACCAGCGATTGGACTACTAATTTAAAGTCGCCTGCTGGAATGAAGGGTTTTATTTTCTTTAAGTGATGGAGTGTGGAGAGAGCGCTTTTGGCTGAATTTTTTATGTGGGGGATAAGAGTAAGGTTCTGGTCAATGTTAAAACCGAGGGATTTAACTGTGTTGGATATAGTGAGAGAGCAGTTGAGAGCTGTAAGGTCAGAGATCCATGATAGAATGGGGAGTGAGTTGTTCTTAGGGGAGAAGAGAATGATTTCGGTCTTTTTTGGGTTAAGCTTGAGGTGGTTGTAGTGGAACCAGATTTGAATCTTACTCAAGGCATCATTGAGGTGAAGGATATCGGAGCAGGATTGAATCTTATAGTAGAGTTGGGTGTCATCAGCGTAAAGGTGGTAGTTGATTCCCGCTTGTTTAAGGATGAGGGCGAGGGGTTCCATGAAGAGATTAAATAGAGAGGGGAGAGGATAGAGCCCTGTGGGACCCCAAGGGAGACGGGCAGAGGTTTGGAAAGGCAGTCCTGGATATTAATTTGCTGTGTTCTGTGTTGGAAAAAGGAGGTGAACCATTCGAGGACTGATCCGCAGAGGCCGAATGGATCTTTAAGTGTGTTAAGTAGCGTAGAGTGATTAACAGTATCAAAAGCAACGGAGAGGTCAAGTAGAATGAGTATGGAGGATTCGCCTTTGTCAAGGGCGTGGTGGATGTCATCAATTATGTTTAGCATTTCCGTTTCAGTACTACAGCCTGAAGCCTGATTGAAACGAGTCTAAAAGATTGAATGAATCAATGTGCCTATCTAGTTGGAGCAGGGTGCATTTTTCAAGGGCTTTTGTGAGAAGAGGAAGGTTAGAGATAGGACGAAGGTTATTTAGGTCATTAGGGTCGCCAGCGAGATTTTTGAGGATGAAAGTGATTTGTCCCAGTTGGAGGGATGCAGGGACACAACCAGAGGTAAAGGAGGAGTTAATGATGGAGGTCCAGTAGGGGGTAATGATATGTTTTAGGTCTTGGAGAAGGTTGGAAGGGAGAGGATCTTTAGTGTGAGATGATGGTTTCAGTCTGGAAATGACGTTAAGGACATCAAGTTCAGTGACTGGACGGAAGTCGTGCCAAGAAGCATTATTTTTTAGTTCAAGTATGATGGGGCCGGGTTCAGGAAGAGGGAGCGATAAGGAGTTGTGAGGGAGCGTAGAGAGAGAAGGAAAATTTGAGGAAATGTCTGTTAAGGGTAGAGGGTTAAGAAGGAGGGTAGTTAGGGCGAAGGATTGGTAGATTTTGGAGATTTTTTCTAAGGAGTAGTTGGCAATTTCCTCGCATCTTTCAGTGGTGGCAATCACTTTGGGGGGTGCAGAGGATGTTTGGTTTTTCACAATGCTGAAGAGTTCCCTAGGTCGTTTTTTTGCCCGGTCGAGTTGGGAGCGGAAGAATGATGTTTTAGCACTGAGGATGTGTTTTTTTATAGCTAGATCTAGCGGATCTGAGGAGAGAGAGGTTACAGGGAGGAGGGTTTTGCCTCCATAAGCGTTCAGTCGATCTAAGAGTGTGCTGCTCATTGTTGAGATCTGGATTGAACCAGGAATTGGAGGAGTTTTTCTGTTGTTTTAATTTGGCTGGGGCAATTTGGCAAAGGACCTTAATGATGGATTTGTTAAAGTGTTCGGTGAGGTCATTGGCATTTTGTGAGGAAGGAGAGAGTTGAAGCTGAGCTTTGACTTTGGCCTCAAGTTATCCTGGGGGGATAAGGTGAAGATTCCTGGTCAATTTCATCTGTTTGATGGTTTTGGGTGGAGGGGTAGAACAGTGTTGGAAATCGTGAAAAGGATGAGGTGGTGGTTGGACCAGTCTATAGGGACTATGGAGGAAAGGGAGGCCAACTCTTTGCTGGTAATGATAGCGTCCAGAGTGGCACCTTTGGAGTGAGTGGGAGAGTGGCATAGTTGTTTTAGGTCATTGATGTCGTGTAGATCAGTGAGGAGGTTAACTGTAGGATCGTTCTTTTTGTTCCAATGGAGGTTAAAATCTCCGAGGAAGAGGTTTTTAGAGTTAGAAAGTGAGGATTGGGTGAGATGGTCTGAAAATTCTTCTACGAAAGGGAGAGGATCGCCGGGAGGATGGTAGATGTTGTGAAATCTAATTGGAGGGGAGCCCTGCACTTTAAGTTCCACTCCGAGGTATTCAAAAGTGGAAGGAGCATGGATAAGCACAAGGGAGAGTTGGAGTTCATTTTTATAGATTATGCTAGACCACCTCCAGTTTTGACAGGTCTATCTTTTCTGAGGATGGAGTAGCCAGGGGGGGAGAGTATATCAAGAATGGAAGAGGAGTGATCTTTAAGCCAAGTTTCAGTAAGAAAGGGAATGTCATTGGATTCACTAAGGATGGTTTCCGAAATTTCAATCGCATGTCTGACCACCAAACGACAGTTAACCAGCATGCAAGAAAGGAGTATAGGGTTGGTTGTGGGGGGAGGGCAGGGGCGGATTAAGGTAAATTATGGGGGAAGTCTTGGTGAAGTTGGAGAAGCTGGAGTTCTGTTAGTCCCAAGGATCACGGGGATAGGAGCCTGTGGGATCAAAGGGTCGGTCGTTGAAGAGCATGGGGGGTGAGGATTACAGGGGTCAGGAAGGTAAAAGGTGGGGAGGAGGTTCGGGGACCGGCAGGTTCTACGTGTAACGTGGCAGAGGCAGGTAGTGTCCTGTGGCTGGGTGAATGTAGAATTGTTTTGTACAGTGCACAGGGGACTAACGTGATTGGGGCGGTTTAGTGAGGAGAGGAAATTGACATCTTTTTTGAGAGAGGTGAGTTCAAACGATAGGTTGGCAAGATGTAGTTTTATATTAAAAAGTGTCTGGGGAATGAGGGAGAAGGGGATGGAGGATGGGAGTTCAGGGGGTTAGGAGGATGTTCTGTGTGAGTCACGACAAGAGGCTTGGGGAGTGGGAGGGAAGGGAGCCCGGTTGGGGGGTGTCGAGGGGAACTCCTAATTATGGCTGAAGGGAGGAAAGAGGAGTGGGGTGCGGCAGTCATAGGGGACAGAGGAGAGTCAGTGGACGGAGAGGGAGCTTGGTGAGGGGGGTTGATCTCCTGGTTAAGGAGGGTAAGGTCAGTTAGGGGGGAGGAAGTTGGAGCAGGTGATTGAGTCGGAGGGAGGTCAGATTGAGGGGGCTGGGAGGAAGAAGATGGAACGGGGGAATTGCTGAGAGATGTTGGCTCCTCCAGAGGAGGAGAGAGAGTAAGGGTGGTTACGTTGGCAGTTGGTGAATCATTTGAAGGGAAAGTTGTTAAGGTAGGGGAGAGATTGAGAATCAGTGTTTGGGTGACTTCTATAGTGTTTTCAAAGTTTGCAAGAGGGGATTAGAGAAGGAGCCAGAGGAGGCATAGGGTCAGAATCTGATTGGGAGGATGATGTTAGGGGGGGCCAGCTGTGAAATGTTGGAGCCTCCAGCGCAGGAGGGAGAGTAGTACGGTGGTATGCGAAGGCAGTGGGTGCATCATTAGGAGGGGCAGTTGTAAAGGTAGGGGAGAGGTAAAGATTCTGAGTTTGGGAGACTTCCGAGGTGTTTTCAAAGTCTGTAAGAGGGGGGAAAGAGAAGGTGACAGAGGAGGTATAGGGTTAGGTTGTGATTGGGGGGGATGATGGGTCAGATGATGGTATCGAGAGAAGGTGGGATTAGGCGCTGAAATGGTGTTCAAAGATGGTGAGATGTTTTTCCGAGGCTTGAATGAGGATGTTTCCAGATTTTAAAATGGAGATGTCGATTTCGCCACGAAAAGTAGGGGAAGGGGAGGGAGATAGTTTTAAGCCATACGAGATTTTGCATGACTTTGTAATAGGGAGGTGGTGGAGGAAGGTGCTTTTCCATTTAGAGGGGCGCTTGGAGTAGAAGATGTAGTTAGTTTTTACAATAGAGGTGAGACTGTGATAGTTATCTACAAATAGTGTTTCTTGGTGAAGAATTAGTTGTTTGTGTTTAAAGTTTTTCTTAGCATTTTTGGAGAGGTTGGGGGGATAGAGGATGATCTAAGAGTTTGGGCCGTGTCTAGTGAAAGGTGCATTCAGTGAAATGGGGGGGTAAGTGAGGGGGGGCATTGTTGGTGTGCACATGTGTGTGCAGCAGGGGTGAGATCACGGTGGATGGTTGCTACTACTGTGCACAAGTGTGTGCAGCAAGGGTGAGGTCACTGTGTATGGTTGCTATTGCTGTGCACAGGTGTGTGCAGCAGGGGTGAGGTCACAGTGGATGGTTGCTGTTACTTTGCACAGTTGTGTGCAACAGGGGTGAGGTCACAGTGGATGGTTGCTATTGCTGTGCACAGGTGTGTGCAGCCGGGGTGAGGTCACAGTGGATGGTTGCTATTGCTGTGCACAGGTGTATGCAGCAGGGGTGAGGTCACAGTAGATGGTTGCTGTTGCTGTGCACAAGTGTGCACAGCAGGGGTGAGGTCACAGTGGATGGTTGCTATTACTGTGCACAAGTGTGTGCCGCAGGGGTGAGATCACAGTGGATGGTTGTTATTACTGTGCACAAGTGTATGCAGCAGGGGTGAGGTCACAGTGAATGGTTGCTATTGCTAATACTGTGCACAGTTGTGTGCAGCAGGGGTGAGGCACAGTGGATGGTTGCTATTACTGTGCACAGGTGTGTGCAGCAGGGGTGAGCTCACAGTGGATGGTTGCTATTACAGTTCACAAGTGTGTGCAGGAGGGTTGAGGTCACAGGGGATGGTAGCTATTATTGTGCACAGGTGTGTCCAGCAGGGGTGAGTTCATAGCGGATGGTTGCTGTTACTGTGCACAGTTGTGTGCAGCAGGGGTGAGGTCACAGAGTAAGGTCACAGTGGATGGTTGCTATTACTGTGCACAGGTGTGTGCAGCAGAGTGAGGTCCCAGTGGATGGTTGCTATTACTGTGCACAAGTGTGTGCAGCAAGGGTGAGGTCACCATATATGGTTGCTATCACTGTGCACAGGTGTGTGCAGCAGGGGTGAGGTCACAGTGGATGGTTGCTGTTACTGTGCACAGTTGTGTACAACAGGGGTGAGGTCACAGTGGATGGTTGCTATTGCTGTGCATAGGTGTGTGCAGCAGGGGTGGGGCCACAGTGGATGGTTGCTGTTACTGTGCACAGTTGTGTGCAACAGGGGTGAGGTCACAGTGGATGGTATGCTATTGCTGTGCACAGGTTTGTGCAGCAGGGATGCGGCCACAGTGGATGGTTGCTGTTACTGTGCACAGTTGTGTGCAACAGGGGTGAGGTTACAGTGGATGGTTGCTATTGCTGTGCACAGGTGTGTGCAGCAAGGATGCGGCCACAGTGGATGGTTGCTGTTACTGTGCACAGTTGTGTGCAACAGGGGTGAGGTCACAGTGGATGGTTGCTATTGCTGTGCACAGGTGTGTGCAGCAGGGGTGAGGTCACCGTGGATAGTTGCTATTGCTGTGCACAGGTGTGTGCAGCAGGGGTGAGGTCACAGTGGATGGTTGCTATTGCTGTGCACAGGTGTATGCAGCAGGGGTGAGGTCACAGTGGATGGTTGCTGTTGCTGTGCACAAGTGTGTGTAGCAGGGGTGAGGTCACAGTGGAGGTTGCTGTTGGCTGTGTACAAGTGTGTACAGCAGGGGTGAGGTCACAGTGGATGGTTGCTATTGCTGTGCACAGCTGTGTGCAGCAGGGGTGAGGTCACAGGGGATAGTTGCTATTATTGTGCAAAGGTGTGTCCAACAGGGGATGGTTGCTTTTACTGTGCACAGGTGTGTGCAGCAGGGGTTGAGGTCACAGTGGATGGTTGCTGTTACTGTGCACAGTTGTGTGCAACAGGGGTGAGGTCACAGTGGATGGTTGCTATTGCTGTGCACAAGTGTGTGCAGCAGGGATACGGTCACAGTGGATGGTTGCTGTTACTGTGCACAGTTGTGTGCATCAGGGGTGAGGTCAGAGTGTATGCTTGCTATTGCTGTGCACAGGTGTATGCAGCAGGAGTGAGGTCAGAGTGGATGGTTGCTATTGCTGTGCACAGGTGTGTGCAGCAGGGGTGAGGTCACAGTGGATGGTTGCTATTGCTGTGCACAGGTGTATGCAGCAGGGGTGAGGTCATGGTGGATTGTTGCTGTGCACAAGTGTGTGTAGCAGGGGTGAGGTCTAAGTGGAGGTTGCGGTTGGCTGTGCACAAGTGTGTACAGAAGTGGTGAGGTCAGAGTGGATGGTTGCTATTGCTGTGCACAGTTTTGTGCAGCAGGGGTGAGGTCACGGGGGATAGTTGCTATTACTGGGCACCTGTGTATGGAAGTGGTACTTGAGACATCCTCTCTATACAGGGGTGTAACACAGGCCCCCGCATCCACCGCAGTGCGAGGGGGCCCCCAAGCTCCAGGGGGCCCCCTCAGCACTGCACTTCGGCCGGGGAGCCCCTGATAGAGTCCAGAGGGGGCCCCTCTACATACCTTGCAGGGGGGCCCCCTCAATTATTGTTACGCCACTGTCACTATATCGAGTCGTGACCGAGACCGCAAGCCACCGTCACTCATAATTAACGGATGAAAACAGTTCTATGTCAAAAAATTGTGTGAAGGATATTGCCATTGCAAGAAAAGTAAGTGAAAATGCCCATATAATCAGGATATATATCTTAGTAGTGGTTTGTTTTATTTTCTTTCTGCTGTGACGCTATTCCTTCCTTATGGCCAGGGTCACTGGAATTATGTGACACGGGAAAGCCAAATTACGTTGCAGGGTTGACTAAATTACTTGGCAAGAATAGGAAAATTACACAGTGTAATGCGGCTCATTTTGTGATAATATTACTTCATTACTTTTACATGTTAACACTGTCTTGGCAAAGCATACACTTCTCTAGTCCCAGTTTAACACCAAAACGCTGCAATATGCAACTGAAAGGTGACCAGTCAACCCTTGCGAAGGGTCTCCACTGTGCAGCAACATGTGTTGTTGGTTTTTTAGTAACTTTTGATCGGTTTGAGCCAGAAATGTGTTTTTCTTAAAGTCCTGCAAATTATGCAAATGATGGATTATGTGACAAATGTGGCAAATCCATTATTATGCTTAATGCGCTGCAGCCGTAGAATCGCATAATTCCAGTGGCCCGTCTTATGGCGCTATATTAACCAAAAAAACTTTGACTATGGCAACGTTTTGAGTCTTCTTAAGTGATAACACAAAGTCAAGTTTCACTAATACAACACAGATACAGAATGGGAAGACGCAGTGCCAGTGCTACTATGATACAATGAAAAGCATTGGCAACAATTCCATGGCAGCACTGGCAACATGTGCAGCCTCTGTTCTGCCTACTCTCAATCTCCTAAAGTGCTTGCAGAGGGCGGAGCTCGCTAATATAAACAGAACTAAATTAAGTACACCCCACTTTGGGGCACCTGTTTGAATGTGCATTTATTCTCTCCCAACAAGTTCTCTCATTTTGTCACATGAATAGACAGAAATAGATCATGGTCAGGGCTGCAGGAATTATGTGATTGTGTAGCCGCAGCGTTTTACGCGTAATTACGGATTTGCCACATATTCCACCATCTACTGCATAATTTGCAGGTTTTAACAGTTCAAATTTATTTAAAAATGCGGTCATGTGTTACTGCAAAGTAGAAGGCCTATCGCAAAGGTTTAGTCATCACCTTTCAGCTGCTTATTGTTGTAGCTGAATGTTAAACTGGTACTAATGAGGTGAAACCTTTCTCCGCATAGTGTTAACGTGTAAAAAATGGCACAATAATAAAGTAATGCTACACACATTTGATTTGATTTGATTTGAAGTGTTATTTGTAAAGCGCACGATGCTGCATAATTCAGTCAACCCTGCTGCAGAATTTGGTCCTCCCCTGTTGCATAAATCCAGAAGCCCTGATTATATTGCACCTCCTCTTTCGTCCTAATCTGATAAGAGCAAGAAGGAAGATGAAGCAGAGAGACTTGAGAGTAATAGGGAGGATAGTGAGAACAAAAGGAGGGTAGTGAGGGGGAGAGAAAGAGGAAAGACAGAGGAGTGTGATGAGCATGACTGAGAGGAGAGCAAGGAACAGAGAAAAGCATGAGGAGGAGAACGATGGGCGAGGTCAGAGGCGCAACTCGAGCCAAATTTCGGGGGGGATGGGCTAAGAAAATATTTCGGGGGGGGCTGAATCTTTAAGCAATTTGACTCACAGGGAGAAGATGGCGAGGTGAGGAGAGAGAAAGTAGGATAAAGTGGAAAGAGGAGGGTGAGATGAGAGAAATATCAGGGTAAGGTGGTGAGAAATATGGGAGAGGAGAAAGTGAAGGGACACAAGGAAACAGATGGATAAAGTGGAGAGAGAGTAGGATGATGTAAAGAGAGAAGAGAGTGAGGTGGGAGGATGTAGAGGGTGAAGAGGGTGAAGTGAGCAGCACAGCAGCGTGAAGTGGAGAGAAAGGCGGGTGAAGTCAGAAGAGAGGAGGAGAGAGCCGAAGAGATCAAGCCTATATCTTTAAACCTCTAGAAATACACTGTTAAAACTAGTAGACAGAACCCAGTGGTAGAAGCAGTGCGAATCTCACACCCGTACAAGACCACCCAGCATGTACAGACCCATCTCTCAGACACCTGGGAGTCTCTGGACAACCCCATTCATCTTTATGGCATACCCATTCTTCTCCATGTCCCTCCCAGACCCCAAATCCTGGAGCCAGGCCAGTGCAGAAGCATTGAGAATGCCAGTTCTTTTTGTGTTTGGATCCAGACTTTTTAACTTGCAACAACATTATTTTATGAGGAATGTAGTGCTTAGCCAGTCTTTTCCTTCAGTTGTAGGATGGATACAACGGTTTCTAACTTGCAAAATGGGTTTTGCGACCTATTAGGAATCATAAGGGAGTGTGAAAGGAGCGAATCCCTCCTATGTGGCTGTTGCAATGGTATATATCAATATTTTGTGCCCACCCATCATGTACTGATACCTGGCTTGAGGTGGCATCTGCTTTGCAAAGAGGAAGAAGTTCTTATGGGGCAGCTTTCCTTTTGGAAATCATCAGTGCGGGTCTTGTGGAGGAGCAAAGAGTGGTCCAGGGGACACCCAATGTCATTTCTGACTGAAATCTTTTTTCTAATAGCAGCAACAGTCCTTTAAATGGACATAATCTGCTTTAAAAGTGGGCAGCCCTTTCCTATTTGTCAGGTGTAATAGTATATATCAATGTATTGCAACCATAATCACAATTTGAAATCATTGATCGGATAATGATACCTGACTTGGTGTGGTATCTGATTTACAAATGGGAAGATGTCACTATGGGGCGGCTTTCCCTTTGCAAATCGCCAGTGCTGGAATCTCTAATAGGAGCATCTGTGTTTTTAATGGACAGGATCTGCTTTAAAAAATATTTCCTGTCAGGAATGCAAACACAAGAATGAAAATATGCTGCCCCCTTCAGGCTTAAATTCCTGCACTTGCAGGCATTCGCAGGGTTCACAATTAATATTCATTATGGAGGAGGTTTGCGATTCCTTGCGACTATTTGAGATTCAACTCATCAATACATTAGGCTCGGTAGATCACCAGAAAAGAGCTTTTTGCACCCACCATTTGCGGTCCTACCAAATAATACATCAGGCCCACAGAGAGTAATTAGACTTGAACTTGATGTAAAAAACATATTCTGAGAGTAGCTGTGTCTGTCTCTAAGTGTGAAACCCACCTGCACCCGCTGACCTCAGTACCTTAAATCCTGGTGTTTGGTCTGCATGGCATTGCTTTGCAAGTCTTTGTGTCATCTAGCAGCGTTTCCGTGAAGGACCTTAGAAGGCAGAGCACCTTAGGCCACTTCCAGGGGTTCAGGATTAGGGTGGCACCACTTGGCAGGGTAGACTCACAGATGGCAGAGTCCAGGTGCTGTAGCAGGTGAGTTTGAAGTCTGTTTTCTGAAGTCTTTTGTGTTCCTGAAACTTCAGAAAACAGGAGGCAAGCCAGCAAGTCCTTGGAGTCACTTTGGTTCTGAGTTGTAGAGATGCAGATTTAGTCCTTCTCATTACCAGGCAAGGAGGGCAGCAGGTCAACACAGCAGAGAAGGAGTCCAGCAGAGTGACAGTACTTTCAGCAGCACAGCAGACCTTCTTCCTGGCAGAGTATCCACGGGTCCAGAAGTGCACTGAAGTGGTAGTGTCTGAGGACCAGTATTTATACTTTGCTGTACAGTTACTGGAAGGTGGGTGACACTTATATAAAGTGGCTTTGAAGTGCAGGGAATCTCCTTCCTCCCCTGTCCTGGCTCCAAACTGTCTGGAGTGATACTACAGGACTATTATGTTCAGACAGGGCACAGCCAATTTAGGTGCAAGTGGGGCTGTGCTTAGCTCTGCCTGTTCATCAAGCCAGTGAATGGCCTAGTAAGGCCTATCAAGTCACACCTAAGCTCCCATTGTGTGTGACTGTCTAGACGGAATGCACAAGACCTAGCTGTCACCCATACCAGACGTGTATTCAGAGAGAGGTAGAAGGCACAGAATGGTTAAAGTAAGTAAATGGCAACTTTCTAAAAGTGGCATTTTCAGACTTGCAACTTGAAATCCAATGTGAACTTAAGTTGTGATTTTAAATTGTTAGTTCAGAGACACCAAACTTAAAATATCTATCTTTTCCCAATTGGAAATTACACTTATAAAATGTAATAAGGTAATCCCAAAGTTAACCTATGGGAGAGAGTTTTTCACTACCTGAACATGTAAAACTTAAAAGTACATGTCCAACCTTTTAAATTGATTGAACCCTGCCCTTGGGGCTGTCGAGGGCCTACCTTCGGGGTGACTTATATGTAATAAAAATGAAGGTTTGGGCCTGGCACTTATATGTAATAAAAATGAAGGTTTGGGCCTGGCAAGAGGGTTAACTTACCAGGTTGACATGGCAGTTTAAAACTGCGCACACAGGCTCTGCAAGGCAGGCCTGTGACATGTTTAAATGTCTACTGAAGAGGGTGGCACATTCAGTGCAGCAGGCCCACCAGTAGCATTTAATATCCAGGCCCAGGGCACATGTGGTACAGTTTACTAGGGACTTAAATAAATTACATATGCCAACTGTGGACAAGCCAATGTTACCAGGTTTTAAGTAGAGAGTACATGCACTTTAGCACTGGTTAGCAATGATAAAGTGCCCAGAGTAGTAAAGCCAACATAAATGAATTCAGCAAAAAGGGGAGGAGGAAGGAAGAAAGAGCCAGGTCCAATAGGGTTGCCAGCAGCAATTTAAAAACACTTTGCAATGCCTCTTGTTGAGTAATACATAAAAGCTGCAATGTCCCAGCACCAAGGTAATAATATTAGAAATAAGACTTTGCATTACACATTATTAATCAGTCAAATATCAGCTTTAAATATATTTTGAAAATCCATTTTTCTACAAACATTAGCTTATGAGTTCTGAAAGACACATACTTTTATCTGAAATACATGCTTTTCAATTTTGGGATGCATTTGTTAATTCACTCCAATAAAAGCTCCTAATTTAGTACGCTAGGTTGCACACGGAAGACCTACTTACAAATAGCTGGTGAGCTACCATGCCCTACTCATTGGCAACGCTTGCTCTAGATGCAAGTGTGATTAGATACTTGCTTAATATGGAATACAGACATCGCCACTCTTAAGGATAATTGACTTCTGAGTCCCCTGGAGCCTGCGAATGGCCAGGCAGAAAGGTTTGGAAAGCTTTTGAAGCTGCCAGCATGGCATAGGGCATGAAAGGCCCACCAAGGCATATTAATTGTCTTCTCTCTCCAGTCTAGAGCCGTGATTAACCTTTAATTCATCTGTGGCGGGACAAAGTGTAAAATATTAAACCTTGCATAACTGTGGATAAAATTAAGATATTTAATGTACGCCAAACATACATTTTGTAGGAGACACAGTGCTACAGACATGTCCTATGGTGTTTCTGCGTGCCACACACAGGCCATATGGGACATATGAGGTCCTGGGGATAAATATTATTCTGTACAACCACAAAGCTTAGCATATATGACAATGGACCAACATGGCTTGGAGTACTACTGCTTATAAGGTGTTGACATCCAGTTCCAGCTTAGTGGCTGGACTAAATGTCAGATTATTCCGATGTTAACAGAAGTTGCGCTTGGCATAAAGACAATGCGATTTTAAACAGGGTATATTGTGACTGGGATCTGGTCGGCAGACCTCAAGGAACAGCAACAGTCAAAGATCCATAAGCAAAAGGGTGAACAACAAAATATGAACACTGCTGGCAGAAAGAATTTCTTACCATAATCATGGAATGCATGTAAACCTTTATATGTGTGCCATGCTTGACCCACCTCTCTGTATTCCTTTTACTTTTCTCAGTGCTTGGCTTGTCTTTCACCCATTTCAGCCCGAGTCCTTCATCCTGGCTTAAGTTTCTTAAATCTTATTCGTTTAATTGTCGGGTGTGTATTGCGTGAGGTAACATTTTGTTATGCGCTATGGCATTCGAGGTTGCCGGCTTGACTCTCATCATCGATGCCAGACTTCTTCTGGAGCTTTCACAAAAGTTGGCAAAAAGTTCCCAAACTTTTAGAAGTTCTTCTTTGAAGGTTCCCTGATGCAGGTAAGAGCGTAAGCACCAGCCAAGGGTTCAGAAGCTCTGGTTTGCCTCTTGGGGTCTGGGACTCCAACTCCCACAATGGTCTTAGTCAGGCCTGGAAAATCCAGGTGAGGCTGGTTAGCTGGAGTTGTTCTCTTAGTGGCTGTTGTAGATGGCTTCTTCTAGCACTTTTCTACCGATTGCTGCTCAGGGAGTGTACTCCTTTTCCTTGAAGACAGGCAAAGCCCTTCTTGTGTGGAGACTTTAAAGTGCAGCACATGTAGTCCTTCTGAATATGCTCCTACGTTGTGCGGTAAAAAAGCCCAGCAGGGCAGTCCTTCTTCTCCAGATGTTTCAGGCAGGGGTCTGAGGTACTCTTGTAGCTCTCCCATATTTATTCCCCATTCTGGGCTGGCAAGAGGGGGGGACACCCTAGCCAATGGGGTTCAATTTGCCATCCTCTGCTATAACACCCTTCTGGGAAGTGTGGCATATTTCTGTCCTACAATGCACATCTCTTCAAAAATCAAAATGTAGAAAGTCTCTCCTTGGAGTTCAGGTCTGGCTAACCCAACCTACAGGTGTGGCTAACGTTTCCCTAAACACTCCTTGCAGCCCCTCTCCTAATCTAATTAGAGGGGCTCCCATCTGGGTGGGGATCAAGGGAGTGAGGGATGACCTGGCTCCTGTGACATCTACCTTTGAATGTCAGTTTATCTCCCCAGCCCTCTTGCTGTCCCTGGCTTTACCAGGGAGCTAATTTCCTCTGACCAAATGGCTGTTTTGTTTCAGCCCCAGGCCATTTCACTCAGTGAGCAGCTTGGCTTAGGCTATCAGAGATTGGCCAATCAGAGGAGGCTACTATAGTTACTGTTTTCGGTAACTTCAGGTAAGATTTTTTTTAACTACTTTCCTGCAATAGCTATAATAAATCCGAACTTGGCAAGTTGTTGGATTTATTGTAACTATTATTTAGATAATTTGAATAATAATGCTAGCTCCCTCTTGTCAAAAGTTAGACCTAATTAAAGTTTAATAATGCCTTTCCATGTTGGCCTATGGAGCAAGCAACACTACAAAGGTGAAAAGGCATTTTTTCCCCTCACCAGGCCACATAAAACATATTTTATATTGTCCCTGCTTTTTATAGCATGGCACCCTACCCTTGGGGCACCTAGGGCAGACCTTTGGGGTGGTTTACTTGTAATAAAAAAGGAGTTTTGGACTTACTTTTAATTTCACAGTCGCATTGGAAGTCAGTTTTATTTAAAAACAAGCCTGCAAGGCAAGACTAGCTTTAAAAGGACACCAGACACCACCACTGTGCACATTTAACTGCATTAAGTCCACTGGGGTCTCTACACCTACATGCCCTACTGTAGGAGAGTAGGGTCTGCTTCTTATGGTCACCCCCACTTTTTGCTTTTGCCTCACTGGTTTTCGACTTAGATGTGGCTGCGGGCCTGCTAATCAGACCCACAGCCCAGCTGTTCTCTCTCTAAATTCATACTATGTACTTTAGGTACATAACCCAATTGGTAAGGATCACCTTATAGGGCCCTGTACAGTGTACCTTAGGTACCCAGGGCATGGGTATACCCTAGGCCTACCAGGGGCTGCAGCATGTATTATGCCACCCCTGGCTGGCCTCCCATCATGACACAACTGGTTGATCACTCAGCTGGGGCAAGGTCGTGTAATCACCCCTTGCTTAGGTATAGCATTCCTATACCTGCCTTATATATAGACACATGGGTAACCTCTCAGCCACTCCTATGGCAGGCCTTAACAATCCTGGAGGCAGAGTGCTTGGTAACATGTGAGATGGTGCTCTAGCACGAGCTGAGCCTGTCTGCAGCTTTTGGAACCATGTCCTTATAGCTGTTCTATGATATTTCCTACCATATACTCTTAAAGTGCCTTATAATCCTCGCGGTTATGGTAACTATGGTTTGGTTTTATCAAAACATGTCGTGTAAGGTGTCTAACACTTTGGAATACTACCCCCACACCATTTCTGGCGATGAGGATAGTATTCCCCCCTTCTAGAGGGAGAAGACATGTTGAAGTCCTACTACCCGGTTAAAGTTAACGAGAGGCCCAGCATCACAAAATGGATGCTGCTGCCACGGACACAAGTCTGACCTCCTGCTGCTGGGAGTCCTTCCAGCGAGGGAGGTTTGGACAATAGGTTTCCTGCCTTGGGAGGTGCTAGCACCACCCTAGACAGGGCTTAGTGTATTGGGGCAGGGAGGGATGAAAGAAACGAGACACTGCCTGGGGCACACAAGGTGTCCCATGCATAGTCCGGTTCAAACCGGTGCTGGGGCACTCCAGCCCCAGTCCTGGCGCGAAACTGGACAAAGGGAAGGGGGTGTAACCACCCCCCTCCCTGGCCCCACCCATAGGAGGGACCTAGCAGGTAACCCAGCCCCCCAGATTAGTATAAGAGTGGGAGCTGAGTTCCTAGGACTTTGGATTATCCCGAACTGAAACTAGACACGAAACTCTGGACCTTCGACATTCGACGACAAGAAGACTGAAGAATCTCCCTTGTGGCCAAGGAGTGGCCACCCTGTGCAAACAGGCACCAACAAGCGACCTGCCGTTTGCTTTGCCCAAGTTCTACGAGGAACTGACTGCAGAGCCTGACCAGCGCCTTGACCTCCAGACTTCTCTGACCCTGATCCACATCCACAGCCAAGCTGAGATCCGTGGAGGCGACGAGAGACGTGGGACCGGCTACCTGAGAAAATTGGCGAGTAGCTTCCAGCGCAGCTTCTGAGGCATCCTCGAAGTTGTGCTCTGGGGATTGAGAAGCCCCAACCCCGAGCACCATCTGCACCGAAGATCAGCCCTCCACACTCCACGAGTTCTGCGTGGGGCCCTTCTGCATTTCCCTGTTCGACACGTCTGTCCGGTTGCTTGCCCTTTGGCTAGTAGCCTCAGTGACGACGAACCCTTGACTTTTCACCACTGGTTTGGCTCCTCCAGACTGGTCCTTGCTTCCCTGTGAAAGAGAAGCACCTCAGACCTTCCTGGTCTGCACCTGAAGCGAATTTCACATTCCGCGTGGGTTGCCTTTGCCAAGGCTTGTTGACTCCGATCGGGATGTCGACTCTGCCAGCAGCAAGATCCTTTATGGGACAGCTCGTACCCTGGTTATGGTTGTCCCCGACGCCTCCTGATCCACGCAGCTGCAGAGACAAGCTTCAAGACATCACCTGTGTTCTGCACGACATCGCCTGGTTCCTTCCTGGTTCCAAACGGTCACTGGCTAGTGACCCAGACTTTATCCCCTCTGCTTGCAGGTGTTCTTCCTTCAAGATCCATCCTTGGATCCACCGGACATCTTCCTCCTGGCCGCCTGCCAGCATCTGTTCTTATTCAGCGACGAAACCCGACACATCTTCACACCTATGCACCCGTCTCCTGTGGGTGAGGTAACGCGAGTACTCCAGTGCTCCAGTTGATATTGACTATCCAAGTGTCTAAGTCTTTAGTTGCTTCCCCCTAGTTGCTTCGGAAGTGTCCTTATTCCTATTTCTAACTGCTACATTCCCATTGACTTTAATGAAACCCGCGTGTGTGTTTCCACACTGCACACGCTTCCCGTGGGCCTCCCATAGCCCCAGCGATTCCCTAGGCCCTAGGTCTACTCCCTGTTCGTGACGTGGTACTTATACCACTTTCTTAGTATATGGTTTGCGTGGCCCCTGGGCCTAACTGTATTTTTCCTGTGTAACTTAACGTATGCTACTTAAGAAATTGTTGTGCTTAGACCTCTGAACTCATAAAGAGTGCTGAGGGTATATGTTAGAATAAATACATTCTAATTTTATATATACCTGGTGTGGTGTCCTTTCATTTGGTATTCAAGGGATTATAATGGTATAACAGCTGGCTTCACATGCCATACAGAGTTTAGCCTAAGCCTGCGCTTGTCCATGCTACCACTAGGATAGCTGGTCTATAAGGTTGACTTTACAACCAATCACCATAAGGGTTGTTTGGACTGATACAGGGTGTACACTAGAACTAGTGACATCATAAATCAGGCCAACTTCTCACACCTACCATATACTAAGGACTTACAGGTAGGCTGTCTGAACCAATTGCAATTACACCAATTACCATATATCATTTAAGGACAGAGCACTGGCTCTGGTTATCAGAGCCCAGGGCATTTTTAGAGTCAGTAACCACCAGTATCATTCAGAAAATGGGGGGTGGTCAGGGCAAAAAAAAGGACTTTCCTACAGTTACTAGTAACAAATGTAGCTGTATTATTTCGGGTTTGATGTCAGTTTCCGCCTGTTTCCAGCAGTGCAAGAACTTCACGAACTTCTTAAATACAAAAACTGAAACAATTTGGTGCGCAATCACTAGAAACTCAGGAGCACATACTTTCCTACACAGCTACCACACCTGTTCGCCTCCTTCGCATCCTCTACACCAATGAGCTCCACCAGGTGAAGGAGACAGCATCAATCGATCAATTAGTAGAATGTAAAGTCTTCTTGTTACCCGCGAGGGTATCCCAGAGAATTCTCTGCTTCATTACTGGTAATGTGGATTCCTCCCACTTTCAGACCTTCTATAAAAACTCAATGAGTTTTGTAGGCTTTTGCAAGGACTTGCACTTAGTCTCAGATGATCACCTGCCAATGGCTGTAATCCTTTCGGAACTCTCATGGGTGTATGCCGTTTATCATCAGTTGCAACTTACCATTCTGCAGGAATGGATAATAAATAGATGGGCATCAGTTTTGCATTCAACCAGGCATATGGTTGATCACTAATTGAAAACAACAGGTTTGGCTAAGCATGCAACAGACCAGCATTGAACTTACCCGTCCCCATGTTGTCCCATGCATTCATGCATTGTTTGGCCCAGGTATTTGAGCAATGCTAGCTCTGTTGTTAAATGTAAGACGATAGCACAGACAGCACTGCATCTTTGAGGAGGTCATCATATGGATGTGCTTTTAGACCATCTATTTTGAATGCTAGTGCTTATCAAGACGCAAACTCTTTAGAGTGAGACTAAATAAACTATAACTAACCTGGTGCTAATTGATAGACATTCACCCACTGGTAACACAAAAAGGAAAGAATCTAGCAATTACCATTGAAGCTAGTAATTTTTTCCTTCCTCAGAGGAAATGTGGTGTTGAACTAAGTGAAGCAATTGTTGAAGTTGCTCAGGATGATTGTCCGGGTATTCAATTCAAATAACTGGACAAACCTCATCATGGTGCATAGCTTCCCCTGTGGGGAGACTGCCACAGTATTGCCTAATTAGGACTACACAGAAGGAAATGAAGAAATGACAGAGGTTATTAAACCAGACAGTGAAACTGTGATGTAACATCAAGACAAAGGGTCATGCATCCCTTCCCCATCATAAAGGCTTCTTACATGTGCCCAGGAAGGAAAGAGTTCAAAGTACCACTCACAAGGCCCTCCGTGGAAAAGGACCCATATCTTCAGATCAGAATGTTCAGTCCTGACCCCGTAACAAAGCAAAATGAGGAACAAGGAGAGCAGGGACGTAACACAGGCCCCTGCATCCCCCGCTGTGCGGGGGGGCCCCCAAGCTCCAGGGACCCCCCTCAGCACTGCACTTCGGCCAGGGAGCTCCTGATAGAGTCCGGAGGGGGCCCCTCCACGTACCTTGCAGGGGGGCCCCCTCAATTATAGTTACGCCACTGAAGGAGAGATGAGGGGGATCTAGAGGCCCGAGACTCACAGCTCAGGAACAGCCTTGCCAGTCAGTCAAAGACCTGTTTAACTACCAAAGACTCAAATAATAACTCAAGATTGCGATTTTCTGGCAAGCTGTCAATAAATATCCCAGTTTTAGATCACCTCCCATCCACCCTCTGTGAGAACTAAGTCACTTGAATTAGATGTTTGTTTCTTTTCACAAAGGCTGTCCCTAGCCTACTAACTGCTGGTAGTGCTGTGTGCCAGAAATACCAGGAAGCCAGTTGTGCTGCCTTTTGCATTCATCAAGCACAGGCTAGCGTCAGAGAGGTTCGATATTTAGCACATTATGGGCCAGATAGGCCAAAGCTTTTTTTCCATTCGCAAATGGCCCGATTCGGGTATTGAAACACATCCTGTTTTCCTTTAAGAAAAACGGGCTGCATTTTAAAAAAAAATATTGAAAAGCAATCACAGCCATGGTGGTCTGCTGACCCCAGCAGGCCACCGCCCCTGTGATTTTTGCAATTTCCAATGGGTCCCAAACCGAGACCTACCTCATGAATACTAATGAGGTAGGTCTAGTTGCGACACACTGGGAATCGCAAAATGTGCTAACGACACA
Organism: Triturus cristatus; assembly: GCF_964204655.1. NCBI lineage: Eukaryota > Metazoa > Chordata > Amphibia > Caudata > Salamandridae > Triturus > Triturus cristatus. The sequence continues at coordinate 824,209,771 of NC_140594.1, forward strand.
TTTGTACATTGGCGTTTGCGATTACAATTACCAACGTACATCTAGCCCAGTGTCTTAGCCAAAAAGGTGGGTGGGGGTGGGGTTTAAATGGGGGTTTGTCTTGGTTTACATACAAAAGTAATGAGACTGCAGTTCATACAGGGGCTGTCGCTAATCCTTTGAATGAAGATATGAGATTTTATATCATCCTTACCTGTGCTCTACTGCCCCACTGATTGCTTGTTTTTTGTCACTCAAACATTCCAACTCATTTAGAGCATAAGCATACTTTGACTTTTAAGGAAGTTGACGATTGCTCTAACCTGTTATCTTCTTGGCAACAGAGGGAGAGGGACGTTATGTTATGTTATATGTTATATTTATTTATATAGCGCACTAATCACTAGAGTGGGTTTAAAGGCACTTGGGCAAGTGTGTAGGTGTGTGGTCCCCAAGCTTATATGAAGAGCCAGGTCTTCAGCTTCTTGCAGAACTCAAGAAGTGAGATGGAGGTTCTGATGTGCTGAGGGATATTGTTCCATGTCTTGGGTGCGATGTAGGAGAATAAGCGAACTCCAGTTTTGCTTTTGCGGATGCTGGGAATGTATGTGAGTGACAGTGAGGCAGATCATAGGTGTCCGGGGGGTTGGTGAAAATAAGCGCGGTTCAGGTATTCTGGTCCTATGCTGTATAGGGCATTGTATGTGTGTGAGAGAAGTTTGAATTGGTAGCGCTTGTGAAGGGGGTGCCAGTGAAGTTTCTTGAGGTGCGGCGTAATGTGGGTGAAGCATGGGAGGTCAACTATGAGTTGGGATAAAGTATTCTTTCTGATTTTTCTCCAAGCACGAAGTCACTGAATTTGATTCACCTACACTAGCACTGCAGAATTAACAAATATGGCAACCAGATACCAATGGGTAGTCATTGTAGAGGTTCACTTACAAAATGAATTACCACTCCATGACAGTCCCTACATTGAGATATTTCTATCATTATCATCAAAAGTGCTCTTACTTGACTCAAACCCAGTTCTATAGATGCAAAATGTCGTTATTGGCTACATTTTGAAAGCAAATGTTTGTTGTGCTTTTATATCTTTTTTGCCTTGGATTAATCAATTTTGCTTTTTGAATCTCAGTTTACATTCCACACATTCCTATCTGTTATCTTCTTCCATCACTGGATTCATAGAGGACATAACACATTGGTGTTTTTTCAGGTGAAGGATTAGGCAGAACAGCCTTGTTATCACAGTTTAGTAAAGACATATTTTCGCTTTTCCTGCACCCCTATTTGCTTTGAATCCCTGACAAAGTTAATATTCTTGAGTTGGTAACTGGCCAGAAATGTTGTGGAGCAGGTGTCCACTGTTCATGTGAGAACTTACAACCACCATACAACAGTGCAATGCTAAGATTGCAACCACCTCTGAAAATCTCATCATGTGCAGCTGGAAGGATTATTTGTCAGAAACTCAAGAAGTACATAGAAATTCTATTGAGAAGTTCTACTACTGCAACCTTATGAAGGTAATTTTATATATAAATATATAACATGGGAAAAACGCGATTTAGGATCCCCCTTTTTTCTCGGCGCCCGCTTGACGAATCACCATGAAACTTTTAAGACAGGAGCTGACCGGAGCGCCCCACTAGTTTTAAAAATTTTGCGAAGATTTGTCAAACTACGCCAAAGTTATTGGGAAAACAAAAAACGCTTTTTGAATAGAAACAAGATCCTAACTATAACTACCTACTGGCGACCACCAGTAGGTAATATATATATATATATATATATTCACTGAAAAAACCATAGGTTTCAGGGGTGTTATAGTTAGCTGGACTTTTCACTTGTACAAAACCATTGAAATTCCCCCGTTATAGTTAGTTCAGCTAACTATAACTCGCGCGCCCGCAATGCACTGCTGATGACGTCACATTTTACATCACTCATGACATGGTCAGTGACATCACTCATGACATCACTGATGACATCCCAAATGACATCATTGATGACATCATCCTTGTGATAGTGTGGCAGACCTCCTCTCCCCCTAATATAACCTTCGATACACACATTCAAAAATAGAAACTAAAAGTTTCAAAACAATGGACATACCAATATCAGTTACAACAACCTATTCAGTAAATCTAAGATCCACATACACATCCACTCATTCACCAACAGTCCTATACAGTCACTCATACATGTACTCACTCATCATATGTACTCATACACCTATACATCCTGTTACACAATGCCACTCATCCAAAGAGTTACTCACACACATAGTCACTCATGCTAATAAAGAATCAAACATACATTTACTTGCATATACAGTTATACACACACCACCACACTTACTTCTACGGAAACTTACACATACTTAGTCTTTTAAACAATCACTTATAGAAACACATACTTATTCATACAGGAACTCTTTCAATCTCTCGCTCTCACATATACTCACTTATATACACCAATAGTCACATATACTAGTTTAAAACATATGTAGTTACTCATAAAGACACTATTGAGACAGTCATTCACTCACTAACACACCCATACACACACTCATCCACCCATACAGTCCTGCACACATGCTGTCTTCAACACATACAAACAGTGAGTCACTCATTCATGCACCTACGCACTACGTAATACCCCCCACCGAACCATACAGACACTCAGACTGATACTCAAAAAACCAACTAATAAACTATATAGACACCCATGTAGCTACTCACCAACCAATGCAGCCACTTATACACAAAGTGAGAGACTGATACAGATATTTACATATTTAAACATTACTCACTAAGCCATGTATTCACTAAGATACACTTAATCGGTCAGTTACACAATCAATTTTTCAAAAACAAATCATCCATTTAGACACTTATATACCCATTTATTCTTCCATCGACCTTGAGATATACATATATAAAACATATTTAATTTTCAGAAAAACAGACATTCACTGGATGATGTCATCAGTGATGTCATCAGTGATGTCATTTGAGATGTCATCAGTGATGTCATGAGTGATGTCACTGACCATGTCATGAGTGATGTAATATGTGACGTCATCAGCAGTGCATTGCGGGCGCGCGAGTTATAGTTAGCTGAACTAACTATAACGGGGGAATTTCAATGGTTTTGTACAAGTGAAAAGTCCAGCTAACTATAACACCCCTGAAACCTATGGTTTTTTCAGTGAATTTCTGAGGTTTTTTAAATGCTAATTCCTAACTATAACGTGCCTGAAACCTATGATTTTTTCTGTGAATTTCAAAGGTTTTTTAAATGCTAATTTCTAACTATGCCTACAGAGATAGGACATGTGAAGAAAGAGGAAAAAATGCACAGAAAGAAAAAAAAGAAGTGCAGAAAGAAGCAACAGAAGTCCTCAAAGACGAAGAAAAGTGCAGGAAGAAGGATAACATGCAGAAAGAACAAAAAGAAGAGCAGAAAGAATCCTTGTTGCAAAATCATCCTGTACCCTCAACTTTTTCAGACGGATACTGGTGGTAACTGAGTCTGACTAACCAGTCCTAGAGCCAGTGCTATGTCAAAAGACACTTAGAATACAGTGAAAACACCTACATACACTAGGGAACATTATGCGTTGGGGTCCCCCTGTGATTAGCATGACCTCCTCTGTAAGCCCCTAGTATATAATAGGGCAGGGGGATTAAAACTACCTCTTAAAACAGGCCACAGGGCGTTTTTGCACACGTTAACTCAGGCCCCGTCCCCTCCCTTCACCACTGTGTAAACATGCCCTGTGTCCGTTTTTAGTTGGGAGATTAAGTTCATTTGAATCCTGAGGGTCCCTAGGGTCCAACTAGCCCACTAGGTACCTCCAGTAAGTGCCACAGAGCTGCGTTGCAGAGAGGTGTAAAAAGTGGTACAGCCTGGACCACCTCTCTGCAATGCAGCTCAGTGGCGCTTACTGGAAGCACTTGGTGGGCTAGTTAGCCCCCAGGGGCCCTCAGTATTGAAGGGAAATTATATCCCCAATTTAAAACGTGCCATAGTGCGTGTTTGCACACGTCACCTCAGGCCCCGTCCCCTCCCTTCACCACTGTGTAAACGCGCCCTGTGGCTGTTCTAAGTTGAGAGATTAAGTCCCCTTGAATCCTAAGGGTCCCTAGGGTCAAACTAGACCTTTAGGTACCTCCAGTAAGCGCCACAGAGCTGCGTTGCAGAGAGGTGTAAAAAGGGGCTGGGCCTCAGAACACCTGTCTGCAGCGCAGCTCCCTGGCGCATACTGGAGATACCTGTTGGGCTAGTTGGCCCTCAGGGACCCTCAGTATTGAAGAGGAATTAATTCCCCAACTTACAACTCGCCAGGGGGCGCGTTTGCAGAGTGCTGCAAGGAGGGGGCGTGGCCTCCGGCACGATGCCAGTCTTTTATTTATTTTAATTTTTTAAGACGGGGGGCTGTGTGGTTCCCCTTCTTATTCTAATTTATTGGCCCTGATGACCCCATCCCCCAGGTCCTGTCTCCTAATTATATTTTTTTGACCCCAATCCCCAGGGCCGGCCACTGTTTTTTATTATTTTTTAAAAATATATATTTATAGACACACCTAGGACATGCTGGACAAACCGTACGTACCTATCACCGTGACGATTTGAGTGATATTCTTTAAAAGGCGACTATGCATACAATGAATCCACGTGGAATGTATTTACACCACTAGTGAAGCTCTGACATGTCTGATGCCCTACCGTGCCTAATCCCGGTAGACACCCTTGTCGTTTATTTATACAAACATGGGTAGCTATTGACGGGCACATTTAATACACATGCACACCAAGCCATTCAAAGGGGATCCGACAAAAATTCGACCAAAACTATGTAAGAAACCCCCCTCACGGTTAATAAAACACACATCCACTGCCGGATGTGTAATACTTTTTATTTCACTCTCTGGAAAGGGGACGAACATCACTTGAGAGTCACAGCGCGCTCCTGGCAGAGCCCAATGCTGTGTTACACCCACCATTGCCTGCCGAGTGCCACACACCTCTGTGTTGTATTCCACCAGCTAGTGCATATGCTATGACACTCTCTAGCCCATGTGCACTGTAACACCACCCCGTGAATATGTAATGCCACACTTGTCTTCGCACGGGTTATATTGCCCCATCTAACGTGCCTTCCTCGATGCCTATGTTATAACGCACAGTGCTATGCCATACATATTACAATCTGGGATCCATATCTTTGTCACAGTGCATATGCAACGTTACACTCCCCAGCACATATTTTATATTACAACTTTAGAGACTAGTTAGGTTACACAACACTGCCCTGTGCATATTACACTCCAAGGCGCACATCGCATAGCTCGCGCTAGTGCCTGTGCTATCTCGCGCTCTCCAATGAATCTGTCATTGCGCACAATGTATTGCATATTATATTTCACGCCCGGTTCATCTTATATCACACTTTTTGGTGCATAGTTTATACCATACACTATATCTAGTTTTCATTTTCAATCGTGCTCTCAGGACTATGTTCTATATAACACTGTGTTCACCTACCCTTTTCACGGGCATTACATTTTGCGATAGGGGGTGGAGGGTCAGGGGGTGTTTCTGCCAAGTGAGCCCGGAGTCACAGTCACAAACGTCCTCTTCTTCCTGAATAAAAGTGAGATTATGCTGCATACTTGTTCATATTTTAAGTAGTTCGCACAGACACACGTTTTAAAAACAATAAAGTTCCTAATACCCGTCTTCTCTGAACAGTTAGCTTGCTGCCCCATCCCCCTCCTCCCTATCCTCTGTTGTGTGAATCCATGGACTAGACTCCTCCCTCCTGCCATGCATGGTCTGATGTGCTGCCACTGCCCTCAATTTAGTATGATGTACCAGTCCCCTCCTCCTGCCCTCCATTGCCCAATTCTATGCCCCATCATTGACCTCCTGCTTAAACTCTGTGCTTAGCTTGCTGCCCCTATTCTCCTTCCCCCTGCCCTCCGATGTCTTTGTGCATGCCCCTGCTCCATCCTTTTTGCCCACCATGTTCCATGGACCTGCCACTCCTATCTACTCTGAGTGTTCTGTTGAGCTGCCACTCCCCTCCCACCTGCCTAGTATTGTCAGATGACTGTAACCTGTCCCTGCCACCTCCACCCTGCCTGTCCACATGCCATGCCCCTATCCTCTTCCTCCTGTCCTACATGGTCCATTGTACTGCCACACCCTTCTGCCCTCTCTGGTCTGTTGTGCTGCAACTGCTCCTCCTGCCTGCCCCGTGCGGTCTGTTGTGAGGCCCCTCCCCCTGAACTTTCTTGTCTGTGCACAGGTCCTGACCCTCCCTTCTATCCTCCATCGTCCTTTGTGCATGCCCCTGCACCCTCCTTCTTGCCCATCATAGCCATTGTGCTGCCACTAACCCTCCCACTTGCCATGCATGGTCTTCTGTGCTGCCATGGCCCCTCCCACCTTCCCTGTGTGGTCAGTTAGCTGCCCCTGACCCCCTCCCACCTTCCCTCCATGGTCTGTGTGTATGCCATCACAGTCTCACTGTTGCTCTTCATGGTGTGTCTTGCTTCTAGTGCCCATCCTGCCTGACCTCCATGGCTATCTTGCTGCTCCTGCCCTGCCCCCTTGCCCCCAGCCCTCTGTTTACATGTGCAGACCCCTACTCCCTCCCTCCTGGCTTGTCTGTTCCATTGTAATGCCCCTGATCCGTCCCTCCTGCCCTTTATGGTCTGTTATGCTGCAGCTTTCTCTCCTGTCTGTCCATTATGGTCAGCTAGCTACCATTGCCTCTTGCCCCTCTGTTCTCTGTTGTCCATGTGCATGGTCCTGTCCCCTCCCTCTTGCTTTCTATGGATTGTTGTGCTGCACTCCCGTCCCGCATGCCCTGTGTGGTGTATTGTGCTGCTGCAAACCCTGATGCCTGCCCTGCAGGGTCAGTTTGGTGCACCTCTCCATGTCCCTCCTGTCCTCTGTTATCCAAGTCCATGTCCCTACCCCATTTCCTTCCATGATCCAATGTACCATACTTGCGAACATTTTGAACTTGGTAAGAGGGAGATTTTGAAAAAAAACTGGGGTATTGATTTTCCCCTTTGAGTTACATTGAAAAAGAGGAGATTGTAGACAGGAGACAGATCAAATAAAGCCCATTTGAGCTTAAAAACATTGGACGTTTCCTGGCTGAATCGGGTCTGTTGGCATGTATGGTTGTACTACCATTGCCTCTTCCTTCTGCCCACAATGGTCTATTACATTGCCACAGCCTCTCTTGCAAGTCCTGTATTGTTGGTTTGTTGCCCCTGCCCCCCTTTCCACTGCCCTCCATAGTCTGTTGTGCTGCCACGGCCCTTCCTGCCTGCTCAGTGTGGTTAAATTGTTGCCTTTGCACCATCCCACCTGCCTTCAATTTTCAGAGTCCGTGCCCCTGGCCTCTGCCTCTCAACAGTATCCTAATGAACAACTAGATTGCTAACATTCTATATTTATTACAAAAGTGTGGAATGCCGGACGTCATCTTGATGTAATCAAAACTGTAATACCTAGAGCATTTCCTTTAGAAATTACATATATGAGAGGGTCTTATTGGCATCAAAATTATGGTTAGTGCTCTAAAAGACTAAAATAAGGACATATTTTCTGAGTTTTCAAATAGCGACAAAGTACTTTTAAATTATTTGTTATCTTTATGTTTTTTTATCCAGTTGACCACTTGATTAAATGTTGCACTTAGGGGAGAGGATGTGGTGTTACTTCCAGAACTGCAGACTTTGCAACTGGGGAACCAGGTTGGAGTTTCTGCTTCAGCTCGACATTCTGTGATTCTAGTCAAATCACTTAGTCTCCCCATGTCTACAACCAAAATGAATTTGTTCTTGTGTGATGTAACCAATGCTCATGTAAAGCACTCCAATAACTGACAAGTCTGCACTATATAACACTGCAAAAACACAAAATAATAAGTGTTTTGCACACTTCTGTCATTGGGCTATATTTGGGCTACATCTGGGTGATTTTGGGCTACATTTGGGCTCTTTTGTCTCCGGTGGCCATCTTGGGAGATTTATTTGTTATGAAGTTTCCTAATTTCCTCATGTACTGCAGTCTCCTCAGTAGGAAATGCTTTCAGTTTTTTACTTTGATTCCATCATGAAGGTATTCAGATATGTCACACATTTGCCATAAATTCTGAAAGTTAGCACTCTAGTTGCTCATTAGATCACTGTAGTAAAACTACTGTTCACCATGGAAGTCTGCTCCTGGTATTAAAAGTGCATGTTTCAGTCTGCATGTCAGAATTTTTTAATGAAATAGAAGAGGATTTGAGAAGTCACTCAAAATGTGCCCTCATTTTCTTTCTTCAGCATTAATCATAGTTTCTATGGCAAAATGAATCCCCTCATTGTGTTCCTTTTTAAATTAAATGTTTTAAGTGTTACCAGTTTATTCCAATCAAGATGGCTTCAGGTGTGCCATACTTTTGTCATAATGAAGACAGTAAGCGCTCTAGTTGTTTTTAAGAACACTCTGGGACATTCTGTCATTGGGCTATACTTGGGCTACATCTGGGTGATATTTGGGCTACATTTGGGCTCTTTTGTCTCTGGTGGCCATCTTGGGAGACTTATTTGTTATGAAGTTTCCTAATTTCCTCATTTACTGCAGTCTCCTCAGTAGGAAATACTTTCAGTTTTTTACTTTGATTCCATCAAGAAGGCATTCAGATGTGTCACACATTTGCCATAAATTCAGAATGTTAGCACTCTTTTTGCTCATTAGATCACTGTAGTAAAGCTACTGCTCACCAGGGAAAACTGCTGCTGGTATTGAAAGTGCATGTTTCAGTCTGCATGTCAGAATTTGTTAATGAAATAAAAGAGGATTTCAGAAGTCAAAATGTGCCCTAGTTTTTCTTTCTGCAGAACTAATCATACTTGTTATGGAAAAATGAACCCCCTCATTTTGTTCCTTTTTAAATTAAATGTTTTAAGAGTTACCACTTTAATCCAAGCAAGATGGCTTCAGGTGTGCCACACGTTTATCATAAGTAGGACTGTTAGCGCTCTAGTTGATCTTTGGAACACTCTGGGAAGCTGCAGTAGAACACAAAGGAATCAACTGACAGTCTCTGCCCTTGTTGGATGTACATGTTTTACTGAGAATGTCAGACTTCATTCTCACATGACTTAGAAAGATAATGTGAATTTACAGAAAATAAGCTCTCAGTTTAGCTTATAGATCACCTTCCAAACCTCTGTGGGAAAAGCATGAGAAAATATTTTTCTCTCAATCATGATATCCCAGCAGAAGGCTTTCTCACATGGTGAAATCACCTTAGAACATACCACAATTCCTAAAATGAGTATGGTACCATCAACAAATGATTTATAATGTAACTAAAGTCTTAAAACCTTCTATTAACTGCAATGCTTTTTAATGAGGTGCTATCATGTATATTGGTCCCAAGATGGCTGCCAACACTTCTTGGATGAAGTGCTGACAGCCAATCAGATCTCAGGATGAGATGTGTGGTTAGGCTCCGCCCACATATATATATGATTTTACTTTTGATTTTCTCAGGAACTACTGAACAGATTGACACCAGACCTGCAAAAGGCACTTCCCTGAGCTGAGGACTACCTCTCTGCCAAATTTCAAGTAATTCTGTTCAGCCGTTCGGGCTGTACCTTGGACTAAAGGTCCCTATGGAAAATTGCATGGGGAAAACGCGTTTTGGGACACCCCTGTTTTCTCAGCCCCCGCTTGACGAATCCCCCCGAGACTTTCAGGGTAGGAGCGGAGCGGAGCGCCCCACCTATTTTGAAAATTTCGCGAGGATTCGTCAACCGGCGCCAAAGTTATTCCAAATAGAATGTTGCGGATTTCCTATGGAAACACGGTCCTAACTATAACTATCTACTGGCGACCGCCAGTAGATAATATATATATATTACCTACTGGCGGTCGCCAGTAGGTAGTTATAGTTAGGACCACGTTTCCATAGGAAAACCTCAACATTCTATTTTGAATAACTTTGGCGCCGGTCGACGAATCCTCGCGAATTTCTCAAAATAGGTGGGGCGCTACGCTCCGCTCCTACCCTGAAAGTCTCGGGGGGATTCGTCAAGCGGGGGCTGAGATAAAAGGGGGGTCCCAAAACGCGTTTTTCCCATGCATTTTTCCATAGGACCTTTAGAACGAGCTACAGCCCGAACGGCTGAACAGAATTACTAGAAATTTGGCAGAGAGGTAGTCCCTAGGTCAAGGAAGTGCCTTTTGTAGGTTTGGTGTAAATCTGTTCAGTAGATTCTGAGAAAATAGCCTTTAAATCAATATATATATCTGAGCCCGCTTACGGTACGCTTACCGTACGCTTACCGTACGCTTACCGTAAGCTTACGGTGGCGTGCGCGAGCGCGATTCTGATTGGCTCTTAGATCTTAGTAAACATTCGAATCGGCCGAAACCAGGAAGCGGCGTCCGCCATTTTGTCTCTCGCACTGAGTGTTGTTTATCAAACATGATGGCCAAAAACATGTTACGGGGCTGTTTTGACAACTCCCTCCCACATAGTCATGTTGAGGGAGTCCCCAAACATCCCCCAAGAGCAAAAACGGTTTTATTTTTTTTTCGGCAATTTCGCGGGGTACGCTTACCGTACGCTTACCGTACGCTTACCGTAAGCTTACCGTACGCTTACGGTAAAAAAATAAAAATAAAAAAAACACTATCCACACTTACCCCACCCCCTGTGCTTTTGGTGGCCGCAGGCCACCAAATGTGCAGGGCTTATTAATAGAGAAAAAAAACGTAATTTTGGCAACATGAAATTATAAAATCGAAATAAAAAAAACACTATCCACATTGACCTCACCCCCTGTGCTTTTGGTGGCCGAAGGCCACCAAATGTACAGGGCTTATTAAAGTTGATAAAAACCGTGCACGGAACGAACTGCGTTAAGTGGGCGCGCACGCCACAAATGGCGTAAAGTAACTTAGCATTTAAAAAACCGTACAAATTCACTGAAAAAACCATAGGTTTCACACACGTTATAGTTAGGAAATAGCATTTAAAAAACCTTGCTAATTCACTGAAAAAACCATAGGTTTCACACATGTTATAGTTAGCTGGACATTTTACTGATAAAAAACCAATGAAATTCCCCCGTTATAGTTACTGTAGGCAACTATAACTCACGCGACCGTAATCCTCTGCTGATGACATATGTGTCTTTATGAAAAAAAAATATTTGTAATATATGTATAGCTAAAATTTAATGGAAGAAGATATGGGCAAATAAGTGTCTAAATACAGTATTAGCATCAGCAGAGGATTGCGGTCGCGTGAGTTATAGTTGCCTACAGTAACTATAACGGGGGAATTTCATTGGTTTTTTATCAGTAAAATGTCCAGCTAACTATAACATGTGTGAAACCTATGGTTTTTTCAGTGAATTAGCAAGGTTTTTTAAATGCTATTTCCTAACTATAACGTGTGTGAAACCTATGGTTTTTTCAGTGAATTATATATATATATATATATATATTCCTTCTCCTGCAATTTTGTTGATTGATGCCGCACTCCTGAACAAAGGTCGCGTCGCCTTATTGGACTCAACAAGAAAAGTCCGCCATCATATCCAAACTCTCCTTTGCCAACAAAGGGTGACGACGCTCCGTGTGGGATTTTCAAAACATTTCTTTATTGTCAGGCCACTAACATGAACATTTTAAACAAAAAAAAAAACACAGAAATCCACCAGTTATAATGAATTTATATAACAACGATAACTTGAGTCCCCGCCATGCATGGCTTATGACCTCACCTATTACATCACTCATTACATGTTCTATTACATCATTTATGACAATATTGGTGACATCTCAAATTACATCATTGATGTGTGTTAGTTTGTTTTATAATTTACATACTGGCGGGTAACTACCATATAATGTCTCTACCTATTTTTGTACTGCCTGTATTCAGCTAATGCGTGCAAGTGTTTACAAAATGCATGTCCTTCTAATGCATCATAGGTGTATAGGGGTATTGAAAATTTTATGAATCATTGCATTGAAGAGTAACTCTGTGTGTAGGTGACAGTTGATGCTTTGTGTTCAGTATGTTCCCGTCAAGTTTTTGAGTACTGCAGAGAAAGTTTACAACAGAGCAAACATTCTACATAACATAGAAGATTGTATTTTAAGTTTTTTGCCTGATTGAGTTTACTCTGAATAAACAAAAAATGGCTTACTGGCCAATATTGGAAAGAAGTAAATCTGGCTACATGCTAGAAAGAAATCTCATTTGGCATTCTTTAAATTGTTCATTATGAAAAGATGTGATGCACCCGATGAGATGCATGCCCGTCCTGCACTGGCTGAGATTTTGCTCAGAGACTCTTCCACTTGATTGAACGCCCCTTGATATATTGTCACACTTTACTAATTGTTGCAATTGCCTCAGGCTTTCATGTTTCTTCAGTAAAGCAATGCCCCTTGGATATAGGACATAGTGGCACACGCCTAGGGTTCCAGTAGTCCCGCCAGTGCAATATTACTACTTTGCCTCTTCTAACCTTAAATTATGCTGTTTCCTTGGACATGACCACAAGAAAATGCCATTATTTAAAAAAATACAAGCACAATAGATAAAACGAACACTTTAAAATAATTAACGTGTTTGTCATTTGTTGGCCACTCTGAAACAGCACAGCCTTGTGACTGGTCACTACATAAGTAGCAAAAACAATAAATAATTATAAAGACAGAGATTTACAAATGAGGTTATATATTTGGGAGAGGGGTACCATTACAAACTCAATAATAACACTCTTGTTCGGTCAAAACTGAGTGAGAGACTCTATGCTCAAACCCTTGCAGCTTTGGCACAAGCAGCAGGCAATCCGAGGAGAAGTTTGTGCTACATTCATGTTTAAGCAGTACCAATAATTCCACAGTAGAGAACAGAACACAATAACCAAGATTATCAAAATAAGTTAAGTCAACTGGCGGTATACTTATTTGAAGTTTTAATGCCAAAAAACACCTAGAAAAGTCAAACAAAATGGAAAAACAACAGATCATAGTGGACCAGGACCTAAACACAAGTTCACACCGACCACAATGTAGTGAAGTTCGAATACAAGAAACAGGTTGGCCTAGTCAAAGATATTACAGTCAGACTTAGGGCCTGATTTATATATTGGCAAAGAGGGTACTTCATCCCAACAGTGAAATTTATGCAACATACAAAATTTAATTTATGCGAAAACATTGAAATCCAGGTACGGTGGGAGAGTGAACACAATCCTCAAGTGACATCACTTGATTTTAAATCTTTTCTTCCTAAAGCATCTCTAAACAGAAATAATGGTTTATTCCCTGCAATAAATAGTAAACAAGTTAAATGAACTTTCGTCTTTCTGTTTAAATTACCAGACCTGCGAGAAGCAGGTTTAATCGTGAACAGGCTGGAGGGCTCATTATCTGAACCAAACCACAAAGACTGGATTTTAGATTGGGTATTCAAGTCTTGTCAAGGAAACAAACAAACAACGCAATTACTTGTGCAAACAAATCTCTATTGGAAGGAACTAAGATCTCTACTGAAAAAACCTTATTCCGCTGAACGTAACTCTCTGATTATATCAGCTAACTAATGTTGAGGACATGGATAACAGACTCAGTAAAGAGAATGCAAAAAGATGCTTGGGCAGAATTAGAGATGGCTATCAAAGCCAAAAACGACACACAACTTAGGAAAGTGATTGGCCAAGGGACGGGATCCTATAGAAATGCTAATAATTTCTTTATCCGTAATGACACCTGGGTATCTTAAATGTAATACTTTGTACTCATGCTATATAATGCCTTCGATTTTAAGGTCCAGCTATGTAAAGCACTGCTTCGGTTTAACAAAAAACAATTAAAGCGGCTGGCCCGAATGGCCTGCCAGCGGACATTATAAAAGCGGATCATTGTTTGTGGAGCACCTTATTATTTAATTCCTTTCACATGTACTCTTAGTGGGTCTAATACCCGAGTCATGGGAAGGTTCAATTATGCAGCCTATCTACAAAAAAATCTGACCCCCAAAACTACCCGCATATGCATTACTAGGTATTTAGGTAAAGCTATTTGATAAATATCAACTTGGCCTCCTAACAAACTGGATAAATGACAACAAACTAATACCATTAACTCAAACGGGATTTTGTGCAAACTGTTCAACTTTAGATGGCATTGTGGCATTAACCATACTCGCTAAAACTGGCGAAATGGGGCGCTGCAGAGAGCGCGGCATTGCACACAGAGGAACTCAGGGGGCTGCGGAAAATACCAATAGCAATGGAATGGGATATAATGTTGGAAGCGATAAAATCTGTAGGCGAAGCCTGAGACCCTACATAGAACATAGAATGCATCAAGGCCCACAGAGAAGGACGACGAGGGTCTTGCATTGTTAGCACAGGAGTAAATGTGTTGTATAAACTAGACACGTAAATTGGGCTGAGTACACCATTGAAAGGTAAAAAGCACATGGCACAGACGTACACAAGTGAGGGGGGGTGGAACGGGAGGGGGGGAGTTGGGGAAAGTTTCAAGTACTAAATACTGCATAGACATTATTTATAGCGGGGGCGTATACCCCGGCAGGCCTTGTAACACTTATCCTAGGATACTGAAGAATGTAACTATACAGCGATGGAATTCTACCACACACGAAGTAGGGTGTGATATGTACAGAATAAGGCTGCTACAAATGTATACTATAATGTCTTTGTACCGTGAAATCTGGAAAATCAATAAAAAGTTTAAAAAAAAAAAAAAACATACTCGCTAAAAAGGCAACTATCAAGAACTCAACTCTTTGCCTGTGTCATCCATTACAGTTCTGCTTTTGATTTGATTTGATTTGATTTGATTTGTCTATTTATAAAGCGCACGAATACCAATGGGTGTCTTGGCGCTAGGAATTGTCCGGTTCCGGTGCAGGTCTGGCATTAGTGTATTTTATGCGGTGAAAAGCCAAGTCTTGATTTTCTTTCTAAATATCTCCAGAGTTGGGCTGTTTTTTACATCAAACGGTAATAAGTTCCATGTCCGTGCTGTGTGGACGAAGAAACTTCTTCCTCCCCAGTTTGATAAGTTTAATCGAGAACAGCTTTGGCGCCAATTGATAAACCAGGGAATAAATCCATCTTTACTTCATTTTATACTAGAGCTACACAAACACCTGGTTCAGAATCAAATTAACTTCCAATATATTATCAACGAAAATGCCAACCTTAAATGGCTTAAAACAAGGTCCTACCCTCACTCTGAACTGAAATAGCTGCTGAAAGTATCTTTTAAGAATATCTATCGTGAGGAAGATCTACATTCTCTCTCAAACTACCCGCATTGTGCCTTAAGATACAACTTTTACAGCACTCCTTGATTCCAACCTTGATGCAATAAAGAAAAATAAATACCTAAGATATAGGGTATTTAATATTCCTTTGCATCAATTTGAAGAGACTTGGAATCCACGCATTAACGGCAAGGGTTTATGTTGTTTATGTGGCCATAGGCCAGAAACTATTGCATTTCATCTCTATCTGTCCTAACTGATTAGGTCTATGTAAACAATATTTCTGAAGATTTTTTAACAAGGCAAACACATGATCAACTAGAGAAGCCATAAATCATTGTTTTAAAAAATAAATCACCATTTTTTTAAATGAATTGCTTATGATGTGTAGCAAAAGTGATGAATTTACGTGCATTTAGTTTCTCATTTTAAACGTTATCGTATTTATTGTAACATGACTTGATAAATACAATAAACTCACCTACCTACCACTACAGACCACACATGGTATCTAACTTTCCAGGCCCCAGGCACAATTAAGGCACTATTTACAGAGAACTTACAGGGCAGTTAATTAGGCCAATTAAGAAGTTGCAACGCAAAGCATATGTTTTAGAGGGAAAGCACAAGCACTGTACTATTGATTAGCAGTGGTAAAGTGCACATGTGAGCTAAAGCCAGAAAAAAAACAGGGCACTGAAAACAAGGGTACACAAAGCAAACTATTTGGCTTGACCATGTAGAAAAGGTGCATTTGCTACACACAACATACATTCAATGAAGGATTAAAGTAGGAACTTCCTTGGATGCAGACTTTTCCAAAAATGTAAGAAACTCTCAACAACTAATATCTGATCACGTCTCGACATATTATTTCCAGCTCAATTTTAATCTTAAAGATTGTATATGTCTTGACCAATAAAACAAATCAAGCACTATGATGTCCATAAATCTGTCTTGCATGAGATCCTAAAATGGGATTAAACATTTTAAACTACGCTAGCCTTCTGCATCGCTTTTTAGAATGTTTCTCAAACCATTTAGTGGAGGATGATTATAAAAATGTTTCTTTCACGCTCGGGATGTTCTCACATTAGAAACTAACTATCTGACACATGCATCAACAAAGACTTTTGCGATTCCTTAATTGCGATTTTTAAGGAATCGCAATTAAGGAATAGCAAAAGCCTATGCATGTAGGAATCGCTATAAAAATAGCGATTCCTACAAATTCCTTAATTGCGACTCGCAAATTGCGGGTCGCAATAAGGAATGCCGTCCCATTCATTCCTATGGGCCTCCAGGCCCATAGGAATGAATTGGAGATTGCATGAGCAATTTGCGAGTACCAGTAGGTACTCGCAAATTGCTCATGCAATTTCAAGGGTGCAAGGGTGTCAAAATGACACCCTATTGCACCCCTGAAATTGCTCTGTGCACATATGTTGCACACACACATGCTCTAAGGGCATGTGCGTGCGCAACATGAAACTTTGAAAAATGCACAAAAGTGCTTTTTTCAAAGTTTTTGCAAATTACCATGAAGTTCAACTTCATGGTAATTTGCTCCCCCTATTAGCGAAATCGCAATTTTTTTAACTTTCATGCATTGCATTTAAGGAATCTCAATTTGGGATTCCTTAAATGCAGTCGCAATTTGAGGAATCGCAATTTAGAGATTCCTTAAATTGCGATTTTTGCATTTGGGATGATGCATCCCAAATGTAAAAATACCGGTCGCAAAGGGGCAGATTCTGAGAATCTGCCCGTTTGCGACCGGTTTTTACATTGATGCATGTGCCTGTAAATAGTCTAATAACCAGCATGCTTCCCGAAATGCATGGGATGAGGGTTTCCCATATAGTTTGTTATAATCTGTGTATTTAAAGCCCACTGAATTGTACTCGTCCAACCATCCCACCACGTCAAGCGTGAATGCAGTAGTGTTTGTTCTAACTAACTTCCTAATTGTCTTATTTGCCAATAAAAAGCGGGACAGCAAAGCATTTTGTGAAAAAGGGCAGATCCAGGTTGCACTCATTCTTGGGCAAATAGGCCTTAAATCCCCATCCCTCTTTCCGTCTGGAATAGTATTTGAATACCCTTTGTACCTTATTAACACGTTTATTTTCCCCATAATTACTGCTTAGAGGTTGTCAGCAGACTCCCTCTATTACAACCCTGATATACTGAAGTCTGGAAAGGAAGGCTAAGGGGATTAGTGAGGGACTGTGATTTACTCCAGATGCATCTTTCTTCTTTATTTGTGTTTTTTTAATATTTGTTGTATATGTCATATATATATACGACTCGGCCAAAGCGATCAAATGCAAAATCCACAAAAATAATTAGAACAACTCCCAACCTGTACTGCTACAGTGGATCATGGATCCCTTCCATCAGTCGCCTTCCCAACCCACCTTCGGCTGCTTTCCAGATTCATCTAAACACTCCTAGATCACTTCCGGGTCATCCATCGCAAGTCTTTATATAGATGTCTCACTCTAAGATCACTCATGGTATTAATGACATAAAATGCAACACGACATAGTACTTATCTTTGTAAAATTAATTTTTGGCATGTGTGTCAGTGGGTAATTTCTAATTAACATATTCGAAACGGAAAATTCATTTTTAGCCATCTTTAATTTGGCTTAACTTTTAAAACGACTACATTAATGTCGCACAATAAACTGCTATTAGGCGCCAGCACACATTCCAGACTAAGACCTTATTTATTCACCATTACGGGAGTAATAATACGACACTGTGTCACACGCGTAAATACATTATGGAAAACAGTTTTCATGTAAATAAATGCCTTTTTCGTTATCGTGCGGCGGATTAGGTAATGTGTTACTGGCACCTTGTCAAGACAGGAATTAAATAAATAAGAAAATGATGAGAAAAACACTTGCATTGCAATGAAATACTGCCCCCTTGGGGGAAATGAAGAAATGACAATTGGCAAGATCGCCGGAGCAGATAAACTTTATGCCGCGCAATGAAAACATCCGCAACATAAATGACCTTTCACTGACGTGCAGCCTTTTCCGAGCCTCATAAATTACTAGCTGACTGGACAGCACATCCCGGCCAGCGCAAAGAAAATATTATTTAAAGTCCAGTTCAAGCTACAGCTTGCACCAGGGACCTTCGACCAGCGCTTTTTTTAGATTTTCACTGTTGTTCATTGTATCAAGTTTGCTCACTAAGGGTAACTCCTGCAACGACATGGGCTTCGATTTTAGGGAATAATTATATCCTTTTTTACAGTACTTCTGATGTCTAGTGAAATCCAAATAATAAGTGTTCCTCTCTCAAAATTATCGTAATAAATCAGATCCCAGGGTCACGTGGTTAAAGTGTTTGCTTGGTTGCTTCGGCATGAGCTCTGATGGACAGAAAGATTTGTGGAAAAGTCCACCCTCTGGTTACCACAACTCAGAATAACTGCACCCCCAATTTCATCCTTTGCTAATTTCAAGTTAATCGGTAAATCATATTAAAATATTAATGTATTTATCTTGGTGATTTATCATTTATTTCTTTTATACACTATGGGGCATATTAGCAAGGACTTGCGATAATTATCGCAAAGTGCTGTTTTTTTTCATCGACGGCTATCGCTGGATTTTATCGCAGAGATAACGCATTACCATCAACGTTTTGTCATGCTCACGCCGGAGGTAGGAAATACCGCGGAACTACAACCCCCAAGAGGCACCGCGGCCAGGCGCTCCACCTGATCGCAAGCACGGCCGCCCATAAAGCCGACTTGACGCAAGGGGGCGGTGCCAATGATTCCCGCTCGACCTGAACACTTTCAACGGCCCGCAATCCAGCATCGTCCGCTCCAGCTGAAGCGAAGGACGCCGTCAGTGTGCGGTTCGCTCCAGAAACTCTTGCATCCTGAAGCCTTCTGTCTGCCTACGCTACAAGCTACCGAGAGAGAGGTGAGTGTCTCCCCCACCTGCTAATGACCCCGTGACGCCCCTGGATTGTCCGTGACAACGCCTCCAGGGTGTGCGCTCTTCTCAGCTGCGAGCAAGAAATCCTCGCACTCCCTCCAGCTTGACTGTGCACTTCTCCGCTCTTCCTCCGGGTTTCGGCAGACTCGCCGCGGGAACCACAAGCAAATTTCCTACCGGGTCCTCTAAACATTGGGAGGCTCCGCGGGAAGGTTCCCAAGTACCTCCCGTTCTTTCCGCTTGTTGTGTTCCCTTAGTCGTCTCTACGGAACCTACGGTCACGGCGCTCCTCAGCCCCACGGATACCTGGGCTTAAGAGTAGAAGCGCCCGTGACGGTGTAGGTGATACATCACCCCTCATACTTCCTAGCGGAACCATCAAGCACAGCGCTCCTCGGCCCCACGGATACCTGGGCTGGAAGTAGCAGCGCCCTCGCCGGTGCGAGTGATTCCCCAAACACCCATACTTCCTTGAGGAACCATCTTACACAGCGCTCCTCTGCCCCAAGGATACCTGGGCTGGAAGTAGTAGCGCAACAGGTGGTTCCTGCGAAGCTCAAAAGCCGTGAGCTAATCCAGTCGCAGAACCCCGCTTCCAACGTGAGGCTGGGGCCAGTGCAGTTAACTGGACCTGACTCTCCTTACGATTACCGACCTCTGATCAACCCATCCCGGGACAACGCAAGAGACAGGTACAGCAGGGTGCATCCGGAGAAGGCTCTCATCACAGAGAGGGAAAGACTAACGTCGCCTCTAACCCCTCTCTCCTTGTCTCGTTTCAGGTATCCCTCCCGGCTGTCTCCGTCCCTTCCTTCCCTCGCCCACCTGTCTCCTGCGCCCGAGGGTCTTTATACAAATCCGGGCAGGGGACGGATGGGAGGGGGACCCCTCTATAGCATCAGCTTCATCCCGAGGAGAAGACACAGGGTCGAACCCGACACGTTTATCTCAAAGGTGATATTAAATCCAGCGATAGCGGCAAATCACAACAATAACGTGAGATATCCAGCGATAAAAATCCCATCGCTAATGGAAATCTTGCTAACAGGCAGGTGAGGACTTAACTGTAGAATCCACATCCCATTGACTATAATGGGTAAGTCAGGATTCTACCAGGTGTAAAATCTAAGCAATAAACGAGGTTAGCGTGTGTTTATTTATCGCTTTGCGGGCCTTGGTAATGGGCGGAAGGTGTGTTTGCGACTGCTTTTAGTCGCTTTCAAGTTGGGAACGCCTCCTTTGCATGTCATTAGTGATAAATATCGCTGACATGCAAAGTGGTACAAAAACGGCCGCTATCGCCTGTAAGCTGTCGCTAACATGTCGATAAAAATATCGCCGCTTTAGCGGCGAAAAGTGCTGCTAAAGCGGGGATACAGCCTTGCTAATTTGCCCCCTATGTCGTGTCTTTAGAATTAAGCTATACCAACTCCTGGGCATCCAATACCAATGGGAGACAGAGAACCAGAGACAAATGTAGAAGAAAGACTTAAAGGCATAATAACAAGGGCTTTATCTCCGCTTTTTTGGTTTAAAAAGCCCAAAAAGCGGAGATAAAACTATCGCCCTATTTACAGGAGGGTGCTAACATGCATAATCGCATGTTAGCACCTTTTTTTCCCCGACGCCTCCCTTTGCATCTCTAATGAGATGCAAAGTGGGCGTCACTGGGCGTACCCCAATGGACTACCTTGTAAAATATCGCTGATGTTCACATCGCGATATTTACAAGGCAGCCCACAGGATTTTTAGCAGACGTTAGATTTTGGCGAAAAAGGCGGTTTTCGCCAAAATCTAACATCTGCTAAAATCCTGACTTAGATATCCCTAACATAGGGGGTGGATTATGCTGATACGACCACAGGGTTGTATCAGCAAGGTTATCGCTGTTTTGCAGGGACAGCGATGTTCCCTGCAAAACGGCAATTTCCCCGCTATCGCAGGAATTTTTATCGCCTTGGAGATGCGCGTTGCTAATAACGCGATATCTCCGCGATAAAAACCTGCGATAGCCGGCGTTAAAAAAATGAGCGCTAAGTGCGCTTTGCGATAGTTATCGCAAAGCATTGCTAATATGCCCTTTAATTACGTAAGATATGTTGTTTGGGAAATATGAGTTCTTAAATTGCCCCCCAAAAAACCTGAAAAATAATGTATTTTGTCGAACTATACGAGTACATATCCAAAAGTCATCAGAACCGGTATTTAAAAATGTACAAGGGCTACATTCCAGAATTATCTTCGATTGTTTGTCGTGACTCATTTATTTATACCGGCATGCTAAATGAAATGGGTCAGTGCGTTTTATGCATCACCTGATGTGTTAACTGTGAACGTTTAGAACAGACAACCGTTTCAAGAGTTAATTAAAAACAGCATGAATAAAAGGTCTGTGACACATCTGCTCTGACGTCTACGGGTACTCACGTCGGGTTCTATCTTGATGAGCGCGATATCTAGTTTCTGGTCGATGTCCTTGACCTTGGCGTCGTAGTGGGCTCCGTTCTTGACTTCGACTTTAATTCGCTGTTTGTTTGTCAGCACGTGCGCGTTGGTCACTATCAGGCCGTCTTCGGAAACGATGAAGCCTGAACCGCTGGACACGGCTATGTCCTGGCCTGTGAAGGGAACTCTGTCCAACACGATACAGGGGTATTAGACACCACCTCTGGGATCAGCTAGCAGCTATTATTAAAAATATAGAATTGTTTCGTGTAGTCCAGACTTAATCATATAGGCTTAGAATTTCCATTTAAAGTACAGTATGAAGATTTACGTAGACCATTGGATCAAAAGTTGAGAGCCTTCGTTTACAGTAAAGCACTGAGATGTGCATACAATATATGTGTCTACGAGGTATATGCATACACATGTTTAGAAAGATAACATGAAGGTATAATACACAACATTACAGTAAACAGGAACAAAGCAATCATAGATTGCTAGAGCTACATAAACAATAATAAAAGCAGGGCCAGACAGGCCTTTTATTTCATGGGCATTTCCCCGGATGGCTGGCATCCTTCGTGGCCAATTGAAAGGCCAGGGCTGCTCCTGGTGCCTCTGCCCCTTTCCCAAGCTCCCATAGATTAACTGCAGCAGCAGGCATGTGGAGGCTTCAAGAGAGAGAGAAAGAATGGGAGGAGTGGAAGGGAGAGAGAAAGTGATCAGAGATGAAGAAGAGAGAGACAAGAATGAAAATGGATAGACAGAAAGAGAGATTGCATGAGGAGACAAAGGGAGAGGGACTGGAATGAGCTTTTTTTTTTACCAGGATAACCTTTGGGTCCCGGCCATGTGTAAATGACATTAGACGAACTGTCCTACTGACTGCTTTTGGAGCATTTAAGGCCTTTTCCATCTGGGCACCCAGGGTCCAGAACAACATCCTGGCATCCTGTAATATCCTAAGGTCATGTCATTATGTTCTCTGTACCTAGCTGCTCAGCCAGTGTGAGTGTTCCAGTTAGAATGTTAGTGTGAGTGGAATGCTTGGGTGCCTGTGTGTGAGTGTGGTCAGTTGGGAGATGGGCTGAGCAGGTAGGAGGCTGCTCCTGGTGGGGCTTGTTGTAACTTCTTCCTAAGAACTTAATAAACATCATCTACTTTTACCTGGCCGCGTCTACAGTGTCTACTTATACCTCCTACATGCATGGGGCCAGCTCACTCCACATCCATCAGGAGCACGCCATTGCTGCTCCAGTCTCGTAAAGAGCTGAAGACTCGCTTCTTTAAAGATCACTATATCACAATGCTGTAGCAACTCAGTAACTAGCTACCTCTGCTATCACTCACTGTCTGTATGTTTGCCTTTGACCCTGTACAGTGCTCCACTGCCCTTTAGGCTAGGTGTGCACTATACAAGTCCCACATACATACATTTAACGATGCCTTGCAGGGGCATGACCAAGAGTCTTGAGAATATAATACATTCAGAGTTGAAAATTCGAATACATAATGATGACCTCAAATCTGAAAGTGATGTTTGTAGTGTAAAAGTAAATACATGGAGGATGCAAGGTGAAAACAAGTATTGGCAAAGCCAGTGTGTCTGTGTTATGAAGAACGCCAGAATCCAATGAAGTAGATATGTAGATTTATTGTAATATGCAGCACCACCAGATGACATCCACGTACGACTCAGGCAGGCTAGTAACTGTTCTCTGAGAACCCCCACAGCACGGACCCAAAAC
The DNA here is from genome assembly GCF_964204655.1 of Triturus cristatus. Lineage (NCBI taxonomy): Eukaryota > Metazoa > Chordata > Amphibia > Caudata > Salamandridae > Triturus > Triturus cristatus. Next base: position 824,233,269 of record NC_140594.1, read on the forward strand.
TCTAGAACATCCATAGAGTCTGCACAGGGTCCGTGCTAACAACATGTTTACATTTGTAGATGTTTACTTTTGCCCAGCCAACCACATTATACATAACACATCTTCCTCCCTCAAACAAAGGAACAAAAGAAAACAAAAACCACCCAAAAACAAAAAAAAATTATGAGTATATCTTTTTTGGGATAAAAGTTACAAAATCAGATAACCATGCAGGTTTTTTACGTAAACGTTTAGTCTCAGAAAAACTTCCATTGTTTTGACTGACATCCGAACTAGAGGAGTTAGAGGGTAGCACAACCTCATCACAAATGTTCTGACGTGAAGTATCGCAACTATCAACACTACCATTGTTGTAACTATCAACCCTACGCTCTTCAGGGATATCCTCCAAGACATGACTCTTTGTTGGAGAAGAATGAACCTCTTTGTATAACTTTCTGTCACCTTTAAGTACAGCAATTTTGTTCAAATTCCACACCTTGCCATTAGAAAGTCAGACTGCATTTCTCAAAACTTCTCTAACAACAAAGGGACCCATGAACTGACTTTCACCTTTAGAAGTTTTCCATGGTTTCTTAACTTTCACCAACATACCTACATCTACGTTAGAATCTGATTTAAGACTTCTACTAAGGTTAAACCTGTGCTTGTTCACAAAATGGGACTTCTCTAATCTCTTTGTCACCTTATCAAGATCTATGAGGCATGTGGTGGAGGAAATAAGCCAAGAAGGATTGACTTTTGTCCTTGGTAATCTGCCTCTCATGATCTCGAAAGGAGTACACTTAGTCATATCATTGGCAGTGATCCTGTACTTCCACATGGTCTTCATTACTTGACACTCCCACTTTCCATCACCAACACCAACCATTTGAATTGCAGCTTTAAGTACTCTGTTGAACCTCTCAACTATTCCATTACTTGGATTATATAGTGAAGTGGTACAATGAATAACTCCAGTCTTTCTGAAGTATTCCTTCGCCTTATTAGATAAACAGAATGTTTAGTTCTGATGATGCCATTGTGGGCTTCATGACCATGTTTGACAATGATATCCCTCAAACCGGAAGGAGGAACGGCTTTATCACCTCTCCAGATAGTAAAATCGGAAAAAGACAATTCATCTTTCACCTCTCAAACTCAGGAGAAAAGTTCGTTTTAATGGGCCAACCTCCAATTAAGTACTTTTGAACTTCTTGTAGTACCTTATCTTTGGAATACTCCATGTTCCAATCTTCAACCTTAATAGGCAGTGCACCCTCATCATGAACCAGGGCAATGTGAAAGTCATCTCAAGTATTGCGAATACACTCTTTCAGAGGTAAAGGGAGTCTAGATAAAAAATCAGCTGTGACATTGTCTCGACCGGGGACATAAACCATCTTATAAATGAAATCTTGTAATCTCACGGACATACGTGCAATCCTAGCAGATGCTTTAATTAAACCATGTTATGTTATGTTATGTTATGTTAATTTATTTCTTCTATAGCGCTCGGCTACTCCAAGGAGCGTCCCGGCGCTTTGCTGAAGAACATTGGCAGACACAACAGAACGCAACCACAGAAAGGAGATAGAGAGAAGACCAGAATTATCTGAAAAAAAATAAAGTTTATTTAGTGAAAAGCCACGTTTTAAGCTCCTTTCTAAAGGCGAGGAGACTGGGAGCCTGTTTAAGAGAAAATGGTAGCTCATTACACTCCTTCGGGACCAGGTAGCGGAAGGAGCGACCACCCATCCTTGTGCGCCTAATGACCGGGACTGTCATTTTGGATAGCAAAGATGATCGCAAGGCCCTACCCGGTACATATCAGGAAAGACGTTTCCTTAAGTACTTAGGGCCAGAGCCTTGTAGAGCCTTAAAGGCAAGAGTCAGGCACTTAAAGAGAATTCTTTTAGCGATCGGCAGCCAGTGTAAAGCATTTAATAGGGCCGTAGCGCCAGTTCTTCTTGGGAGCCCGTAGATAGCACGGGCTGCCGAATTCTGGACCACTTGCAAACGGGTCAAAAGATATTTTGGTAGACCCAAAAGAAGCGCGTTTGCGTAATCCAATCGCGATCCAATCAGAGCCTGGACAATAGTCTTCCTATGCTGAATAGACAAAAGAGGAAGGAACTTTCTCAGCATCCGTAAGATGCCAAAACATTTACCTGAAAGGCACGAAACATGTGGCCCAAAGGACAGTTCGCTGTCCACAATCACTCCCAGGTTTTTAGCCTTAAGGGACACACTGTCAGGTGGAAACAGATCTTGAGGCCACCAGGCTTTCCAGTCTGGCTCAGAGGTGCAACCAAAAAAGAGCAGCTCCGACTTGTCGGAATTGCACTTTAACCCGTTGCACCTAAACCACTCGACGACCGCCCCCAGACAATCCTTGATCTGTGCGCCATCGAAAGTCCCGCCCCTATCACAAGTGAAAAGGAGCTGGGTATCATCGGCGTAAGATATGATCTGGGCGCCAGAAGACTCCGCGACTGCCGCTAGAGGGGCCATAAAGATATTAAATAGCAAGGGGCTAAGGATGGAGCCCTGCGGTACCCCTACCTCTAGTGGAGCCATATCCGCGGAAAAAGGGGGCGCCCAGACCGTTTGTCGGCGGCCGCCCAAAAAGGATTTAAGCCAACTCCACACAGTCCCCCGAATGCCGCACTCCCAGAGTCTTACAAGGAGGCGGTCATGAGGGACTGTGTCGAAAGCCGCCGATAGATCTAACATTATCAGCATGGCCCTTCCTCCAGCATCGAGCACTTCCCTGATGGCATCCGTGACTTCTAAGAGGGCAGACTCCGTGCTAAAATTAGCACGGAATCCAGATTGCGTGTCATGCAGCAAATCGTGCTCCTCAATGAAATTAGAGATCGTCCGATGCGCAAATTTCTCGGCCACTTTCGCCAGAGCAGGGAGAAGGGAGATGGGCCTATAGTTGGCATGAATGAGGGGGTCCAAGGTGGGCTTCTTGATCAATGGCAGGATCAGAGCATGTTTCCATGCTTGTGGGACTACTCCCGTTAGCAGTGAAGAATTCAAGAGTGGATTCAGCAGGGCATTTAAGGCAGGTGCCACTTTCCCCAGATGTTTAGCTGGGCACGGATCAAGTGGGGAGCCTGATTTCAAGCCTGACAAAAGCTTCAAAGAAGTGTCAAGGCAAAGGTGTGGAAAAAGTGAAAGAGACGGGCCTAAACTCTCCCTAAGTACAGGGGGGGATGAAGGATCCGTGGCCAACTGAGAGCTAGAGTGGAGAAGGGAGGCTTGAATAGTTGTAATTTTGCTGGTAAAGAAGGTTGCAAGCTGTTTTATCCACTCTTCAGAATGAGTATGAGATACAGTACAAATAGCAGGGGACGTAAAATCCAAAACTACTTGAAAGATTTCCTTGCAGCCGTTTTCGGCCTCATCAATTCGTCGCTCGAAATAGGCTTTTTTTTCCTTCCAAATTGATTGATGATAAGCTTTAGTTGTTGCTCGGAATTTCGCTTTCTCAGTCAAGTCGTAGGCCCGTCGCCAGACTCTCTCCGCCCTTTTGCAGCTCTGCCGCTGCTCCCTTAACTGAGAGGAGAACCAAGGGGCAGACGCTCTACGTTCACCTTGTTTAATCTTAGTTTCGGGAATTAAGGTCTGGAGTCTGGCTGTCAGCCAATTCTGAAAAAGACTGAGATTCTCTTCCAAAGAACCCAGAAGAGGGCATGGAAAGATCGCAAGGGCTTCAGATAACATTTCCGCCGAAAGTAGGTGGAAAGGGCGCGAGGTTCGCATGGTCTCTTTGGATTCTCTCACCCGAATAAGAGCAGTAGCAGGTACCGAGAAAGAGACCAAAAAATGATCCGACCACAGTACAGGTTGTATAGATTTAATCACAATAGCTTTTGTAGAAAAAATCTGGTCAAGAATATGACCTTTATTGTGCGTCGGCTTCAGCAGAAATGGAGATAGTCCAAATGTAGATGTAATGTCACTTAATTTTATTGCATCGGGGTCCTCTACAATATCCATATGGACATTGAGGTCCCCCAAAAGGATACAGTGCTCTGATCTAAGACAAGGGACAGAGAGAGCGACTTGTAGTTCATCAAAAAAAGACCCTACCGATCCCGGGGCTCTATACAAGAGGATCCCGGTACATGCCTGGAGGGGAGAGAGCTGAAGGGTGAAGCCCAAGGCTTCGCAACCCTGAATGTTTTCAACCGGAAAGGTTGAGCAGGGAATGTTTTTATTAACCACAAGAGCAACCCCTCCCCCTCTGCCAGATATTCTGTCCCTCCTGAAGATGTTATATTCCGGAGGGATGGCATTGGCTAAGTCGGGTGCAGAGCAATCACTCAGCCAAGTCTCCGTGAGAAATAGGCAAGATATATCGGAATTATGTAATAAATTCCAAATATCAAGAGAGTGACCGATCATGGATCTAGTATTGAGAAGAAGGCATTGGTACGGGGGCGGAATATTATCCGGCACAGTTCTAATAATGTGTGGAAGCCGCCACCCACAAACAAGACAGCCTTTCCGTAAAGCACGGCTGCCCGGAAAAGAGGGATGACTTGGCCACTAGGGGGCGTAAGGCAAGTAAATCGGCCGTACTATAACCTAACATATCCGCAACATAACACAGACGTATTACCTGCAAATACAGCTATAGACACCTCTCCGTCCTGCCCCTGACCCTCCCTGCGCCGGACGAGCGCAGACGGGCAGGACTCTGGCACGACTCCGGCGCAGGGAGGCGCAGGGAGGCGCACACCACTGCGCGTTAACGCTGCGCGTGCAGAAGGCTGGTTTAAATACACCGTCGGAGCCTGCACTGCCCGCCTACTCCCCCAAAATGGCGCCCAACATACACTTGGCAGTTCCCAAACCAAGATGGCTGTAAAGATCTCCCACACTTCCTAATGACGTGATCCGCCAAAGAGCGGTGTAATGCAAGATTTTTATAGTGCAGGTAAGCGTATTCAGACTATGAATAAAATCAGGGAATAACAAAGAAAATCAAATCAAATAGAGTACACAGGGGTTTGTATTTTAAAATAGTGCAAATGCGTTCAAGTCTGCAACAGGTATTGGTTCTGTCAGCTAATCAGCTGACGCGTGCAGCTGCCCGGTTTAAATACACCGTCGGAGCCTGCACTGCCTGCCTACTCCCCCAAAATGGCGCCCAACATACACTTGGCAGTTCCCAAACCAAGATGGCTGTAAAGATCTCCCACACTTCCTAATGACGTGATCCGCCAAAGAGCGGTGTAATGCAAGATTTTTATAGTGCAGGTAAGCGTATTCAGACTATGAATAAAATCAGGGAATAACAAAGAAAATCAAATCAAATAGAGTACACAGGGGTTTGTATTTTAAAATAGCGCAAACGCGTTCAAGTCTGCAACAGGTATTGGTTCTGTCAGCTAATCAGCTGACGCGTGCAGCTGCCCGGTTTAAATACACCGTCGGAGCCTGCACTGCCCGCCTACTCCCCCAAAATGGCGCCCAACATACACTTGGCAGTTCCCAAACCAAGATGGCTGTAAAGATCTCCCACACTTCCTAATGACGTGATCCGCCAAAGAGCGGTGTAATGCAAGATTTTTATAGTGCAAGTAAGCGTATTCAGACTATGAATAAAATCAGGGAATAACAAAGAAAATCAAATCAAATAGAGTACACAGGGGTTTGTATTTTAAAATAGCGCAAACGCGTTCAAGTCTGCAACAGGTATTAATTCTGTCAGCTAATCCATCAGTAGTAAGTAATCGTACAAGAGGTTTGTGGTCAGATCTGATCTCACATTCTTTCCCCCAAACAAGCACTCTAAAATGTTCAAGTGCCCACACCACAGCTAACGTTTCTCTTTCGATTGTGGAATATTTCTCTTCAGATGGGGTTAAAGCTCTTGATGCATATGCACTGGTAGATTCACTACCGTTCTCTCTTTTCTGAGACAGAACGGCCCCCAAACCCTTCGAACTAGCATCAGTGGTGACAATGCAAAGGAGCTGAGGATCAAAGTTATTCAATGCAGCAGCATTACTAATAGCTGATTTAACATCCATAAACTCTTTTTCACATTCTGCATCCCATAAAAGTTTGCTCTTATTTTGTAAAAGATGTCTAATGTTAAACACCATACAAGAGAAATTTTGCACATATTTGGAATAAAATTCTGTCAAACCTAAGAAGGATCGGATGTCATCTTTAGATCTAGGAGAAGGGGCAAGTTGAATGGCTTCCACAAGGACAGGTTTGGGTTTGACGCCATCAGCACATAGATTATGCCCTAGGTATGTAACAGAGTTAACTCCAAATTTACACTTGCAATGTTGAACCGTAAGTCCATTAATGGATAATTTACTGAGGACTATCTCAAGAGCTTGATCATGAGAAAATTTGTTGTCGCTAAACACAAGTATAGCATCTTGGAAACAAACTGCATTTTTACTATCACCAAAAATATTGTGCATGACTCGTTGAAACACAGCAGCAGCTGAGGCAAGACCGAATGGCATTCTCTTATATTGGAAACACCCAAATGGTGTGATAAAAGCAGTGTACTTCTTGCTATTTTCATCTAAGACAATTTGGTGGTATGCAGATGACAAATCGATACATGAGAAAAATTTAGCCCCAGCAACTAAAGCCAGCATTTCAGAAATACGGGGAAGAGGAAATTGGTCAACTACAATATTGTTGTTTAGATGGCGCAGGTCAATACATAACCTAATATTCCCATTTGAACGTCTGGCCACAACAATGGGAGAAACCCATTCAGAAGATTCAACTCTCTCTATAATGTCACTCTCAACCAATTTATCAAGTTCTTTTTTTACTTCATCCCTAACAGTAATGGGAATATTTCTAGCTTTGTAAATTTTGGGGCATGCGTTGTCTTTTAAAATGATTTTATGTTTGAAATTAACCAGCTCCCCAATACTGTCTTTAAATACGTCGGGGAACTTACTCAACATGGCGCTACTACATTGATTAGGTTCCCTAATAACCATGACAGGGTCTGGACTATTGGGATTAAGAATGATGTCAAGTTTTCCTTGTTCAAACCACCCTAGGACGGAAGGTACGTGTTTGGATATATATAACTTAGCAGTACATTCACGATCTTTAAATTTGAATACAAGTACTCTAAAACCAAGAATGTCAATTTTCTCACCCGAATACCCTTGCGGGTTAATGTCCCCAGGATACAACATGGGACCAAGTTTATCTATAAATTTAGACTTCCATACACTCTCATTAATTATCGAATAAGGAGAACCTGAATCTGCATACATTTTTAGCTGTACTCCCCCAATCGTCATTTCACAAATAGTTTTAAAAAAAATTAAATTATTGTCAATATTCAAAATGATAGGTTGACCTTCCGTAATATTTAACATGTACGACTTTTCAAAATCGCCCTCTTTAGTGTCAAGGTCATTCTCACTGAATTCGCCATCCTCAACACACCTCACTTTTTTATTTTTATTTTTTCTACAAGCTTTGGCAATATGGCCTAAGACACCTCAGACAGAACATCTCTGTTTAATTGCTGGGCAACCCTTAAAATTTGCTAAATGTGAACTACTATCACACCTGTAGCACCTGAACTTGTTGGGGTCCATCAAATGTTCTTTAACAGAATTGTTTTTTTTATAGTTGGATTTGATTTTGGTATTATCAACCTTAGCTACAGCATTGCTAGATTTATTACTTTCATCAACTTTAACTTCTTTTGCACTTCTGCTAGACATTTCTGCCTTTCTAACAATTGCTAGAATATCTTCTAATTTTGAATCACCATTCACCCACAATCTATCCTGGATGGCAGTATCCTTAATTTGCATGATGACCTGATCACTAATGAAATCTTCTTGTATATTCCCAAATTGACGATCCAGCGAAAGTGTTCTTAAAGCGGATACGTAGTTGTCTACAGATTCGTCAGCATTCTGTTTTCTCTGAAAAAATTTGTATCTTAAAATACCAATGCACACTTTGGGCGAAAAATAACGGTCAAAGTCATTGACAGCCACTGTAAAAACATTCTGATCACTGCCACCGCTAACTTTAGTCATTTGATTGTAGGCTTTAAGACCTTCAGGCCCTATAGAATGCAGAAAAATCCCTTTTTTTTCCGCTGGAGACATTTGGCCTCTCACATCTAATGTCTCTATGTAGTTGATGAAATATGCTTTCCACTCTGCCCATTCCATGCAGGGATTACCACCAGCCGGCCAGAAGCATTGAGGAGGTGTCAAGTTATCATTTTGAGCACTAGCCATTTTAATCAGAGGAAATGCTTAAATAAAAAAAACGAGTGGAGAATCTTTTGCTGACAAGTCAAGATCAATGGCTCACTTTCTAAATACAAGTACGAACTGAGAGAATGATTTTGAAGTATAGGTTTGAAATACCTTGTAGAGGATCCGCGTGTAACGCTCGGTCCACGATGCCGATCACTCGTTGCTAGGCAATCCTGTAAACACCAGGAAAATACGAGAAACAAAATGGCGGCACGTTGCGCACGTAGGTGCAGGCAACCATAGAGATCGACGTTGAAGGCAGGAAGGTTTGTGTATTCCTGGCGCTGTACAGGAAGCACTACTCTGAGCCTTGCGGAATGCGTAGAAGATCGGCGGAAGACGTCACGCCGAGCTCACAAACCGCCGTAGGAACCATGGAACCTCGAAGAGTCACTAGTTGCAGTAAGCGTATATTTAAAAAAAAAAAATGATGAATTTGTACAAAATCCGCCAAAATGGAATGAAAACAAGTAGAAACTCCTGGTAAAGAAATCCAAGTATATCTCGATATGTAGACGTGGAAGCTCGCACTTGTCAGCGGAGATAAGCTTCTTTTAACGCATACGCGAGTTCGTCTTTAACGGTGATGCCGCTGATGTAGATTTTCCGATCGTCGCCAAGTTTGTTATGAAGAACGCCAGAATCCAATGAAGTAGATATGTAGATTTATTGTTATATGCAGCACCACCAGATGACATCCACATACGACTCAGGCAGGCTAGTAACTGTTCTCTGAGAACCCCCACAGCACGGACCCAAAACTCTAGAACATCCATAGAGTCTGAACAGGGTCCGTGCTAACAACATGTTTACAATTGTAGATGTTTACTTTTGCCCAGCCAACCACATTATACATAACAGTCTGGCTTTTTTTTTCTGTTATAAGTCAGTGTTTTCGGCTTTGCCAAACTCCCCAGACATGGTGAATTTTAGCAGGAGCAGAGGTGCTGCCGGGTGCACCAAACCTGATCAGAGGTCCAGCAACCAAGCGGCTGAGTGTGGGTACTAGGGATGCCAAAGGATGTTTCCTCTGATGGAAACCAGTCGACAAGCAATCGTTTGGCATGCCTGTTAATTCATTTGCTTTGCTGTAAAGTCAACCAGTGTGTCTTGCAGTGAAAAAAGGATTGTTTTTTGCAAACAATGTGTGTATCAGATAAATAATTGAATGTAAAAAACGTCTGATGTTGGAATGTACATTTCAGATATACAAGCACTTTTTCTTGCATTGCAACCACTTCTTATTGCTGTATGGCAGGTATTTTTTGGTAATGTATACATTATACATAGAAGCCAGGCCAGAGTGTATGTAATTCCTAATTACATCTAGCGCTATGGTGCAGGGCAGATTCCTAACTGGGGTAATTTAGTAACATCAGAGACCTTTATTTCCATCACATGCCTCAGCCTCTAAGTTTAGAAACAGTCATTGGTAGTGGGGGAGAAAGTCACAGGAGGAGAAAAGGAGAAATTCTGCCCTCCTAGGTAAGCTAAAAATACAGTGTTATGTACCAGGCATGTGCAGAATGCATGCCTGCTGATGTGAGCTGGTGGGCGAACTGGGTGCACTTCTTCTAACATCTAGGCTGTCTGGAGTGAGTAGACGGAGTACACATGCTAATCAGAGGGTTTTCAGCGAGTAATCTGGGCTATACATGTTTCACAAGGATTGGTGGTGGTAGAGTTTGGAGAGAAGGATGTTCAATGCAGAAGTTAAAATTAAAACCCAAGCACTCAACTCTGCTCCAAACATTTAGACTGTTTGCTATGCATACTTAAATGTCTTTTTGGTCATTCATTCTTGAATTCATTAATTCACCCAGTCCTCACTCACGGAACTCGTGATTCACTCATTGAAACACACAGCTATGTCTTCAATCTCCATCCATCCATTCATTGATTGATTGGACAAGAATCCATAATAAAAAAAATGAAAAGTAAAGCACATACGTTTTGCAATTGTTTTTAAAAATTAATCGGAGGGAGGCTCCCCCAACCAACCTTGCAGTGGTCATGCTTGATCACTGCACTCACTATGTGTAGTATGGGGCTAGTCTAACAAAATATGCCACAGCTGCTTTTGGTGCTGCGTCCAACCTTGATCAGGCCTAGAGATCACCGATTTCTTGATAATTCCTCATTTGCCATGAGTACCTCAGGGTAAAATCTTAGTAAATATCCCCCTTAATGGGGAGAAATCCAGGGCCACTTGTCTCAAGTCTGATTATTTATTTTAGTCCAAGAGTTTGGTTTCCTGAGGATCATGCACAGCTGCCTTTGGTTCCTAATTCTCCTTGACTCTCCTCTTTATCACTATTAGTCGCAGATGGAGAGCCAGTCTTGAGATGTTCTTAAGTCTGTTTCTACTCTTCTATGAAGAGAGGTGTCATCACAGGCCTTCTGAGGACTGCAAGCTCAGCATGGACTTACTGGGCTGGGGCAGAGACATTTTCAAGAGCACAATAGTATCTGCTCCTATTATTTATTTATGCATTTTTATATAGTGCAGACTTTACCCGAAGGTGTCAGAGTGCTTTACAATAGAACCAGTTACATTACATAAGGACTTCAGAGTACATGATTTACATAAAAGATACGAAACAGATAAACTCACATAAGAATGGTAGTAAGTACATACGTCTACTACAGATACTAATGGTTAGAGTTGCATATATACAAGTTGCAAATTCACTCAAGATTATATTTTAAGAAAAATTGAAACAATTATGGTTGGACATATATATATTACATATTTGCAAAGCAAGAACTTCACGCCATTGCTGGGGTTTTTGTGGTGCTCATTTAGCCAGGCCTTCAGGGTGCCACTGCACTCACGGGTGGTGATCTAGGGCCTGGAGGGATCACCGAGCTGGTGATGGCTGGTTGGTGGTGTGATGGTGGTGTGCTGTAGCCCGGGGCTGTTCTTGAGCTCGAGCTGGGCGCCAACTATAGAAAGGGTGGTAGCTTGGTGCTGTAGGGCATGAAGGCTCCATAGCAGGTGTAGGGGAGTTCGTAAATGGAGGAAAGGTAGTCATTGGTTCGGTGCTGTGGGAGAGAGACTAAGTAGTGGGAGCCGGACGGTCTGCGCTGTGCCCCGAAGTGACCCCCTGAGTGGGGTCTTCTCCCACAAAGGAACTCACCGCTGTGGGTGTAATCAGGGAGGCCCCCGCAATGAAAGGGTGGTCGTCAACTTAGTCCTGGTGCTAGGGGCTGGAGCTAGGAGGTACTGAGGGTGATGGAGCGGAGGGGGGGCGCCTGACTAATCCACAGGTTCCCCCACAGCAACAGCAAAAGAAGAAGGCACCAGATTCTTGAAACTCACTGCCGCAGGTACGGGTAGAAGAGGATAGCCCGAGTGCTCTGGGCAGGGCCAAATGTTTTTGCTCCAGCTGCCGCCACTGTATATGTGGCGAGTCGTGGGGGGGTTCTCTCAGGTCTATGGGTCCCCCGAAGTATCCTGCCGGGAAGGAGACACCTCCTATGCAAAAATGTGTCAGCCCTTCCGCCATAAACTAGATCACACTCTCTACCTTTCTACAGATCCTTTTCTTAACACCCCCTGTATTTGTTTTCAGTTTAACATCTGCAAGACTTCCCTGCATTGTACCAAATTGCATGGACCTAGTCTCTTTGAGGACATGCAGATATAAGGGGATAGTAAGCCTTTGTAGATTGATTAACACATTTATTTGACACTCTCAGGAAAGAGAGATACGTAGGAATATTTGCAGTCGAGCGAGCCATGAACAAGAAGATACTTTCAAGTTCTTCTGAGCCATAGTTCAAGCTCCTTTTACTCTTTTACCTTTGCATAAACAGTTTACCAATAGCTTTGGGCCCATACCTCCACCACTACCTGTTTAATGGAAACAAGTATTTCACTGTATAACTGCTGAAAAAGAAAAAAGCAGTTGACATGAACCCCAAGGCCAGCCACCCCACATGAAAATATTACCCTCTGTACTTATTTCAGCTTACAGAAAAGTTGTTTCTTCTCAGAAAAATTTGCAATTGCAGAGCTGTACAATGAATGCAAGAACTGCCCAATGATGTCTTTAGCTGTGAGAACCTCACCTCCTATGATATGGTACATGAAAGATAGCAAGTCCTTTGATCTGATGTCCTATTATGTCATTAGGTACTGCTATGAGCACAATATGAGTACCACTACTATTGGTCAATGGAGGAAAGTGACCTTTTTGTATAGTCACCCTCCACATTTCCCCCCCAATGCTGATGTTTATGACTCTGAAAGTGCACTGGGTCCCGCTAACCAGGCCTCAGTGCAGTACTCTCTCCATAAAATTGATACATGTGAATTGGTAACCACAATTGGCAAGGACTGTAACCCCTTTATAAAGACCCTGGTAAATGGTACCAGTGGTACCCAGGGCATGGGAGATAAAGGGGTCACAAGGGCCTGAAGCACTATTTAGGCCTCCTTGAGGGACCCAAGTAAACAGCTGACAGCAGTCCTGCCATTGCAGACTACAGGAGCAATGTAACTGCTCGAACTCGACTTTGCCCTCACCATGTGTGGCAAGGTCAAAGCACTATTTTAATATATGCCAGTCCCCTCTAAGGAAGGCCTCCTGTGCCCAGGAGGCGTTGTGTATTATATTAAAAGTGTGGAAGTATAAGTGTAAGCTTATATGTCCCTATAGTAGCCTCTTTCCGTTAAGGGCTACTATGATTGATCAGTGGTCCATAGGATAACATGGGCCGGCAACCGGGCACATCTGAGGTTGTCAGCTCCATTTTGGTACCATTGAAATATGTCATGTTTGGTATCAAACAACTTGCCTCATCATCCCTGACATGATTCCTGTGTCAACATTGATTTGGCATGCACCCAGGTGGCTACCTTATAGGTACATCAAGACGGTGAGCTTCAAAGCCTACACCAAATCTGATATGCAACCAGGCTGCTTCCCAAAGGAGAAAACAGCCAACACATTTGCACCCACGCAGGCTGGAAATGTATGTATGCAGGAGGTGTAGTAGCCCAGAAGGCAAGCCACACCCTTAGGGTGGGCTACCTGGTATGTACAGCCAAAGATGGTTTCTGACATTTTTAAAAGTGGCAGAATAGAGGGTTCTGGGTAGAAAAGATGATACACACCCTGGATGTGGTTACCCGTAGGGTGGAATAGCCTCTGGGGCTAGTAGCCCATTTGCTACTTGCAGCTATACCGCAAATGCCCATAAATCAAGGATTTAAGGGGCATCCCTGGCACCAGAACCTCATTTCTGATCCGAATTTCAACAGAGGGCAAAGAAGAGACCTGAGTCTGCGACTACAGGAATTGCACAAAACAAAGACGTGATACTTTGCACCTGAGGCAACAATCCTGAGACTGCATGACTGCGACTCGTCCTGGGCCAAAGACTGGTTCCCCCAGACAGAGGGACCCTTTTGAGAGCAACAGGCAACTCCAGATATCCTTGAACTAGTGCCACTTGTCCCCTGCAGTCCACACGTAAAACCAACATCCAGGAAACCAAGAATCGCTGGCCACTGGGCACTGCAAGGGATTGCTCAAAAGTAGATGGTACGATACATTGTGGAAAATGTAGTGTGAAGTTTCTGGTGGCTACCGTTTTCCTCCGGACATAGAAACAACTTCTCACTGACCTTACTGCTGCCAAGGCTTGTTGGTGACCATTCTAGCAACCACTACCTTCACTCGATGCTGCAACCCGAGGGAACTCCGCAGCACCTTCAACTGACCACCTCTGTGGCCCCATTGTTGACTTTTTGCATTTGTTTCCTCAGCAGCACTGTGTAAGTGATAAAACCAGCTCCACCATGGCTCTGGCTTCAGCACCAGGGACAACCAAAGCAACTCTGAACCCAGACCCTACGAGCCAGGTAAAATACAACTGACTGTCGTGGGCTGTTCCTGGGACCTGCATGACCTTAACCTCCAGTGGGTTCCATGCAACCCGACCTGCATGTGACTGATTGTCACTAGTGCTTTTTACCATTGACAACAAGGCTAATGTTCTGCAGTATTGAATTGTACTGATTTATTTTTCCTTCTAAAATACATAACTCCAGTTATATATTTTCTGATTCTCTTCGTTTTGGTGTCTAATTTTTATATACAAATCTGCATAATGTTTCTAAATTGGTGTCGAATTTCTTTCGAGTCGTATCAATTACTTATTGTCTATTTTGCCCCTCTGAAATGCTTAACACTTGTTCCTCTAGTAAAGCCTGACTGCTCTTTGCCACACTACCAGGAATAAGCTAAGGATTTATTAGTGTGAATCCAAGGACCATCTTTGGAGTATAGTGAGAGTATTACATAGTCAAGCCTAATCAGCCTCACTACATTATACTCCACCTCCCTACATTAAACTTCCCAGGGACCTACATACACCATGATCTGTCCAACTGCAAAGCTATGCTAAAAATTTGACTTTCCCACCATCCTGAACACACTGGAGACCCCACCCTTGTTGCCAACTGTATCACTAGGTTTGGAGAATAAAGTCTCCACCCTTTTAGGATGAATGATTCCAACTCCCCTGTCTCGTGCAGGCAGTAGGCCGTCTGAGTGGGAGAGTGGGGAAAAAGTTAAGTCAACTGCATGTACATGCCACTGAATGAACTTAACAGCGTCTCCAACCTTAGGAAAAGTGCAATACTGTCATCTGTAAATGACCTGGAAGCTGCATCGTCAGAGTCCAGATGGCCCTTTCCCAAGTGCATCACCTTCACCACTCCTCAGCCCTGCTCTAAAACTTTTAGAAGGCCTTTCCAAAGTAGACTGGTCCTTTCTGAGTAAGGTCCTAGAAAGTGTGGGACTAGAGGCTTACTTCCGCAAGCTCACCAAACCTTTGTACTCCCTACCAAAGTCACAAGTTTTAATAAACGGGTCACTCTCCTCCCCCTTCCCATTCGCAGAGGTACGCTTATATGTAAGGCTCCCTGTTTTCACAGATTTTTACAGATAGATACGGACAGAAAACATTTGTTTTCTTGCCTGTATTTATCATTAAATATGGATAAAAACGGAAATTGGGTTGCTTTTTGAGTAATTCTAAATACTGTCTGCCAGGTCAATAGCTGTGTGGAGTGATAGGTAAGGGGGTTAAAAAAGAAAGGAATTTTAGCAAAGGGGATTTAACAGCAGTAGATATGCAAAGGTTGATACTGAAATTTTCATATTTTCATATAAGTGCGTTGATTTATCTTATGCGGATGTTCACAGTATTGACACCTGACATGCATTCAAGCATGACTGCATGTTTATTGGTTAAATAAATGTGGAAACATACTAATTTCAGGTTCATTTCTCCAAAACACCCAAAATAAATATGGATAAATACAGATAAAATTAGCAAAAAATAAATATGGATAAATACAGACGGAAATGTCAAAAAAATAAATACCATAAAACCGGGAGCCCTACTTATATGCTGCAATGCTCAAGTACAGGGATGGTCGTGGGACGACGGCCAGAGAAAAGAATCTGCAATGTATGCATGTGATGCCTTGCTCCTTTTCGCTAACCCACAGGACGTGGGCCATCACTGTCTGGAGCTACTAGATACAAGGAGATAACATTTGGGATAAGATTTGTAAGAGGATTCACTCTTTCTCACAGGCAGTAAATCCAATCCAAACTTGTGGCCTCTTGATGTACGTTTCAGGCATGTGCATGGAACTCAGGCTAAAGGGAGTGTTCTGAATTGACCTGGGGATTCTAGGAATGTTGTGTTAGCGGAGGGAAGACAGTTGAAAGTGAAAGAAGGAGCTGGATGAGGTGTAATCCTGGAGCTAGAAATAAACCTTCTCTACTGAATTAATCCTGGCTACGACTCTACTTTTGTATACTGGCGACGAGTGGAAACAACCTACGATGGATTCACCTCCACAGGGATAACTTCAACACAGATTGGTTATGGTTGTTGCAGGTTAAAAGATGCTCATTCTCTGCATGACACATAAACCTATAATGAGAGTTTTAACTGACATGAAAATGAATGTGCAACTTTCACACGTCTTGAGAAAATGACAAATAATTATGAGAAAATATACAGCAAATGCACCGTAAAAGAGTGCTTACATTGTATAAATAGTGAAGAATTATATATTGTGTGACTAACTGTCTAATGTTTCATTTTCATGAACCATTTCTTGTAATTAAATAATTAATAAGAACCTATATGTGAAAGTCATGCCTCAAATGTATTTTGTGGTCCTCTGAAATATAGTAAGTAATACATGAAGGTACAATTGCGATATGTACTGAATGCATTTGCCATTAAAATGTCATGATAACAATTAGAATACTGAAACTTTCCTGATGAGGTACCTATATGTAAAGAGTCTTACATTTCATAAAACGAAAGAATGATATTATAATGTATGCATCCATGGCACACATATATATGTTTCCAAAATGTAGTAATAGGCTATACTTGCTATTGAACATTTTCATGAGACAAACCAAGATATTGACTGCTTCAACTAATGAAATTACACATGCTTATGTTTAAATGTATACTCGTTTATTAATTATGCTATAATACTTTAAAATGCATTTAATTTGACATTATTTTCTAGGCCTAACGTTTTCTCATGATGTCTGTGAGAAAGTAGTGGATGACAGTTCTTGCTTATGTAGCATTCTTGCATTTTCCCATGAGAAGCTTGGACAGTTGATACATTATTGATACTTCCTTGGGAAATGGACTCTAGCTACTAGAATATGGGAAGCTTCAATGATGAATAGACTTTTGTGATATGAACCTATGTGCTTGCGACAGACAATCATTCCCATGCTCTATGTAGAAAAATTCCTGTATGTCACAATATTGCACCTTGTGAGCGGAAGGACTATCTCGTGGATGTCGGATGATGGTGCAATGATGGTGTGATACGGTGGGTGTCACCTCCAGACTGATGAGCTATAATAACAATTTTTCTTGGAGGAGGGGGTTCAGTCGTTCTACTTGTTCTCCTCATCTTTTGCAATGCACGTTTTCACTCTGGCCCTGGTTTTCAACCTGGCGGACTCTCCCTGGTGTCCCTTGAGTGGCACTGCCTTTGTCATTTCCATTGGAAGAGTTGGACTCTTTGGCTGAACCATAGCTTGGCAATGCCCTTCTGAGCTTTCCCTTTAGCATGTTTTTTCTATACCTTTTTCCAAGAGCTGTCCTATGGACTTTAAGAACTTTACTCAAGACTCTCTTTAATGTGTAGTTTTATAATACACCTTTAATTGACTTATTTTGAGACTCTTGCACGAGCTTTCTAAATGTTGGTTAATGTATTGTTACTGATTACAATTTAATATAAATTCTAACTAAAATCCTTTAATGTCTGAGTCTTTCTAAATTTCATGAATGTTCTTTTCACAGGGACTGTGCTTGGGGTTCTTAGATTACTAATGTATAACAGGGAAAGTAATAAATTGTTCACCTAACATCAGGTTTTAGTACTTTTGTTTTGTATAGCTGTAGCAGAGTTGTTAGTTTGTGTTATCCTAATCCATTTACATTTTTTTTAGGAGGTTGGTACTCCCCGTTGCCATTTTATACCTCTACAGTATGGTCCTGAGGGTTATATATCTTAATCTGATCACTAATTTGTAAACCGGTTACCGATTCCTGGTCCTCATTGGGTAACCAACGAGTAATCAGCTTAATTCCTTCACTCCCTAATGCGATGAGCAAGATCCATCAGAGGACCAAGTAAAGATAACAGAGAGAATAAGTAAGGAGGATTAAACACATTTTTGGGCCCAGTAAAATGCTGCCACGCGGTTCACAATTGATTTATCGCTCACTGAGTACTGCAGGGGTCTCCAACCTTTACTTTAGTGAAAACTACTTCTGATCAGTGAAAATCATTGTAAGCAGGATGGCTTTGCATGGCTTCATAAATCTTTATGATTGCCTACACGTCACATATGTACCACTTTACGTGGTGCAAAAGTGATGCAGGGCTCTCATAAATAAGCCCCTACGTTTCAACCAAATACTTAGAGTTCCCTTCACATTTAATTTCTCCTTTTTTTTAACAATGGCCCTATTTTTCTCTTAGAAATGGTACAATGCCTACCAGCCACTGGGAGCAAGATGCCTGCTATTTAAATGGTAGAAAATTAAAACGAAGAGTTAACAGTTAAGTATTTATTTAAATGACTCCCATTTAAAAGCATTCACTCACAGCATCTTGCTATGGGACAATCAGAATAGACTATATCACTGCTTTTTGAGTAAGGTATTACGCTTTATGTAGATTTCTTCTACTTACTTACACTTTAGCTCCTGTTGCATTGCACCACTGAGCCATAAATGTATTTGCAAGCGAGGGGCTTGCCGACAACAATAATCTCCTTTTTAGCATACAGAGGAATAATGCCCACATTTTATCAGTTTAAGTGAGATATTTCCCATCTTCCATCTGCATCTCAGGCTTCCCATCTGAAGTGACACATTAAAGAACAGTTTTGTTGAGAATAAAGGGCCTAGCAGAAGTCCTATTTCACAATAAACAGTCTATAATTATATTTCCCAACATGAAACATCAGGGTCAGTGGTCTTGGAACTGGATCTGAGCATAATAAATACAGTGGTGTATTCCTCCCAGTCAGTGCAATTTCTAGGAAAAAATATTTTATTGGCGGGAGTCATAGGATGGAAGCGTTTTTAAATATCTCAAGAGATAATAGGGCTGGTAATTAAGGCATGATTACAGAGATGGAATTCAGGTAAAATCAGCCTTGCATCGCCGCACTCATAAGGAAGCTTAAGTGAGATCCAAGAAGACACAAGAATCCCTCGAGTATTGTACTTTGCAAAGGTGCCGCTCAAGAGAAGGTATGCCCTGCTCTCTTGAGTCCGATGCGAGGACTCAAACTGTGTCCTAGGTGCTGCTAACAGAAACAGCACCAGACTCACAGCCACTGCACCAGGCCAAGATTCCAGTGCATGGCTGCTGCAAGGGCGAACCTGTGCTAGACTTGCTTAGTTAGGCCCTGTAAAAGTGGCAAGCCAGAGCCCGGAGCAAGTTGTTGCTGCACGGAGACACAAAGTCCTTAAGCATAGTTCTGTGCAGCCTAAGATAGGTGGTGCAGCACCCGACATGACGCCATGACAGGGATTTGGTACTGCTGGCCTAAAATAAATAATGAAGAGGCCTGCTCACAATATTAAAAGATCTATCCATTCTTAAAATGGAAATAAAAACTAAACAAATTTAAATTTTGAAAGAAACCATTTAATTACCTTTTTCCCCCAAAACAAGGCAGCAAGCTACTCAAAAGGTGTCAGCGAACTACTGGTAGCTCACGATTGGTGGGTTGGAGACACCTGGAGTACTAAGTTCTGGCACTTTGAGCTACTTTGCGGCAACTTTGTCTCATATGCTTTACATTGCATAAACTTGGCAGTGCCATTGCCCCCGCTGCTTTATCAAGCAGTTGGCCTGTTATTGCGCATTCGGCTGAATTGCTCGGTCCTCGCACCTCGAGGTACACTTGCTGGTGCTGTGTATGAGGAACACTTGCTGGAGGCGTGTGCTCATCTTGTTACTTTGGCAGCTTCCAGACGCAAGTGTGTTGTGACGTGCGTGGAAGGGTTCCTGACAACCATTGAGATTGAGCACACTGCACTCATGAAGCCGTGCGCACTACGCTGGCAATTGGAGTCGGCCATATTAAGTTGGGCAACATCGCGTAGAGGAAAAAAATACAAAAGTACCAAAGGCAGTGACTTGGGCGACATCGTGTAAAGGAAGAAACTAAAGTACTCACTGCTGCCATAATGGAATGAACAACTTCTTTGATGAAATCCTCTTTACCTGAGCATGCTAAAAGCCTGTTTTCTGAATGTCCTCATGTGAAAAAGTAAACAAAGAGTTTTGAGATGACCTTTGCTAGACTATTTTCATCGCACCTGAAGATTACATTTTTGCGACGATCAAATTATATAACAGAATTTTCAAGACTGTGATTCCTCAGTTTATATGTTTGTCACAGAACTGGTCGCAATTTCTACAATTTATTAACTTTTGCTTTACTTCAGGTCTGGATATCAGGTGAAATATCAAATTTATTTTGTCCTATTAGTGCTTTCTCTTAGTATTATCAGTTCCTGTCACAATCCAAAATATAAGCACACATCAATTTTTTATTTTCTCCCCCAGGGAGTCAGTTCTGCATTGGTCTAAGTAGAAAAAAGTGTTCAATCATTATTCTGGAGTTTGTGGCACCTCTTTGAGTGGCAAAAGGAAAACTTCATTACTGCTGCACTGTCTAGGTTCTGAGGAGCAAGAAGTATAGGAGTATTTACCGGATTTGTCAGAAAGTGAGGCATCTAACTTAAATGAATTTGAAATTTGCATGAAGAAGCTTAATTTGCATTACCTACCAAAAATCAGTACAGTGCTTGAGTGTTGTCTCTTTGTAAAAAGGATACAGACGTTGGGGGAATCTGTTGAGGAGTACATAACGTTGTTGCATAAATTAGAGTCTACATGCAATTTTGGGGATTCAAATGATGAACGTCTAAGAGAACAATTTATGTTAGGTTGTAGTAATGATAAAGTAAGAGAAGCATTATGGCAGAAAGATAATCCGCCTTTGAATGAAGTGTTACAATTGCAAAAACTGTAGAACAATCTACGGCTTGTGTCGACACTTTAAAGAAAGATTCTGTTTTACAGGAGAAGGTGAATGGTGACAGACTTAGAAGTGTAAAGTTAAAAACGCAAAAGATAGTATCTAAGTTTCTACAAAGAAAAATGATTGCAATGAGTTAAACAAATTGCTTAAATGTTTTCGATACAATTGTGCCACGCATGTAGCCAATTGTAAGGATTGTCTAGCATGGAAGTCTACTTGTAAAGCATGTGGAAAAAAGGGACATTATACAGCAAATTGCAGCTCTATTAGAAATAAAGGAAAAGTGAGGGAGGTGGAGTGTGAACAAAAGAAAGACTATAATATTGTTATTTCACAAATCAGGACCAAGTATGATGATGGGCCAATGGAACATGTGAGTGTAAGGGGTACAAAGGTGAGAATGTTGTTTGAGTCTGGTGCCAAGATTAAACTTGTACCTAAATTATTTTATGACAGAGATATAAAAGGAATGGTAAATTTGTTCAAGGTGTACATAAGACCTAGGGTTTACGGGGGTGAACCCATAACATTTCTTGGATATTTCATGGGTGATATTGAGTCCAGAGGAAGGTTTACAGCTGGAAATATATATGTATCTATAAGGTGTGACTCCCTCATTAGCTGAATCCATAAGGGGGAGTTGGGAGGGCATATTTACCCCCAACGAATCTCCATCTGTTAGGTTGAAAGAGACTGTAAATGAAGTAAAAACAGAGGGTTCCGTGGCAAGTACCTCTTGAATATAATAAAATTATCTGATGTCTAATGCATACAGAACAAAATATAAAGAGTTTATTTTTATTTTATTTACAGAGTTTTATATAGCGCAAACTTGACCCGAAGGTATAGGGTATCAGAGCGCTTTACATAGCACCAGTTGCGTTACCTAAGGACATATTATTTTTTATTTTTTTGTTAGGCACAGGGAGAACAATTGATTTGCCCAGAATCACAGGATGTTCAGCGTCGTTACCCAGACTCGAACCTAGTTCCCCAGATTAAAGGTTGACAGTTCTAGCCATTAGGCCAACTCCTCTCCCAAAGAGAGAGTTCTTTCCCAATGTGTTTAGACAAGAGTTAGGATGTTCAAAGCATTATACTCATTGTATAAAAATAAAACCAGGATCATACCAGAAGACCTGCAAATTGAGGAATGTACAGTTAAGAGTGAGGGATGAGATGGCTCGTGAGTTAGTTAGACTGGAAAGTGAGGCAATAATTGAGAAGATAGAAGGATCTGAGTGGTTATCTCTGGTGGTGATGACAAAGAAGGTGAATGGGGTGTGAGGCTTTGTGTCAGTTTGAATTGATGTGTTGTGGTTGATAGATATCCATTGCCCAACATAACAGAAATGCTAAGTTCATTGGGAGATGCCAAATATTTATCTACCCTGGACTTGGCATCTACATATCATGAAATCAAACTACATCCCTTTTCACAAGAATTAACCTTTTTCATCACTCCTTATGGCATGTTTAAATATGTAAGGACGCCATTTGGTGTAATTTCTGCCTCATCAGTGTTTCAGAGGATGATGGAACATGTGTTGTAGGGTGTTCCAGGAATTAGGATATATCAGGACGATGTGTTGGTATTCGGAATTTCAGTTGAGGAGCATGATGAACATTGGAGTGCAGTACTAGGAGAAATAGACTTATATGGACTCTCTCTAACATTGGACAACTGCAAGTTTCAGGCAAACAACATAGAATACTTGGGTCATCAGATAACTGTAGATGGATTTCGCTATCAGGAAGATCTGGTAGCTACCATTAGGAAAATGCCTGCTCCAACCCCCAAGGCTAAATTGGTGACATTTCTCGGTATGGACGAGCATTATGGTAAATGTATTGCGAATTTAGCTTAAAAAACTAAGAGTATGCATATGCTGTTAAAAAAGGTTGCGGAGTTGTTGTCGCATAAAGAATGTAATGAAGAGTTCAATTAATTAAAAGAAGGGTAGAACGAAGCCCTCAGTCTGTCAAGTTTTGAGCCTGGGAAGGATACATTGTTAATGACTGATGCTAGCTCTAAAGTCTTAGGGGTGGGGCTTATACAAGTGATAGATAGACAAGAGAAACCTATTTTGTTCATCTCTAGAAGTCTAAAGGGAGCAGAGACAAAATATTCTATTATTGAGAAGGAAGCATTGGAAGTATATTTGGTAGTAGGAAAATTGAGGACATTTATGTGGGGTTCTAGTTTTGTGATTAAAACTGATCATAAGCCTCTGAGGGAAGTTTTTATGCCTAATGGGATTGATGCCATTTCCAGTAGAATATGTAAGTGGGTAATTGCTTTACAAGAATATGATTATTCAGTGGTTCATGTTCCTGGAGCTAAGAAAATGTTAGCTGATTGTGTGCCTCGTCTATGTTGGGAGAAAGAATTAGTGCAGAAGAAGATATGTTTGGCGGTGCATCTTACGCGATGAGGATCTCAAGGTGTGTATGGTGACGTGTGGTGCTATTCTGGAAGATGAGTGGATGAAAGAATCAGAAAGGGATTTAGAATTACAGCAATTAATAAAGTTAGTATATTCTGAATGGTCGGGAAATCAAGGAAATGAGGGAGTGATAAGAATTTACTTGGAGGCGAGAGGAGAATTAACTGTGAGGGATGGTCTTCTCTTAAGAGGAAGTAGGTTGATTTCCCCAGTTGCCTTAAGAGAATGCATTGTCTCTCTGGCTCATAACAGTCATCCTAGTATTTCAAAGATAAAGTTGCATGTAAGATCTGACTTTTGGCGGAGAAAAGTCAGAGAGTGTATGGAAAGTTTAAAAAGTGATAAAATATTGAACAGTAGGACACAACCTGTGCTTATAAGGAAATTACCCACAGGTCAATGGGAGGGGATTGTGCTAGACATTGTGGGTCCCATCCGAATCTCGAGGGTTGATCACTAGTTGTTAAGTTGCATAGATATTTACTGCAGGTGGCTTGCAGTAGAAATTGCGACAGCGGTGGAGTCTTGTGCGGTGATAACATTTCTAAAACAATGTTTGATCATGAAGGATATCCCTCAGTTCTTCTTACTGTCAATGGAGTGCAGTTAACTTCAAGTGAGATGGAATATTTTCTTAAGGAAAGGGGTAGTGTGCATAAAAAATTTGCATTATATTATCCCGAATGCAATAGCATTATTGAGAGATTCAATAAAGTTATAAAGGAAACCATACAACATTCTTGGGTGATTGAGACATCATCATGGAATGATGAAGTGAGTGAAAGAGTAAAAGTGTATAGATTGACACCCCATTTCACCACTGGGGTGACAATGTTTGAGTTACGTAACCGCAAGGGAGTGAAACCAACTCTGGTAAAAGTGGGTGATTGGGTTAAGATCAGACTTCCAGGTGGGAGTTCTAATGGATCATAAGACAGTGTTCCTATGAGATTAATAAAGCTGTTTAGGAATGTTCTTGAAACAGAAGATTACAAAGTGCAGAACTTGAACAGAGTTGCAGAGTGGTGTGAGGCGAAGGAGGAATTTGATCAAGCAAAGCTGTTCACAGAGGCGAAGAGTGAGGGACTTAATGAAGAAGTGAAAAGAAGCTCAAGAAAAATGGTTGCACCAACGTATTTGAAGAACTTTGTAACTACTTAGTTAGATGTGGTGTTCTTCAGACAATAAAAGGATTTGGCCTAACAGCTAGGGCGGTCAATTTCAAATCTGGGGAACCAGGTTTGAGTCTCGGCAAGGAGGGGCAACATCCTGTGATTCTGGGCAAACCACTTAATCTCCCCATGCATAACAAAAATGAATGTGTCCTCATGTAACGCAACTGGTGCTTGTGTAAAGCACTCTGATACCTGATACGTTTGGGTCAAGTTCGCTCTATATAAAACTCCGTAAAAAAAAGAATATAAAAAGATAAATATTAAATGCAATGTAGGTTTGTTTATATCATAGATTACTGTATTAATGTTATGTATAAGAATTGTAAATATCTTTTGGTTGTTATTGTTATGAATGGAAGGTGTGTGGTATCTTGATGTGAGTTCCAGGCATGTGCATGGAAATCAGGCTAAAGGGAGTTTTCGGAAATTACATGGGGATTCTAAGAATGTTGTGATTGCGGAGGAAAGATAGTTGAACGTGAAAGAAGGAGCTGAGTGAGGTGTTATCCTGGAGCGAGAAATAAACCTTCTCTGCTGAATTAATCCTGCCTACTACGACTCAATGTTTGTACAATACTTTAAACTTTTTTAAATACCACATTATATTTTACACTGAGGTTGAATCATATGTTTAATAAATCCTCAACTCAGCATTGGGCTTGTTCTTCTTCCTAGGTTACCTTTGCCCATATGATTTTCGATTCTTCTGGTTAGAACTTTCTGATTATAGGTTTAGATGCAAATTGATCATATTAATAATATAACATTTATTTAAACTGTCATAAAATTCTTATGGAGAGCTTATTGGATGCCTTGCATGCTTACTTTAGGTGGTAAAATTATTGGTTTATTAGGCACAATTGCCTGTCAGTAAATAACTTCTAACTGGAAAGATACTATAAAACTATCCTTTAAGGGTCAATGGAAGGGTTTTTTTAAAATCACAAAATCAACAGGGTCAACAGCTCCTCATTTGATTAATTATTTACAAGTGAATTGCTTTGAGCCCAGTTGACAACATATCTTTCTAATTCTTCAAGAACAATGTTTTAAAATTCTACAGCAGTAGTTCTTAAGCTTTTGACATTTATGGACCCCCATTTTTTCATTACTGAACCACGGTATCTCTACTGAATCATATTGGAATCCAAGCTCCCTGTCTGAGTCATTACTGGAAGCTGAGGATACCAACTCCAACACTTTTGATGAATTTAACCTCAAAATAATACACAAAAATCCAGAAATATGTATTCTTAAAAAAATACCAAAATATTTTAATATTTAGTCCATTAACAAATAAAAAAATGACCATCATCATTTTATTGGGAAAGTTGGGGCTTTCCGAAATACAACTGAGGCTACCCATCATCCATACTGTATTCTGTTTGATGATTTGCACTGCTCCCGCAAATCAATCTGAGGACACCAAATATGGGGCATATTTATCATGGTTTTGCATTGCCCTTGCGCCATGCAAGGTGGTGCAAGGCCGACGCAAAACCTAGAATGACTTTTACCAAGCCATGCAAGGCCGCCTTGTGTGGCCCTGCGGGGCTTGTTAAATGTGGAGTAACGCAAGGCAGCGCAAGTAGCTGCCTTGCGTTCCTCTGCCCCAAGGAGGCATTCCATGGGAGGAGCATGGGTGTTCCCATGTATTCACCCATGGATTTTGGTGCATTCCCAGATTTTCCATTAGTTGTCGACCTGAGAATGCATCAAACTGCTATGCCTCTCCGGTGGAGCTGTAACAACTAGAAATATCTTTATTTCTCTTCTTTTTTCCTCTATCTACACAGAAAGAGAAAAAAAATCATAGGAATGTTTTTTGCAAGAAGGGATCCCTTCCTGCGTGAAAACAATCCTGCTTACAATGCAGGCACCCTTGCATCATGGTGCAAGGGTGCCTGCATTGGCGTTCGGTAGCAGTTTGTGTGCCAGCACAGTCTGAGTATAGGAATGCACAGTATAATGTTAAATACAGCCCATTCCTGCCCTCTCCCTTTCACACAGTGCAGCACAGCAAGCTGACTTGCTGCTTTGCGTTGCATGAATATTTGATAAATATGCCCCTTAATTTTTAGCCTCCAATTTCAAATTCCTTCAAATATACGTAACATTTGCTTCTTAAATTATATACACTTATTAATCTGTCAAAGTTATTTGATTTTCTAAGTAGTCTTTACAGACCCACAGTGGTCCCCGAACCACAGGTTAAGAACCTCTCTTCTATAGCAATTGATGAAGTTGACAGGCTCCCTTGATTATGTTTTACTTTTGGCTTGTTACATGATTGTTATTCTTAATTTATATTTGTTTGTTACTACCTTGCATGAGTTTTTGTAGTGAGCCTTGCTTTGTTTATTGATATTGTAAAATCTGACTTAAATTATTGACATGCTGATACTCTTCTCTTCCTTTTCATCCTTTCTCCTTTTTAATAGAATTGTTAAAACAGTCTAAGTTCTAGTTTATCTGGCTGTGCTAGTAGTAGATAAGCACTGATACAATTTAGAGATATGTTTTTGTTATGCTTTGCCTTAACGGTTTGCAATATTTGTATTGTTAAGACAACTTGTAAATGTTTTTGAATGTATTTATTAAAATGATTGAAATGTAAAAAGGGCAGTCTTATAACTGTGATCACAGAGATGAGTCGAAGAAAGGGAAGATGCTGGGCGAATGAGCTTGTAGGTGAAAACAGATTATAGTTTACAGTGTCACAGTGATCAGGTGTATAGGTGAAATACGCTGATTGGGAGAGTTATTAAGTATATTTGTAAAACAGAAAAAGATTTATTTAGCTGCAATAACACACCCATATTGCAATTTTGCTGTAAAACTGGCTGCAGATGAGAGAAAGATTAAAAGTGGTGGAACTCTGGTACTCACTCACCTTGGGCCCGATTCACAGAACTAACTTTAGACAAAATCCTAAACTTACTACCATTTTGGTATTCACAGAAGGCACTTACTCATTTCTGTATTCACAGAAGTTAGGAGTCCTAACTTTAGGACTCCTAAATGCCTTCTGTGAATACCGAAAGTCTTAAAGTTAGGATTTTTCTCAGTTTAGGAGTAGTAAAGTTAGGACTCCTAATTTTAGGACCCCTAAATGCCTTCTGTGAATACCGAAAGTCTTAAAGTTAGAAGTCCTAACTTTACTACTCCTAAACTGAGAAAAATCCTAACTTTAAGACTTTTGGTATTCACAGAAGGCATTTAGGAATACCGAAATGAGTAAGTGCCTTCTGCGAATACCAAAATGAGTAAGTGCCTTCTGTGAATACCAAAATGGTAGTATGTTTAGGATTTTGTCTTAAGTTAGTTCTGTGCATCGGGCCCCTTGACCTTGTCATACGTACGCATGTAGTAATATTTCACGTTATCTCAAACACCTTTAGTAACGCCCACGAAAGCTGACATAGACGGCTGACTGACATAACAATTACTGTTTCCCATTATATGCATGCCTTATGTTTGTGTGTGGTCACTTTTACTGACCCATTGTGCTCTTGAAGGCAGGAGCCCCTTGCTTTGTCCCCCCTCTATTTTTATGACAGTTCTTCAAACCACCCTTAAAACATTTTAAGACTCTTTCATCTGATAATTAATATTTACAAAGCCAATACATGTAAAAGGAAACAATGACAGAGCATTTCCAGAAGATGCCATTACCTGCGAAACAGTTCAAGATGCACAACAGCAGGAGCAATCTTCTGAACAACATCTGCGATGAAATTAAACTTCAACCTCAGGCTGTCTGGACGATGGGAACCTGAAAGGAAATGTTTGCATTACAAAGAGATTTTGCAGTGTACAAAGTTATCAAAACCCCCATAGGAAAGGGGCAACCTTTATATTAGCCCATTTTTTAGCCAGGTAACCAGCTGCGAACTACCTTAATGTTGATACAGTCCAGTGCATTTCAAAGTCAGTGAAGACTCACAGCAAAAATGTAAAGCTGAGGCCATGGGAACGCCCACAACCACTGACTCACACTATAGCCGACATCTAAGGCTTTTTTATGTCTACAGTGCTTACTCACAGAGGTACAATTTAATACAACATTTTAGAACACGACAATGCTGTACCAGACCGTTTAAAGTCGACCTCTCACAATTCACCATCCCAGACAAAGGTGTCTTTTTAATTGTTTTTTTTTATTCCTATCCTCATTTTTGATCTGGGTAAAACTTCCTCCTACAGGGCTAATAGACTGAAAAAACATTTATACAATGCAAACAGTGGCGTAACATAGCCCCCGCAGTGCAGGGTGCGCCCCGAGCTCCAGGGGGCCTCCTCAGCACAGTGCCCTGGCCGGAGAGCTCGTGACTGAGTCCAGATGGGGGCCCTCCGTGCAGTTTGTAGGCCCCCCCCCCTTCAAGTTTCGTTAAGCTACTGAGTGCAAATGAGGCAGAGTTGAGCAAACCACACTTAGTAAGCTACGGTTAAAGGTGCATACTCCTATTAGTAAATGTGGTGTCCTGTTGGGTTGACCACTGTGGGCAAGGTGTAGAGGATTTGTTGGTCACTAAACTGGCATGCTTTTGCACATACAGAGGTGGGGTACTGGCTTGGAAATCCATTGCAGGAGTGCTGACCTCCACGCTGACATTTTCTCTATTGTGATAAACATGTTTTTTTGTAACTGTTACCCTGCTTTACTGGTGCCCATCGGGAAACGTGGATGTGAAATAGGGAAATTGCACAGTGGGCGAGTAGTAACTGTTAGAGACTTTTAACGAGAAAGGTGGGAGGCAGGTGGTAGGTCACAGATGAAGAGACTGTCAATCTATCGGAGGGTAAATTCAGAACACGTCAGGAGTGAAACATACCCTTTGGTGCAGCTGAAGAGGAGAAATAGGTGATATCAGTTTTGGGTGGACTGAACATTAGGCAGAGGCTGGCTATCCTCTATCAACTGGCAGAGAGGAAGTGAATCAAGCAGATTTGGAGTGATTCTGAAAGGAATGGCAAGGAAATTTCTAATTAGATGCCATTGTCAAAAAGCAGATATGAAACATGGAAATAATATTTCTGAGAAAGGATTACAGATAGGGCCTCATTACGATAGCGGTCTGAAGAGCGTCCGACTGCCATAGTTTTAGGCATGAAACCGCCCAACAAGGAGCCGGTGGTCCCGATAACCCAATTACGATACGACTGCCATGCAGGCGGTAGTAAAATGCTTCTTACTATTGCCGCTTGTTCAGCGGCCCAGGAAAAGGGCCGCTGCATTTTACAGACATCACTGCACCGTGTGCCAGGAACCATCAGGGCCTGGCACACTGTGTGTGGATGTTTGGGGGGTACCACATGTGCCTCCCTGGCCACATAGCAGAGACCCACGGGGGACAAGGGTCCTGCGGGTTGCCCTCAAAGGCTGTTTCCGACAGCATTTTCATGGCAGTGGGACCACCACTAAAAGGCTGTCAGAAACTAACATCCTAATTCCTATGGCGGTGCTTCCGTAGGCACCACCTCCATTGTAAGAATTAGGCTCCAACCACGACCCCAACTGGCTCCTTGAACCTGTCGGACGTGGCGGTCTTTCCCCTGTCCAATGCCTTCTGACCACTGCCCGACATCATCAGGCCCTTAGTGACAAACAGGATGGCGTCAATGGTCTAGGGGGTTTGCCACTGGTAGGGTGGTGGACATGGACTTGTCAAAATATTACATGACTGAAAAGAACCAATTAGCAAGACACCAGAAATGACATTAATGATGACTAACTTTAACATGGTTAACATAAGTATTTCATGACTAGGTGTACACAGATGAGTTTAGTGGTAAGGAAGATAGGGTTGGAGAAAAGAGGTTAGTGATGTCCATGAGAATGGAATCTGAAAACTGGAGCAACAGATACATGGAAATTGTGAAAGGCATATTAACAGAGATTACCAAACGTGCTGTGTTGTGTTATGAGGGTATGGGTGAGTCCTTTAAATAAACCTCTTTAATATTTTGGAGGCAAACAGATTAAGAAATAAAGATGGTAGGTGCGTGACATGGCAGGATCAGCTGCTGCTTTCTCCAATATAGGCTTGATGTTTTCAAACATGGACTACTGTAGTATGAAAAAAATGACTGGTTAAATAGGCTTTATAAATACCTAAGTGAGAAGGCGTAAATGGTTGTAATGATGTGTGGTGCGAATGGGCCAGGGATTTTGGTGTTGATTGGTATATATGGTGTCCATTGTACTGAATGCCTATCCATAAAGTGCAGTCAGTGTGCCAGCATGCCTCTTGGAAAGGTGTCCTGCTATGTCTTTGTGTGGGGGTGAACCACACCACTGACAAGCCTTTGCACATGGGTGCATGCATGTCTTTACCCTGGCATCCTTCAGAGTGCTGATCTGCATTTGTTCAAGAGTGGTCGCCCATTCACACGTTCCTTTGAATTAGGGTAGTTAGTTGTTCTGGGGGGCCTTTGCAGAGATTGGACTGTTGTATTAGTCTGTCTTTGTACATGGATAGTCCACTGTGCTGGGATTCATTTGATTTGACCAAGGTACTCAAAGTAAGTTAAGGGAAAGGCGAAATGGGTCCTTAGCAAAGGTAAGACCCAATATATGATAAGTTCAATGAGTTCTTTAAAGTACCAACTGATTGAGGTCCAGAGTCTGAAGGTTATCAGGAGGTAACTGAGCTGACTGATGATGAGGATGATCCCTCCAATCATTGAAAGGCCGCTCCAACCTATGTCATGTGGCATGAGCACTCATTGCAGATGTATAGAGAGGGCTGACAGAGTTAAAGCTCAATGTAGGAAATATTGTTAGTGCTATTCTGGGTCTCAGGACTGCTCAAACCCAAATAGAATTTGTCATCCTTTATTAATTTATTGTTACTATGGCATCATAAGAAACC
Organism: Triturus cristatus; assembly: GCF_964204655.1. Taxonomy (NCBI): domain Eukaryota; kingdom Metazoa; phylum Chordata; class Amphibia; order Caudata; family Salamandridae; genus Triturus; species Triturus cristatus. The sequence goes on from NC_140594.1 coordinate 824,264,686, forward strand.
TCTGACATCTTCTTTCTGGATCCCTTATACTCCAAACTGAACACTGAAGATGTTGAAGCAGAGGTTCATGGCAAGGCATGAGAGCAGCATGACAAAGGCAAAGGATTGGGACAAAGAGGGAGGAAAAGAGTCAAACAATTGTTGAGAGACAGAGAAACAGGAAGGGATGAGGGAGACAGAGAAAGGGAGAGAAAGGGAGAGCAAAAAAGGAATAGAGGCAAATTCAAGGGAAAGAGATAAAGAAAAAATAAAAGGTGTAAGTAATAAACTACAACAATAAAGACAAATAGAATAGGTATGGAATACATTCAAAACTATAAGAAAGTAAAAGAAAGCAATTTAGAGGGTAATTTGAAGAAATTGGTAGCAAACATGTAGGGAAGATAGAGAAAGAAATTGACAGGAGGAAAAGCAAGACAAAAATGGAAAAGTGAATGAGAAAAAGAAAGGCAAAAGAAAATGAAACATCAGCAAGCAAAAACAAAAAATTGAATATAAGTTGACTGAATGGACTATAGAAGGAATCTTAGAAAAAAAGCACAGTGAAACACAAAGAAAAAGCAAGATGGAAAGAAAGATGATTTTGAAAAGAAGAATGAGTAAGGTAGAAGCGAAAAAAGGCAGGAAAAAACAAAACTATCAGTTAGCAAAAAGAAAGAATGCAGAGGGAGAATAAAAAAAGGGGACAGGGAAAGAAACTGGAATGGAATTGGAGCAAATAAAAAAAACAAAAAGAAAGAGAAACAGAAGGAAAAAGAAATAAATAAATAAGCAAAGATAGAAAGAAAGGGAGAATGTGAGACAGAAAGGAAGAGAAAAGAAGAAAGAGTGACAGTGAAATAGAAGGGAGGGTAAAAATAGCAATACGAAAGGAATAAAAGCAAAAGGGTGAAAGAAACGATAAAGGAAGACAGTAATAAATAATGGAACAGAAGAAAGGGGACATGCATAAAACAAGAAAGCAACTAAAGCAAAAATAAAGTGGAAGTGAAAAGAAACCAAAGAAGAGGTGACAGAGGGTTGGATTGAGATAGTAAAAAACAAGAGGAAAAAATGAGTATGGAAGTTGTAACAGGCAGATGAGAATGCAGCAGAAGCAGAAAAATCAGTATGAAAGAAAGAAAAAGGAACAGTGAAAAATAGAAAGGAGGGAAGAATACAAAAATAAAATGATGAACAAGAACAGAAACAGCATCTTCAGGGTGATAAAAGGGAATCTATGTGTGACAGATTTAAGAGGGACACCAGAAGGAAACTGGTATAGAAAGCAGTAGAGCTATAGGAGAGAGACAAGGGGAGAAATTGAGACTCTAGATTGTCAGAGAGGTGAGAGTGAGAGACAAACTGACAGAGACAGTGAGACAGGTAGAAACAGAGGCAAAGGAGACATTGAAAGAGATAGAGGTGAGTGAACGGGAAAGCTGTAGATAAAGGTAGGATGGAAAATGGGAATAATCAGAGGAGAGGCAATAAAAAAGGAAAAAACTATGGTAAGAGGAGGAACTGGGGCCGACCAACTTGAGAAAACTCAAGAACATTCTGGACGCCAGAATGATACTGCAGGTGGAAATTACAGACTGGGTGATTGAGGGAGAAGTGAGAATGGAATGTTCAGAGAAAGTAATGAGGCACATTAATTGAAAGTGATGGAGGTTAGAGGGAAACAGTAAGGAATAGATGTAAGATGGAAGCGAGTGTGAGAAAATACAAATGGAAGGTAAGTCAGGAACTGAAAGTAATGTAAGTTATTGAGAGGTAAAACTGGGAGATCAAATAGGCAAAGAATAAGGTGATAGAAACATTGGGTTGAGAGAATATGTGAAGTAGAATGATAGCGGATAGCAGATTTGGCTCCTATAGGTGGTTTTTAGAGGGACACTTATGGAGATAGGAGTGAAAATGAGATAGAGGGCGAGGTGGGCGGGAATAATAGTGGTCAGAAAATAAACCAGGTAGAAGGGGAACAAAGAAATTGTTATGGATAGAGACATGCCAATCAGAACAGGGCAGCATTGAAACAGATGGAGTTGAGAAAAAGTTTGAGAGGGGGTTGAAGGAGGAACTGGACGTTGTAGAGCGGGAACTAGGGTGTCAATGAGTAAAAGGAAGAGGGCAGAGGGGGGTACGATGGAGAATGAAGAGATGGAATAAACAGATGAGAGGTGGAGATGACTTGCCATGAGAAAAGGTATACTGGAAAAAATATAGTGTCTGTCTTAAGCCAGCACCTTTGAACAGAGCCTCCTTTGGTGTTTTATTGGCTCTCCAATGTTTCATGTGGCCCTGTATCCCATGCCTTCCACTGGAGGAAAGAATGAGCAGCTAACAGGAGTAGCCCATCTGCTTAACAGCAGTACTTACTGCTCCATGTATTCTCTTCTTACTTACTTACTTTACCTGCAAAAGTAGCCATCCACAGACAGACAAAACTACTTTTTTATATTAAAATCATTTTGCTTAGTTTTAATTTTGATTAACATACCGAGTGGTAATCCAAATAATTTGGTGATATCTACACATCTGCATGAAAAAAAGCGGTCTACAGTTACCGTACTTTGATATTTTAAGACTGGAACTAGTTTAAGTGGGTGGGCCAGAAGCATATTGGAGACAAGCATAAAACATACTCTTCTAATCAACACTCACTTATTCACTTAGACCTGATAGCCCTTCATCTTAAAACCTCTGTTGAAGGCATTAGGAAAAAGGCATAAAATGATTTATGGTATTTATATAGAGCTTTCGTACCTTTTGCACAGTTCAAAGAACTTAAATAATCAACTTAACCATCCAACTCAGCAGTCAAATAAGAAAAAATAGAATTTGTCTTGGGTGGCTCCTGAATATCAAAACCACAATATTGAAGGGAAGCATATCAAGGAAAGAATATCAAAAATAGAATATCGACATTTAAGTAAGTCTAGATTATCTACACCTAGCCCCACATAAATGTACCAAGGTGATACATTTATCTTCAAGATACGTAAATGTGGAGTTAGGAATAGTAAGTTCACACTCAGACTCAAACTACTCACCCACACTTTCAAGGCACTACATAACACACTGGGTCAGCATACCTCAACAACCACATCACAAACCTTACAGACACCTCCGCTTTACAAAAAACACAGATTCGGTGGTCGAGCCTTCTCCTACATCGCACCTAAAGCATGAAATGACCTGCCACTACATATAAGAGCCTCCTCTGCATTTCTTCAATTCCACAATAAGCTGAAGGCCTGGCTTTTCGAGTAGTCCCTATAGGCCATATGTGTTGCTATACTCACGCCTGCTCAGCGGCAGGATACCCTCCCTGGTTATAGTGCACTCTAAAAATTTGCATAACATAACACATTTAAGAGTGTCAAAGTTTTTAGTGAATGAAACTTTTATTGCCCATATTTATCTTTACCCACTTGACGAATCTGCTGAAATATTAACATAATAATCAACAATAAGCTAAATATGCTAAATATCTGTCAAATTTCATGCAGAACCATCTAATGGTGCCAAATATATTAGTAAATCCACGAATCTTCTGACGTTTTCTTTTTACTTTGTTCCCCCTTTTGGAGCTGAAAGAAACCTGAAATGCCTGCACGGAGTGTAACGTTTGAACTGATTACCAAATTTGATGCGGATTCATCATGAAGCACCAACGTAACAAGTATACAAAAATGTTACTGTTCCATGCCCCCTTAACTTTGCTCTCTTTAACAGATTTGCAGAAAACTTGACATACTGATACAAAACTAATAATTTCTAGCTTCTTTCAAATTTTGAGCAGATTTGTCACAATGACAACATTATTAGCAAATGAACCCTTTTCGCCCCCTCTTTTTAAATGATGCCCCAGTTAGACCTGCACAAATATTAAAATACCAGGAGAAATCTATACATTCTAAATATCTGCAAAATTTCATGCATATTCCTTAAATGCCACAAAAGTTAAAAGTAAATCAACAAATAGCTTTGCAACTGAAAAGATACACAAGAATTCTAGCATGCCCAAGCCCACAAGGCACCTTTTTCAAATGCTAATGTCTTGAAAACTACTGAACAAATTTACATTAAACAACAAATAAGCACTTTCTGAATAAGGTTGTACTTTCATACCTGGCTTGAAGTAAATGCATTCAGCAGTTTTTACTGTGCAGTGAGGGAAATCCCCCATCCCCTATTTTTATAGAACTCAGCCCAGCGGGTGAGGACCCCGGGGCCAAACAAGGCTCGAAGAAGGGGCCAGGCAGCACCCCTCCCCTTTCAATCTGGAATTTGGCTCCGGGGGCCTGGGTCCCTGGTTCCCTGGGGCTTCACAGAGTCGCAGGGGGTGCCCGCCCCGCCTGCCCTAAAGAAATCATTTGCACCTTGGCCCAGTTGGGGGGGGGCAAGAGTTTCAAGAGTAGTGCAGGCTTTTTTCAAAACATTTGTGAAGGATTTGCAGATCCTCTGCGAATTTGCTTAAAAATAAAAAATATATGTTTTGGCCCCAGGCATAGCCCTACTCTGCCCACTTATGTCTTCTGATGTTGATGTTTTGGCAGCCAATCAGATCTCACCATGAGATCTGTTGGCACGGCAGAAACTCAGTGGAGTGATATATACAAGGTTTTAAAGTACATATTGCAAAAAAAACTACTGAATGGATTTACAGCAGATCGCATAAAGCACTCTTTCTGCACAAATATCTATCTTTATGACATATTTGGTGCAAATCCATTCAGCGGTTTCAGCTACAGCTGTCTCAGAAGTTCCTATGGAAAAATGGATGGGTAAAATGTGTTTTTGGATTCCCCCTTTTTCTTGGCTCCCAATTGGCGGATCAGCCCAAAACTCTTCATACACAGTCTACACAAAAAGTAGAACTTTTCTGAAACGTTTTGTGGAGATTTGTCAAATGGTGCCAAAGTTATTAGCAACACAAAAAAGGCATTTCCTATAGAAATACTACCTTAACTATAACTACCCAGTGGTGACAGCCCCTCGGTAATATGTATCGAAATGTTGCAAAGTATGCAACTGTACTCAGTTTGGTGTACGTACTGTCATTTTAGATTGGAAATCCGAGCATGTTCTTTTCAGCTTATCTCTGAATTTTGAAGTATTTTCCTACAGTTGATGATAATGAGACATGAAGACCATGGCCTATTTGAGTTCTATGAATTTAAGGGAACTGATGAGGTTAAATGCAGTTTCCCCAACGTTAGGAATATATGCAGCACGTGTAATATGAAAGTGTTACTTGAGGGGGTTTGCGCTGTTTTTGCGGAATGAGATAAAAAAGAAGGTGTTCCAAAAAATGTAAGAAATTGTGTTCCATGTTCTTGTGTAAAGCGATTATCATATTTTAGTGGATTGCTTATGTATTGTATACAAAAGGGATAATTGGTGCATTATGCCTTTTAATTATTATATATATTTTTTTAGAGTTTTAACAGCTCCACTATTTTTATATAATACACAAATTGTATTGCATTTTAATGTAATGTATTTTACAGCAAAGTGTAAAGGTTGAAACATTTAAATAGGTGGTAAATTTCTTCTATATCTATGTTTGGAACATGATAAATGGGTTGAGTAAAATGGCGCTCACCAGATTGATAAAGGCTTTTGCTACAGCCGAAACACGTCTCTCCTGTTTGATGGGTCGAGGGAGGCCCAATGCAATAAAGAAGCCTTAATCCAGCAGACCTCTTGTGTCTTCCTTCTGGGAGTTGGAGTTGTTGATATATATATATATATCTGATGAACAACTTGTCATAAATGCCTTTCCTCATCCTCTCGACGTTGGTGCCAGCAGCGGTAATGACACCCGCTTATTTCTGTAGCCCAGCAATCAATCCAAAAGTTTGTAGAATGAATCATGCGGCACACCACAAGGACAGCATAACAATTTTTTTATTGTGCAAAACAACGACGCGTTTCGGTGAAGCCTTTTTCTAGTTGAATGACCTGCGCCCAATCGCCCATAGAAATACGGGTTACAGTGTGTGGACATAGAAAAAATACATCTATATACAACGCATATCTTCTGCTATTGAACATTATTAATTCATAATGATGTGCAAAGTTAAATAAATAAAATTTGTGTATAATACCAAATGCATATTATGACCATGTTAAGTATTAAGGTTGGTTGCATAGGATTATGCTGCAATCTTATAATGGACATGGAAGACAGACTTAGCCGCCACCAATATTTATCTTTTTCAATAAAGGGGCATATGTTATAACAAAATAGAGCCCATTTCATTAAATGCATAATACAAATGATAATTGTATAATTATAAGTGTGTATTGAGCGATCTAATCCTGGGTAATGTACCCAGTCTTGTATATATATATATATATATATATATATATATATATATATATATATATTCACTGAAAAAACCATAGGTTTCAGGGGTGTTATAGTTAGCTGGACTTTTCACTTGTACAAAACCATTGAAATTCCCCCGTTATAGTTAGTTCAGCTAACTATAACTCGCGCGCCCGCAATGCACTGCTGATGACGTCACATATTACATCACTCATGACATGGTCAGTGACATCACTCATGACATCACTGATGACATCTCAAATGACATCACTGATGACATCACTGATGACATCATCCAGTGAATGTGTGTTATTCTGAAAATTAAATATGTTTTATATATGTATATCTCAAGGTCGATGGAAGAATAAATGGGTATATAAGTGTCTAAATGGATGATTTGTTTTTGAAAAATTGATTGTGTAACTGACTGATTAAGTGTATCATAGTGAATACATGGCTTAGTGAGTAATGTTTAAATATGTAAATATCTGTATCAGTCTCTCATTTTGTGTATAAGTGGCTGCATGGGTTGGTGAGTAGCTACATGGGTGTCTATATAGGTTATTACTTGGTTTTTTGAGTATCAGTCTGAGTGTCTGCATGGTTCGGTGGGGGTATTACGTAGTGCATAGGTGCATGAATGAGTGACTCACTGTTTGTATGTGTTGAACACAGTATGTGTGCAGGACTGTATGGGTGGATGAGTGTGTGTATGGGTGTGTTAGTGAGTGAATGACTGTCTCAATAGTGTCTTTATGAGTAACTACATATGTTTTAAACTAGTATATGTGACTATTGGTGTATATATGTGAGTATATGTGAGAGTGAGAGATTGAAAGAGTTCCTGTATGAATAAGTATGTGTTTCTATAAGTGATTGTTTAAAAGACTAAGTATGTGTAAGTTTCCGTAGAAGTAAGTGTGGTGGTGTGTGTATAACTGTATATGCAAGTAAATGTATGTTTGATTCTTTATTAGCATGAGTGACTATGTGTGTGAGTAACTCTATGGATGAGTGGCATTGTGTAACAGGATGTATAGGTGTATGAGTACATATGATGAGTGAGTACATGTATGACTGACTGTATTGGACTGTTGGTGAATGAGTGGATGTGTATGTGGATCTTAGAATTACTGAAGAGGTTGTTGTAACTGGTATTGGTATGTCCATTGTTTTGAAAATTTTAGTCTCTATTTTTGAATGTGTGTATCAAAGGTTATATTAGGGTGAGAGGAGGTCTGCCACTCTATCACAAGGATGATGTCATCAGTGATGTCATCAGTGATGTCATTTGAGATGTCATCAGTGATGTCATGAGTGATGTCACTGACCATGTCATGAGTGATGTAATATGTGACGTCATCAGCAGTGCATTGCGGGCGCGCGAGTTATAGTTAGCTGAACTAACTATAACGGGGGAATTTCAATGGTTTTGTACAAGTGAAAAGTCCAGCTAACTATAACACCCCTGAAACCTATGGTTTTTTCAGTGAATTTCTGAGGTTTTTTAAATGCTAATTCCTAACTATAACGTGCCTGAAACCTATGGTTTTTTCTGTTAATTTCAAAGGTTTTTTAAATGCTAATTTCTAACTATGCCTAAAGAGATAGGACATGTGAAGAAAGAAGAAAAAATGCACAGAAAGAAACAAAAGAAGTGCAGAAAGAAGCAACAGAAGTCCTCAAATACGAAGATAAGTGCAGGAAGAAGGATAACGTGCAGAAAGAACAAAAAGAAGAGCAGAAAGAAGCCTTGTTGCAAAATCATCCTGTACCCTCAACTTTTTCAGACGGATACTGGTGGTAACTGAGTCTGACTAACCAGTCCTAGAGCCAGTGCTATGTTAAAAGACACTTAGAATACAGTGAAAACACCTACATACACTAGGGAACATTATGCGTTGGGGTCCCCCTGTGATTAGCCTTACCTCCTCTATAAGCCCCTAGTATATAATAGGGCATGGGGATTAAAACTACCTCTTAAAACAGGCCACAGGGCGTTTTTGCACACGTTAACTCAGGCCCCGTCCCCTCCTTTCACCATTGTGTAAACACACCCTGTGTCCGTTTTTAGTTGGGAGATTAAGTTCATTTGAGTCCTGAGGGTCCCTAGGGTCCAACTAGCCCACTAGGTACCTCCAGTAAGTGCCACAGAGCTGCGTTGCAGAGAGGTGTAAAAAGTGGCACGGCCTGGACCACCTCTCTGCAATGCAGCTCAGTAGCGCTTACTGGAAGCACTTGTTGGGCTAGTTAGCCCCCAGGGGCCCTCAGTATTGAAGGGAAATTATATCCCCAATTTAAAACGTGCCATGGTGCGTGTTTGCACACGTCACCTCAGGCCCCGTCCCCTCCCTTCACCACTGTGTAAACGCGCCCTGTGGCTGTTCTAAGTTGAGAGATTAAGTCCCCTTGAATCCTAAGGGTCCCTAGGGTCACACTAGACCACTAGGTACCTCCAGTAAGCGCCACAGAGCTGCGTTGCAGAGAGGTGTAAGAAGGGGCTTGGCCTCAGAACACCTGTCTGCAGCGCAGCTCCCTGGCGCATACTGGAGATGCCTGTTGGGGGCGCGTTTGCAGAGTGCTGCATGGAGGGGGCATGGCCTCCGGCACAATGCCAGTCTTTTATTTTTTTATTTTTTTAAGAAGGGGGGCTGTGTGGTTCCCCTTCTTATTCTAATTTATTGGCCCTGATGACCCCATCCCCCAGGGCCTGTCTCCTAATTATATTTTTTTGACCCCAATCCCCAGGGCCGGCCACTGTTTTTTATTATTTTTAAAAAATATATATTTATAGACACACCTAGGACATGCTGGACAAACCGTACGTACCTATCACCATGACGATTTGCGTGATATTCATTAAAAGGCGACTATGCATGCAATTAATCCACGTGGAATGTATTTACACCACTAGTGAAGCTCTGACATGTCTGATGCTCTACCGTGCCTAATGCCGGTAGACACCCTTGTCGTTTATTTATACAAACATGGGTAGCTATTGACGGGCACATTTAATACACATGCACACCAAGCCATTCAAAGGGGATTCGACAAAAATTCGACCAAAACTATGCAAGAAACCCCCCTCACAGTTAATAAAACACACATCCACTGCCGGATGTGTAATACTTTTTATTTTACTCTCTGGAAAGGGGACAAACATCACTTGCGAGTCACAGCGCGCTCCTGACAGAGCCCAATGCTGTGTTACACCCACCATTGCCTGCCGAGTGCCACACACCTCTGTATTGTATTCCACTAGCTAGTGCATATGCTATGACACTCTCTAGCCCATGTGCACTGTAACACCACCCCGTGAAAATGTCATGCCACACTTGTCTTCGCACGGGTTATATTGCCCCATCTAACGTGCCTTCCTCGATGCCTATGTTATAACGCACAGTGCTATGCCATACATATTACAATTTGGGATCCATATCTTTGTCACAGTGCATATGCAACGTTACACTCCCCAGCACATATTTTATATTACAACTTTAGAGACTAGTTAGGTTACACAACACTGCCCTGTGCATATTACACTCCAAGGCGCATATCGCATAGCACGCGCTAGTGCCTGTGCTATCTCGCGCTCTCCAATGAATCTGTCATTGCGCACAATGTATTGCATATTATATTTCACGCCTGGTTCATCTTATATCACACTTTTTGGTGCATAGTTTATACCATACACTATATCTAGTTTTCATTTTCAATCGTGCTCTCAGGACTATGTTCTATATAACACTGTGTTCACCTACCCTTTTCACGGGCATTACATTTTGCGATAGGGGGTGGAGGGTCAGGGGGTGTTTTTGCCAAGTGAGCCCGGAGTCACAGTCACTAACGTCTTCTTCTTCCTGAATAAAAGTGAGATTATGCTGCATACTTGTTCATATTTTAAGTAGTTTGCACGGACAAAATGTTTTAAAAACAATAAAGTTTCTAATACCCGCCTTCTCTGAACAGTTAGCTTGCTGCCCCATCCCCCTCCTCCCTATCCTCTGTTGTGTGAATCCATGGACTAGCCTCCTCCCTCCTGCCATGCATGGTCTGATGTGCTGCCACTGCCCTCAATTTAGTATGATGTACCAGTCCACTCCTCCTGCCCTCCATTGCCCAATTCTATGCCCCATCATTGACCTCCTGCTTAAACTCTGTGCTTAGCTTGCTGCCCCTATTCTCCTTCCCCCTGCCCTCCGATGTCTTTGTGCATGCCCCTGCTCCATCCTTTTTGCCCACCATGTCCCATGGACCTGCCACTCCTATCTACTCTGAGTGTTCTGTTGAGCTGCCACTCCCCTTCCACCTGCCTAGCATTGTCAGATGACTGTAACCTGTCCCTGCCACCTCCACCCTGCCTGTCCACATGCCATGCCTCTATCCTCTTCCTCCTGTCCTACATGGTCCATTGTACTGCCACACCCTTCTGCCCTCCCTGGTCTGTTGTGCTGCAACTGCTCCTCCTGCCTGCCCCGTGTGGTCTGTTGTGAGGCCCCTTCCCCTGAACTTTCTTGTCTGTGCACAGGTCCTGACCCTCCCTTCTATCCTCCATCGTCCTTTGTGCATGCCCCTGCACCCTCCTTCTTGCCCATCATAGCCATTGTGCTGCCACTGAACCCTCCCACTTGCCATGCATGGTCTTCTGTGCTGCCATGGCCCCTCCCACCTTCCCTGTGTGGTCAGTTAGCTGCCCCTGACCCCCTCCCACCTTCCCTCCATGGTCTGTGTGTATGCCATCACAGTCTCACTGTTGCTCTTCATGTTGTGTCTTGCTTCTAGTGCCCATCCTGCCTGACCTCCATGGCTATCTTGCTGCTCCTGCCCCGCCCCCTTTCCCCCAGCCCTCTGTTTACATGTGCAGACCCCTACTCCCTCCCTCCTGGCTTGTCTGTTCCATTGTAATGCCCCTGATCCGTCCCTCCTGCCCTTTATGGTCTGTTATGCTGCAGCCTTCTCTCCTGTCTGTCCATTATGGTCAGCTAGCTACCATTGCCTCTTGCCCCTCTGTTCTCTGTTGTCCATGTGCATGGTCCTGTCCCCTCCCTCTTGCTTTCTATGGATTGTTGTGCTGCACTCCCGTCCTGCATGCCCTGTGTGGTGTATTGTGCTGCTGCAAACCCTGATGCCTGCCCTGCAGGGTCAGTTTGGTGCACCTCTCCATGTCTCTCCTGTCCTCTGTTATCCAAGTCCATGTCCCTATCCCATTTCCTTCCATGATCCAATGTACCATACTTGCGAACATTTTGAACTTGGTAAGAGGGAGATTTTGAAAAAAAACTGGGGTATTGATTTTCCCCTTTGAGTTACATTGAAAAAGAGGATATTGTAGACAGGAGACAGATCAAATAAAGCCCATTTGAGCTTAAAAACATTGGACGTTTCCTGGCTGAATCGGGTCTGTTGGCATGTATGGTTGTACTACCATTGCCTCTTCCTTCTGCCCACAATGGTCTATTACATTGCCACAGCCTTGAAGGAGGGTAGATTTTGTATCACAGGGGGCCCCTGGCCCGTTCTGTCTACACCTGAAGTATGAGACCCTTGTCCTTGCCTTGCCAGCCGCATTTGTAGGCCGTATTAATTGACCAGCGGGTCCTGTGTTGCTATATAATTATCCTGAGACATCCTTACCACTCAGCCAGCATAAAACCCCTGTGTAGGCCCTTCTGTTCAATATGTAGGCCTTTGTTAAATTGACCATAGCTCTGCAATTTTAGTGTATCGCAGTCTGAAGGCAGGTCTGCGAGGCCTTCTGCTCCAAACTAGTAGCCCCCACCCTACCCGAGTGCTCCGTGCTCGGTATCAAAGTTCAACATCCCCCTGAAGCTGTCGACATACAGTAGGCTGCATCCTGGACTGGTACTTGCTTCCTGGGCAGGTTTCCCGCTTTTAAGGAAGTGGCAACCGCAGAGCGTCAAGTTAGGAGAACTGAGGAGATTTTATACATGAATATATTGAATTCCTGTACAATACCCATTATTTTCTGCTTGCTCTATGGAACTTACGATAAGCGATTGGCCTGAGAGACTGACCTTTTCACCCAGTCCATTGTCAGCATTAAGTGGGTAAATGACGAAATGTCTGGTAAAATCTGCAGACGAAGCTTTTGGGTAGCATACGTAGGTAGATGTAGCGTGCAAAGGAGCCCACAAAATGATATAAAAAGGGAGCACCCACAGATATCGACGGACAACCTCGCCGTCTGTATGTAGGTTAACAGGCTGTGCAGGTTTTCCCCAAGAACTGGGAGCTCTTGTCTTCCTTTGCTTAAAATGTCTTGCTCTGCTTTGCTTGAAGTATCTTATTCTATTTTACCTATATGAAATGTCATGTTATGTTTAACCATTGTTCTCTTTACTTTTGCATTTAAAAGATGTTGTATTGTAATTGCAGGAATGCTTGCTCTAAGAGTAAATGTGAGTGTCCCTAGGTAACATTTTCCTTGGTGTAACTTGTTTCTCATGATGCATTTATAGATGTGTTTTCTCTCTCTCTCTGTCAGTCCATTAATTGAGATACAGAGAATATCATGACAGCTGTATGATTATCTGGATTCTGTATTTTGTACTTTATGTCTCTATTCTGCGGTTTCTTTGAAGTTGCATCTTCTCATTAAACTGCAATCGTATTCTGCCTCCAATTCCATGTCTCATATGTCTGTTTTCTTCATTTTTGGAGCAAGCGTTCCTAGGCACCCCGGCTCAAATTAAGGTGCCCCTTTTGTCCCTGACTCACTCTCCTGCTCAGTTCTGTGGTGGCTCCCGGGGCTCTGGGGACCGCCCCTAGCTTCCTTGACCCGTAATAGATCTTCCCTCCAACAGCCTCTCTTGCAAGTCCTGTATTGTTGGTTTGTTGCCCCTGCCCCCCTTTCCACTGCCCTCCATAGTCTGTTGTGCTTCCACGGCCCTTCCTGCCTGCTCAGTGTGGTTAAATTGTTGCCTTTGCACCCTCCTACCTGCCTTCAATTTTCAGAGTCCGTGCCCCTGGCCTCTGCCTCTCAACAGTATCCTAATGAACAACTAGATTGCTAACATTCTATATTTATTACAAAAGTGTGGAACGCCTGACATCATCTTGATGTAATCAAAACTGTAATACCTAGAGCATTCCTTTAGAAATTACATATATGAGAGGGTCTTATTGGCATCAAAATTATGGTTAGTGCTCTAAAAGACTAAAATAAGGACATATTTTCTGAGTTTTCAAATAGCGACAAAGCACTTTTAAATTATTTGTTATCTTTATGTTTTTTTATCTAGTTGACAACTTGATTAAATGTTGCACTTAGGGGAGAGGATGTGGTGTTACTTCCAGAACTGCAGACTTTGCAACTGGGGAACCAGGTTGAAGTTTCTGCTTCAGCTCGACATTCTGTGATTCTGGTCAAATCACTTAGTCTCCCCATGTCTACAACCAAAATGAATTTGTTCTTGTGTGATGTAACCAATGCTCATGTAAAGCACTCCAATACCTGACAAGTCTGCACTATATAACACTGCAAAAACACAAAATAATAAGTGTTTTGCACACTTCTGTCATTGGGCTATATTTGGGCTATATCTGGGTGATTTTGGGCTACATTTGGGCTCTTTTGTCTCCGGTGGCCATCTTGGGAGATTTATTTGTTATGAAGTTTCCTAATTTCCTCATGTACTGCAGCCTCCTCAGTCGGAAATGCTTTCAGTTTTTTACTTTGATTCCATCATGAAGGTATTCAGATATGTCACACATTTGCCATGAATTCTGAATGTTAGCACTCTAGTTGCTCATTAGATCACTGTAGTAAAACTACTGTTCACCATGGAAGTCTGCTCCTGGTATTAAAAGTGCATGTTTCAGTCTGCATGTCAGAATTTTTTAATGAAATAGAAGAGGATTTGAGAAGTCACTCAAAATGTGCCCTCATTTTCTTTCTTCAGCATTAATCATAATTTCTATGGCATAATGAACCCCCTCATTGTGTTCCTTTTTAAATTAAATGTTTTAAGTGTTACCAGTTTATTCCAATCAAGATGGCTTCAGGTGTGCCATACTTTTGTCATAATGAAGACAGTAAGTGCTCTAGTTGTTTTTAAGAACATTCTTGGACAGTCTGTCATTGGGCTATACTTGGGCTACATCTGGGTGATATTTGGGCTACATTTGGGCTCTTTTGTCTCTGGTGGCCATCTTGGGAGACTTATTTGTTATGAAGTTTCCTAATTTCCTCATTTACTGCAGTCTCCTCAGTAGGAAATACTTTCAGTTTTTTACTTTGATTCCATCAAGAAGGCATTCAAATGTGTCACACATTTGCCATAAAATCAGAATGTTAGCACTCTTTTTGCTCATTAGATCACTGTAGTAAAGCTACTGCTCACCAGGGAAAACTGCTGCTGGTATTGAAAGTGCATGTTTCAGTCTGCATGTCAGGATTTGAGAAGTCACTCAAAATGTGCCCTAATTTTTCTTTCTGCAGCACTAATCATACTTTTTATGGAAAAATGAACCCCCTCATTTTGTTCCTTTTTAAATTAAATCTTTTAAGAGTTACCACTTTAATCCAAGCAAGATGGCTTCAGGTGTGCCATACATTTATCATAAGTAGGACGGTTAGCGCTCTAGTAGTTCTTTGGAACACTCTGGAAAGCTGCAGTAGAACACAAAGGAATCAACTGACAGTCTCTGCCCTTGTTGGATGTACATGTTTTACTGAGAATGTCAGACTTCATTCTCACATGACTGAGAAAGATAATGTGAATTTACAGAAAATAAGCTCTCAGTTTAGCTTATAGATCACCTTCCAAACCTCTGTGGTAAAAGCATGAGAAAATATTTTTCTCTCAATCATGATATCCCAGCAGAAGGCTTTTTCACATGGTGAAATCACCTTAGAACATACCACAATTCCTAAAATGAGTATGGTACCATCAACAAATGATTTATAATGTAACTAAAGTCTTAAAATCTTCTATTAACTGCAATGCTTTTTAATGAGGTGCTATCATGTATATTGGTCCCAAGATGGCTGCCAACACTTCTTGGATGAAGTGCTGACAGCCAATCAGATCTCAGGATGAGATGTGTGGTTAGGCTCCGCCCACATATATATATTGATTTAAATGCTATTTTCTCAGGAACTACTGAACAGATTTACACCAGACCTACAAAAGGCACTTCCTTGACCTGAGGACTACCTCTCTGCCAAATTTCAAGTAACTCTGTTCAGCCGTTCGGGCTGTAGCTGTGTCTAAAGGTCCTATGGGAAAATGCATGGGAAAAACGCGTTTTGGGACCCCCCTTTTTTCTCAGCCCCCGCTTGACGAATCCCCCCGAGACTTTTAGGGTAGGAGCGGAGCGTAGCGCCCCACCTATTTTGAAAATTTCGCGAGGATTCATCGACCGGCGCCAAAGTTATTCCAAATAGAATGTTGCGGATTTCCTATGGAAACAGGGTCCTAACTATAACTATCTACTGGCGACCGCCAGTAGATAATATATATATATATATATATTCACTGAAAAAACCATAGGTTTCAGGGGTGTTATAGTTAGCTGGACTTTTCACTTGTACAAAACCATTGAAATTCCCCCGTTATAGTTAGTTCAGCTAACTATAACTCGCGCGCCCGCAATGCACTGCTGATGACGTCACATATTACATCACTCATGACATGGTCAGTGACATCACTCATGACATCACTGATGACATCTCAAATGACATCACTGATGACATCACTGATGACATCATCCAGTGAATGTGTGTTTTTCTGAAAATTAAATATGTTTTATATATGTATATCTCAAGGTCGATGGAAGAATAAATGGGTATATAAGTGTCTAAATGGATGATTTGTTTTTGAAAAATTGATTGTGTAACTGACTGATTAAGTGTATCATAGTGAATACATGGCTTAGTGAGTAATGTTTAAATATGTAAATATCTGTATCAGTCTCTCACTTTGTGTATAAGTGGCTGCATGGGTTGGTGAGTAGCTACATGGGTGTCTATATAGGTTATTAGTTGGTTTTTTGAGTATCAGTCTGAGTGTCTGCATGGTTCGGTGGGGGGTATTACGTAGTGCATAGGTGCATGAATGAGTGACTCACTGTTTGTATGGGTTGAACACAGCATGTGTGCAGGACTGTATGGGTGGATGAGTGTGTGTATGGGTGTGTTAGTGAGTGAATGACTGTCTCAATAGTGTCTTTATGAGTAACTACATATGTTTTAAACTAGTATATGTGACTATTGGTGTATATATGTGAGTATATGTGAGAGTGAGAGATTGAAAGAGTTCCTGTATGAATAAGTATGTGTTTCTATAAGTGATTGTTTAAAAGACTAAGTATGTGTAAGTTTCCGTAGAAGTAAGTATGGTGGTGTGTGTATAACTGTATATGCAAGTAAATGTATGTTTGATTCTTTATTAGCATGAGTGACTATGTGTGTGAGTAACTCTATGGATGAGTGGCATTGTGTAACAGGATGTATAGGTGTATGAGTACATATGATGAGTGAGTACATGTATGAGTGACTGTATAGGGCTGTTGGTGAATGAGTGGATGTGTATGTGGATCTTAGAATTACTGAAGAGGTTGTTGTAACTGGTATTGGTATGTCCATTGTTTTGAAAATTTTAGTCTCTATTTTTGAATGTGTGTATCAAAGGTTATATTAGGGTGAGAGGAGGTCTGCCACTCTATCACAAGGATGATGTCATCAGTGATGTCATCAGTGATGTCATTTGAGATGTCATCAGTGATGTCATGAGTGATGTCACTGACCATGTCATGAGTGATGTAATATGTGACGTCATCAGCAGTGCATTGCGGGCGCGCGAGTTATAGTTAGCTGAACTAACTATAACGGGGGAATTTCAATGGTTTTGTACAAGTGAAAAGTCCAGCTAACTTTAACACCCCTGAAACCTATGGTTTTTTCAGTGAATTTCTGAGGTTTTTTAAATGCGAATTCCTAACTATAACGTGCCTGAAACCTATGGTTTTTTCAGTGAATTTCAAAGGTTTTTTAAATGCTAATTTCTAACTATGCCTACAGAGATAGGACATGTGAAGAAAGAAGAAAAAATGCACAGAAAGAAACAAAAGAAGTGCAGAAAGAAGCAACAGAAGTCCTCAAATACGAAGATAAGTGCAGGAAGAAGTATAACGTGCAGAAAGAACAAAAAGAAGAGCAGAAAGAAGCCTTGTTGCAAAATCATCCTGTACCCTCAACTTTTTCAGACGGATACTGGTGGTAACTGAGTCTGACTAACCAGTCCTAGAGCCAGTGCTATGTTAAAAGACACTTAGAATACAGTGAAAACACCTACATACACTAGGGAACATTATGCGTTGGGGTCCCCCTGTGATTAGCATGACCTCCTCTGTAAGCCCCTAGTATATAATAGGGCATGGGGATTAAAACTACCTCTTAAAACAGGCCACAGGGCGTTTTTGCACACGTTAACTCAGGCCCCGTCCCCTCCATTCACCACTGTGTAAACACGCCCTGTGTCCATTTTTAGTTGGGAGATTAAGTTCATTTGAATCCTGAGGGTCCCTAGGGTCCAACTAGCCCACTAGGTACCTCCAGTAAGTGCCACAGAGCTGCGTTGCAGAGAGGTGTAAAAAGTGGCACGGCCTGGACCACCTCTCTGCAATGCAGCTCAGTGGCGCTTACTGGAAGCACTTGGTGGGCTAGTTAGCCCCCAGGGGCCCTCAGTATTGAAGGGAAATTATATCCCCAATTTAAAACGTGCCATAGTGCGTGTTTGCACACGTCACCTCAGGCCCCGTCCCCTCCCTTCACCACTGTGTAAACGCGCCCTGTGGCTGTTCTAAGTTGAGAGATTAAGTCCCCTTGAATCCTAAGGGTCCCTAGGGTCAAACTAGACCACTAGGTACCTCCAGTAAGTGCCACAGAGCTGCGTTGCAGAGAGGTGTAAAAAGGGGCTTGGCCTCAGAACACCTGGCTGCAGCGCAGCTCCCTGGCGCATACTGGAGATGCCTGTTGGGGGCGCGTTTGCAGAGTGCTGCACGGAGGGGGCATGGCCTCCGGCACGATGCCAGTCTTTTATTTATTTTAGTTTTTTAAGAAGGGGGGCTGTTTGGTTCCCCTTCTTATTCTAATTTATTGGCCCTGATGACCCCATCCCCCAGGGCCAGTCTCCTAATTATATTTTTTTGACCCCAATCCCCAGGGCCGGCCACTGTTTTTTATTATTTTAAAAAAATATATATTCATAGACACACCTAGGACATGCTGGACAAACCGTACGTACCTATCACCATGACGATTTGCGTGATATTCATTAAAAGGCGACTATGCATGCAATGAATCCACGTGGAATGTATTTACACCACTAGTGAAGCTCTGACATGTCTGATGCCCTACCGTGCCTAATCCTGGTAGACACCCTTGTCGTTTATTTATACAAACATGGGTAGCTATTGACGGGCACATTTAATACACATGCACACCAAGCCATTCAAAGGGGATTCGACAAAAATTCGACCAAAACTATGCAAGAAACCCCCCTCACGGTTAATAAAACACACATCCACTGCCGAATGTGTAATACTTTTTATTTTACTCTCTGGAAAGGGGACGAACATCACTTGAGAGTCACAGCGTGCTCCTGACAGAGCCCAATGCTGTGTTACACCCACCATTGCCTGCCGAGTGCCACACACCTCTGTGTTGTATTCCACTAGCTAGTGCATATGCTATGACACTCTCTAGCCCATGTGCACTGTAACACCACCCCGTGAATATGTCATGCCACACTTGTCTTCGCACGGGCTATATTGCCCCATCTAACGTGCCTTTCTCGATGCCTATGTTATAACGCACAGTGCTATGCCATACATATTACAATCTGGGATCCATATCTTTGTCACAGTGCATATGCAACGTTACACTCCCCAGCACATATTTTATATTACAACTTTAGAGACTAGTTAGGTTACACAACACTGCCCTGTGCATATTACACTCCAAGGCGCATATCGCATAGCACGCGCTAGTGCCTGTGCTATCTCGCGCTCTCCAATGAATCTGTCATTGCGCACAATGTATTGCATATTATATTTCACGCCCGGTTCATCTTATATCACACTTTTTGGTGCATAGTTTATACCATACACTATATCTAGTTTTCATTTTCAATCGTGCTCTCAGGACTATGTTCTATATAACACTGTGTTCACCTACCCTTTTCACGGGCATTACATTTTGCGATAGGGGGTGGAGGGTCAGGGGGTGTTTCTGCCAAGTGAGCCCGGAGTCACAGTCACAAACGTCCTCTTCTTCCTGAATAAAAGTGAGATTATGCTGCATACTTGTTCATATTTTAAGTAGTTCGCACAGACACAATGTTTTAAAAACAATAAAGTTCCTAATACCCGCCTTCTCTGAACAGTTAGCTTGCTGCCCCATCCCCTTCCTCCCTATCCTCTGTTGTGTGAATCCATGGACTAGCCTCCTCCCTCCTGCCATGCATGGTCTGATGTGCTGCCACTGCCCTCAATTTAGTATGATGTACCAGTCCACTCCTCCTGCCCTCCATTGCCCAATTCTATGCCCCATCATTGACCTCCTGCTTAAACTCTGTGCTTAGCTTGCTGCCCCTATTCTCCTTCCCCCTGCCCTCCGATGTTTTTGTGCATGCCCCTGCTCCATCCTTTTTGCCCACCATGTCCCATGGACCTGCCACTCCTATCTACTCTGAGTGTTCTGTTGAGCTGCCACTCCCCTCCCACCTGCCTAGCATTGTCAGATGACTGTAACCTGTCCCTGCCACCTCCACCCTGCCTGTCCACATGCCATGCCCCTATCCTCTTCCTCCTGTCCTACATGGTCCATTGTACTGCCACACCCTTCTGCCCTCCCTGGTCTGTTGTGCTGCAACTGCTCCTCCTGCCTGCCCCGTGTGGTCTGTTGTGAGGTCCCTTCCCCTGAACTTTCTTGTCTGTGCACAGGTCCTGACCCTCCCTTCTATCCTCCATCGTCCTTTGTGCATGCCCCTCCACCCTCCTTCTTGCCCATCATAGCCATTGTGCTGCCACTAACCCTCCCACTTGCCATGCATGGTATTCTGTGCTGCCATGGCCCCTCCCACCTTCCCTGTGTGGTCAGTTAGCTGCCCCTGACCCCCTCCCACCTTCCCTCCATGGTCTGTGTGTATGCCATCACAGTCTCACTGTTGCTCTTCATGGTGTGTCTTGCTTCTAGTGCCCATCCTGCCTGACCTCCATGGCTATCTTGCTGCTCCTGCCCTGCCCCCTTGCCCCCAGCCCTACTCCCTCCCTCCTGGCTTGTCTGTTCCATTGTAATGCCCCTGATCCGTCCCTCCTGCCCTTTATGGTCTGTTATGCTGCAGCTTTCTCTCCTGTCTGTCCATTATGGTCAGCTAGCTACCATTGCCTCTTGCCCCTCTGTTCTCTGTTGTTCATGTGCATGGTCCTGTCCCCTCCCTCTTGCTTTCAATGGATTGTTGTGCTGCACTCCCGTCCTGCATGCCCTGTGTGGTGTATTGTGCTGCTGCAAACCCTGATGCCTGCCCTGCAGGGTCAGTTTGGTGCACCTCTCCATGTCCCTCCTGTCCTCTGTTATCCAAGTCCATGTCCCTATCCCATTTCCTTCCATGATCCAATGTACCATACTTGCGAACATTTTGAACTTGGTAAGAGGGAGATTTTGAAAAAAAACTGGGGTATTGATTTTCCCCTTTGAGTTACATTGAAAAAGAGGATATTGTAGACAGGAGACAGATCAAATAAAGCCCATTTGAGCTTAAAAACATTGGACGTTTCCTGGCTGAATCGGGTCTGTTGGCATGTATGGTTGTACTACCATTGCCTCTTCCTTCTGCCCACAATGGTCTATTACATTGCCACAGCCTTGAAGGAGGGTAGATTTTGTATCACAGGTGGCCCCTGGCCCGTTCTGTCCACACCTGAAGTATGAGACCCTTGTCCTTGCCCTGCCAGCTGCATTTGTAGGCCGTATTAAATTGACCAGCGGGTCCTGTGTTGCTATATAATTATCCTGAGACATCCTTACCACTCAGCCAGCATAAAACCCCTGTGTAGGCCCTTCTGTTCAATATGTAGGCCTCTTTGTTAAATTGACCATAGCTCTGCAATTTTAGTGTATAGCAGTCTGAAGGCAGGTCTACGAGGCCTTCTGATCCAAACTAGTAGCCCCCACCCTACCCGAGTGCTCCGTGCTCGGTATCAAAGTTCAACATCCCCCTGAAGCTGTCGACATACAGTAGGCTGCATCCTGGACTGGTACTTGCTTCCTGGGCAGGTTTCCCGCTTTTAAGGAAGTGTCAACCGCAGAGCGTCAAGTTAGGAGAACTGAGGAGATTTTATACATGAATATATTGAATTCCCGTACAATACCCATTATTTTCTGCTTGCTCTATGGAACTTACGATAAGCGATTGGCCTGAGAGACTGACCTTTTCACCCAGTCCATTGTCAGCATTAAGTGGGTAAATGACGAAATGTCTGGTAAAATCTGCAGACGAAGCTTTTGGGTAGCATACGTAGGTAGATGTAGCGTGCAAAGGAGCCCACAAAATGATATAAAAAGGGAGCACCCACAGATATCGACGGACTACCTCGCCGTCTGTATGTAGGTTAACAGGCAGTGCAGTTTTTCCCCAAGAGCTGGGAGCTCTTGTCTTCCTTTGCTTAAAATGTCTTGCTCTGCTTTGCTTGAAGTATCTTATTCTATTTTACCTATATGAAATGTCATGTTATGTTTAACCATTGTTCTCTTTACTTTTGCATTTAAAAGATTTTGTATTGTAATTGCAGGAATGCTTGCTCTAAGAGTAAACGTGAGTGTTCCTAGGTAACATTTTCCTTGGTGTAACTTGTTTCTCATGATGCATTTATAGATGTGTTTTCTCTCTCTCTCTGTCAGTACATTAATTGAGATACAGAGAATATTATGACAGCTGTATGATTATCTGGATTCTGTATTTTGTACTTTATGTCTCTATTCTGCGGTTTCTTTGAAGTTGCATCTTCTCATTAAACTGCCATTGTATTCTGCCTCCAATTCCATGTCTCATATGTCTGTTTTCTTCATTTTTGGAGCAAGCGTTCCTAGGCACCCCGGCTCAAATTAAGGTGCCCCTTTTGTCCCTGACTCACTCTCCTGCTCAGTTCTGTGGTGGCTCCCGGGGATCTGGGGACCGCCCCTAGCTTCCTTGACCCGTAATAGATCTTCCCTCCAACAGCCTCTCTTGCAAGTCCTGTATTGTTGGTTTGTTGCCCCTGCCCCCCTTTCCACTGCCCTCCATAGTCTGTTGTGCTTCCACGGCCCTTCCTGCCTGCTCAGTGTGGTTAAATTGTTGCCTTTGCACCCTCCTACCTGCCTTCAATTTTCAGAGTCCGTGCCCCTGGCCTCTGCCTCTCAACAGTATCCTAATGAACAACTAGATTGCTAACATTCTATATTTATTACAAAAGTGTGGAACGCCTGACATCATCTTGATGTAATCAAAACTGTAATACCTAGAGCATTTCCTTTAGAAATTACATATATGAGAGGGTCTTATTGGCATCAAAAGTATGGTTAGTGCTCTAAAAGACTAAAATAAGGACATATTTTCTGAGTTTTCAAATAGCGACAAAGCACTTTTAAATTATTTGTTATCTTTATGTTTTTTTATCCAGTTGACCACTTGATTAAATGTTGCACTTAGGGGAGAGGATGTGGTGTTACTTCCAGAACTGCAGACTTTGCAACTGGGGAACCAGGTTGAAGTTTCTGCTTCAGCTCGACATTCTGTGATTCTGGTCAAATCACTTAGTCTCCCCATGTCTACAACCAAAATGAATTTGTTCTTGTGTGATGTAACCAATGCTCATGTAAAGCACTCCAATACCTGACAAGTCTGCACTATATAACACTGCAAAAACACAAAATAATAAGTGTTTTGCACACTTCTGTCATTGGGCTATATTTGGGCTACATTTGGGTGATTTTGGGCTACATTTGGGCTCTTTTGTCTCCGGTGGCCATCTTGGGAGATTTATTTGTTATGAAGTTTCCTAATTTCCTCATGTACTGCAGTCTCCTCAGTAGGAAATGCTTTCAGTTTTTTACTTTGATTCCATCATGAAGGTATTCAGATATGTCACACATTTGCCATAAATTCTGAATGTTAGCACTCTAGTTGCTCATTAGATCACTGTAGTAAAACTACTGCACCATGGAAGTCTGCTCCTGGTATTAAAAGTGCATGTTTCAGTCTGCATGTCAGAATTTTTTAATGAAATAGAAGAGGATTTGAGAAGTCACTCAAAATGTGCCCTCATTTTCTTTCTTCAGCATTAATCATAATTTCTATGGCAAAATGAACCTCCTCATTGTGTTCCTTTTTAAATTAAATGTTTTAAGTGTTACCAGTTTATTCCAATCAAGATGGCTTCAGGTGTGCCATACCTTTGTCATAATGAAGACAGTAAGCGCTCTAGTTGTTTTTAAGAACATTCTGGGACATTCTGTCATTGGGCTATACTTGGGCTACATCTGGGTGATATTTGGGATACATTTGGGCTCTTTTGTCTCTGGTGGCCATCTTGGGAGACTTATTTGTTATGAAGTTTCCTAATTTCCTCATTTACTGCAGTCTCCTCAGTAGGAAATACTTTCAGTTTTTTACTTTGATTCCATCAAGAAGGCATTCAGATGTGTCACACATTTGCCATAAATTCAGAATGTTAGCACTCTTTTTGCTCATTAGATCACTGTAGTAAAGCTACTGCTCACCAGGGAAAACTGCTGCTGGTATTGAAAGTGCATGTTTCAGTCTGCATGTCAGAATTTCTTAATGAAATAGAAGAGGATTTGAGAAGTCACTCAAAATGTGCCCTAATTTTTCTTTCTGCAGCACTAATCATACTTTTTATGGAAAAATGAACCCCCTCATTGTGTTCCTTTTTAAATTAAATGTTTTAAGAGTTACCACTTTAATCCAAGCAAGATGGCTTCAGGTGTGCCATACGTTTATCATAAGTAGGACTGTTAGCGCTCTAGTAGTTCTTTGGAACACTCTGGGAAGCTGCAGTAGAACACAAAGGAATCAACTGACAGTCTCTGCCCTTGTTGGATGTACATGTTTTACTGAGAATGTCAGACTTCATTCTCACATGACTGAGAAAGATAATGTGAATTTACAGAAAATAAGCTCTCAGTTTAGCCTATAGATCACCTTCCAAACCTCTGTGGTAAAAGCATGAGAAAATATTTTTCTCTCAATCATGATATCCCAGCAGAAGGCTTTTTCACATGGTGAAATCACCTTAGAACATACCACAATTCCTAAAATGAGTATGGTACCATCAACAAATGATTTATAATGTAACTAAAGTCTTAAAACCTTCTATTAACTGCAATGCTTTTTAATGAGGTGCTATCATGTATATTGGTCCCAAGATGGCTGCCAACACTTCTTGGATGAAGTGCTGACAGCCAATCAGATCTCAGGATGAGATGTGTGGTTAGGCTCCGCCCACATATATATATGCGTTTAAATGCTATTTTCTCAGGAAATACTGAACAGATTTACACCAGACCTGCAAAAGGCACTTCCTTGACCTTATGGCTACCTCTCTGCCAAATTTCAAGTAATTCTGTTCAGCCGTTCGGGCTGTAGCTGTGTCTAAAGGTCCTATGGAAAAATGCATGGGGAAAACGCGTTTTGGGACCCCCCTTTTTTCTCGGCCCCTGCTTGACGAATCCCCCCGAGACTTTCAGGGTAGGAGCGGAGCGTAGCTCCCCACCTATTTTGAAAATTTCGCGAGGATTCGTCGACCGGCGCCAAAGTTATTCCAAATAGAATGTTGCGGATTTCCTATGGAAACAGGGTCCTAACTATAACTACCTACTGGCGACCGCCAGTAGGTAATATATATATATATATATATATTCACTGAAAAAACCATAGGTTTCAGGGGTGTTCTAGTTAGTTGGACATTTCCCTCGTACAAAACCCTAGAAATTCCCTTGTTATAGTTAGTTCAGCTAACTATAACTCGCGCCCCCGCAATGCACTGCTGATGACGTCACATATTACATAACTCATGACATGGTCAGTGACATCACTGATGACATCACTGATGACACCATCCATGTGATATATTAGTGCATCTTCTCACACCCTAATATAACCTTTGATACACCGGCTCAAAATTTCAGACGGCCATTTTGAAAACCATAGATACTCCAATACCAATAACTACATATCCACTCATTGACTCTTAGGTCTACATACATCTCCACTCACTCACCTGTACAGTCACTCATACTTACAGTCACTCCGTACAAGACTATCATATGCATTTATACACCTATATAGACACTCACACACCGCCAATCATCCATTGAGGTACTGACACACCTAGTCAGTCATGCAAATAATTAAACACAGTCCAATTTACTCACCTATACAGTTAAACACACTCAAGTTCACTAACTCATAAAAATACTAATAAATTCTGACGCTCTTATACAAATACTAATACAAGCACACACTCATCCATACAGCCACTCCCGCAATCACACACTCTCACATATAGATAGTTATATACTCTTACACACATATACACTGCATTTCACATATGTAGTTACTGACACATGTACAACTGAGATATACATTCAATCACTAATACACCCATAAATACACTCACCCAACCATACAGTCCATCACAGTTGCACTCTTAAAACCATGCACCCATAGAATCACCCACTCACACATCTATGCACACACACCCTACCCACACAAACACTCAGGCACCCATACAGATACTCAGACAACCAATCAATAACCCATATAGACACTCATATTGCTATTCACAAAACCATGCAGCCACTTATACACCAACACACAGACACATACAGATATTCACACAGTTTAGTCACTAGTCTGCAGTAAGATACATTTAATGACTCACTTATAGAGTCAGTTACGTACTTAGAAAATCATCCATTCACACACTTGTACACCCACTCATTCTTCAACAGGCCTTTCCCTATATATATTAAACATATTAAAACTGTACAGAAACACATACTCACTGGATGATGTCATCAGTGATGTCATTTGAGATGTCATCAGTGATGTCATCAGCGATGTCACTGACCATGTCATGAGTGATGTAATATGTGACGTCATCAGCAGTGCATTGCGGTGGCGCGAGTTATAGTTTGCTTAACTAACTATAACAGGGGAATTTCTAGGGTTTTGTACGAGGGAAATGTCCAGCTAACTATAACACCCCTGAAACCTATGGTTTTTTCAGTGAATTTCTAAGGTTTTTTAAATGCCAATTCCTAACTATAACGCCCCTGAAACCTTTGTTTTTTTCAGTGAATTTCAAAGGTTTTTTAAATGCTAATTCCTATCTATAACTTATCTCTGAAGATATCATGTTTAACGATTTTGATTGGATTTGTATATTTTTCAAATTCAGTGTGTCAATTTCATTAATTACATTTTTTTTTAAAATACTTTTTTATCACCATTTTTTAAACTTATTTTTTCAATTAACTCTTTTAAAAATTAAAAAATATTATTTGAACTTAATGGGTTTTTCAAACATTTTTTTTATATTTTTCAAAATATTTTTTTAATTATATGTGCAAAACTTTATTTTATATATATTTTTCAATGTTTTTGGATCCGCGCACCCTAAGCGCACCGTTCCCGATCCCTACGCGATAGCATCCGCGCATGGTATGCATTGGGTATGTGTTTAGTGCGTGATCGCAATGCGACCGGTACGCGACTCCCAGCGTATACGCGACACATTCGATGTACGTAACGCGATGTTTATGCGCTTCCGCGATGTGTCATCTGCGTCTATGACGCGGTAGGTGCGCGGATCCCGCTAAATATTTAACATTTAAAAAAACATATATATATGTATTTCATGTGAATCTTAATTGAAGACAAACTCTAAACTAGTCTTAAAACTAATATATTTTTACATCTAATCCTATAATTTTTTTTTATTCAATTTCGCAGATGCGCGCTGGGTGCGTGCTGCGTAAGCGCAGGGTGCGCGGATCCCATGTGACCTGCGAAAAAAGAGATTTGATTGGTTCATTACACTTCCTCTTCTAACTATTGAAAGACCCCACCCATTTCAATCATTCTTCTTTGACCTTCTTTAGAGCACCATCTCTTTGGAGAGAAGAAGATTTTTTAGACTAAGTTTACACTTAGCTCTAACTTTTTTCAACCAAAAATGGCTTCAGGGCAGCAGGCATCACCTGTATCACCTCACACTTCTAAGGATGAATTTTTGGTGGAGGCACCACCCAAAGAACGTTTTTCTTCAGTGGTGTGGAAATGTTTTACTTTTCTAGAGGGGCAGAATAAGACCAATGCCACCTTGGTCACGTGCAAGATTTGGAAAAGAGTCCTGTCATGAGGGGATCCTAACAAGAAATACTCTTGCGGCACGGCCTTCATCCAAATAATCTTGCACGAGAAGAGTGCCGACAGATGAGAAACACTCCTGCTCCTGCGCCATCCACCTCATCGCAGCTGAGCACATCAAGAGTGCATCCATCAGCCCAAACCTTGAACATCTGTCCTCAATTTCAATTTTTAAACGTTCATTGTTTGGTTTCTCCTGGGTTTTTTTTCGGTTTTTTTTTTTTGCAGAAAAAAACCCCAAAATTTAAAAATTGTTCAGAAAACCCCCCAAAAATTATAAAAGAAAAAAAAAGTTCTTGTAAGAACTAACTTTCCTGGTTTAAAAAAAGAGCAAAATTTCTTTGTTAGTGTTAGTTTAGATGAATGTATGTGTAGTACGTAATTGACTGAATGAATGCATTAGTAACGTATGGTGAATGTCTAAGTGCAGAAGTATGAGGAAGTGCTGCAGCATCACACAGTAACCTCTTTAACTGCAGTGTGCTGTAGTACTTCCGAAGCACAGGGATGCAAAATATGTACATACATATGTTGCAAATCTATGCTTCTGTCTGCACGGCTGCTTAAACTGCAGCCATGTGGTGACACAGGCACCCTTTCACCATAGTGCAAGTACACCTGTGTCATGTGCTGTTTGTTTTTCTGCAGGAAGACACACCTTCCTGCACAAAAACAATGAGAAAATGCATTTTTCTCCTTCAATGTATGCTGAACATTTCAGCATGCATTGATGATATAAAAATGTGGAGAAATGAAAACAATTCTCCTTGTTGTGCTTTCCTACACCAATTTTAGAATGGTGTATCATTCACACACATATCGAGATTTATGATTTCTGATAAATCTAGACATGTGTCTTGTTCTATGAGTATTCAGTGCAATCATGCACAACAACACGTATAGAACAACCTTTCAAAACAAAGTGGTCTGCATGATGAGGTTGTATTTACATGGAGTATAAAAACTGCACAGAGTGCCTTTTCCTCTCTTTGTAAATATGAAAGAGTATCTTACACAATAACTCTGTTACAAAAAGTGACATATTTCCGTTTTTAAAATTCCTTGCGAATGATAGAGGGTAAGCACAGAGTTTTGTCTGCAAAGATGTTCAAAGAAGAATGATTGAAATAATTGCGGTCCTTCAATAGCTAAAATAGGAAATATTATTAACCCCTCAAATCTCTTTTTTTGCAGGTCACATGATATCCGATTATGGTCAGATTTCAGAACTACATAGGTATAAACAGAGTGTTTTTAGAAACATGTTTCCACTTTGTAGCTTCTTGCAGACCTCCTCATTCAGCATATTGAGACTTAGTTAAACTTACCTTCACAGTAATAGGAATAAAAAATGGTACACATTTTTTTCACATTTTCATTCCAATCTAGATTCTTAAAAATTGCTTATTTTAAAATTTGGATCTGTGAAAGAAAAGGAAAAAAAATTATAATAATACATTTTTTACAACACAGCATAATTTACACAAAGTAATTTTTTTGCCTTTTTTGCTGTTCTCAGAATATATTAAATTTCACAAAAAATAGTGATTTCAATCGTACTTAACAGAGGGCAAAAAAAACACAATCTCAAAGATTGTTAAAAAAACCCAACATGCTATTCTCAAAAAAAAAAACAAGCTACAAATCACAGATATATAAAATGCAGACAGCTTACAATTTTTTTTAACTTTTACTTACAAAAACTGTAAATGATGTCGCTTTAAAATATTCACTGAATCTAAAGATGAATTTTTGGAGGATGCACCACGCCCACAACGTTTTCCTTCAGTGATGTGGAAATGTTCTACTTTTCTCGAAGGGCAAACAAAGACCAATGCCACCTTTGTCACGCGCAAGATTTTCAAAAGAGTTCTGTTACGAGGGGATCCTAACAAAATATACTCGTGCGGCACAGCAAGTATGATGAAACACCTAAGGACCCTTCATCCAAACAATCTTGCACGAGAAGAGTGCAAACAGATGACAAACACTCCTGTTCTGTAAAAAGAATCACAAATAAATGTATATTAATAACTTTCAAATTTATACTATTCCATTACTGTACAAGCACATTTTATATAAATACTGACTAAGAAACTATAGCCCTGAACCACAAGTGTGACGATGGTTAAAACACTACATGCATAGTGCATACTACTTTGAAGCAGTTCATGCCCTAAAGCCTACCTCACTAAAACACTACATGCTAACTGACTAAATGATTACAGTACTATAAGGAGACACACTGGGTGAATGACAGGGTGTTTGCTAGAAGTGTATGAATACTAACTAGGGAATTGAAGGTGTGAAACACAACTGTGTAGGTGATTAGAGGACTGCATCCATACTGCATAGGCATTTAAAGCAGTCCATGTGCTAAGGCCTGGCTCACTACATGACTACTTGGGTACTGACTGAATGATTAGAGTACAGCAAGGAGAGTGCCTAGGTGAATTTATAAGTGGTAGGCGTTTCACACAGGGAATGGATTAGGACTTGGTACTGAATGGGTCACTAGAGGAGTGCAAAGGCAGTGACAGGATGTTTGCTGGACTGTATGGATACTGACTAGGGAATTGAAAGTGTGAAAGACAAGTGTCTAGATGGTTAGAAGACTGCATATATAGTGGATAGGGGTTTGAAGCAGTCCATGTGCTAAGGCCTGGCTCAGTGCATGAATACTTAGGCACTGACTGAATGATTAGAGTACTGCAAAGATAGTATCTTGGTGAATTTATAAGTGTTTGAGTTTGTGCACAGTGAATGGATTAGTACATGATGCTGAATGGGTCCCTAGAGGACTGCAAAGGGAGTTACAGGGTGTTTCCTGGAAGTGTATGGATACTGACTAGCTAATTGAAAATGTGAAAGACAAGTGTATAGTATGTTAGAAGACTGCATGAATACTGCATAGACATTTGAAACAATCTATGTGATAATGTATGGTTCACAACATGAGGACTTGGAAACTGACTAAATCATCAGACTACTACTAGGTTAGTGCCTGGGTAAAACTTTTAAATTTTCAGTTCTGGCACAGTGAATAGAATAGTACATGGTACTGCACTTTAGTGTCAAACCCTGACTCATGTTATCAATGCATAAGCAAAGAATAGCTTCTAAAGCTACTAAAACTTGACAACATGACCGATTTTAAAACAGTTGTCTGTCATCAAATACACTATGTTACCAAATGCTTCTCTCACAATCCTTACCCAAATGTACACAGACTCACAGTGTGATTTTAGACAAGCAACACTATCCCTAGCAGTTTACCAAAACTCATTCACTAGTCTAGAAGAATTAATGGTACTGCACACAATCTACATATTTAAGTACAGCACATTAGTGTCAAAGCATGACTCATTTAATCAACGCATAAGCAAAGACTGGCTTCTAATCCTACTAAAACTTGACAACATGACAAGTTTTAAAACAGTTATCTGTCAGCAAATACATGATGTTACCAAATGCTTCTCTCACAGTGATCCCAAATACACACTAACTCACAGTGTGATTCTAGACAAGCACCACTATCCCTATGAGTTTAACAAAACTCATTCACTTAAGTGCAAGTGGTAGAGGAACTGCACACAATCTACATATTTCAGGATTGCACTTTTCTGTCAAAGCCTGACTCATTTAATCAAAGCATAAGCCATAACTGTCTTCTAATGCTACTAAAACTTCACAACATGACAGGTTAAAACAGTTATCTGTCAGCAAATACACGATGTTACCAAATGCTTCTCTCACAGTGGTTCCCAAATACACACTAACTCACAGTGTGATTCTAGACAAGCACCACTATCCCTAGGAGTTTATCAAAACTCATTCACTACAGTGCAAGTGGTAAGGGAACTGCACACAATCTACATATTTCAGTACTGCACTTTAGTGTCAAAGCAAGAATCATTTTATCAATGCATAACCAAAGACTGACTTCTAATGCTACTAAAACTTGACAACATGACAGGTTTTAAAAGAGTTATCTGCTAAAAAATACACGATGTTACCAAATGCTTCTCTCACAGTGGTTCCCAAATGCACACAGACTAACAGTGTGATTCTAGACAACAACCACTATACCTAGGACTTTACCAAAAATCATTCACTACTGTGGAACTGATAAGGGAACTGCACACAATCTACATATTTCAGGACTGGACTTTTCTGTCAAAGTCTGACTCATTTAATAAAAGCATAAGCAAAAACTGGCTTCTAATTCTACTAAAACTTGACAACATGGCAGGTTTTAAAAAAGTTATCTGTCAGAAAATACACAATGTTACCAAATGCTTCTCTCACAGTGATCCCAAATACACACTAACTCACAGTGTGATTCTACAACAAGCACCACTATCCCTAGGAGTTTACCAAAACTCATTCACTACAATGCAAGTGGTAAGAGAACTGCACACAATCTACATATTTCAGGACTGCACTTTTGTGTCAAAGCCTGACTCATTTAATCAAAGCATAAGCAAAAACTGCCTTCTAATGCTACTAAAACTTGACAACAGGACAGGTTTTAAAACATTTATCTGTCAGCAAATACACAATGTTACCAAATGCTTCTCTCACAGTGGTTCCCAAATGCACACATACTCACTGTGTGATTCTAGACAAACAACACTAACCCTTGCAATATACCAAAACACATTTCTTCATCTACAAGAAGTACTACATTTTAGTATGAAACATAACATAACTCATTTCACAAATTCATAAACAATGACTGGTTTCTAATTCTACCAAAATATAAAAACAGCACAGTTATCTGTCTGCAAACACATGAAAAACACAAATGCTTATCACATAATGGTTTCTATATGCACACACACTGTCAATAAGATTGTAGAGAAAAAAAGTACTCCCTACACTTTAGCAGGAGAAATACATTAGTCTGATTAAAATCAAAATAGTCTACATACATCCCCTCACAATTAAATAACTCACCTTTCAAGTTGTTTTGTAGATTAAAAAGTATATCAGTCACTCACCATATTTTCTTTTACAGAATCTCTGCACTGTGCACCTCTCAGCAAAAACAAAGAATGGAAAAGTTTCCCTTTCATTTTCCACACATATACATGTAAACATCAAATCACAATCCTTCACACATAAACTCGAAAGCAAACACACATTTCTATTGGTTAAAAATTTCAACCCTTTCCAACTGAAATACATTTCAACCCTTCCCCAATCTGCATTCTGCCTGTTACCATAGAAACAGGTCATGGAACACTGCACTGAGCACACAGGTCAGAAGTTAAGCACACAATGTTGCTAAACAAGAGAGTAAGTGTGCTTCACTTTTCAACATATCAGCTTATCATATATAATGTTCCTTACAATCTGTTTTTGTTAACCAATAAGAATCATACCTTTAAAAAACAGAAATATACACCCTACCTTTCGGTGTACAAAGTAGTCATACAACCAATGATTTCTTGTCTTTTTAAAAAAAAAAATTCCGTGGATCCGCGCACCCAACGTGATAGGATGCGCGCACCGTGCGCGCATTTCGCGTTTAAAAAAAAAAAAAAGGGGGACTGAGGGGGTTCTTCTGGGACACCCTAAGCACCTCTTGAGGGTCAGAGTATTTCCACTCTGCCCCCTTTATATGCTTTACACACTTCTTCCCCTTGCTTCTTCAGCCTCGCTTCTACCGAGGCAGAAAATGGCCGCCAACAGTTCCTGGTTTTGAATGTTGACAGACACTCAACAGCCAATTAGCATTCAGCGCGCGATCGGGACAGTGCGCGCTCGGTTCGGGGAGGGTGCGCTTCCGGTGCGGGTAGGGTCCGCGGATCCTCCCCGGCCATAGATATTTATGTACTTTTAACTCTAATTTTCTCAGGAACTACTGAACGGATTCACACCATTTATGTAAAAGGCACGAGTCTGAGGACTACCTCTTTGGCAAATTTGGTGTAATTCCGTTCAGCGGTTTGGGCTGTAGCTGTGACAACAGATCCTATGGGAAATTGCATGGAGAAAACACGTTTTGGGAACCCCCTTTTTTCTCGGCCCCCGCTTGACGAATCACCACTAAACTTTCAAGGTAGGAGCGGTGCGGAGCTGGCCAAAAGTTTGGAAAATTTCACGAGGATTCGTCAACCGGCACCAGACTTATTGGGAATAGAATGTTGCGGATTTCCTATGGAAAATAGGTCCTAACTATAACTACCTACTGGCGACCACCAGTAGGTAATATATATATATATATATATATATATATATATATATATATATATATATATTCACTTAAAAAACCATAGGTTTCACACATGTTATAGTTAGGTGGACATTTCACTCGTAAAAAAACAATGAAATTCCCCCGTTATAGTTAGTTCAGATAACTATAACTCTCGCGCCCGCAATCCACTGCTCATGACGTCACATATTATATCACTCATGACATGGTCAGTGGCATCACTCATGACATCACTGATGACATCATCCTTGTGATAGAGTGGTGGTCGCGCGAGTTATAGTTATCTGAACTAACTATAACGGGGGAATTTCATTGGTTTTTTACGAGTGAAATGTCTACCTAACTATAACATGTGTGAAACCTATGGTTTTTTAAGTGAATTTGTACGTTTTTTTAAATGCTAAGTTATGTATGTATTATTTTTTAAGGTTTTTCACCATGCGCGCACCCCGTGATTTTTAAAAAAAAATAAAATAAAATGTTTTTTCAGCCTTCGGGGTCCTTTAGGGACCCCCTGACAAACGCTAGGGGGTCAGGAACTCTCTACCCTGCCCCCTTTTCACATTCGCCACCTCTCTTTGTCACTCTCGCACCCAAAACAAACAAAATGGCGGCCGACACGTCCTGATTTCGACAGATTCGAACATTGACTGACATGTAACCACCAATCAGAATTACGCTCCCGCACGGTAGAGTGCGCGCACCGTGCGCGGACGGTGCGCGCATGGTGCGAGCCTATAGATATTTATGTGCTTTTAACTGCAATTTTCTCAGGAACTACTGAACAGATTGACTCCATACATGCAAAAGGCACATGCCTGACCTGAGGACTACCTCTCTGCCAAATTTCAAGTAATTCTATTCAGCCGTTCGGGCTGTACCTTCGACTAAAGGTCCTATGAGAAAATGCATGGGGAAAACGTGTTTTGGGACCCCCCTTTTTTCTCGGCCCCCACTTGACGAATCACCCCGAGACTTTCAGGGTAGGAGCTGAGTGGAGCGCCCCATTCGTTTTGAAAATTTCGCGAGGATTCGTCAACCGGCGCCAAAGTTATTCAAAATAGAATTTTTAGATTTCCTATGGAAACACGGTCCTAACTATAACTATCTACTGGCGACCGCGTGAGTTATAGTTAGCTGAATTAACTATAACGGGGGAATTTCACAGGTTTTGTAGGAGTGCAATGTCCAACTAACTATAACTTTCCCTAAAACCTATGGTTTTTCAGTGAATTTCTAAGGTTTTTTAAATGCTAATTCCGAATTATAACGCCCCTGAAACCTATGTTTTTTCAGTGAATTGCAAAGGTTTTTTAAATGCTCGTTTCTAACTATGCCTATTAAGGTAGGACATGTGATGAAAGAAGAAAACGCACAGAAAGAAAAAAAAGAATTGCAGAAAGAAGCAACAGAAGTCCTCAAAGACGAAGAAAACTGCAGGAAGAAGCAAGACATGTGGAGAAAGAACCAACAGAGGAGCAGAAAGAGGCCTTGTTACAAAATCATCCTGTGTCCACAACTTTTTCAGATGGGTACTGGTGTTAACTGACTCTGACTAACCAGGCCTAGAGCCAGTGGTATGCTAAAAGACACTTAGAATACAGTGAAAACACTTACATACACTAGGGAACACTATGCGTTGGGGTACCCCTGTGATTAGCATAACATCCTCTGTAAGCCCCTAGTGCATAATAGGGCAGGGGTATTAAAACTACCTCTTAAAACGCGCCACGGGGTGCGTTTGCACACTGGTGAAGGGAGGGGGAGCCTGAGGTGACATGTGTGCAAAGATGCCCTGTGGGTGTTTTAAGTTGAGGGATAAAGTCCCCTTGAATCCTGAGTGTCCCTGGGGGTCAACTAACCCACCAGGTATGTCCAGTAAGTGCCACAGAGTTGCATTGCAGAGAGGTGTAAAATGGGGCATGGCCTCGGACCACCTCTCTGAAACGCAGCTCTGTGCTGCTTACTGGAGGTACATGGTTCTCCTCTCCCTCTTGGGAAGAGCGACATTATTTAAAATGATGGCACCACCATGATTTCTCTACCTATTGTAAACACACAATTCCTGATTCCCAATACATATTTTAAATCTGTAGAAAGTGTTGTTCAAACCCTCCTATGGGATGGGGGTTCCCCACGAATCGTGCTTAGTAAATTGACTCAGGGTTGGTATGAAGGAGGAATTGCCCTGCCTGACATCCAAACATATTAAATAGTGGCACAGTTAGCAACCATAAACCAATGGACCCACCAACCAGTATCCGAACCTGCCTATCGGATGGACCAACTAGTTCTCCAACTGAGGTGATACCTCTGAGCTTTATATACCGATCCCCGGCGCCTCCCATTGGAAGGACCCACAACTCTAACAGTCCGCTATGGCACTCGACTCTCTCCAAGTTAGGATGGAAGAATAAAATGACCAGGGCAATGCCCCAATGGGAATCCAAGCAGCTGGGAGCAATGGGCACAAGAAAAGGATTTGACAAATGGGACATGATTGGATCTCGAGAGTTATGTTATGTTAGATTAATTTTATACAGCGCACAGCTACCCAACAAGGGTTTCCCAGCGCTAAACCTGGCAAGGGACCAAAAGCAATAAAATGGAATCAGAAATACAGATTAAAATTGTTGATTAAATAGCCATGTTTTTTAAAGTTTATGAAAAATTGGATTTGAGGTTTCATTGCGAATTACAATGGGGAGGGAGTTCCAGAACACTGGACCAAGATAGGCAAATGACCGACGACCACCCATTCTTTTAAGTTTAACACTAAGCACCACACATTTACCCTGAGTGGCCGAGCGAAGCACACGAGAGTGCTGGAAGGGGTGAACCAAGGTTTGTAAGTATTTCGGAGAAGAACCAATTTTAATTTTGTACATATAACTCATGGCCTTAAACTTCACACGGTTTTCAACCTTAAGCCAATGAAGATTACACAGGGCACTGGAAGTTGAAGAGTTTTTAGAAAGCCGGCATAGCAGTCTGGCAGCAGAATTTTGGGTGACCTTCACTCCAGGACAGACATAGTATCCTTCATAGAGCTACAGAGAACCCACGATCTAGCCCCCACGGAAACCTTCCGATACCTACAGATGCGTCATGCCATACAGACAGTGGTGCCCCGTGAAACGACATTGCCAGACACGTCACCATCAGAATGTAAACATTTAACTCGCAGGGCATCTTCGCTTACATATCAGAAACTCATTAACAACTCCCCTGACACCCTTACATGCCTTAATCCAGCTCAACATTCTGCATAGAGCTTACATCTCCTGCAACATGCTAGTCAAAATAGGTAGAAAGACACACCCACTTTGTCGTAGACGATGTGGGGAGGAAGGGTCATTTTACCACATTTTGGGATGCAGTGGTGTCCTGCATGTCAGAAGTATGTGGGGTGAAACTAGTACTCTCGGCCAAATGGTGCCTCCTCAATGTTTGGGAGACTACAGACCTGGGACTAGCAGATCAAACATGAGTTACCCTAGGTTTGATGCTAGTAAAGCACAACATAGCGTGAAATTGGGAGGTGGAGACCCCACCAGTCCTTCGGGACTGGAAAAAAGACATGGATTGGTGTATGGTGGCAGAAAAATCAATCTATGTGAGGGTGCCTCAGGATATGGGGAAAAGTGTGGAACAAATGTAATGCATATAGGGGGAATCTATGCACTGCACCCATGGGAGGAATGATACACTCCTTGATACATGAAAAAGAAGACTAAATGGTGCACCAGATGAGGTGAAGATGGGATTGTTACTTGCTAGATCTGATATTATGCAATACTATACTGTCGTACTTTACTGTTATGCTGTTCACAACAGTGGTGGAAATGCTTATTTTTACTGCCTCAATTTAATAAAAATATATTTTTTT
This sequence comes from Triturus cristatus, assembly GCF_964204655.1. Taxonomy (NCBI): domain Eukaryota; kingdom Metazoa; phylum Chordata; class Amphibia; order Caudata; family Salamandridae; genus Triturus; species Triturus cristatus. Next base: position 824,302,572 of record NC_140594.1, read on the forward strand.
TTAAAAAAAGAAATGTAACTAAAAGGAGAGGGGGTCCACACTGCCCCATCCATGAGTCATAAATAGCCCTGGGGACATCATCCCCCGGGGCGGCACACAGGCTATGTCCCAGGGAGCCTTCCCCCGGGACATAGCGGCTTCCTTGCCTGCAGCGGCACCTGTGTTTGATCTCGCTTTGCACTTTCATATCTCCTGCCCACTGGGAGCGGACTTTAGATCTGTTTCAGATCATATTGCTCCTGCCCAGAGGGAGCAGCATTCGAAGTTGCTCTTCTGCTGGTGGGAAAAGTGCGGGTTCCCCCGGGATGCAGGAAGCTGGCTGGGACCACTGGGGGGCTTGGGGCTTCCCCCTCAGCCCCCAAAGAGTGTACGGTAGGTGCCCTGGGAGGGCATCAGGATACTGACCTTTAACGGTGTTGGGCCCCTGGGGCTGGGATCCTAGGGGCCAAAATCACCCCGTGCAGGGGGCTGCATGCCCCGTCTCCTAGACAAGTATGCCAGGCCCTGAGGAATGGGGTCCCTGGTGCCGAAATTGGCCTGAGAAGGTGGCGCGTGTCACCCTCGCAAGCATGCAGGGACCCAGGGGACAGAGTACCCAGGGTGAAAATCAGCCCAGGGAGGGAGGCCGCATGCCCACTCCCCAAACAAGCATGTGAGGCAGTGGGGGATTGAGGTCCCCGGGGCCGATATTGGCCTGGGGAGAGGGGCCAGCAGCCCCCTTCCATATGAGAAAAAAACTAGGCCCCGGGGAATGGGGTCCCTCGGGCCAAAATCAGCCTGGGGAAGGGGCCTGTGTGCCCTCCTCCCCCTGATTATAATGCTGGGCCCCGGGGATAGGGACCCCGGGGCCAAAATTGACCCAGATTGAGGGGAAACATGCTCCCTTCTCATGATAATAAAGCTGGGCCCCGGGGTTTGGGATACCGAGGCTGATATCTTCCTGGGAAGGTGGGCTGCTTGCCCCTCCAGTCTCTTGATTATAATTCTGGAACCCGGGAGATGGAGTCCCCGGGGCCACAATGGGCTGAGGGTGGGGGGCTGTGTGCCCCCTGCCTCTAAAAAGCACTCCGGGCCCGAGGGATAGAGTTCTCAGGGCAGAAATCGGCCCAGGGAGGGGGGCATACAGTGGAATAGCATAGAGTGGAGTAGCATAGAGTGGAGTGGCATATAAAGGAGTGGCATACAGTGCAAAAGTGTACAGTGGAGTGGCGTAGAGTGGAATAGCGTAGAGTGGAGTAGCATAGAGTGGAGTGGTGTAGACTACAGTGTCGTACAGTGTGGTGAGGTAGAGTGGAATAACATTCAGTGGTGTAGTGTAGAGTGGAGTTGCTTACAGTGGGATAGCATAGAATGGAGTGGCATACTGTGGAATGCCATACAGTGGAGTGCCATACAGTGTAGTAGCATAGAGTGCAGTACCATACAGTAGAGTGGCGTACACTGGAGTGGCCTAGACTGGAGTGGTGTACAGCGGAGTGGAATAGCATACAAAGGAGTGTTGTAGAGTGGAGTTGTGCAGAGTGGAGTTGCGTACAGTGCAATAGAGTAGAGTGGATTGGTGTAGAGTGAAGTAGTGTATAGTGGAGTGTGTAGAGTAGAAGGGCATAAAGTGGAGTGTCATACATGAAGTGGAGTGGCGTGGAGCGGAGTAGCACACAGTGGAATAGCATACAGTGGAGTGGCGCACTGTGGAGTGGCATTGAGTGGAATAGTGTAGAGTAGAGTAACATAGAATGTAGCGCCATTCAAAGGAGGGCACAGACTGCAGCGCAATACAGTGGAGTGAGGTAGAGTGAACTAGCATACGGTGGAGAATCATAGAGTGGAGCTTCCAACAATCGAATAGTGAAGAGGGCAGTGGCATAGAGTGCAGTGGCATAGAGTGGAGTTGTATCCAATGGAGCGGCGTACAGTGGAAAAGCGTACAGTGGAGTGGCGCAGATTGGAATAACAGAGTGTAGGAGCATAGAGTGGAGAGAGTACAGTGGAATAAGGTAGAGTGGAGTGGTGCAGAGTAGTGCAGAGTGGAGTGGTGTAGAGTAGTGCAGAGTGGAGTGACATTGAGTAGGATTGGGTACAGTAGAATAGCAAAGAGTGGAGTAGCGTACAGTGGAGTGACATAGACTGGAGTGGCATAGAGTTGAGTGGTGTAGAGCAGAAAAGTGTAGAGTGGAGTGGGATAGAGTGGAGTTGCGTTCAGTGGAATCGCTTACTGTGAACTGGGGTACAGTGAAGTGACATTCAGTGGAGTACAGTATTTTTTTTTTTTTTTTTAAGTATCTCAGTACTTCCTAGATGCTACCACGGTAGTACTGCGTATTCCTATATTTTTTTTTCAAATGCAGTAAATGTGTAAAACTAACTTTCCATACCACTACACAGTTTTCTACAGTGACTACTTTATTCCTGTGATGTGCATCATAAGTCATCACTTACATTTTATTTTCAAACACACAACACAGTAAATGTGTACTGTAATCAAGATGGCTGCCTTTTCATTTTGAAAAGTCTTTCATTAGCCAATCATATTGTGTTTTATCATCGCCATGTACATCAGTAGTACCGCTGTGCTACCGTGGTATACCCTGGCCTGAGATATCACTAAGTTTTTGTTCCTATAATTTAACAATAACTGAACCTATTTAGTTCAAATACCAAAAAGGATCATCTACCAACCATAATCTATATTCCTGCCAAATTTCATTAAAATCCATTCAGTCATTTTTGTGCTACATGCAACGCAACAGTCTAAGGAAAATGCATCAGTAGAAAAACCTGTTTTGGGACCTCCCTATTTTCATTGCACCCTCTTAAAGAATCACCATGAAAATTTGCGTCATCCGCCAATGTAGAAAAAGAAATATGTCTTGAAGTTTCATGGAGATTTGTCACACGGGCAAATTTATTAGCAAACAAAAATCCGGGGAATTCCTAGGTCTGTCAACCCCAACTATAACTACAGAGTGGCTATGTATGTAAATATATATATAAATATATATACTCACACACCATATGCACATATTGTACATGTAATATACTTATACTTATACTTATATGACTCCACCACTTTGGTCAGGATGCACAGCTCCTTTTAGGTACCAGCTCCTTGGGGAACCATACTGATTTGTCTGATATATCTGACACAATTTCTAAATACTCTGGAAGAACAGCACTCAATGCTGTTACTAAGGGTAAAGACTTTATTGAAAACAAGTGCAATGCAACACAAAAACGGCTGGAAAATGTTGGAGGTGTTTTGTTTATACTGCACTTGTCTTTAATACAATCTGTATACTTGTTAAGCATTTTGAATGCCGCTCTTCCATGGTATATAGAAATTGTAATATATTCATTCATACAAACATGCATACATTCATGCATTCATACATATATGGTCTTTCTGCCGCCCCTCTTCATTCAATGGTCTGTTCAAGTGTCATTAACATTTTAAGTTGCTGACCACACAATGGGGCAGGGGGGAGCCCACTGTTCACTGTGAGGGTTGGCATTTTTGTTGAACCCATGTGCACAACCACCTAAAACGCAGTTCAAATGCCAGGACTAGTAGGTCAATATCTGCTTCAATTTTTTCGATAATTTGAAGTGTTTTTAAATTATTTTTGTGTTTTTTTTGCAAACATATGCTTTTCACCCTTATTTGGGGACATTTTAAATTGTATTACTTTTCAAAACCTATTCTGTTTGCTTACAAAGGAATTAAAACACAAACAAACAAGGCCATACCTACTGACTTTGTCAATGCTTGTTTCATAAGTTGCTGAAGGTCTTCCTCTAAGGAAATGCACTCCATCCACCGATCCACAAAGCCAATAATTTAACACAGTCAGGCCTATTGGCTTTATCAATGCTTTTCGTGGTATGTATGTATGTTTTTATATAGAGCGCTCAAGCCTCCCAAAAGCCAAAATAGTTGGCTGACGTGACACATGTGATTTATGGACACTCGATTACTCACATTCTTGGTAGGAAGTGACCACTGCGGGGCAGAATGTGTTGTGCCAGTTTATGCAAAGCTTCAACAGCTGATGATTGAGGTGTAGCTACGTTGCCCTTTCTAACAAGGGCATTACATGTCAGTTAATTACTGCTCTGAGCGTGCTGTGCGTGTTTGTCAACAGTCCGAATCCTATATTTGGCAGAATTTAAGTTTTCTTTTCCTTCGGTAATGAACATTTCCATGACTTTCCGGAAAAGCCAGCCGAGGGCTCGTGGCCCAACTAGAGCCGTGCCACCCACAAGCCGTAATATGTCTTAATAATTCTATTTATCGAAGTGATTTCTTAGAAAAATATAATGTGAGCGCCACAGAGAAGGGAAACGGTTTGCTCGACGCCTTCGCAGTCCAAATATTTTATGAGGTAGATACATCTGAACTGAAGCGCGCGACACGTATTCATCACTCTGCTTGTGCGCACCCCGAGGGGGCAATATATCTTCCAAACAGGGACAGGATCTGAAAGGTCGCAGAAAATCGCACCGCAGAACGACAGCTTGCAAATGTGTAATGGAACCTCGACGGCCTTCGAAGTTCACAAACGTTTCCCACAGCCCGAGACAAGGCTCGGTCACAGGGAGAGACGGGTTAACGAGCTCCCTGCGCATTCCGTCTTCACCTGGGCTCCGAGGGAACAGAGGAAGCCGTGATGGCCTGGTGGGACTGCACTTGCAAAATATCCCTGTGGACAAGAGGCGAAATCCGGGTCAAAGGAAATAAATAGTGTTAAACTAGTAGGGGCGCCACTAGGGGGTTAATACTTCAGCCACAGTGGTGGCACTATCACTTTATGCAATGGGGGTAGACACATCCGCAAAGTAAATATGGGACCAACTATGACAACATGTCTATTTTGAATGTTCTAACACAGGTAAACAGCATTTGTGCATGTCTGTATTCTTGCTTTAGCACATTATCTGTTGGTTTTGCCAAACCTTTCCACCGGGACAGTAAACACTGCTGGAGCTTCAAGAGTGTCCACTAGACCTGTGCGCATCAGATGGCTGCAAGATGGAAGGTACCAAATGATTCTTGTGCCTGGTGTGCATGTTTGACATACAGAAAAGAAAGCCCTGAAGCCTTAGTGGAAATTTGTTTTTTCTTACTAAAATCAACATAAGCTGCATAATAAAAGGTGGTGGCCCGTGCAGGAAAGTACGGTGGGCGGGGTGGGTGTGGGGGTGGAGGAGTGAAAATGACAAACGGCGGGATAGGGACTGTACAATAAATAAATAAATAAACCCTCTTACCTTGCGTTGCGATGCGGCGAGCGCAAGGTAAGAGGTTTTATTTATTTTACATTCCCTATCCCGTCGTTTGGCAATTTCACCCCCCTCCACCTCCGCCCCACCGTGCTTACCTACACAGGCTGTCGGTGACGGCAAAATAGGTCTGTCCTATTTACAAACCCTATTTTGCGAGTCAGTAACTTATTACTGACTCACAACATAGGTTTTGCGACTCGCTATTAGGAAGGGGTGTGCCAAGGGCGTCCCTTCCTAATTGCGACTCGCACTTCAATGTAAGATTGTTTTGCAGCTGCGAAACACTTGCAGTTTACCACCCATTTCAAATGGGTGGTAATCCACTTGCAAAGGGGAAGGGGTCCCCAGGGTATCCCTCCCCCTTTGTGACTGGCATTGAAAATATTTTTTGAGAGCAGGCAGGGGTCCCACGAACCACTGCCTTCTCGTAAAAAATGAAAGAGTAACGTTTCATTTTTCTTTTTTTAATGCATCCCGTTCCTTTAAGGAAAACGGGCTGCATTTAAAAAGAAGAAAAACAGCTTTATTTAAAAAGCAGTCCCAGACATGGTGGTCTGCTGACCCCAGCAGGCCACCATCCCTGGGAGTGGTAGCCATTTATAATGGGGTCGCGAATTGCATCTGCCTCATGAATATTAATGAGGCAGGCAATTTGCGACCACATTAGGAATCGCGAACAGCGTCTGAGACATTTTTGTACATTCTTATTTGAGAGTCGCAAATTGCGAGTCGCAAAACTACGCAATTTGCGACTCACACTTTGGTAGGGTCGTACATCTGGCCCAAGATGTTTGTAAGAGGATCTCAAAATGAGCACAAGAAACTGCTCTGACAGACATCGATAAGTACATTTCGATGAACTCCATTGAAGGTGTAGAGCGTGTACTGGGATAAAGAAAATTATGCAGAGCTCTATCTGGATTTCACAATTATGAGGATTCACCAAAAGCTTAAAAGGTAGAGGCATTCACAGAGTGGAATAAAATAGGATACCTATTCACAATGTAAAAAAACACGTATGTGTTTATATTGATATAGAATGGGCCTAGATAGAGAGCAACAGAGCGTTGTACCTTGTATGGAGTGATGGAAGACAATGCAAGATCTTACACCTGAAGTGGGAGCTTAAATCTTTATCTTATGCACACACGTACACTGGCATCACAGTTTATTTTATTTTTTTGCAGTTTTATATAGCGTGAACTTGACCCTGTATTAGAGAGCTTAACATGAGCACCAGTTACATTACATAAGAAGACCTTCATTTTTTTGTTTTTTGAGGTGGGGAGATTAGATGACTTGGCCAGAATAGCACAGGATTTTGAGCCAATGATGAGACTCGAACCTGGTACCCCAGCGCCAAAGTCGGCATCTCTGACTGTTACGCCATATCTACTCCCTGCACTGGCATCACAGTGCCATGTTAGATTCAAAACTGTTTTCTTAGGTTGACTTGGTCTCTATACCACATCAACTTCTTTAGTTAATGTAACAAAGAACGTCTAAGATGTAGTTGAAGATGCTCCAAAAGTACACCTTCACTAATCCTTGTGAACAATAGTATTCTTTTGATGTTTTCCCATAGGCAATATGTTGGGTTCCCCATGATGTGTAGTGAGTAGACTGAATGCAAATTATTGTGGTATGTAGGTATTACACAGGGGCCGCCAGTGGCGTAACACAGGCCCCCGCAGTCCCAGCGGTGCAGGGGGGGGCCCCAAGCTCCAGGGCAGGTGCGGACTGGCCGTAGCGGGCACCGGGCGTTTCACCAGTGGGCCACCAGGGTGGGGGCCGGTTTTGGGGCCCAGGGTGGCCGTTTTTGTTACCGGGGGTCGGCAATATCACCCCTCTGTAACAAATCGTCCGAAACCTGCCCTCATAAACAGCTCGGCTGAGCCCCCCTCCCTCCAGGGGGTTGGCCGAGCAGTTTGCCAGGGCCGATTTTCGGTTCCCAGTCCCGCCCTGCTCCAGGAGGCCCCCTCAGCACAGTACACTGGCCGGAGAGCTCCTGACTGAGTATGGAGGGGGCCCCTCCACGTACCTTGCAGGGGGGCCCTCTCAAGTTTCGTTACGCCAGTGGGGGTCGCACTTTGATGATGTTGACTCTCATTTAAGGTTCAGGTTTATTTATGTGCCTATTCAGCATAGTTTAAAGTACAACAAGATATATAACATAAATGTTTACATATTTCTCAAAGATGCAATGATTTATTATAAGTAATGTATCCCCATTGTACCTATCAGGGCAGAACAGGGATCACGGTCCAGATGATAAGTACCTTTTCATTTCACTTTTGTATTTCCTATCATTTATGGTATTGTACAAAAGGTTAATCCATTTTTTTCAGACTTTGGCCCTGAAATCCTTTCTTGAAATGGCTATGCTCTACTGTAACAGAAAAGCACCAAGTTACAACTATAACCACAGTGTCTGTTTTGTGAGCTGTATGTTTTCCTTAAAAAATACACATACATGCCTTGGTCATACCTGCACTGTGACAGTTTCTTTTTCTTCAAATAAAGGAGCGTTGGCTAAAGATGACAAGATTTGATTCTGCACATGCTGTACTGGAAATGCATCATGGTAAGTAATGCTGGCAGCCATGCTTATAATGGAAGCTGACGCTGTGTAAAATTAGATTAGATCTTGTTATGGTGAGGATCAACAGCACAAGACACTGCAGGGTTAGACTGAGGCATGAGGATAGCCAGAGTGAGATCAGCACAAAGACCATTGCATGTGGGAAGGTGTGAGCATGCCCATGAACCCTCTGCACCCCTCGCACTGGGCTTCTGTAGTATAACGGATAACACCTGCACCACCCTCAGACAGTGTGTGGCTAATGTTCCTCCACCCGAAAAGATGCCTGATGATCTCTCACACAAAGAAAGAAGGAATAGCTAGCAGGCTAGGGGAGTTCTTAGACCTTTTGTCTGCCGAGGGAACCATGATTGTAGCTTCAGGCTGCTGCAGGAAATTCCTCCTCCTGTACCCTTGAAGTTGAGATAATCTCACAGGCTTTATGCTCTAGTCACATCCATCGACTCAATTTGAGGTTTGCCTACTCCAACCAAGTCCAAAAAGGACTGACAGCTGTATCAGCAGTGGTTGACAGCATTGTGCATGATGAGCTACAAAAGCCGGGCAATTGGCATGAGTTCGATCCTATGACAGCAGTACGCAAGAGGGAGAGCCGCAGGACATGATACTATATAATAGCAGCAACAGTCACTTGTGGTGAGAGGAGCACAAGTTGCAAGGAATGGCAGCGTTAAGACCAGGAGACACTGAATGCAAGACTCTATGACAGCAGCAAGACTCCAAGATATATGAAAAGGAGGAGATGTGGTAACAGCAGGACTCAGCATGACAGCTTCAGAAGTTTCAGGATATGACAGAAGCATCTTAAGTTAAAGACTATGACTACACATGTACTGTCAGCTGCCAGGCTGTGTCTGTTCTAAATGGAGGGTAAGCTTTCACTACTGCTACCTACTGTGTTGCCTTTTAAAGTTATAGGGGCTACCTTAGCACAAGTGAATTCAAATTTAAACCAAATCAACATATGGTCAATAAAAACATTTCCCAGGACTTCCATGTTTATAAGTTTACAGAAAAAATCTGCAGAAACAATTAAATAATCAATAATGGAACTCCCAGTTGGCGCCTTATGAGTATGATTTGCTGGAATATCCTTTTCTAACCTCCCATTAGCAATTATGAGATCTAAACTTCTCAGACCTTTGAGTAATAAGTCTCCTCTTTTGTCTGTCCTGCTTTTATTCGGAAATTGGGCAATGGGGATATTTAGGGCTTTGTTTTTTTCGGTGTTTGAAAATACCCTTATAGTATGAAATGAGACTTTAGAGTTCAAATCTCCAACTAATAATAGGGACGTGCAGTCTTCACTTTCCAAGGTAGAGGAGATAAAAATGAATAGATCTTTTAATAGATAGATGCGTCAGGAAGTAAATATGCATTTATGATCAACAGGGAATCCGAATGATCCTGGTCATCCTTATGATCTAACTTAATCGCCTGAATTAGGTTAGAGGCATTCACGAGAGAAGGGGTATAGACAGAATGCCAGCTAATCAGACAGGGAATGTTACCTTGAACTGTTAACCAGGAACATATATGAACAAGATAAGACATGAGAATGTATTGCTGATACCTAAATGCAAATAAAATATGTTTAAAAAAAAAAATTAGGTTAGAGGCATGAAAAATATCTTTATATGACCAACTAAGGCTTGTACTTAACATAATAGCAATACCTCCTTTAGCGTAACCTCTGTTTACAGGAAGCGCAGGCCGGCTCAGCACAATATAATCTTCGGTAGACCAGTTCTTTGTGATCCAAGTCTCTTGTAGACAAATTATATTGGCGTTCTGCTCTTTCAAGAATAAGAGTTTGTTTTTATTAGTGCTTAAGCCGGCTGCGTTCCAAGATATCACATTAATATCCTTGCTAGGAAGAGTTCCCACATTTTAGGCTTAAGGGTCTATTTGAATTAAGAATGCCTGCTACCCAACTCCATTTCTTATCTTCCTCCTCCTCAGGAATCACATGCTGAAAATGTTTCTCTGTATGGAACGAAATCCTCCTACCTTCTCTACCAAGGAAAATCTGCAAAATACTCTCTCTCTCTCCGGGAAAGGTTTGCCTCTTACGGAGGTTTGTAGATCGATGTTAGACAGTTTATTTTGGGCCACTTTTTTTAATGGTATCTCCTCTTCTGAAATTAAAACATCAATGCCACAACGAGGTAGTTTATCACTGTGTGCCATCATCAGGTGGGAGATAGCTTTGGATGCAAATGTTACTTTTGCACCCCTAAGATTATTATATTTTTGAACCTCAACTAGAGCGATGTCATTGCTTTCGATCATTTGAAGGCCTGAAATTTCAGCAAAGCAACCCAACAGAAAGGTTCTATTCATATATGGTTCATGGTAAAAAATAAACAAAAAATCCAGGCTATAAGGGGCAGGATGTGAATTATGAGCTAGGCTGGATAACTCAGAAATATTTTCCTAGGAAGTATAAATGACATTATTACCTAAAGAAGAAGAAAATAGAGAAGCATTAGGGTTCAAAATACTCTGAGCGGTAGAGGAAACATTTATAACTAATACCACTGCATCTTGAGTAGATTTAATTGATGCACTTGAGTTCAGAGGAGAGGAACAAGGACCCGAAAGATTAAACTCTGTTTATTCCATCTTCTTTCTTCAGAACATTTGATTCCAGATTTGGTGGTATATTATGGATAAGGTTAGGGTCGAAGCATAACCGTTTTGTCCTTTTTTTGTTTATCCCGCTGCGTTTTTCCTTTTTTTCCTTCTTCTTTTTCTTACAGGCGTTGTTACTTTTGTTCTTAAAAGCCTTTTCCTTAATGGGAGAGCATCCGACTTTTAGTCCTTCCTCTATAAGCTGCTTAGGAGATTTTACACCTGTTTTTAGAAAGATAGGGAAAACCTTTCGAATTGTACTTGGATTTGTATTTTCCGTCTTAATTTGGGGGCGGGACGTAGATACAGCCACTGTAGCTAAAGACTCAGGATCGAAGAGCTGCTGTAGAGTAGAAGAATGTATTTATTGAATATATCTTCATTTTCTTTTATTTTGGTTTTATTTTTCTACTAAGGAAAGGCTTACCAGCCTGGATGCCAAAGTCCCGCCCTTTAGCATGTGGAAGAGAGACTGTTTGAGTAGTATATAGCTTGTCGGAGTCTTCGTCCAAAAGTAAGGGAGTGATCGATCCCTTCCCTAGATTAGGCATACTAAGGGGAAGTATGCAAGCTTTGCCGGGCAATAATTTTTGTTCAGAGGCTATAGACTTTGTCAGGGCCAGAACAGAGTCCAAAATAGAATCTGAGTTACTTACTGATTTCTCCATTATGGCTAATATGGAAGCCAGCTCTCTTTCCAGGCAAAGTAAGGATTCCGACATCAGCATTTATGACTCTGGATTATTAATTAAGGGAAGAAAATTTGGGGATAGTTCCGGAGTTAATGAGCCCCGTGACTCTAATAAGCTTGTTCCACTGGGTTTGCTACTGAACAGTTACATTTTAACAGGATAATCCTTGGAGGAAGGTGATGTAGCAGGAATAAGAATCCTAGCCGATTCTAGATTCTTAGGACACTGATCTAGATTAATGTCAGGTAGCGTGAAATCTTCCATTATGTGTTCTTCCGCTTTTGGCACTAGTTGAGATACCCCTTGGGGTTCAGAGACTCCATTTACAAGGGAGTGGATGGTTAAATTTGCCAGCAAAGAGTCAGTGACCCTAGATTCCGAGACTTGGCGATCTGTGGACCATTATCCCCCGATTTTGGACGATAGATTGGAGGCAACTACTGGCAATGGTTTTTCAGGAATTACTTTAGGTTCTACATGATTTTCATGTTCTTTTTGGGAAGACTCCAGCATCACTACTGATTTTAAGTTTATGCATTTTTTAGAAAAGAAGGAAGGGATGGTATTATAACTCTTCAAAAAGTTTATTTGCAGTGAGTTGTTCCTTAGAGGATCAGCTCTAGTTTTTTTGCAAGCTCTTGTGTACACCAATCTGCCAGAGCGTAATTTTTTTGAGGGCATATCTTAGTTCTTATATTACAAGTCCCTTAGCCAGGCAGGCCAGCACAGCCAGAAAAGTATAGCTCCAATGCGCTAGCGCTCCGATGCGCCAATGCGCCGCTCGTGCAACACCGAGCACCAAGCGCCGAGTTTCCACGCTCCAACGCACAGCTCGCAGTCTCGCAGTCTCACGATCTCGGGCAGGAGATTTAATTACAAACTGCCAGCACAAGGCTCTAGGGGCGCAGGAAGTCGCTTGTCTCCAGTACTCAGTGCGCTCGTTTTCAATGATATTTAATAATCACAAGACTGGCGTCAGCACTCCTCAGGACTCCTCAAGCTCTGTCGCTTCTCAAATATTGAATCTGTGTAATCAGCAGGTCTCAGCAGGTCTCAGCAGGTCTCTCAGCTCTGTGGTTGCTGCGCTGTCAGCTGTACCGAAAACACGTGTCCGAAGTGGCCCTGTCTCTTCAAGGCTCTTCAAGGCTCTATTAGAGTCTGGTAATGCAGCACCAGTATTTATTCAGTATCAAAGATTATCCTCTTTTCAGTGCACAGATATCAATGCCAACAGATTAATCCAGCTGTATTGCATTTGCAAATGGCAGTGCTCATTATTGTAAACAAAACTTTCTCGCTCTCCAAGAATTTTCTGCAGCACAACACAAAAGTTCCAGATGGTGGCAAATTAAAAACACCAGTAGTGTAACCGCGACTCTTACTCCATAGAGGGTGGGGCTGCGGGAGAGGAGAACAGTGTGGGAGAACAAACGGGAATGAAATGACTGGACAGGCGAGTGTTAGGCGGGTGTTAGCTGATCAAAAATATCCGGGCGGGCAATAATTAGGAAAGCACAAGCCTCACTGCCCCACCGCCGCCTCAGCCGCCTCAACTGCCACAAGTGCCGATACCAGTGCTGAAGCCGATGCCGATCTCAGCCCGTCAGACACGCCGGTCATGGCCCTAAAGGCCCCCCCCAGCTCCCGACTCTCACAGCCTCGCATACACTGAGGTTCTCCCGTCTTACAGCCTCCAGCCTCCAGCGGCACAGCGCAACGGCTCAGCGTCACCGTCTCTCCGTCTCCGTCTCTCGTCACAACCCGGAACCGGAAACTGAATGCCGCAACAATTCTTTCTGTTTCTCCGGTTTGCAGTCACTCAGCTTTTCTCTGCTGCTAACTACTGTTAGCAAGGAAAGCATGTTTATTGTTGTCAAGGAGTACCAGTTTAGTGAGGAAAGAAAACTTGCACTGTAGGGTCCCAATATGCCATGAAGTGTACATTGCTGCTGCTAGGGAATACACATTCTTTAATACAGGGAAGCTTGCACTGTTGTCACTTCAGTTGCGCCTGTTCTTTAAGGAAGTGGAACTTTGTCACTGCTTCTTCCTCATCTGTACCTGTTCTGTGAGAGGCACACATTTCTACTGCTGCTTGACATCTACCTGTTCTGCAGGGATGGTTTCACAATTGCTGTCCTTTTTGTACCTAATGTGTTTGACAACACCTTGGACTGCTTTTCCTTCTGCTGTCACGTGCCCAGTGTCTATTCTTTGCGTTATGGATGTTGCCAATGTCATGCTGTGACTGTGGTATGCTTTTCAGTGATGCATGGTCCCATACTACGTCATTGCTTTGATGCTGTGGTGGGGCATTGGGTTGGTTTAGGGTATTAATCCAGATGTCAGCCATGCTCAACCTCAGTGGGTCCCTCACCTTTGTAAAATGGAACTCTTGTATATGGCACCAAGCTCAAGCTTTAAAAACACTCTTCAGGTGGACACGGAAAAGGGGGAGGCATCTCGACTGCGTTTCAGTAGCAGATGTGTTCGCCCACAGGACTACACTTGCCAGTTTGAGCTTGGCAGAGGATAGTAGACGGCAGGTACCAGGTGACTGCAAAAGTGGGTAGCTGGAAGGACAGCAAGGCCCGGAGGTTGTGCAGCCAGGATGCATTTCTTCTGAGCCTTTGAAATGTGTATGTGTTTTTGATACAGAGCTGTACATCTTTTTTCTCTATGTTTTCCAACCACCAGATGCTACTTGCAGAGATGTTAAGGAGGACCAAGAGGTAAACCACACAAATACCAAGATGCCTGAGGCACACCATGCTTTGCTAAAGAACGTTTTTGGTGGGCATAGTGCCCGGTGCTCTCCATGCACAGTTCCATGCTGACCCACTTTGTGAATCTATTATATGTTCGGCTACCAAATACCCTGATCAAAAGTCAGACACTGGATTCTGTGAGATGGAATGTGAAATGTCAGCGCCCAGCAGTCCTCAACAAGGAACAGTGGAATAGTGCACCTCATGTGTGTCCCTGCTTGGTGCTTAATTTGTAAAGAAATAAGCACCGGGCCCAAGGTTTTGCACAGAAGTCTGTGTGCAGTGCTATTAAATGTCAGCATAGTAAATACCAAGGCAGCATAGTCTTGATTCTATCAGGCACTTTCTAACACATTATCTCACTCTTTCTGCACTTTTATCCTTGCTTTCTTTCTTTGTCACAGTTTTTTCTGTTATCTTCCTCCTCCTTTCACCATTTAGTGTTTTTTTCTCTCTTGTTCTGGGTCAAAGTGTGATGAGTAAAAATGACCGTCGGTCCCCAATATTGGGCACTGGTGTGCCCCACCTGCAACCACCTCAAATCAGGCACTGTCCCTACTTTGGTGCACATGTCTGGTCCTACCCAAACAGAGGCACAGAGCAATCATGATATAGAGGAACACCAGGACAGGTTGTTCTGCGCCGCTGCTTGTGTACACAGAATCTTAGAGAAATTGTGTGACTGTTAAATTAACTGTGTGACATGACTGGCAACATCAGTGCCTGGGCCTTAGCTGACCTTCTTTCTGGTATAGAACAGACAGCCAGGGACATTTTACTCAGAGGCTGCCAGTGGGATGATCTTTTAAAAGTCCCTGGTCCAATAATAAGTGCCGGTGTCACCCACCATCAATCACTTTGTACATTCGTAGCTTTTAAAAACTCCAAGTACTGACTAAAAAATAAGCCACAAGCGCTCTCATCCCCCCTTAAGAATACATGATGCTGTTAGGCAATTACTCTGGATTGCCCGATGGACAATAAATTATTGTAAATCCATTAAAAAAACAAAACCAAACTCTTTTTCCCATTTGTTGTATTCATATACTGCTTCCTAACCCTCATCATGGGCAGCAAACACTGTATAAATGCAATTACATACAATATAATTTGTTATTTTGAGCCTTTTTTTACTTGGAAGCACTTAGGTTTCATACATACAACAGCCCTGATTCAGGCGCAAAAGTCTCGATTTGTAAAGTCAAAAATGCCTTTATTTTACCTGTCTTCCGCCTAAAGTTGCCTCAGTTTCAATGTTTGGTAATGGGGGAAAATGCATTCCCTGGTTCTTTTCCCGAATTGTCCCACTTTTCAAGCTGTAAAAAGTTGGCAGGTATGAGAGCATGCTCGAGGTTAGGAGAGGGCCGAGTTTGCCTTACAAATGCACAGGTGCTCTCATATCCCAGTGCTAATGGGCAAACATCGCCTCTCCTTTAAACAATGGGGAATGCTCAAAAGGCGTTGCCCAGCACAGTGAGAGTCCCCACCATGAGGTCTGTGCCCTAGGGTATTGTGAATAACCAGTGATCACCACCCTCTCCTTTGAGGACACTTCCCAGCAGCAGGAGAAGATGAACATGTCTTAGAAAAGAAAATGTTTTGCTCCCAGTGACAAGCACCCATGCTGCAGCCCGGGCTACGGCACACGACAGGGGTGGGGGGGGAGGGGTGGGGGGGGGGGGGGCTCAGGGCACCAGTAAAGTCACATTACTGCTAGGATACTTACGCCTAGATTTACAGAAAAATCACACAATGCTGTGCAGTGCTGGAAGTTAAGTTGCTGGATTGAGTTACAGTTACAGGAAAGGGAGAGAGCAGAACAGTGCCATATCAACCAAGATGGGGGACCAGATTTATCCCACTGTTGCGTCGCCCTTGCACCACACAAAGGGGTGCAAGGGCGACGCAACACTAACGTCACCAACATATCCCAGCAATGCTACTACAGTTGCTAGCTCAAGTTTTTTGTCAATCATTTTTTAAATTTCTAGTCCTACTGCAGTCCAGTACCCTTTTATACTTAGACATTGCCATGCCAAAAGTAGAAAATCTGCTCTTGGGAAGTTACATCTTTTACGTTTCGTTTCCACCTACAAACCCATATCCTTTAGACCTTATCACGTGTAATATCTTCTATAGAGGAATTTATACTGTAGTAATCTATGTCTGCCATTGAGTGATATCATCTTGGTTTGTGAGCAACGGAAGGTCCCCTAGCTTTATGAAATCATGGTACCTATATCCCCTTTTCTTTTACCTTGGGTCTCTTCCCGCTGCATCATCAGTGTTCCTATCGCATAGTTGGGACATGCGTGAGCCCAATCGTGTGGAAGAGGAAGTCGAAATATTTATGGATTAGAGTACCACTCAGTCGGGAATGTCTGATGTAATGTCAACAAGACATGTTTGAGCCCGTAATAACGAAATATATCTAGTGGGGTAATATTAGCGCTGTCTCTGAAGTTTTGCAATGACATCAATTCACCTTCATTAAGCAAACATCCCATGTTGTACAGCTGTAGTTTGCCAAACTAGCTGATCACTTTTGTTTTATCAATTGGTGTTCCAGTGGAATTGTTTGCGAGTGTCAGGGACGCGCTTTGCTGACTTTTCGATCCATATTACTCACCCAGCCATCCGCCGTGAGGAGAACGGCCGCAAGGGGTTGAACCAGGGATTTTGCCCGTGATCGCTGACCGCCGTGAGGGGAACGGCCGAAGTGGACTCAAACTCCCAGCATTCTAGTGGTCTCTGTGGGCGCCTGCCTTTGTGGTCATCAGGCGGCACCCGTGGGACCATAAAAGTCACGCACACTCACCGCAGCGCGGGACGCGCTTTGCTGACTTTTCGATCCATATTACTCACCCAGCCATCCGCCGTGAGGAGAACGGCCGCAAGGGGTTGAACCAGGGATTTGGCCCGTGATCGCTGACCGCCGTGAGGGGAACGGCCGAAGTGGACTCAAACTCCCAGCATTCTAGTGGTCTCTGTGGGCGCCTGCCTTTGTGGTCATCAGGCGGCACCCGTGGGACCATAAAAGTCACGCACACTCACCGCAGCGCGGGACGCGCTTTGCTGACTTTTCGATCCATATTACTCACCCAGCCATCCGCCGTGAGGAGAACGGCCGCAAGGGGTTGAACCAGGGATTTGGCCCGTGATCGCTGACCGCCGTGAGGGGAACGGCCGAAGTGGACTCAAACTCCCAGCATTCTAGTGGTCTCTGTGGGCGCCTGCCTTTGTGGTCATCAGGCGGCACCCGTGGGACCATAAAAGTCACGCACACTCACCGCAGCGCGGGACGCGCTTTGCTGACTTTTCGATCCATATTACTCACCCAGCCATCCGCCGTGAGGAGAACGGCCGCAAGGGGTTGAACCAGGGATTTGGCCCGTGATCGCTGACCGCCGTGAGGGGAACGGCCGAAGTGGACTCAAACTCCCAGCATTCTAGTGGTCTCTGTGGGCGCCTGCCTTTGTGGTCATCAGGCGGCACCCGTGGGACCATAAAAGTCACGCACACTCACCGCAGCGCGGGACGCGCGCGGGCGGCGCCCAGGCGAAGCCCGGGCCAAGGGCGGGCCCGTCCTTGCCCGTCATCGACCGGAGGAGACTGGGCTGGGCCACCCCTCTTTCATTCCAGTCATCTTCATGTCTACAACCAGGTGAGCGATATACACTGACTCTAATATACCACACATGTGCAGCTGCTTAATTGTGAGAGTTTGATTAGTTCTACAAATGGGGAAGCGAACCATCCCACCTGTTATGAAATCTGCCACTACAAGCATTGAGAACATGCTGGAAAGAGCTGTTAGTATCGTAAGCAATGAGATCGAACTTACTGAGAGGCGCCTGTCCCTTGGCTTAGGGAAATCAATTCTATCCTCAGGTTTGCCTATTGACACTATTGATATCACCACAAGTAATACTAACGTTCCTGTTCCTACTGTGGCTTGCGAAGAGGCATGCGAAATTACTACAGTGGACTCGCCAGAACTAAATCACGTATCATCTAATGTCCCACCTTTAGGGGCAAAACGTAAAAGGAAAGCCGGGAAGCCCACTTGTGTAAAAAGAAAACAACCATTACGCCCATGTTCCACTCGCACAACTTTAAACTCGTGGATTCGTTCATCCGCAAATCAAACATCTGTGGAGGCTCTAATGCATGACCCACCAACCATGCATACCGCATTGCCCAAATCCTGCTCTCACTCAACTGGAACTCAGACTGAGACTGATTTTTTGCTCCCAATCATCATGGACAATGGAAACCATACTAGGGCTATTGACATTAACATTTTGGTTGGTTTGATCACTGATTGTGTTAAACCCTTGTTTGATAACCTCCTAGCTGCAGTGAAAGAATGTACTTCAGTTGCTCAGTCTGCTCCTAATCCACGGTTAATTGTTCAACCAACGGATATTGCTCCCCTTGTTGTAGATAAGTCACCTATTTTGGCAAATACTAGTAACTCGGCCCAAAATGAATCCACTGCTAATATCCCTACAGAATGCCAAAATACTTTTGTACCCCCTACTACAAATTTGAGAATTAGTGATTGCATGACATGCAATACAATTCGTTCCTGTCTAGACAAAAAGGGAATTACGGGAATTACAGAGGGCACAATCCCCCTGAAAAGTATAATTGGGACCAACATCGCCAATCCACCAAATAACTCGCAAATTCCTATTAATGCTTCAATTCCCCTACATCGTGGTGATGGTCTAGTTAATACGCAACACAATAGTCAGTATAATGCAGGTACTGATTTAAATCCTAGCATCCCCATTGAGGGAAATAAAGAGTTACTTGACTTACTCCCGGAGGCCTGTCCATACGTTGTGGTTCTGGCTGGCGTCCCTTTTCTAAGACAGGATCAGAAAGAATCTTGGGAGCAACTACGCTGTAAATGCGTTGATTGGTTATCTAAGCACAAGCGGTTTAGGCCATCTTTAATTGATAACATTATCATGGTCCGACGGGTAGGATGGCTTGGAACATCCCCCAAATCTGTTAAAGGGGATTGCATAATTATTAATTTCCGCAGACAATCAGTGGCAAAAGCTATCCTATCGCCACAGAGAGAAGAGGCCAGTTACAGCACTGGTATATGGGCATTACCCTTAGGCTATTTTTATAAACCGACTTTTGAAGCATTCGCTCCCAACCCGCATAACACCATCCCAATTAATAATAGATTCACACCGTTGTCAGGTCTGGAATGTCAAGATTGACTGCCATCCCTGTCAACAAGGGAAGTGTTAAGCGATGCATCATCATCAGCATCGACTGATACATATACTCAGGCTAGTTTACAGGATGTCCCGGTCATAACGGTAGCTGACTCGACACTCAAGATTCTGAGTTGGAATGTCGCCGGTTTGGCATCCAAGTTAAATCAACGAGATTGGAGGGAGCTAATAAGTGGTCAGGATATTGTAATGTTTCAAGAGACCTGGGCAACCCAGGAGCTGTCTAAGGAGGGTTTTGAGTGTTTTAACACTCTATCCCCCATTCCTATCGCAGGAAGGCCTGTTGGTGGCCTCTCCACTTGGATAAACATCAAGGCAGGTGGTCGCACTAGGGTTGTGCCCACAAACAGTGATACATTCCAAGTATCCCTTTACACCCGGGGGGCCTCTCAATATATAATCAATTTTTATAACAATGATTTTAAAAATGTTCCCAATATGAACTTTTTTAAGTTGTTTGATTTTATCTTAAAGTTAGAAAGAGAATATGGCGCTCTAAATAAAGGCATATGTCTAGGTGGAGACTTTAATGTCAGGCTCCCTAGAACTACTAACTCTGACAATTGGCCTAACACTATAAGCACGCTATGTAAGAGAGGTGAGCAGTTAATGAATCACCTAACCTCGCAGAACTTTTCAGATATTATGGAAATAGCAACTATTGATGGATGTACTGTACCAACCTACAGAAGTCGGGGTTCAACATCCACCATCGACTATATCTTTGTATCAGCACCCCTCGCAAATCACGTGCTAAAGGCAGAAGTAATTCTGACAATACATGGTGATCATAATCCCATTAGTACCATTTTAAGTTTTACACGCCGTCCAATGTATAAATATACGCATGGAGCAAGGGACATAACGATATCAACTGATAACCTCCGACTTGTGTGGCGTGGCATCGATAATAATACACTATTCCAAACAATGGTTAAATCGCACCATAATTTAATTAATGTATGCCTGACATATAGCGAAAATAATACTGAGGTAGTCCATGCGTTTTCTGAGCTCTGCCACGGTATTAGAAAAATATTGTCTAAGCCATTTAAGGATATAAATCTAGATCCTAGGTGGTTTGATGCAGAGTGTTCTGCGGCTAACAGAGCGTTAAGAAAGGCTCTCCAAACTAAACCTAGAGATAGTCTTCTTGTGTCAATACTGAGAAATAATTACAAGAAGGCTACTACACGCAGGAAGGAGGAGATCACTAACGATCATTGGACTCAACTTGTGCGTGCAAATGAGTTAAAAAATGGTAAAAACTTCTGGAAAACTGTCAAAGATATGAAACATGTGGGAAACGCATCCACACCAATTAGCTGCAACATTTCCAGTGAGGCCTGGGAGGCTCACTTTAGTAAAATCTATGCCGCCCCCATTGTTTGGGAACCCAGGGTGCTCACATACACTGCTAACATTTTGATTGACCTCTCTGAAGTCGAAGAAGCAATTAGCCAAAGTCTGGGAGGAAAAGCCCCCGGCCCAGACGGTCTTCCTATCGACCTCATTAAGAGCCACCCTGAATTTTGGGCGCCATTACTTACCAATGTTTTTAACAATTTGACCAATTCATCCATCCCCGAAACTTGGTCCTGTAGCACTATTGTCCCAATTTTTAAGAAGGGCGACCGTTCAAATCCGAGCTGCTACAGGCCAATATCGCTGATTGACAACACCCTTAAAATTTTGGGAAGGGTGCTGTTTAACAAGATCAGTTTATGGGCTGAGGATTCTAAAGTACTCCACCCATGCCAGCTGGGATTCAGGAGTAAGGTTGGCACTGTGGAACAGTGCCTTAACCTTAATTTAATCATTGGTAAATACAATGTAGCCAAAAAAGTCCCTATGTATCTGGCATTTATGGACCTTACCTCGGCCTTTGATTTTGTAAACAGATCGCGATTGTGGCAAATTTTGTCGGATCTCGGGCTGGATGAATCTTTAGTTTCTTTTTTAGCTTACCTGCACAGAGACCTAAAAGCCAGGGTGCGTATCAGTATGGCTGGGGAGATCTCCAAAGCTATTGAAGTAGGTAGAGGGGTTAGACAAGGCTGTGTACTGGCCCCTCTCCTATTTATTTTATACATTAATGGCTTAACTAAATCATTGACAATCTCAACAAAAGACGTCCCAACAATTGGTGGTAACAAAATTCCTGCATTGTTATATGCTGACGATGCAGTCCTGATGGGGCGGACTCCTAAAGCCCTACGCAGCCTGGTCCAAGACTTTGTAAAGTTTATGGCATCTTTGGATCTGTGCACCAATTTTAAAAAATCCTTTTTAATGTCGTGTGGGTCTAAGAAATATTCCAACCTTACAATAGCAATAAACTCTAATCAATTATTGAGTACTCGTACCTTTCCATATCTTGGTCTGACTTTTGCATCAAATGGTCTATGGAATGATCACATAGCGTATTGCAATCGAAAGTTTATTAATTCTATTAACACCATACTCAGGCTACCTAAGCCAAAGAATATAGAGGTTGTATCTTCCATTATCAAAATGTATAGACTGCAATGCATACCAACAGTAACATATGGGGCGGAGGTATGGGGGAATACGGTTAGTCTACCCATACAACGTGAAGAGAATAGATTCTGCCGTAAGATTCTAGGCGCACCTTTCTCTTCCTCAACATATGCCGTTCACAGAGAACTTAATTTACCATATGTGGAGGACTTTATCAAGGCCCGCCCTATTTTATTTTGGTTAAGAATCTGGAAGAACCCGGCTGCGCAGCTGACTAGGGAAATAATCACTGACTGCCTAAAATGTGATAAAGGGATGGACATACCGTGGTTAGCAGGGGTCTGCAAAAGTCTATGTAGTCTAAATATGGAACATCTCTTTTCATCTCCACTTGAATACAATTCTGTTAACATTAAAATAGTGGAAAAGACTCTGTATGACTCCTATAAAGTAGCACGAGCATCAACTGAGTGTAACAAAACCTCAGTTGCAAGATACATGCAGATAGAAGTATCCCCTGCTATGCCTATATACCTCCTTAAACCAATCAGTTGTTGGGAAAGGGGCCTGTTCTTTAGGTTAAGGACAGACACCATGAAATATTTGCTGTCATTCCCCATTGGTTTCACACATAACCTAAACTCATTACCGTGTCCATGTAATAATACCCATAAGCAGTCAATGCTCCATTTCCTGTTTTTTTGTAGTTACTACTCAGCCCCCACTAAAAAATTCCTGATCCCATATTTTAAGTCCCGCCACATAACGGATTATAAAGTGGCTTACGAAAAGGTACTAGCTATTACTGATGATGAACTATGTTTAAGAGTTGGATCATTTTTGAAAACAGTGATGCGTATACGTAACTCTATGCACCCTGATTAATGGACCTTTTTAAAATTTGTGTATATTCTGGCATTTTTAGTAATTTTTGTATATTATTTTATGCTGTACTTTTATGGATATGTTGTTTTTATCCGAATAAAGTTCATATTGATTGATTGATTGATTGAGATAATATTGCCAGGTAGTCAGTTCCAGCCCAGGAGTGCAATTAAGGAATGTGATTTGTGTCACTTTCCTGAACAGTTGTCTTCATCTATCTGGAGATGCGCTGATCTACGCTTGTGATGATTTGATACAGAGGAAAAATGGCATGCTAATGAGAAAGAGCCACAGGCTCATCCTGCTGAAAGACATCAGCGGCATGATGCTTATGCTACTTAAATTAGAGACTGCTTTGTTAACACTTGTTATTAGATCATGTAGCTGCACCTGAGAAAGTCATATTAAATAGCACTTCCACGTAATGCCAGTGAAGAGTGATTTTTATTTCAGTAATGCACAGTCAAAGTCCTTATCTATACCACTTATTGAAGGCCCTTAAATTCATGCCTGGCAAATTCACCTAACTAACACCCATTGTCCATCACACTTCCTAAACATTCCCCATGTTTCTCCATACTCTAGAAACCCTAAATCCTTCCCACCTACAACATTAACCCCCAACCCAATCTTCAACAATATCTAATTCCTGGCAAAAATATTACCCCACATGCCCCAGTAAAACCCCAACCATTGCCCACAAGTGTGCTATTACAGTCTCTCTTCTGCGAGGAGCAGGAAGGAGAGCGGCCAGGCAGAGGAGGAGGCAGCCACGCTCAGGAAATGGCACTGTATTGTATGCAGGAATATCAACTGCAGTGCCACAGTCGATAATGTCGACTTGCAAGGGGGCACCTCCAGCCTCATGGACTAATTTGGCTGTGTGGAGACCACTATAGAACTATTCTTAAACCCGGACAGGGTAAAACTACACCGAGAGCATCAGATTAACCCACGAAAACAATTTAGCTACATGCAAATTTGGTTGATAAAGCTGGAGCATTGGCCACAGACCTTCGTTCTGAAGAAGAACAAGACTAAGCTCCTTTTTTTCCCAACTCTGCCCTGAAGAAGTCCTTTGGGACGAAATGCGTTGGCTTCGCTGATTTTAAAGAATTTAATAAAGAAAACTTGAAACCAGACCTGCTGAATGGATTGACATATTACGTTGTGCATTATTGTATCTTGGATTGACTATGTGGTGTGCAGGATCACAGTGTTTTGATTATGATTTGTAGGATCCTAGGTGGTTTAGGGGTATTGAACCTCAGATCCTTGGCAGCCAAAAAGAAGTAAGATTTTGACCCCACTGAATGATAGGTGCAGTCACTTCTGCCTCATACCTCGTTCTTTTTGTGTATTGTCACAGTCTCTCTTCTATCAACGTAAAATTTCTACATAATTGATCAGAGAGCCTATGGTGTTCTCTTTTTGTCCTGGGTAGGACCTGGGGCTGGGAGCTGTGCTGACCTCTTAGCATCTGATAAGGGACACCAGTTGAGATCAGTTATATGAGAAGTGAAAGATGAGGCACAAATCATGCCTCTACTGGCGGGGGCATGCATCTCAGTGCTGGGTAACTGGTCTATCTGTCTATTTAGCATGGTGAAGGTTTTTGACTCCAGAGCTCTTAACATGGCCTGATGTCCATCTATTAAACAGGTATTGTAAATTCATGCACAGTGAGTGTTATGTGCCATATCCCCCATTAATGTGCCCTCTGCTTTGCCAAGTCCACCCAATGTTCCTTTTGGGCAGAACGCAAGCCACTGTGCACCTGGATAAGATGAATAATGACAGATGAGAGAACTGAACTTACATTGCTCAGCCAAGACCAAGTTGCCAATGTGGTCAGACAGTCACAGGAGTCTATCTCCCACCTACAGAGAGCCCCCGTAGCCGTTAGAGTTAGTAAACAGCTGCACATGGCCAGCCTGCAAAGTTCATAAGGTAATTGTGTTTGAAGGTCTGTGCCACAGTTTTGCTGCTAAGGGCTTCAGTTGTGTGTGTTGCTACTAGAAGTGGCTAAACCTCTTCCTCTGCATGTGTGCTTCACTCTGATCTGTCTCCCCATGCATCTGGCAGCACATCATCTTCCTCTTCTTGCATAAGGTTATGCACTTTGGGGGTGGAAGGGGGGGGTTCCTCAATAGGTGTGGTGAAGGCAACAGTGACTGTCATAGGAGCTAGCTCCAGTTACAGCAGGGGCATGTTGGGACACAGAAGCAGTGGATGTTCGTGTGGAGCTCACTACTATTGTGGACACATGTTGCAAGCGCAATAATCCCAGGGTCAGATTCAGACAAGCTAGGTGTTGTAGTACTTTTCATACGTGGTTGCAGCAGCGGCTGTGGTTGTTGTTGAGCTGTTAATGACAGTGGGCGGGCATCCTAGCTGTGGGAGCTGTGGCCATTGTGGTATCTGAGAAACAGGTGATAAAAGCCATTTGGGGGCGTGACACGCCATTATTCTTGCAATGGGTGGTGCTACATGACTTGAGGGCTGTTATGTGTCCACCTTTGTGTGACAACTGGAAGTACAGCAGGGGTATGATGTTTGGTGATGTGATAGTAGCAGTACAGGACTTGCAAGAAACTAGATATGGTTACAAGAATGATATGTGACAGTGGGGCTAAATCCTAGTACCCTTAATTCTGCATCACCTTTCAGTTGAACATCTCAGATTTTGGGAACATGAAAGGTCTTGCATGCCCTTCTGTCTTCATTGCTATCTATCCAGGCAGTAGATTCTTCCTGTATATCCACATCCCTAAGAGCAGGATGAAACATTGCATTTGGTACCTCAGAAAACTTTTTATTGAGGGCTGCTATTTCTCTTTCTCCATGACCTATTTGTGACACTTATTTATCATGAGTGAACATGTGTCTCATAATATGGTTAATCTAAGGAACATTTAGGACTGCAGTGTATTGCAAGGACAAGCATATGGGTATTACAGCAGTATATAAAGAATTCACCTGGATCCTCAGCTCCACCAGCTGAACCTCTACTTGATACTTCCTTAATATTAGGCTGATCATGCTTCTGATCTGCTCTTGCCAATGGTTCAAGTTGAGGTCCTCTGCTGAGCCTCCTCTAGGCCCCAGATTCTCACGCCCATGCACAGTAGAGCCCAAACATGGGTGGCATATTTACTAAATGTTCAGGCAATGCAGTGCAGCAAGCAAAGTTACTACGCTTCATTACGTGAACAGGAGAGAGCAGGAGAGGGACATAACTACTAATCTCTCTACCTGTGTTGCAAGGGGGCCTGTGTTACGGACAGGATTGTTTTTGTTCTGTGAGGTGCACCTTTCTACACACTAGCAATCCATAGAGGACATTTTCTCTTTCTATATATAATGCAGAATGCATCACACATAGAACGAGAAAGTAACAAAGAAAAATAAGCAGATTCATCCTTGTTATGCCTCACATTTTGGTGAGTAAATCTGGCACTGTGTCAAATTCCATGGGTGGAGCATGGAAACACCCATGCTTCATCCATGGAATGCCTTCCACAATCCAATGTAATGCAATGCAGCGCAAGCTGCTGTGTTTCATTACATTTGTTTACTGTCAAGAATTCCTGTCATGCGAGGGGAGGAAAACGGTAACCAGCGAAAACGGACTACATCTCCCAGGATGCTTAGCGGTTGAGAGGTTATGTAAACAGGAGAGCTGTTACATAACTCAAGGAAAACACGCCCTTATGTAAACAGGAGAGCTGTTACATAACTCAAGGAAAACACGCCCTATAAAGGGAGGAACCGGGAGGTCCAACGCTGTCGGATATTGTGTTTACACCGACGTACCTGCTTAGTGAAGAGCAGTGTTCCGGAGTGGTGCTCCAGTAAGGCAAGAACGGAGGTAGGTCGAGTCGTTACTCCCTGGGCCGTGTCTTGCCCCATCGTCACCTGTGAAGGACCCGGAAGCTCTACCGGATAACCATTGAGCTTCGCTTTTTGACTCGGCTGAGTCAAAGCGCAGTGGCGCTTTTGCTGGTTGGAGTCGTAACTCCCAGCCCGACCAGAGATACAGGGACTGCCAGCTGTAACGCACACCAGGAGGTGTTTGCCGCGTTACAGACTCGGAAGTCCACAGGATCGATCGAGCGGCTGCTCTCGGTTCAGTCTTCTTTGCTTGTGATTGGGGTATCGGTGACGCATCACCAGGAGGTGACTCCGCGTCCCGGTGCAGTCTGAGGAAGAGGTTGAGCGGCTGCTCCTTTCAGGTAGAGACCCCGGCTGGGTGTTTCCCTGACTCCTCGATTCTCCCCAACACTCTTCGTGCCCCTCACAGCCTACCGATTGGCGTTGTCGGCCATTTCATTTCTGCCCTCTGTTGGCATACGCCGGGATCGGCGTATATGCAGAGGACGGTTAGGACCATCCGTGCTGTGGGCTGGTAACGTACTTAGCCTGGAGGATTCCAGTGACTATAACCTTTGTTTATTCCTTGTATTGTTTTTGCCTTCATTAAAATAACTAAACCTTCACAAGTGGTTGCGTTCTCATTATCGTGTCTGTTAAACGATCCTGAGACGTTCAGGGCGTTACAAAATATCCGACCGTAATAACACTAACTGTCTCCCGGTCGATAACAGACATGGCAACACTTGGTGATGTGTTGGCTGCTTTAGCGACCGTGCAATTTGAATTGGCTGCCTCCAGGCAAGAAACAGCCGATGTAAAAGCCAGACTGGATGCTATCCAATTGGACCCGCTCACGCCCAGCACCTCCCTCACGAACCAGACCCCTGCGGTAGTAGTGGAAATGCCGGTAGCCGTCCCCTTGGCAACACCAGAGAGGTACAGTGGGGATCCTAACACAGTGCAGGTATTCCTCACACAAGTGGCGCTACATTTATCGTGCAAACCAAGGGCGTTCCCCACGAGTCAGGCTCGTGTGGCTTTCCTTATATCCTATTTGGCTGGAAACGCGGCACAATGGGCCGTACCTCTGGTGAGCAGGGACGACCCCATCTTATGTGATTGGGGTGCTTTTCGCGAGGAATTCCTGAAAGTCTTCGACAGAAGGGCTGACTCGTACACGGCGGACCGTGAAATGCTTGAGTTGAGACAGGGATCCAACGACCTGGTGCAGTATCTCAACGCGTTCCGAAGGCTGGTTGCGGAAACCAAGTGGCCTGTTGCTAAACAGACGGCGCTCTTCCATCACGGGCTGTGCGATGAGCTCAAGGACGCCGTGGCTCATATTGACCCACAACCCAAGACATGTGAGGGCCTTATCAACCTGGTATTACGGCTGGAACATAGGCTAAGTGAAAGAAAGGGGGATCATGGGAGAAAAGGAAACTCCCTTCCATCCTATGTGACAGTGGGAAGTCCTGAAACTTCCACCGCATCCAAGGGAGAACCCATGGACATCGGCGCAATATGAGCGAGCCTCACAGCCACGGAGAAAGAGTCACGCCGTAAACAAGGATTGTGCCTATATTGTGGCAAAAAAGGCCACTACGTACGTGAATGCCCTGCCAAACCGAAGACGTCACGTTATCGGGCCAACCGGTCGGTAACAGCCGTGGTGGACGTACCGGCGGAAAACTAGAGGACTCCCAGACCAAAGAAGGGGCATCTCGGAGTCGCTCATCCATCCCTTCACTTTCCAACTCGGTCACTAAGGGACAACGACACCTGTTTCTCACGGTGCACGTGGGAGTGCATGACCAGTGGATACCCGTTGTGGCCATGGTGGATTCAGGGGACACTGGCATGTTTATGGACCACAACGAGGCATGCAGGCTAGGGCTAGTGCTTCTTCCCAAAGCTGTACCCGAAGACGTCTATGCTGTAGACGGAAGGCGATTGGTGACGGGGCCCATCGGGCAGCACACGGGGGTCCTTCCGATGAGATGTGGGAGGAACCATTTGGAACAAATCGATTTTAACATCATCCGAGCGCCCCAATATGGCGTCATATTGGGATTGCCGTGGCTACAGAAACACAACCCCTCTGTGGATTGGCCAACACATCGCATCGAACTGACGTCACCGTATTGCATCCTGCATTGTGGAATAAGAACGGAATCCCTTGACGCAGATGAGAGCGGGAGTCAGACGGTGGCTACAGCGGCAGAAAAAGATGTGGCTCTCCCCCAGGCTTATCACAGTTTTGAGGATGTATTTGATGAGGTGAAGGCGGAAGTGCTACCACCACATAGACAGTTTGACTGCCAGATCGACCTGGTGCCAGGGGCCAGCGTTCCCAGCGGCAGGCTGTATGCCCTGACGGAGCCTGAAAACGTGCATCTCCGGGGGTACCTGGATAAACTCCTCAAGCTAGGATTCATCCGCCCGTCCAAGTCTCCGGCCGCCTCGCCACTCTTCTTCATCCCGAAGGCTAATGGGGAGCTGAGAGCCTGTGTGGACTTTAGGGCATTGAATGCGATAACCGTAAAGAATCGGTACCCCTTGCCTCTCATCAGTGTACTTCTGGAACAGGTCAAGAAAGCTCGTATCTACACCAAGTTGGATTTGAAAGGGGCATACCATCTGGTGCGCATGAGGGACGGAGACGAGTGGAAGACCGCCTTTAAGACCAGGTTCGGCCTTTTTGAGTACCTCGTCATGCCGTTCGGTCTGTGCAACGCCCCGGCAGCCTTTCAGTACTTTTTGAATGAGGTATTCAGAGAGGAGTTGGATATCTACGTGGTCGTATATATCGACGACATCCTCATCTATTCGTCCAGTGTGGAGGAGCACGTACACCACGTCAAAGCTGTGCTCCAAAAGCTGAGGGAAAACATGCTGTTTTGTAAACTCAGCAAGTGTGACTTCCACGTCACATCCGTGGAATTCCTCGGAGTGATGCTGAGTCCAGAGGGACAGGAGATGGCAGAACGAAAGATCAAGGCGGTGAAAGAATGGCCGGTGCCCCAAAGCGTGAAGGACGTCCAAAGTTTCATTGGCTTCGCCAACTTTTACAGGTGGTTTATAGATGGATTTTCAGGATTGGTGGCCCCAATCACACAGCTACTGAGGAAGTCCAAGGAGTTTGTCTGGTCCCCTGAAGCGAACAAAGCCTTTGAGGCCCTGAAAAGCGCCTTTGGTAAGGCGCCGGTGTTGGCTCACCCCGATCCGGATCTCCCCTACGTGGTGGAAGCGGACGCATCGGATGTGGCGCTGGGGGCTATCTTGTCCCAACGCAACCACGACACAGGGGTGCTTCATCCCGTTGCGTACATGTCCCGCAAACTCAACGACGCCGAACGCAACTACCATATTGCGGAGAAGGAGCTTCTCGCAATCAAGGACGCCTTCACCGAATGGAGGCATTGGTTGATGGGGGCAAGACATGTGGTATCGGTGTACACGGACCATCGGAACCTACAGTTTATGACGGCCACAAGACACCTTTCTCCCAGACAGCTGCGGTGGATGATCTTCTTTGCGGGGTTCAACTTCCGCATCACATATCGGCCGGGGACGGAAAACCGGAAGGCGGACGCCCTGTCCCGTCAATCTGCAGTTAAGGAACCATTGCCTGCGACCGAGCATTCCATCATTTCCCCGAGGATGGTATTGGGGGTTATCCAACCGGATACTTTCCTGAGGGGAATAAAGAGAGGGATCAGGTCATTCGCATGGCGGAGGTGGCTCCTCAGTCACAGAGAATGCCAGCTGAAGGACGGGATACCCCTGAAGGGCAGGTGCCTATTGATACCCACGCCTAGGCTAAGGAAACAAGCATTCATCTGGTGCCATGACTCTCCATGCGCAGGTCATTTGGGCTTTGAAAAAACGGTGGCTAGCATGGGACGGCATTTCTGGTGGCCAACCATGAGAGTGGATGTCAGGAGGTGGGGACAGGAGTGTCCTACGTGTGCTACCATGAAGGCCGACCATGGCCGAACCCAAGGGCTCTTACATCCACTTCCGACCCCGGATAGACCATGGGATAGCATATCACTGGACTTCGTGGTGGGCCTACCGGTAGACCAGGGGATGACGGCAATACTGGTGGTGGTGGATTACCTGACGAAAATGGGGCACTTCATCCCCTGCAAGAGAGTCCCTACGGCCGGGGAACTGGCGTCACTACTCCTAAAGAATGTGGTACGACTGCATGGATTACCTGGGGTGATCGTGTCGGACCGGGGGTCGCAGTTTACTGCGCAATTCTGGAAGACTTGGTGCACTGCGCTGCATGTTAAGACCGCCCTGTCCACCAGCTACCACCCTCAAACGGATGGCCAAACCGAGCGCCTGAACCAAACGCTCAAACAGTATCTGCGATGTTTTGTGGACCAGGGCAGGGAAGAATGGGTCGACTTGCTATGGGTTGCAGAGATAGCCTATAACAACGCCACTCACAGCTCCACACAGTCATCTCCGTTCTATAGCAACTATGGCCAACATCCCAGGTTCTTGCCATTTCTACATCCGTTCAGAGAGGACAGGATTCCCGCCACAGCGGACAGGGTGGCACACATAAAAGACACGTTGATGCGCTCAAGGGCTGTCCTAATAGAGGCCAAGAGAAGATACAAGGCTGCGGCAGACAGGAAGAGAAGGCCCGGGCCACTGTACCGCACTGGAGACTACGTCTGGATATCCACAAGAAACATGAGGTTTCGAAAGAACAGTGTGTTCCATCCCAAGTACATGGGCCCCTATCGAATTACCAAGTGTATGGGTCCCGTGAACGTGAAGGTGTGCTTGCCCCAGTCATTGCGGATACACCCTGTCTTTCATGTATCATTGCTCAAACCAGCACCCTCCAAGCCGTCTGGGACACCTAGGCCGGTATGCGTGGAGTCGGAGGTGGAGTATGAAGTGTCGGGCATACGGGCGTCCAAATGGCGCAGGGGGAAGCTGTGGTACCTGGTTGCATGGAAAGGCTGTGGCCCGGAGGAGCAGTCATGGGAACCGGCTGAAGGGGTTCATGCTCCGCGCTTGGTCTCCTTGTTCCATCGGCGTTTTCCTGCCAGCGCTGGACCCGTGGGGAGCCGCTGAGAGGGAGGATGTACTGTCAAGAATTCCTGTCATGCGAGGGGAGGAAAACGGTAACCAGCGAAAACGGACTACATCTCCCAGGATGCTTAGCGGTTGAGAGGTTATGTAAACAGGAGAGCTGTTACATAACTCAAGGAAAACACGCCCTTATGTAAACAGGAGAGCTGTTACATAACTCAAGGAAAACACGCCCTATAAAGGGAGGAACCGGGAGGTCCAACGCTGTCGGATATTGTGTTTACACCGACGTACCTGCTTAGTGAAGAGCAGTGTTCCGGAGTGGTGCTCCAGTAAGGCAAGAACGGAGGTAGGTCGAGTCGTTACTCCCTGGGCCGTGTCTTGCCCCATCGTCACCTGTGAAGGACCCGGAAGCTCTACCGGATAACCATTGAGCTTCGCTTTTTGACTCGGCTGAGTCAAAGCGCAGTGGCGCTTTTGCTGGTTGGAGTCGTAACTCCCAGCCCGACCAGAGATACAGGGACTGCCAGCTGTAACGCACACCAGGAGGTGTTTGCCGCGTTACAGACTCGGAAGTCCACAGGATCGATCGAGCGGCTGCTCTCGGTTCAGTCTTCTTTGCTTGTGATTGGGGTATCGGTGACGCATCACCAGGAGGTGACTCCGCGTCCCGGTGCAGTCTGAGGAAGAGGTTGAGCGGCTGCTCCCTTCAGGTAGAGACCCCGGCTGGGTGTTTCCCTGACTCCTCGATTCTCCCCAATACTCTTCGTGCCCCTCACAGCCTACCGATTGGCGTTTTCGGCCATTTCATTTCTGCCCTCTGTTGGCATACGCCGGGATCGGCGTATATGCAGAGGACGGTTAGGACCATCCGTGCTGTGGGCTGGTAACGTACTTAGCCTGGAGGATTCCAGTGACTATAACCTTTGTTTATTCCTTGTATTGTTTTTGCCTTCATTAAAATAACTAAACCTTCACAAGTGGTTGCGTTCTCATTATCGTGTCTGTTAAACGATCCTGAGACGTTCAGGGCGTTACATTTACAAAGTGATGCAAGTCGGCACAAATAGCCCCTTGCATGGCTTTGTAAATCCCATTTAAGGACTTAAGCTGCCTTGCGATGACTTGTGTCCTGCAAGGACAACGCAAGTCCTTAATAAATCTGTGCCATAATGTTTAGTTTCTAGTAACCTCTGTTTGCAATAAGTCACTGTCTGGGGGTGAGAGAAGACTGTGTTGAACTTTCGAGTGATATGTTGTCAGGCCAAGTTTTCACTTGGACACTGGTTTTCTGTACTAAATGCCCCAGAAGCTGTGGCTTCTAATTTACTATCGCCGCAAATACATGCAGTTTTTCCTCACTAAAATTTGACCTCTCTGAAGTGTTTAGAGGCCATCATTGATAAGATGCTGGTTCTTACATATAGATAGCTGATTATTATGGTGGATATAAATGGACTGTAAATTCATATATGGCTGCCAATGAGATGTGAATGAAGAGTCTGCCTTCAAGCAATGAATAATGTGGCCAATACGGCACACAATCTACAAATGGATGTTGTCTACAATGACACACAAGCAGGTAACTCACAAATAGATATTTCCCTTTCAAGGGTGTTCTTTTTTGGTGACGGGCTTATGATGCACATGTATGCTGAGTATATGTGGTAAAACCAGCCAGTATATTGTATGGATATCGATAAATTCAGACACCCCTCATAGTACATATGTATATTTAATGAGACATACATGTGTACAACGTACATATTTACAATATATGGACAGGTGGAGGAGTAATCATTTGGGATCCTATAGCTTCAGTAGATGGCACTTTGTTCCTCTTCCTAACTCTTGCAGGGAGGCCCTTGCATGAACATCTAGTGGTAGGGAGTTCCAGTGGAGAGGGTCTAGTAGGGAAAGGACAACATATGAAAATGGCACAAAGCAGCTTGCACGAGAATAGAAGATTAAGGTTAGATATAATCCATCTCAGTGAGAACTTGTACATTAGTTGATGGGTGTTTAAGATGTACTGAAAGGGATGTGTGGGTAGATTTGCATATCTTCAGTACTTGGTGGGGTTTCTGTACTGCTCGTGCAGGATTCCATTTCATGGAATGGCTGAACAGGACACCAAGATTTGTAGTGGATGAGACAAATGATAAGGACTGGGGTGGAATGTGAATCAAGTCAGTTAAAGAAATAGTTGCTAGTAAGGCCTGAAATAAAGGACTTCCATTTTAGAGTAGTGTAACCTGTCTCTCCATGCTAACACCTAGCAAAGGAAGGCAGGGAGACGATGAGACAGTGAGGCAATGAGACAATGAGGTAGTGAGACAATTAAACACAAGTGACTGAAGTAGAGGTGAAAACAAGACTCCAGCTTTTCAAGACCAATTTGCCACTTAAAATTACTTGATTTTCTACTTCTGTTGCATTTCATGATTAAAATTTAGCTTTTTGATACATTTATCTTCAAAAAATGAGCCTTTGTGTAATTCTGTAATGATATCAGCTTTTTATTCAGCCCAATAGGGGTTAGGTCTGGTGACAAGCTGAGCTGAGCTGAGTTTGAGCGGACGAGCTGAACTGAGTTGGAGTGGACGAGCAGGCAGCCTAGCAAGTGGTGTCCGCGAGTGGTGTCCGCGGAGACGGATTCACTTTTGGAGTTGAGGTCGGTGTGTAGTAGCGGCAGCAGCGGCAGTAGCGGCAGCGGTAACGGAGAGCAGTGTGTGGGGGGCATGGCGTGCATTGCAGACATGAGAAGGTGCGGGTGTTGTCAGCTCAAAGATAATACAAGAACCCAAATGAGGACATAATGTCTTAGAAGGAGGTTCTGTACATGAGAAAAGAGGGTCCATGCACAGAGACCAGAGGGTTGTTCACCAGGAGTAAGGTCATTGTTTAGTGTTAGAGATTTGTAGGGTGTGGTGAGGCTAAATCAGTGCGAGTGAGGATAAGTGAAAAGCATAGAAAGGGTTTAAATGAAAAAGATGAGTGAGTAGTGATAGAGTACAGTAGGAGTGAGTAGCTGTTGATAGTCAATGCTAGTCATTGCAGATGAGACTGAAGTGAGGTAATCAGGTATTGGAACTTTGAGGGCTTGGCATTGTTAGGGGACCTTGACAGTGTGCTCAAAACTTGCTTGTATGCTTTGGGGTCAAAAACAGCACAGGTTAGCAGTGGTTACAGTCACTATACTTTTGCTTTATTTTTCACAAGCTCTGAAAGTATGAATGTCCAGGTTGGACCCATAGTTCAGCATAAGAAACTATAGGGTTCAGATCCAGCAAAATATTTCTGTCGTACAACAGGACATATTGGTTCCTCAGAAACAGTTGGTTGTGTCATAATTGCCAAGATTGATTTAGAGGGAAGAGCTAGTCATTTTCCAGTACAGATCTTCAACATTTGAACTTTGAATTCAACTCTTCTTCTGGACTTAAAAAAGTATCAACAATGCTAGTTGTGAAATTAACTAGAGGACCGTATTGGTGCAGTGTGTACATTAAGATGAGACGCCTTCCTCAGGCCGTGGGAGACTGCCACAAGACAACTCTTTTACTTCAGCCGACATTTTGAATCCAGTTACAGGGCAAATACAATTTTGCAAGGACTAAGCCCTGAGAAAGCCCTTGACTATCATGCTTCTTAGGGAGAAACATGTGTCAGCTTTTCCATGTGATGAAGAATCACTTATAGTAAGTGGTATACAAGCGACAACACAGAGTTATCTCCCTCATGAAGGGCCTGTGACATGTGAAGCAAGGTAGAGAATGTTCTTTTTTTAATCAATTATTAATTTAATTATTAATTAACTTATAAATAATCAACACTCGGTGCCGAGGGGTGTACCCGGCATCTTTGTTGGACTGAATTCAAGCAATGTGCTGGTTAAAAAGAAGGGTGACTCGGAGCTAGTATAACCGAGGCAACATCTATAATTTCTCAACCTCTAAACGGAGTGCACTGTAATACAAATTTAACTCAAAATCTGTAATACAGAAGGTACAACGTGGTTCACCTCCCTCCCCCTGGGTAGAATTAGTACACCTGCTAAGAACACAAGAGAACCTCTGTTATGCAACCAGTATCCCCCCAGATCCCAACGGCAATGAAGCCCTTTGTGACACTGCCAGCTAAGTTAGCTAAAGCATTAAAACATCAAAGCACTCGAACAATAGAAGAAAAGCCTCCCTTGGTGATCCAATGAGCATTTAGAAAGTTTCTCGGGAGAGTATTGAAGCAGCATCTGCCTCAATAGCTGCCTCAATAGTGGGTTTCGTCACTGTGGAGAAAAGTAGGGGAGGCTCTGCTGATATGGTGACTATGGTCTCAACTTCATCTACTGCAAGTCATGACAATCCCAGAGACATTTTTGGGGCAGCGTCCCTTCTGAGAATAGAGACTATCCAACCTACAACTGTGTCAGTGGATGAACTACAAGCACATAAATGGCTAAGACAATTGGGGAAATCTGGGTAAGGCTTAGAGAACGGAGCAGAGATCAAGCAGGTGGCGAATAATTATCATCCAGGAAATAATCAGGTAATGAGTTGCCCCTTTGGTGGTGTAGAAGGATGAGGTTGTGTAAGTAAATCCTACCCGCTGTTTCAGGCTAATTAGGTTGGTGCTAAGAATGGTGCTAAAGATGCAGGGAGAAATCAGGAGGTGGCTGCCCTCGACGAAGAGGTCTTGTCTAAGAGGGATGGCCAAGAGATATAAATAGAGGAAATACAGCCCGCTGTGGCTCAGGAAGAACAGCAGAACTCTGCTCACCAGGGAAGGGAGATTGATCTAACTATGCCAGCTGCAGTCACAGATGCTTCAAGCTGCCTGCTAAAAATGCTAGAGGAGGTGTTGAGAGAGGTAAAACAATTAAAGATACTCAGAAAGAGATGGCTGAGGAGTTAAAGACACAGCTGGATAATGTGCGTACACAGCTGGGGCACCACTATTCTAGAATCAATTAAATGGAGCAGCGGATATCTTAGTGCGAGGATCAGGTACAATCACTGGCAGAAGCCAATAAATACCTGGAGAATGAGATAATGATGCTCAAAGATAGGAAAGAGCTAATGGAGAATCACTCAAGACACTTCAATATGTAGATAACGGGAATCCCAGAACATAAGGAGGACAGTGTGGGAAGCGTCTGTTTGGTTGAAAGATTAATTAATTAGGAGTTGACAATCATGCGTGAGTCCAGGGCCCAGGGAGTTTCAGCCCCAGTCAAGTTAAATATGCTAGGACCATGCTGGCAAATTTTTCGGACTATAGAGTTAAGGAAATGATACCACCAAGAGCTATTAAGGAGAAGTCGTTTACAACACAAAATAATTTTGTGTTTTGAATTTTCTCAGATATGACAGCAGAAACGGCTCAAAGGCAAAACAAATTCAAGAACAGGATTCCTAGGTTTCAAGCGGTCAGTGCTCAGGCATCAATTGTCCAACTTTCCAGACTTACAGTATTGTTTAAGGGCACATTTGAAAAATTCAGTGCAGTGAAAGAAGCTGCCATGTTTTTGAAATCTACAGGCTAATTTGGTGATTTGATTTTTGATATAGGACAGGGGTTGGAACTAAGGAGAGACAAGATATTTTACCACTTAGTAAGGTGTCAAAGCATCTAAGGGGGAGGGTGGTGAGTAGCAGGAGAGGGAGTTGGGCTCCTACCAGAGCATTCAGTGAGGGAAGGTTGGGAAGGAAGGAGTATGAGGCACAGTTAAAAAAGAGGTCTAGGGTTGGTAAACAAGTGAAGACTGATACAGGCTATTCAAATTAAGTTCAGAATTATATGTTTATATATGATAGGCAGTTTAGAAGGGAGGGGTCTTTGTATTGTGGCGGCTTGCACAGAATTGCTATTTGCACAAGTATGTTAGCACACCAAGCACATAAAGCACTTTTTAACACCTTAAAGCATTTTAAAGGAAAGAGGCATAGGTCTTGATGATGACTGCGATGTGTGCATGAAGGTATATTAAAGGGAGGATGCTAAGCAGAATTTTCACAGCTTTTTAAGCGAGTTTTGCACACAAAATATAGAAGGGATGTGTTTGGGATTCCCATCTCTCTATGGTGGGTTTTCGGGGGTGTGGGTACATCAGCTGGGCAACACTCGTTATGAATATAAATAGGATCATTATTGGGCCTCCAGTCCAAGGGGTATTGTCACAGAGAAAAACACTGAAGATTATCTCATTTAATGTTAATGGAGTAAGTAACAGAAGGATACTGCACGCTATAGAAGCCTGGGTTATTAAGGCGCAATCCATCAGTAGTATTATTATAAGAAATCCATATTGCTTCAGCAAAGCTTGCTGCGTTTTCAATGCTAATCTGGTACTTCATTGGAGAGAGATGACTGGTTCAAGGAAATGGGGGTGCTGGTGAGTCATGAGAAATGTATTCATAAACTTAATGACTAATTTCTAGGCTATATGGGGAAAAAGATGACATTGTGGTATCTGGTTTTATCTGTAGGTAAAACTAAATGTCAGGATGGCCAGTGGTGAGGGATTCAGATACGGGGAGGTGATTGTGGCAAGTGGTGGGTGGAGCGGAATAGGTCGAGTTTGTTTGGTGAGGTTTGCCATGTATATTGTGGTGACTAATAATGTGTTTTGCCAATAATGTTAAACTCCGAACTAAACATAAGTGGGGATTATGAATAGTAAAAACGGATGGGAATGCCTTTTGTTTGTTATTTACTTTTTTATGATTATGCTTCTATGTTTACTTATAGTGTGCACACTGTGTTTTGTGAGTTGTAAAATAACTAAATTAAAGATGAGAAACATCTAATCAAATTGCGACACCCTTAAATAAGCCAGAAATAAATTCAAAGGATTCAGTGCTGTTCTTTTTTTGGGTGTTATTTGTGAAAAAATAAGTTTTATCTAGTAAAAATGAAAACCTTTGTGCATGTATATGTTTACTATGTGAACAAAAAAGCTGTAAATCCAGCAACATATTGTCATGGCTTCAAAGAAAAACAAATGAACGTGCAAGAGCAATCAGTGAAAAGCACTGTGTCTTTTTGACTGGCTAAGGTATTATGAATGGTTTTCATGGTTTGCCATTGCTCATATGGGCTAGCTATCTAGGTAGGACATCCCGTGTGTTACACTGGTTCCATTGTTCCATTTGCATTCCCATTAGGTGTTGACGAGTGGCTTCTTATTGAGACCCAGGATGTATTCTTTCATACATTTACTCTGTAGATTCCTGAATGACACAGGAATTCTGACTGCTTTTAGCAGTCAAAGGCTCTGTTTGGAAAGCAAAAACCTGGAATCGTGATGGGCCAGTCGCCTGTTTCTAGGTCCATCAGAATTTAGGAGCCATTCATATTTAGAGACTTGGAAGGCAATGCGAAAGAGGGGATAGAGAGAATAGGTACACCACAATGTTAAAATGCCAACATAATAGAGGGTACAACATATCATACAATTGCATGAACAAAATCCACGCTAACCTATGCTTCAGACAATACCATGAAAATGTCATGTTCCAAACAACAAATGTCTCACTTAGAATATAAAGGACAATTATCACATACAAACCTCTAAGGACTGATTATGTTTAATTTCAGTTATGTGTGGTAATTCCTTTTACTGCATATACTTAAATTCCAAAGTCGTTAATGTAACTCCACTCTTTTCAACAGGTGAAATTCAACAGTGCAAACAACTGAGTATGTAAAAGGGCAAATGCCTTGTAAATAACGTTCTATGTTATATTTGGTATGGTAAACACCAAATCCCACATGCCCTTCTTCTCGGGTATGGCTTGATGATGGCTCAACAGAGAGAGTACAGCTATGCGGGATGAGAAATGATGCATAATGATTGATTTTTAATGCCCTGCTTCTGGTTCCCTGGAAGTGGTATACAAGCGACAACACAGAGTTATCTCCCTCATGAAGGGCCTGTGACATGTGAAGCAAGGTAGAGAATGTTCTTTTTTTAATTATTAATTAACTTATAAATAATCAACACTCGGTGCCGAGGGGTGTACCCGGCATCTTTGTTGGACTGAATTCAAGCAATGTGCTGGTTAAAAAGAAGGGTGACTCGGAGCTAGTATAACCGAGGCAACATCTATAAAGTCTCAACCTCTAAACGGAGTGCACTGTAATACAAATTTAACTCAAAATCTGTAATACAGAAGGTACAACGTGGTTCACCTCCCTCCCCCTGAGGTTGAATTGGTACACCTGCTAAGAACACAAGAGAACCTCTGTTATGCAACCAGTATCCCCCCAGATCCCAACGGCAATGAAGACCTTTGTGACACTGCCAGCTAAGTTAGCTAAAGCATTAAAACATCAAAGCACTCGAACAATAGAAGAAAAGCCTCGCTGGGTGATCCAATGAGCATTTAGAAAGTTTCTCGGGAGAGTGTTGAAGCAGCATCTGCCTCAATAGCTGCCTCAATAGTGGGTTTCGTCACTGTGGAGAAAAGTAGGGGAGGCTCTGCTGATATGGTGACTATGGTCTCAACTTCATCTACTGCAAGTCATGACAAGTCATGAGAATAGAGACTATCCAACCTACAACTGTGTCAGTGGATGAACTACAAGCACATAAATGGCTAAGACAATTGGAGAAATCTGGGTAAGGCTTAGAGAACGGAGCAGAGATCAAGCAGGTGGTGAATAATTATCATCCAGGAAATAACCAGGTAATGAGCTGCCCCTTTGGTGGTGTAGAAGGATGAGGTTGTGTAAGTAAATCCTACCCGCTGTTTCAGGCTAATTTGGTTGGTGCTAAGAATGGTGCTAAAGATGCAGGGAGAAATCAGGAGGAGGCTGCCCTCGACGAAGAGGTCTTGTCTAAGAGGGATGGCCAGGAGATATAAATAGAGGAAATACAGCCCGCTGTGGCTCAGGAAGAACAGCAGAACTCTGCTCACCAGGGAAGGGAGATTGATCTAACTATGCCAGCTGCAGTCACAGATGCTTCAAGCTGCCTGCTAAAATGCTAGAGGAGGTGTTGAGAGAGGTAAAACAATTAAAGATACTCAGAAAGAGATGGCTGAGGAGTTAAAGACACAGCTGGATAATGTGCGTACACAGCTGGGGCACCTCTATTCTAGAATCAATTAAATGGAGCAGCGGATATCTTAGTGCGAGGATAAGGTACAATCACTGGCAGAAGCCAATAAAAACCTGGAGAATGAGATAATGGTGCTCAAAGATAAGAAAGAGCAAATGGAGAATCACTCAAGACACTTCAATATGTAGATAACGGGAATCCCAGAACATAAGGAGGACAGTGTG
This sequence comes from Triturus cristatus, assembly GCF_964204655.1. Lineage (NCBI taxonomy): Eukaryota > Metazoa > Chordata > Amphibia > Caudata > Salamandridae > Triturus > Triturus cristatus. The sequence continues at coordinate 824,343,400 of NC_140594.1, forward strand.
GGAAGCACTTGTTTGGTTGAAAGATTAATTAATTAGGAGTTGACAATCATGCGTGAGTCCAGGGCCCAGGGAGTTTCAGCCCCAGTCAAGTTAAATATCCTAGGACCATGCTGGCAAATTTTTCGGACTATAGAGTTAAGGAAATGATATCACCAAGAGCTATTAAGGAGAAGTCGTTTTCAACGCAAAATAATTTTGTGTTTTAAATTTTATCAGATATGACAGCAGAAACGGCTCAAAGGCAAAACAAATTCAAGAACAGGATTCCTAGGTTTCAAGCGGTCAGTGCTCAGGCATCAATTGTCCAACTTTCCAGACATACAGTATTGTTTAAGGGCACATTTGAAAAATTCAGTGCAGTGAAAGAAGTTGCCATGTTTTTGAAATCTACAGGCTAATTTGGCGATTTGATTTTTGATATAGGACAGGGGTTGGAACTAAGGAGAGACAAGATATTTTACCACTTAGTTAAGGTGTCAAAGCATCTAAGGGGGAGGGGGGTGAGTAGCTGGAGAGGGGGTTGGGCTCCTACCAGAGCATTCAGTGAGGGAAGGTTGGGAAGGAGGGAGTATGAGGCACAGTTAAAAAAAGATGTCTAGGGTTGGTAAACAAGTGAAGACTGATACAGGCTATTCAAATTAAGTTCAGAATTATATGTTTATATATGATAGGCAGTTTAGAAGGGAGGGGTCTTTGTATTGTGGCGGCTTGCACCGAATTGCTATTTGCACAAGTATGTTAGCACACCAAGCACATAAAGCACTTTTTAACACCTTAAAGCATTTTAAAGGAAAGAGGCATAGGTCTTGATGATGACTGCGATGTGTGCATGAAGGTATATTAAAGGGAGGATGCTAAGCAGAATTTTCACAGCTTTTTAAGCGAGTTTTGCACACAAAATATAGAAGGGATGTGTTTGGGATTCCCATCTCTCTATGGTGGGTTTTCGGGGGTGTGGGTACATCAGCTGGGCAACACTCGTTATAAGTATAAATAGGATCATTATTGGGCCTCCAGTCCAAGGGGTATTGTCACAGAGAAAAACACTGAAGATTATCTCATTTAATGTTAATGGAGTACGTAACAGAAGGAAACTGCACGCTATAGAAGCCTGGGTTATTAAGGCGCAATCCATCAGTAGTATTATTATAAGAAATCCATATTGCTTCAGCAAAGCTTGCTACGTTTTCAATGCTAATCTGGTACTTCATTGGAGAGAGATGACTGGTTCAAGGAAATGGCGGTGCTGGTGAGTCATGAGAAATGTATTCATAAACTTAATGACTAATTTCTAGGCTATATGGGGAAAAAGATGACATTGTGGTATCTGGTTTTATCTGTAGGTAAGACTAAATGTCAGGATGGCCAGTGGTGAGGGATTCAGATACGGGGGAGATGATTGTGGCAAGTGGTGGGTGGAGCGGAATAGGTCGAGTTTGTTTGGTGAGGTTTGCCATGTATATTATGGTGACTAATAATGTGTTTTGCCAATAATGTTAAACTCGAAACTAAACATAAGTGGGGATTATGAATAGTAAAAAAGGTTGGGAATGCCTTTTGTTTGTTATTTACTTTTTTATGATTATGCTTCTATGTTTACTTATAGTGTGCACACTGTGTTTTGTGAGTTGTAAAATAACTAAATTAAAGATGCGAAACATCTAATCAAATTGCGACACCCTTAAATAAGCCAGAAATGAATTCAAAGGATTCAGTTCTGTTCTTTTTTTGGGTGTTATTTGTGAAAAAATAACTTTTATCTAGTAAAAATGAAAACCTTTGTGCATGTATATGTTTACTATGTGAACAAAAAAGCTGTAAATCCAGCAACATATTGTCATGGCTTCAAAGAAAAACAAATGAACGTGCAAGAGCAATCAGTGAAAAGCACTGTGTCTTTTTGACTGGCTAAGGTATAATGAATGGTTTTCATGGTTTGCCATTGCTCATATAGGCTAGCTATCTAGGTAGGACATACTGTGTGTTACACTGGTTCCATTGTTCCATTTGCATTCCCATTAGGTGTTGACGAGTGGCTTCTTATTGAGACCCAGGATGTATTCTTTCATACATTTACTTTGTAGATTCCTGAATGACACAGGAATTCTGACTGCTTTTAGCAGTCAAAGGCTCTGTTTGGAAAGCAAAAACCTGGAATCGTGATGGGCCAGTCGCCTGTTTCTAGGTCCATCAGAATTTAGGAGCCATTCATATTTAGAGACTTGGAAGGCAATGCGAAAGAGGGGATAGAGAGAATAGGTACACCACAATGTTAAAATGCTAACATAATAGAGGGTACAATATATCATACAATTTGCATGAACAAAATCCACGCTAACCTATGTTTCAGACAATACCATGAAAGTTTCATGTTCCAAACAACAAATGTCTCACTTAGAAAATAAAGGACAATTATCACATACAAACCACTAAGGACTGATTATATTTAACTTTAGGTATGTGTGATAATGCCTTTTACTGCATATACTTGAATTCCAAAGTCATTAATGTAACCCCACTGTTTTCAACAGGGGAAATTCGACAGCGCAAATAACTGAGTATGTAAAAGGACAAATGCCTTGTAAATAATGTTCTATGTTATATTTGCAAAACACAACAAAAGATCTCAACTGGTACCATTTAAGAAAGACAGTTAAAGATGCATGTATAAGGCATTGCAATCAAGAAAAGAAACACTTTCAAACAATAAATTTTGAAAAATATGCAAAGAGCATCTTGTATTAGATACAATTAATAGATAAGGAGTAAACAACATGAATGAACAGGATAATGTTACAGTTGTAGCAGCACTGCAAGCAAAATCAATTAGCATAAAACAACCCGAAATTGTATTTGGTGCTCGGATGTGTACGTGACACAAAGAAAAAGCGACGCAAGTGACAAAGTGAGATTAGCAGGGGACGGCGCAAAGTGAAGTGAAAGTGAATAAATATACAATGAAATCAAAGGTTCTGGTCTTAATTATTAACAATAAGGAATAATGTTTCAGTTGTTCATAGAACCATAAGAATAAGCTGCGCCGTCAATTGAGCTGACAGGTCGACGGCGTTTCGATCCAGTTTATTTAGGATCATTATCCGGACCGGGTTGGAATATTCAGGCGGTGCTGTACAAGGGGGAGAAAAAGGGGTAAGGGTGAGGAAGAAAGGAAGGGCATAGTAGGAGGGAATAAGAGATTGGAATGTAAAGCGGGGCAGAGGTAATGTATATGGAGACAGGGTAAAGCTTAAAAAGGCAACTTAAAGGGGCGATCAATCAGAAAGGGAAGCAGCAAGGAATTAATTAATGCCACAAGCATATGATAATGGTGCAGATTACGACTGACTACCAGCGTGTGATATCATAAGGAGAGTGCTGGTGTGAGTGGGACAGGAAGGAAAGAAGGAAGGCGCCGCCAGGCGAGACAATAGTTACCTGAAATAGGTTAACCGGCAAGCATAAAAAACCGTGTCAGAATTGGTACATCGGCAATTCAAATTACGAATTGCAGGGTCAGGATCTGTGGAAAGGAAGGGAGGAGTGGTATAAAGGAAAAGGAGCAACGGATAGATACGAGGAGTAAGGAAGGAAGGGTATAGAGGATGTATACCTTGAGGTAATTAAATTAGAACTTGTAATCCGGTTGCGGGCAATTCAGGAAATCTGAAAGGGAAAGCGAGGAGAGGGTAAGGGAAAGCATCGCGGGCCGGAATCAGGGGGGGGGGGGGAAATAGTAAGCCGAGCGAAGCGTACCTAATGAATAGAGGGTAGGCGCAGGGCGTCTCAGTCAGCCAGGGTCCGGTGCATTGAATGAGCAGGTCGGGATGGAAACCAGGAAGTAAGGAGAAATACGAGGGCGTTGCTCTGACGTAGAGTATGCGTGCGCATCAAGGGCTCAGACAACTGAAACAGAATGGGGATTGGGAAGGGAAAGGAGTAGGCGGGGAAGGGGAGGAGACCAAGGCAAGAATTAAAGTGAAAAGGGGCAATAATTGCAATATAATTAAGATAAACTTCGGTCCACAGTTGAAAACTGTGTTTGTGGTACCGGAGCATAAACTTGGCACAAAATCAAATAGATAGAACACATTGCTATATGCGACCCTTGACAGTAACAAAAGAGTAAGCAATACTCCTGAGGGTGGGAAAAAGGAGGGCGGGGGTTAAAAAAGTGGCTGCGGGTATGAAAAATGAAAGGGGAAAGTAAATGGTGACAGGAGATGTATCAAGAGCAAGTAAATATACAGAGGCAGTCAATGATGAGGGTAGTTGCAGAGGATCTGAATGTCGCTCTAAATAGCGCTGTTATCTGGCATAACATCTAAGGGTGGATTAGAGCAAGATGGTACTGTTCCATTCATCAAATGTATTTAACCCAGAGTTAACTGAGTTGCAGATGGTCATCCATTTAGATTTACTTTTGCTCAGTAATGCTTTGATATTGCCGCCTCGGTGGGGTAGTGTAGGCTAGTCTACCACTTGCCAGGAAATGTCTATCTCATTTTGGTCTTTTTCAAGGTAATGGGTCACAAGGGGAGCAGTCAGTGCTTTACAATGGAATCGACTCTTATGTTGAATGATCCTCTGTTTAATCATTTGGGTGGTCTGTCCAATGTATGGGAGGTTACATGGGCATCTGATGGCATAGATCACATTCTGAAACCTACAATTTGTCAAGGTTTTGAGCGTGTAAGTTTTGTTACCAGTTTTGAACTCTTTTGTGTTTTGTGTGAGGTCACAAACTGAACAATTTTGACATTTGTAGTGTCCAATGATCGGGGGAAGGCCCCAAGGTGCAGTGTTGGTATTTGTTTCACTGGTGTTGGTGGGCCATGTTATGGCGTGGACCAGATGTGTAGCCAGGTTCTTGCCCCGCTGGTACGAGAAAATGGGAAGTTCCTTGAAGGTGTCTAGGTGTCTGAGCAAAGGCCAATTGCGTTTGATGATTTTAGAAACCGTATTGCTGCATGGACTGAACTTAGAGACAAAAGGAATTCTGGACATAGTTTTTTTTGGGTGTGGAGTAAGAAGTAATTCACGTGGGCAATACCAGGCTCTTTTGCGGGCTCTGGTCAATAGGCGTTTAGGATATCCTCTATCTGTGAGTTTCTGTATCAGGATATCTGATTCAAGGAAATAATCCTTTCGCCACTTGCAGTTCCTAGGGATGCGTAAGAACTGCCCATATGGGAGGCCACCCGGGGATGGTAGCTGGAGTATTGAAGGAGAGTGTTACGTTCTGTAGGTTTGCGGTAGAGGCGAGTGCCAATTTTACCATCATCAGCGTGTATGGTAACATCCAGGAAAGGAAGGTCATTGGGTTTTGCCTCGCAAGTAAAATTAAGGTGTTGTTGAGACTGGTTTAGCCACACCAAGAACTGGTCAAGATTGTCTGTGGTACCTTTCCAGAAGACCAAAATGTCATCAATATAGCGACGCCAAAGGGAAATGTTGTTAAGAAATGGGTTGATGTTGGTGAGAATATGGTTTTTCTCCAAGTTATGGACGTAGAGGATCGCAAAATTTGGAGCAAAGCAAGCGCCCATAGAGACACATTTGATCTGTAAATAAAAAGAGTCACGGTATAGGAAATAGGTGTTCTCCAGAGCAATTTGAAGTAGGCCCATGACAAAGTCTGTGGGGATCAAGGTGGGGCGTGGTCTGGTGTCAAGTAGATCTCTGATAACTTGAAGTCCCTCTGAGTGAGGGATATTTGTATAAAGGGATTCAATGTCTAGCCCTGCCATTAGCTCGGTATTGTTATCAAAGGGTCTATCCTCAATAGTTAGGCTGATATCCATAGTGTCCTTAATATAGGTGTCAGTAATGGGCACAAATTCTTTAATAATGACTTCAATATACTTTCCAAGGGGTTCTAAAACAGAACCACAACCTGACACGATTGGGCGGCCAGGGGGGTTAATACAATCTTTATGGATTTTAGGAAGTATATAGATGACAGGTGTGCGGGGAAATTTGTTATTTAAAAAGTTGAATTCTTTGGGAGATATGATGTTAAGGGCTTTGGCTCTCCCTGTAATGGTTAGTATTTTGTCACTAAGGGCAGGTAGGGGATCCTTGGTGAGTAGTTGATAGTGATTCTTGTTGGATAACTGCCTTTTTATTTCCAGGTCATATTTGCCGTTATGCATCAACACTATGCCACCACCCTTATCCGCTGGTTTGATGGTAAGTTCCACATTGTTTGCAAGGCTAGTAAGAGCTTGTTTTTCGGATAGGGGTATGTTGTATGGGACATATTCAAAACGAGCTCCCAGGTCAGTTATTTCCTGTAGGACTAAATGTTCGAAAGCTACTATTTCAGCTGGCATGGATGAAGAAGGAGGGTTGAAGTTGGAGGGGGGGGTGAAAACGCGGGAAGGAGAGGATGGGGTTAAAAGGTTTGTCAGAAAAAAAACTGTTTCAGTCTAATACGACGGAAAAATGTGAGTAGGTTAGATTGTAGGTCTGGAAAAATTGGTCCGTTCAGTAGGTACAAAACTGAGTCCTCTGCTGAGTATCTGGGTTTCATCGCGGGTGAGAGTATGGTTTGAGAGGTTGAAAATAGGTATGGTAAGTGGATCGGGGGGGGTGGAAATAGTGGTGTTGGTAGACTGAATTATTGTGGGGGTCCCCATTGGTAATATGTGTTGCGGGTTTGTCTTTCCCCTGAGTATTGATGTTGGTACTGACGGTTGTTCCGTGGTCGTGATTGAGTTTGGCCGCGTCCGCGGCTTGGCCCTAAAAAACCTTGCGGTAAAAGGGGTTGTGGTCGTGGGACTGGTCTAGTAGTACTTGGAGTGTCAACCCCGTCGGAGTCTTCCAGGGGTGTGTTAGAGGAATCAGAGAAAGTGACGCGCTGGTTATTGCGAAATCTGCCCCAATTGCGAACTCTGGGTGGGATGTAGAGAGTGTTGAAGAATTCCTCTCTAAGGTAGGGGTAAGTATTGTCGACACTATAGAATTTTATATCTTTCTGGATTTTGGTGACTTTCTTATTTAGCTCAAAAGTATTGAAAGTGGAGATGGTGGAATTAATTTTGTCAAGAAGGTTTTTTGCATCTGTACAGGTAGTATCAGCTAGAATGAGTTTCTCTAGTTCAGCAATTTCCTCAAGTTCCAAGCGACTATGTTCGATAGCAGTATCAATGCCTAAGACCATCCAGTGGTGCAAGCAGGTGGTCGCGAGATGGCTGAAACTGGTCCGAAATTTGGGGTCTTGGGTGAAAATAGCTGGAATATTTCTGATTTGCAGGCCAAGTGGTATTACGCCTGATTTCAGATACTCTGTGAGCATACGGGCGTGTAATTCAGTTCTGATTTGTTTTTTTCTTAATTTTTCAAGTTTATCCAATAGGAGACGGGAGGAATTAGGAGTAGAGACAGGGGTGGTGGAAAGAGGGGGCCCAGAAAGGAGGGAAGGGCCACCAATCAACCGTTGGATGTAATCTTCTGAGTAGGAGAGAGTCTCCCTAGACATTCTATTAGACAAATATATGACTAGAAGAGAAAACCAAATAAATTGGTAAAAAACTAGTGGGTCACAAGGTGACCTACTCTCGCAGCTAAGCAGCTGCTCACAATCTTGTAATAAACAACAGGAGCAATAACCCATAAACCTTGTTGAGACTAGGGTAAGTATGCAAAAGACAACAAAAGATCTCAACTGGTATCATTTAAGAAAGACAGTTACAGATGCATGTATAAGGCATTGCAATCAAGAAAAGAAAGACTCTCAAACAATAAATTTTGAAAAATATGCAAAGAGCATCTTGTATTAGATACAATTAATAAATAAGGAGTAAACAACATGAATGAACAGGATAATGTTACAGTTGTAGCAGCACTGCAAGCAAAATCAATTAGCATAAAACAACCCGAAATTGTACTTGGTGCTCGGATGTGTACGTGACACAAAGAAATAGCGACGCAAGTGACAAAGTGAGATCAGCAGGGGACGGCGCAAAGTGAAGTGAAAGTGAATAAATATACAATTAAATCAAAGGTTCTGGTCTTAATTATTAACAATAAGGAATAATGTTTCAGTTGTTCATAGAACCATAAGAAAAAGCTGCACCATCAATTGAGCTGACAGGTCGACGGCGTTTCGATCCAGTTTATTTAGGATCATCATCAGGACTGGGTTGAAATATTCAGGCGGTGCTACACATCTGGTCCACGCCATAACATGGCACACCAACACCAGTGAAACAAAAACCATCACTGCATCTTGGGGCCTTCCCCCGATCATTGGACACTACAAATGTCAAAATTGCTCAGTTTGTGACCTCACACAAAAGAGTTCAAAACTAGTAACAAAACTTACACGCTCAAAACCTTGACAAATTGTAGATTTCAGAATGTAATCTATGCCATCAGATGCCCATGTAACCTCCCATACATTGGACAGACCACCCAAATGATTAAACAGAGGATCATTCAACATAAGAGTCGAATCCATTGTAAAGCACTGACTGCTCCCCTTGTGACCCATTACCTTGAAAAAGACCACAATGCGACAGACATTTCCTGGCAAGTGGTAGACCAGCCTACACTACCCCACTGAGGCGGCAATATCAAAGCATTACTGAACAAAAGTGAATCTAAATGGATGACCATCTGAAACTCCGTTAACTCTGGGTTAAATACAATTGATGAATGGAACAGTACCATCTTGCTCTAATCCACCCTTAGATGCTATGCCAGATAACACCGCTACTTAGAGCGACATTCAGATCCTCTGCAACTATCCTCATCATTGACTGCCTCTGTATTTTTACTTGCTCTTGATACATCTCCTGTCACCATTTACTTTCCCCTTTCATTTTTCATACCCGCAGCCACTTTTTTAACCCCCGCCCTCCTTTTTCCCACCCTCAGGAGTATTGCTTACTCTTTTGCTATTGTCAAGGGTCGCATATAGCAATGTGTTCTATCTATTTGATTTTGTGCCAAGTTTATGCTCCGGTACCACGAACACAGTTTTCAACTGTGGACCGAAGTGTATCTTAATTATTTTACAAATATTACCCCTTTTCACTCTAATTCTTGCCTTGGTCTCCTCCCCTTTCCCGCCTACTCCTTTCCCTTCCCAATCCCCTTTCTGTTTCTGTTGTCTGAGCCCTTGATGCGCACGCATACTCTACGGCATAGCAACGCCCTCGTATTTCTCCTTACTTCCTGGTTTCCATCCCGACCTGCTCATTCAATGCACTAGACCCTGGCTGACTGATATGCCCTGCGCCGACCCTCTATTCATTAGGTACGCTTCGCTCGGCTTACTATTTTCCCCCCACCCCCCTGATTCCGGCCTGCGATGCTTTCCCTTACCCTCTCCTCGCTTTCCCTTTCAGATTACCTGAATTGCCCGCAACCGGATTACGAGTTCAAATTTAATTACCTCAAGGTATACATCCTCTATACCCTGCCTTTCTTACTCCTCGTATCTATCCGTTGCTCCTTTTCCTTTATACCACTCCTCCCTTCCTTTCCACATATCCTGACCCTGCAATTCGTAATTTGAATTGCTGATGTACCAATTCTGACACGGTTTTTTATGCTTGCCGGTTAACCTATTTCAGGTAACTATTGTCTCGCCTGGCGGCGCCTTCCTTCTTTCCTTCCTGTCCCACTCACACCAGCACTCTCCTTATGATATCACACGCTGGTAGTCCTTCGTAATCAGCACCATTAGCATATGCTTGTGGCATTAATTAATTCCTTGCTGCTTCCCGATCGCCCCTTTAAGTTGCCTTTCTAAGCTTTACCCTGTCTCCAGATACATTACCTCTGCCCCTCTTTACATTCCAATCTCTTATTCCCTCCTACTATGCCCTTCCTTTCTTCCTCACCCTTACCCCTTTTTCTCCCCCTTGTACAGCACCGCCTGAATATTCCAACCCGGTCCTGATGATGATCCTAAATAAACTGGATCGAAACGCCGTCGACCTGTCAGCTCAATTTATGGCACAGCTTTTTCTTATGGTTCTATGAACAACTGAAACATTATTCCTTATTGTTAATAATTAAGACCAGAACCTTTGATTTCATTGTATATTTATTCACTTTCACTACACTTTGCGCCGTCCCCTGCTAATCTCACTTTGTCACTTGGTCGCTTTTTCTTTGTGTCACGTACACATCCGAGCACCAAGTACAATTTCGGGTTGTTTTATGCTAATTGATTTTGCTTGCAGTGCTGCTACAACTGTAACATTATCCTGTTCATTCATGTTGTTTACTCCTTATTTATTAATTGTATCTAATACAAGATGCTCTTTGCATATTTTTCAAAATGTATTGTTTGAGAGTCTTTCTTTTCTTGATTGCAATGCCTTATACATGCATCTTTAACTGTCTTTCTTAAATGATACCAGTTGAGATCTTTTGTTGTCTTTTGCATACTTACCCTAGTCTCAACAAGGTTTATGGGTTATTGCTCCTGTTGTTTATTACAAGACTATGTTATATTTGGTATGGTAAACACCAAATCCCACATGCCCTTCTTCTCGGGTACGGCTTGATGATGGCTCAACAGAGAGAGTACAGCTTTGCGGGATGAGAAATGATGCATAATGATTGATTTTTAATGTCCTGCTTCTGGTTCCCTGTAAGTGGTATACAAGCAACAACACAGAGTTATCTCCCTCATGAGGGGCCTGCTGAAACATTAGAAGCAAGGTAGAGAATGTACTTTTTTAAATTATTAATTAACTTACAAATAATCAACTCTCGGTGCGGGGGGGGGGTGTACCCTGCATCTTTGCTAGGCTGAATTCAAGCAATGTGTTGGGTAAAAAGAAGGGTGACTCGGAGCTTGTATAACCGAGGCAACATCTGTAATGTCTCAACCTCTAAACGGTGTGTGACACTGAGTGCACTGCGATACAAATTTAACTCAAAATCTGTAAATAAGAAGGCACAACGTGGTTCACCTCCCTCCCCCTGAGGTTGAATTGGTACACCTGCTAAGAACACAAGAGAACCTTTGTTATGCAACCAGTATCCCCCCAGATCCCAACGGCAATGAAGCCCTTTGTGACACTGCCAGCTAAGTTAGCTAAAGCATTAAAACATCAAAGCACCCGAACAATAGAAGAAAAGCCTCACTGGGTGATCCAATGAGCATTCAGAAAGTTTCTCGGGAGAGTGTTGAAGCAGCTTTTGCCTCAATAGTGAGTTTCGTCAATGGGGAGAAAAGTAGGGGAGGCTATGCTGATATGGCAACTATGGTCTCAACTTCCTCCACTGTAGGTTATGACAATCCCAGAGACATTTTTGGGACAGCGTCCCTTCTGAGTATAGAGACGATCCAACCTACAACTGTGTCAGTGGATGAACTACAAGCACATAAATGGCTAAGACAATTGGAGAAATCTGGGTAAGGCTTACAGAACGGAGCAGAGATCAAGCAGGTGGTGAATAATTATCATCCAGGAAATAACCAGGTAATGAGCTGCTCCTTTGGTGGCGTAGAAGGATGAGGTTGTGTAAATAAATACTACCCGCTGTTTCAGGCTAATTAGGTTGCTGCTAAGAATGGATCTAAAGATGCAGGCAGAAATCAGGAGGAGGCTGCCCTCGATGAAGAGGTCTTGTCTAAGAGGGATGGCCAGGAGATATAAATAGAGGAAATACAGCCCGCTGTGGCTCAGGAAGAACAGCAGAACTCTGCTCACTAGTGAAGGGAGATTGATCTAACTATGCCAGCTGCAGTCACAGATGCTTCAAGCTGCCTGCTAAAAATGCTAGAGGAGGTGTTGAGAGAGGTTAAAACAATTAAAGATACTCAGAAAGAGATGGCTGAGGAGTTAAAGACACAGCTGGATAATGTGCGTACACAGCTGGGGCACCACTATTCTAGAATCAATTAAATGGAGCAGCAAATATCTTAGTGCGAGGATAAGGTACAATCACTGGCAGAAGCCAATATAAACCTGGAGAATGAGATAATGGTGCTCAAAGATAAGAAAGAGCAAATGGAGAATCACTCAAGAAACTTCAATATATAGATAACAGGAATCCCAGAAGATAAGGAGGACAGTGTGGGACGATTAATTAAATCATATGTGATGATTCTGGACTATACTAAGGAGTTGACAATCATGCATGAGTCCAGGGCCCAGGGAGTTTCAGCCCCAGTTCCGGTCAAGTTAAATATCCTAGGACCATGCTGGCAAATTTTTCGGACTATAGAGTTAAAGAAATAATACCGCCAAGAGCTATTAAGGAGAAGTCGTTTACAACACCAAAGAATTTTGAATTTTCTCAGATATGACAGCAGAAACGGCTCAAAGGCAAGACAAATTCAAGAACAGGATTCCTAGGTTTCAAGCGGTCAGTGCTCAGGCATCAATTGTCCAACTTTCCAGACTTACAGTATTGTTTAAGGGCACATTTGAAAAATTCAGTACAGTGAAAGAAGCTGCCATGTTTTTTAAAATCTACAGGCTAATTTGGTGATTTGTATTTTGATATAGGACAGGGGTTGGAACTAAGGAGAGACAAGATATTTTACCACTTAGTTAAGGTGTCAAAGCATCTAAGGGGGAGGGGGGTGAGTTGCTGTGCTCGATTGATGTCACATCTTTATATACATCGATCCCATTGTCTGAGGGCATTGAAGCCAGTGAATGGGCTTTACTTCAATTACCGGAAATTGCAACAGAAAAAGTCTTTGTTCTTGAGCTCCTCACTTTTTGTCTTCAACACAGCTATCTACAATGGAAAGACGATTTCTACCTGCAGATAAGTGGTACATCTATGGGTTTTTCTGGCGCGCCTGCCTATGCGAACACATTCATGGCTAAGTTTGAACATGATCACATCTTTTCTGACACCTCATGGAGTGATAATCTTGTATTTTATGCAAGATTCATTGATGATATCTTTTTGATCTGGCAGAATTCTGAAGCTTTATTGGTCAACCAAATTGGTGAATTAAATCTTAAAAACCCACGCATCCAGTTCACGTATAACATCAGCACTGAGCAATTGTCGTTTTTGGATGTATTGATCACTAAACAATCTAACACTTTGTCCACGTCAGTTTACTCTAAACCAACAGACAGAAACAACCTTCTGTTGCATTCTAGCTTTCATCCTCCTTCTCTCATTCGCAACTTGCCGTATTCCCAACTCATCAGAATCAAGAGAATTGTTTCCGAGAGCCAACAACTGGATCCAGCGCTCCACAGACAAGTCACTAAATTCAAAGAGCGGGGTTATCCCCAGACTGTTCTTGAGTCTGCTATATCCAGAACTTCCACTAAAACTCGCTCAGAACTTCTCACCCCTGCTGTGAAAAGCGCCCATAACCGTCATGTCTTCGTATCAACATTTTCCACTAGCTCCCAGCGCATTCGCCAAATCATCAAAAATAGATGGGACATCCTAAAACATGAACCAGATTTCAAATGGGCTGTTCTCTACAGATCCAATTTTTGCATATACTCGCAGCAAAAACATTAAAGACATGCTGTCAGTCTCTTCTACAGCCAATCCAGACTACTTCAAAGGTATGCAGAGATGCCATAATTGCGTTAATTGCAACAATGTCATGGTTGGTAACTCTATTCACCACCCACGTTCAGGTAAAACCATCAACCTCAGATACACTGGTACTTGTGACAGCACCAACGTTATCTACACCATCAAATGCCCTTGTGGTTTATTGTACGTTGGTAAAACTTCGCGCAAAGTGAAAGTCAGGATTTCTGAACACAAAAGTTCAATCCGCACTAAAAGCCTTAAATCTCCTTTGACTACACATTGGTTAGAACATCACCACACCATTGCACAATTGAGATTTACCATCCTTGAAATGATGCCTAGCAAAACGTTAGCCAACACTGAAAGGCTATTAGCGCAGAGAGAAGTTTGGTGGACCAAGTTTTTGCAAACCTTGTTACCCCATGGGCTCAATGACAGATTAGAAATGCAATGTTTTCTATGACATCTTTGCTCGTCATTGCACCCTTTTTTTCCCCTTCTAGAGTGTACCTCTGTTTCAGTCTGAGCAATTCAACAATCTTCTTTCTTTGATCAGCCACGATTTTTTTGTTTTTCCAACCAGTTACTTTATTTTCATTATCACATAATCTTTCATTTGCACGTTTGTCGTTGTCCTTCTGTTTCCTTCTCACTGTTCACGTCCTAACATGTCCACTGTCCTCTTAATCGTTTTGCCACCTATTTATCTGTTTGCCCCATTTTCAGAGAAGGTTTTTTTCGATTGTGTTTCTCCTACTTTTTCTCTTCTTTGCGTTTTTCACTTTACCTACGCCTTCTAGTTTTCAGCAGTTGTTTCGTGCAGACAATATCCTGCTTCCACCCTTCCGTATTTGCAACTCTATTCTACTTTACATTTTTGTCAGCGTCCCTTTCTTGCCATATTTTGGTGTTTCATTTATCGTCTCTGTTTCCACCCTACATTGACTTATTTCTTCATTCATCATTGTGTTTTCGCCACCAGTATGTGTCCCTTTTTTTTTTTTCACGTTTTCCCTTTTTTTTCACGTTTTTCCTTCTTTTTCCATCTTGCCAGCACATTGTCCATTTTTATCACTGGAGCTCGATTGGGTCTTATTTATTTTTTTCGGGAATATTCCGTTCTTATCACCATTCTGAGACGATTGCTTGTTTGATTCAATCGGCCACGCAGTCTTGTTTTGATTTCTATGGGGTCTTCCAGGCATCACGCGACGGATTTCGTTTCATGGGTGATCATTGTGATTTATACATTTTTTTGCTTTATTGCGCAACTACTTCACACTATTCCAATTTTTCATTTCCTCCATAAGCTTTCCACACTTAGGTGTGAGCACTTCGTTTACTACGTTGTCTGGTTACGTAGTCCTCTTTTCATGTTCACTATTTTTCACCGCCATTACGTGAAAACGTGTGTGCCACTTTTATTTCCTGGATTCACACGCCGGTGTTGCTTCCTTCAACGGTTGGTTCGCAGCAGTCGTATTCATCCTGTTTCTCATGTTCTGTCGGTAAGTGTCTGTCACTTTTTCAAAATATCTTCGTTCGTGTCTCACCCTTCACCCGATGGCTACAGTCTCTGTTCCTTTTTTTGTTTCCTATTTTCAGCTTTTCTCTCATTTGAAGTACGCGGTTGACTCCTGTTCAGGTACTTCATTCGTTTTTCCCAGCACATATTCCCGGGCAAACTCGTTTGTCATTTTTCTATATTTTCATACATTTCTGTCATTTTTTTCAGAAGTTTTGACATTCCTGCTACGCTGTTTAGCAGTGTTTCATTTCTGTTGACCCGAGCCATCTTCGGATTGGTTCCAGTAATTTTCCTTCCCCCCGCACACTTTCCCTTTAGCAATTCCAGTGTTCCCACGCAGTTGGGCTTTATTTTTGTATTCTCTGTCTTTTAGCGTACTTTCTTTGAAGCTTCCCATCTACCTGATTGACACTGTGAACTTTGTGTTCTAAGGAACACTTGTGCTTGTCCTTTCATATTCAGTAAGAGCTCATTGTGGTTACTTTGTGTTCCACAGTTGGTTTGCATGTAGGTCTACTATCAGTGCACCGTATCTACGTTTTATGTTTACTTGAACACTCCTTTCAGTTATGGTGGTCACCCCGTGCACATTTTCTACTTTGCATGTTCTCTCCAATATTATGGGTTCGTTTGCGTTCCACACACACGCTCAATGAGTGATTCCACTTTCTTTCATTTTCATTTAGTAGGCACGTTGAATTGTCTTGGCCTGACTCAGACCAGTGGCTCACTCCCATGTCCCTTCACGATGCATCTTGTATACGCTTTAGTGACTGTGACAAAGATTTTCCACAGCTTTAAGTGATTTTTATTATATTTATTTCAATGAAATTTTTTTCTTCCACAGCTGCCCCTGAAGAAGGGATGCTTTTCATCCCGAAATGCATTGGGCACTCCATCATGAATTGACATTTATCTTTGCTGCTATTGTGCAGTTTTCATACTGATTGTATTCTTGTTTTCTATGTCACTTTCATATTGATGCCATGTGCAATTCTGTTGCTTTTTGATTGACTCACTAAAAGAGTTTCTTCCGTAAATTTGTTGGTCTGTTTGTCTATTAGACTGTTGTTCTAGAGATTTAAAGCTCACGTTAATTTCATTCATTTTGAGATAGAGAATGTGATACACTTGTTTTCACCATTGTTCTTGCTGTGCACTCAGTATACTGGTGTCAGTTCACCAGCAGTTTCTTCTTGTCAGCTATCAAAGTGCCTAGTACTAGAACTACTTTTAGGGACTTATCGAAAGGCCCCTTGGTTTCTATATACACCACCACCATAAAGATGCTCTAGAATAATACAAACTAAGCTGTAGAGAATTGGACCAAAAGCAGCACTTTTAACCTCAATTAGCAAGGGAGTTCGGAGGGAGGACATAGTACCTTCAGTCTGGATGAATCAGTTTCCTATGAACAGGTGGTGGGGCCCATGCCATGATGGGTGTCAAGACACAGACTGAAACTGTGAAAAAGTGTTGTTGTGTGATTTCAACCGAATACACCTTTATTTTAAGTACTAGAATGGTAGAAGAGTATGTCAAGTCTACCTATGGCATTTAGCAAAACAGATAAAAATGACAGAAATATGTACTAGCCATGTAGTGGTTTAGACTAAGAAAGATACAGAGTTTTTTCAATGGAGCGAGCTAAGGAAACCTTGGAGATTTACAGCAGTTGAATAGTCCAGTGCCCCCTTGCAGACATAAATGTAAGGCTAAATAGAGGTATTTTTAGTGTTTCATAGCACTGGCTGTCATTTTATGATAATTTTGCACAACATTTTGTCGATAGAGAGAAACGGTGAGATACAAAATGTGTTATAGTGAGTGGGTCATTGAAGCCCAGCAGGATTAGGTAAAACCGTCAACTTGCCTTCATCAATTGCAAAACTCAAACAAGTGAATTCAGGTAAGTTCTGTCTAGAAGTGCTCAGTTTTAAGAGGTAGCTTGGTTCAGGTATAATTTAGGGGTCCAGTGCTCTCAATAGTTTATGTTTCAATACTTCCAGGGATCAGCCACCATGATTTTGATGTTTACATGTGTGTGGTGGGAATGTAACGTGAAGGAAGTTTTTGTAGATATGATTTATTCCACTATACTTTGTGCATCATTTAGACTGTCATACATTTGATTCTTGCAGTTGCTGGGAGCTAATGGGGTTCTTTCAGGGCTCACATGGGATAGTAAAGCTTTTGTACATTTTTTGATATATTATAAGCTTGGTTTTGAAGTCTTCAAATATTGTTAATCATCTTCTGTGAGAGATCCGTAGAGCTTAAATTACAAATATCCGGCCCTTCAAAAGCATGCGTCATATTATTTCAATCCAAGGAGTGGTGTGAAGGGGATAAAGCATTTCTTGAGGCAAGAAGAGTTTCAAATTGGTGTCCTTAACCGTGGTATTTATTAGGGGGCAGAATGAGAGGTTTGAGTCAAAGATAGGCGAGGTTGTGTGTGGTCATATGAAGAGAGCGGACAATCTAATGATAGATTACATGCTTAAAACCTGTTATTGCCAAAAAGTAGCTCACAGCATGCAAGAGATCAGAGGCACAGACTTTGATTCATCTTTCTCCATGATACCCAGGCAATCCAAATAGGTATTAGTCATTCACTGAGTTTCCAGATGAACTGTTGAAAGAAAAACATTCTGAATGTAAAGTAAGATTCTGGAAATGTACAGTTAAATGTCTGAGACTGTGTTACTGTGCCATGTGAAACAAATGAGTCTCTTGATATATATATCTGTGAAAACATAAGCAATAGTACAGCCAATAAGATTCACCGATAAGACCTGGCTAGACAAACTCTGGCGCTTAGTTCCTGAAAAATATTAGCAACAGGGGGATCAGGCGAGCCATTTTTTAGCACTAGTCTGGCAGAGAGAGACTTTGGTGACTATCCCAGATTTATAGGAGGAGCGTTTTTTGATAGTTTGCCACCCCTCTGATATTGCAGAGGAATTTTCTAGGTATCTCAAGGCTGTATCCACGACTAATGTGATATTGGTAGGGAATCAGTACAAGTATGGAGGCAGTATGAGTATAGGAAGTCCTGATCACAGCATACATGGTGATGGTGCATAATTTCTCATAGGCTTGAGGGACGAATAAACACTGGAAAGGGTGGTCTGCTACAGCCAGGGTGGTGGGGAGGTTATGAATACTAAGAAAATGCTAATCTAGTACTTCATTGGAGAGAGATGACTGGTTCAAGGAAATGGGGGTGCTGGTGAGTCATGAGAAATGTATTCATAAACTTAATGACTAATTTCTAGGCTATTTTTGGGAAAAAATGACATTGTGGTATCTGGTTTTATCTGTAGGTAAAACTAAATGTCAGGATGGCCAGTGGTGAGGGATTCAGATACAGGGGAAATGATTGTGGCAAGTGGTGGGTGGAGCGGAATAGGTCGAGTTTGTTTGGTGAGGTTTGCCATGTATATTGTGGTGAGTAATGATGTGTTTTGCCAATAATGTTAAACTCCGAACTAAACATAAGTGGGGATTATGAATAGTAAAAAAGGTTGGGAATGCCTTTTGTTTGTTATTTACTTTTTATGATTATGCTTCTATGTTTACTTATAGTGTGCACACTGTGTTTTGTGAGTTGTAAAATAACTAAATTAATGATGCGAAAACATCTAATCAAATTGCGACACCCTTAAATAAGCCAGAAATAAATTCAAAGGATTCAGTTCTGTTCTTTTTTTGGGTGTTATTTGTGAAAAAATAACTTTTATCTAGTAAAAATGAAAACCTTTGTGCATGTATATGTTTACTATGTGAACAAAAAAGCTGTAAATCCAGCAATATATTGTCATGGCTTCAAAGAAAAACAAATGAACGTGCAAGAGCAATCAGTGAAAAGCACTGTGTCTTTTTGACTGGCTAAGGTATAATGAATGGTTTTCATGGTTTGCCATTGCTCATATGGGCTAGCTATCTAGGTAGGACATCCCGTGTGTTGCACTGGTTCCATTGTTCCCTTTGCATTCCCATTAGGTGTTGACGAGTGGCTTCTTATTGAGACCCAGGATGTATTCTTTTATACATTTACTTTGTAGATTCCTGAATGACACAGGAATTCTGACTGCTTTTAGCAGTCAAAGCCTCTGTTTGGAAAGCAAAAACCTGGAATCGTGATGGGCCAGGCGCCTGTTTCTAGGTCCATCAGAATTTAGGAGCCATTCATATTTAGAGACTTGGAAGGCAATGCGAAAGAGGGGATAGAGAGAATAGGTACACCACAATGTTAAAATGCCAACATAATAGAGGGTACAACATATCAACATATCATACAATTGCATGAACAAAATCCACGCTAACCTATGCTTCAGACAATACCATGAAAATGTCATGTTCCAAACAACAAATGTCTCACTTAGAAGATAAAGGACAATTATCACATACAAACCACTAAGGACTGATTATGTTTAACTTCAGTTATGTGTGGTAATTCCTTTTTCTGCATATACTTAAATTCCAAAGTCATTAATGTAACCCCACTGTTTTCAACAGGTGAAATTCAACAGTGCAAACAACTGAGTATGTAAAAGGGCAAATGCCTTGTAAATAATGTTCTATGTTATATTTGCAAAACACAACAAAAGATCTCAACTGGTACCATTTAAGAAAGACTGTTAAAGATGCATGTATAAGGCATTGCAATCAAGAAAAGAAAGACTCTCCAACAATAATTTTTGAAAAATATGCAAAGAGCAAGTAAAATTAAGGTGTTGTTGAGACTGGTTTAGCCACACCATGAACTGGTCAAGATTGTCTGTGGTACCTTTCCAGAAGACCAAAATGTCGTCACTATAGCGACGCCAAAGGGAAATGTTGTTAAGAAATGGGTTGATGTTGGTGAGAATATGGTTTTTCTCCAAGTTATGGACGTAGAGGATCGCAAAATTTGGAGCAAAGCAAGCGCCCATAGAGACACCTTTGATCTGTAAATAAAAAGAGTCACGGTATAGGAAATAGTTGTTCTCCAGAGCAATTTGAAGTAGGTCCATGACAAAGTCTGTGGGGATCAAGGTGGGGCGTGGTCTGATGTCAAGTAGATCCTGATAACTTGAAGTCCCTCTGAGTGAGGGATATTTGTATAAAGGGATTCAATGTCTAACCCTGCCATTAGCTCGGTGTTGTTATCAAAGGGTCTATCCTCAATAGTTAGGCTGATATCCATAGTGTCCTTAATATAGGTGTCAGTAATGGGCACAAATTCTTTAATAATGGCATCAATATACTTTCCAAGGGGTTCTAAAATAGAACCACAACCTGACACGATTGGGCAGCCAGGGGGGTTAATACAATCTTTATGGATTTTAGGAAGTATATAGATGACAGGTGTGCGGGGAAATTTGTTATTTAAAAAGTTGAATTCTTTGGGAGATATGATGTTAAGGGCTTTGGCTCTCCCTGTAATGGTTAGTATTTTGTCTCTGAGGGCAGGTAGGGGATCCTTGGTGAGTAGTTGATAGTGATTCTTGTTGGATAACTGCCTTTTTATTTCCAGGTCATATTTGCCGTTATCCATCAACACTATGCCACCACCCTTATCCGCTGGTTTGATGGTAAGTTCCACATTGTTTGCAAGGCTAGTAAGAGCTTGTTTTTCGGATAGGGGTATGTTGTATGGGACATATTCAAAACGGGCTCCCAGGTCAGTTATTTCCTGTAGGACTAAATGTTCGAAAGCTACTATTTCAGCTGGCATGGATGAAGAAGGAGGCTTGAAGTTGGAGGGGGGGTGAAAACGCGGGAAGGAGAGGATGGGTTTAAATGTTTGTCAGAAAAAAAGCTGTTTCAGTCTAATACGACGGAAAAATGTGAGTAGGTTATATTGTAGGTCTGGAAAAATTGGTCCGTTCAGTAGGTACAAAACTGAGTCCTCTGCTGAGTATCTGGGTTTCATCGTGGGTGAGAGTATGGTTTGAGAGGTTGAAAATAGGTATGGTAAGTGGATCCGGGGGGGGTGGAAATAGTGGTGTTGGTAGATTGAATTACTGTGGGGGTCCCCATTGGTAATATGTGTTGCGGGTTTGTCTTTCCCCTGAGTATTGATGTTGGTACTGACGGTTGTGCCGTGGTTGTGATTGAGTTTGGCCGCGTCCGCGGCTTGGCCCTAAAAACACCTTACGGTAAAAGGGGTTGTGGTCGTGGGACTGGTCTAGTAGTACTTGGACTGTCAACCCCGTCGGAGTCTTCCAGGGATGTGTTAGAGGAATCAGAGAAAGTGACGCGCTGGTTATTGCGAAACCTGCCCCAATTGCGAACTCTGGGTGGGATGTAGGGAATGTTGAAGAATTCCTCTCTAAGGTAGGGGTAAGTATTGTCGACACTATAGAATTTGATATCTTTCTGGATTTTGGTGACTTTCTTATTTAGCTCAAAAGTATTGAAAGTGGAGATGGTGGAATTAATTTTGTCAAGAAGGTTTTTTGCGTCTGTACAGGTAGTATCAGCTAGAATGAGTTTCTCTAGTTCAGCAATTTCCTCAAGTTCCAAGCGACTATGTTCAATAGCAGTATCAATGCCTAAGACCATCCAATGGCGCGAGCAGGTGGTCGAAAGATGGCTGAAACTGGTCCGAAATTTGGGGTCTTGGGTGAAAATAGCTGGAATATTTCTGATTTGCAGGCCAAGTGGTATTCCGCCTGATTTCAGATACTCTGTGAGCATACGGGCGTGTAATTCAGTTCTGATTTGTTTTTTTCTTAATTTTTCAAGTTTATCCAATAGGAGACGGGAGGAATTAGGAGTAGAGACAGGGGTGGTGGAAAGAGGGGGCCCAGAAAGGAGGGAAGGGCCACCAATCAACCGTTGGATGTAATCTTCTGAGTAGGAGAGAGTCTCCCTAGACATTCTATTAGACAAATATATGACTAGAAGAGAAAAACAAATACATTGGTAAAAAACTAGTGGGTCACAAGGTGACCTACTCTCGCAGCTAAGCAGCTGCTCACAATCTTGTAATAAACAACAGGAGCAATAACCCATAAACCTTGTTGAGACTAGGGTAAGTATGCAAAAGACAACAAAAGATCTCAACTGGTACCATTTAAGAAAGACAGTTACAGATGCATGTATAAGGCATTGCAATCAAGAAAGGAAAGACTCTCAAACAATAAATTTTGAAAAATATGCAAAGAGCATCTTGTATTAGATAAAATTAATAAATAAGGAGTAAACAACATGAATGAACAGGATAATGTTACAGTTGTAGCAGCACTGCAAGCAAAATCAATTAGCATAAAACAACCCGAAATTGTACTTGGTGCTCGGATGTGTACGTGACACAAAGAAATAGCGACGCAAGTGACAAAGTGAGATCAGCAGGGGACGGCGCAAAGTGAAGTGAAAGTGAATAAATATACAATGAAATCAAAGGTTCTGGTCTTAATTATTAACAATAAGGAATAATGTTTCAGTTGTTCATAGAACCATAAGAAAAAGCTGCACCATCAATTGAGCTGACAGGTCGACGGCGTTTCGATCCAGTTTATTTAGGATCATCATCAGGACTGGGTTGGAATATTCAGGCGGTGCTACACATCTGGTCCACGCCATAACATGGCCCACCAACACCAGTGAAACAAATACCATCACTGCATCTTGGGGCCTTCCCCCGATCATTGGACACTACAAATGTCAAAATTGCTCAGTTTGTGACCTCACACAAAACACAAAAGAGTTCAAAACTAGTAACAAAACGTACACGCTCAAAACCATGACAAATTGTAGGTCTCAGAATGTGATCTATGCCATCAGATGCCCATGTAACCTCCCATACATTGGACAGACCACCCAAATGATTAAACAGAGGATCATTCAACATAAGAGTCGAATCCATTGTAAAGCACTGACTGCTCCCCTTGTGACCCATTACCTTGAAAAAGACCACAATGCGACAGACATTTCCTGGCAAGTGGTAGACCAGCCTACACTACCCCACTGAGGCGGCAATATCAAAGCATTACTGAACAAAAGTGAATCTAAATGGATGACCATCTGCAACTCCGTTAACTCTGGGTTAAATACAATTGATGAATGGAACAGTACCATCTTGCTCTAATCCACCCTTAGATGCTATGCCAGATAACACCGCTACTTAGAGCGACATTCAGATCCTCTGCAACTATCCTCATCATTGACTGCCTCTGTATTTTTACTTGCTCTGGATACATCTCCTGTCACCATTTACTTTCCCCTTTCATTTTTCATACCCGCAGCCACTTTTTTAACCCCCGCCCTCCTTTTTCCCACCCTCAGGAGTATTGCTTACTCTTTTGCTATTGTCAAGGGTCGCATATAGCAATGTGTTCTATCTATTTGATTTTGTGCCAAGTTTATGCTCCGGTACCACGAACACAGTTTTCAACTGTGGACCGAAGTTTATCTTAATTATATTACAAATATTGCCCCTTTTCACTCTAATTCTTGCCTTGGTCTCCTCCCCTTTCCCGCCTACTCCTTTCCCTTCCCAATCCCCTTTATGTTTCTGTTGTCTGAGCCCTTGATGCGCACGCATACTCTACGTCATAGCAACGCCCTCGTATTTCTCCTTACTTCCTGGTTTCCATCCCGACCTGCTCATTCAATGCACTGGACCCTGGCTGACTGAGATGCCCTGCGCCGACCCTCTATTCATGAGGTACGCTTCGCTCGGATTACTATTTTCCCCCCACCCCCCCTGATTCCGGCCTGCGATGCTTTCCCTTACCCTCTACTCGCTTTCCCTTTCAGATTACCTGAATTGCCCGCAACCGGATTACGAGTTCTAATTTATTTACCTCAAGGTATACATCCTCTATACCCTGCCTTTCTTACTCCTCGTATCTATCCGTTGCTCCTTTTCCTTTATACCACTCCTCCCTTCCTTTCCACATATCCTGACCCTGCAATTCGTAATTTGAATTGCTGATGTACCAATTCTGACACGGTTTTTTATGCTTGCCGGTTAACCTATTTCAGGTAACTATTGTCTCGCCTGGCGGCGCCTTCCTTCTTTCCTTCCTGTCCCACTCACACCAGCACTCTCCTTATGATGTCACACGCTGGTAGTCCTTCGTAATCTGCACCATTATCATATGCTTGTGGCATTAATTAATTCCTTGCTGCTTCCTGATCGCCCCTTTAAGTTGCCTTTCTAAGCTTTACCCTGTCTCCAGATACATTACCTCTGCCCCTCTTTACATTCCAATCTCTTATTCCCTCCTACTATGCCCTTCCTTTCTTCCTCACCCTTACCCCTTTTTCTCCCCCTTGTACAGCACCGCCTGAATATTCCGACCCGGTCCTGATGATGATCCTAAATAAACTGGATCGAAACGCCGTCGACCTGTCAGCTCAATTTATGGCGCAGCTTTTTCTTATGGTTCTATGAACAACTGAAACATTATTCCTTATTGTTAATAAGAACCTTTGATTTCATTGTATATTTTTTCACTTTCACTACACTTTGCGCCGTCCCCTGCTAATCTCACTTTGTCACTTGGTCGCTTTTTCTTTGTGTCACGTACACATCCGAGCACCAAGTACAATTTCGGGTTGTTTTATGCTAATTGATTTTGCTTGCAGTGCTGCTACAACTGTAACATTATCCTGTTCATTCATGTTGTTTACTCCTTATTTATTAATTGTATCTAATACAAGATGCTCTTTGCATATTTTTCAAAATGTATTGTTTGAGAGTCTTTCTTTTCTTGATTGCAATGCCTTATACATGCATCTTTAACTGTCTTTCTTAAATGATACCAGTTGAGATCTTTTGTTGTCTTTTGCATACTTACCCTAGTCTCAACAAGGTTTATGGGTTATTGCTCCTGTTGTTTATTACAAGACTATGTTATATTTGGTATGGTAAACACCAAATCCCACATGCCCTTCTTCTCGGGTACGGCTTGATGATGGCTCAACAGAGAGAGTACAGCTATGCGGGATGAGAAATGATGCATAATGATTGATTTTTAATGTCCTGCTTCTGGTTCCCTGTAAGTGGTATACAAGTGACAACACAGAGTTATCTCCCTCATGAAGGGCCTGCTGAAACATTAGAATTTTAATAAATTATTAATTAACTTACAAATAAACAACACTCGGTGCGGGGGGGATGTACCCTGCATCTTTGCTAGACTGAATTCAAGCAATGTGTTGGGTAAAAAGAAGGGTGACTCGGAGCTTGTATAACCGAGGCAACATCTATAATGTCTCGACCTCTAAACGGTGTGTGGCACTGAGTGCACTGTAATACAAATTTAACTCAAAATCTGTAATACAGAAGGCACAACATGGATTACCTCCCTCCCCCTGAGGTTGAATTGGTACACCTGCTAAGAACACAAGAGAACCTTTGTTATGCAACCAGTATCCCCCCAGATCCCAACAGCAATGAAGCCCTTTGTGACACTGCCAGCTAAGTTAGCTAAAGCATTAAGACATCAAAGCACCCGAACAATAGAAGAAAAGCCTCCCTGGGTGATCCAATGAGCATTCAGAAAGTTTCTCGGGAGAGTGTTGAAGCAGCTTTTGCCTCAATAGTGAGTTTTGTCAATGGGGAGAAAAGTAGGGGAGGCTCTGCTGATATGGCAACTATGGTCTCAACTTCCTCTACTGTAGGTTATGACAATCCCAGAGACATTTTTGGGACAGCGTCCCTTTGGAGTATAGAGACTATCCAACCTACAACTGTGTCAGTGGATGAACCACAAGCACATAAATGGCTAAGACAATTGGAGAAATCTGGGTAAGGCTTACAGAACGGAGCAGAGATCAAGCAGGTGGTGAATAATTATCATCCAGGAAATAACCAGGTAATGAGCTGCTCCTTTGGTGGTGTAGAAGGATGAGGTTGTGTAAATAAATCCTACCCGCTGTTTCAGGCTAATTAGGTTGCTGCTAAGAATGGATCTAAAGATGCAGGGAGAAATCAGGAGGAGGCTGCCCTCGACGAAGAGGTCTTGTCTAAGAGGGATGGCCAGGAGATATAAATAGAGGAAATACAGCCCGCTGTGGCTCAGGAAGAACAGCAGAACTCTGCTCACTAGTGAAGGGAGATTGATCTAACTATAACAGCTGCAGTCACAGATGCTTCAAGCTGCCTGCTAAAAATGCTAGAGGAGGTGTTGAGAGAGGTTAAAACAATTAAAGATACTCAGAAAGAGATGGCTGAGGAGTTAAAGACACAGCTGGATAATGTGCGTACACAGCTGGGGCACCTCTATTCTAGAATCAATTAAATGGAGCAGCAAATATCTTAGTGCGAGGATAAGGTACAATCACAGGCAGAAGCCAAAAAAACCTGGAGAATGAGATAATGGTGCTCAACGATAAGAAAGAGCAAATGGAGAATCACTCAAGACACTTCAATATATAGATAACAGGAATCCCAGAACATAAGGAGGACAGTGTGGGACGATTAATTAAATCATATGTGATGATTCTGGACTATACTTAGGAGTTGACAATCATGCATGAGTCCAGGGCCCAGGGAGTTTCAGCCCCAGTTCCGGTCAAGTTAAATATCCTAGGACCATGCTGGCAAATTTTTCGGACTATAGAGTTAAAGAAATGATACCACCAAGAGCTATAAAGGAGAAGTCGTTTACAACACCAAAGAATTTTGAATTTTCTCAGATATGACAGCAGACACGGCTCAAAGGCAAGACAAATTCAAGAACAGGATTCCTAGGTTTCAAACGGACAGTGCTCAGGCATCAATTGTCCAACTTTCCAGACTTACAGTATTGTTTAAGGGCACATTTGAAAAATTCAGTACAGTGAAAGAAGCTGCCATGTTTTTTTAAATCTACAGGCTAATTTGGTGATTTGATTTTTGATATAGGACAGGGGTTGGAACTAAGGAGAGACAAGATATTTTACCACTTAGTTAAGGTGTCAAAGCATCTAAGGGGGAGGGGGGTGAGTAGCAGGAGAGGGGGTTGGGCTCCTACCAGAGTATTCAGTGAGGGAAGGTTGGGAAGGAGGGAGTATGAGGCAGAGTTAAAAAAGAGGTCTTGGGTTGGTAAACAAGTGAAGACTTATACAGGTTATTCAAATTAAGTTCAGAATTATATGTTTATATATGATAGGCAGCTTAGAAGGGAAGGGTCTTTGTATTGTGGTGGCTTGCACAGAATTGCTATTTGCATAAGCATGTTAGCACACCAAGCACATAAAGCACTTTTTAACACCTTAAATAAAGCATTTTAAAGGAGAGAGGCATTTATTTATTTATTTTGAGAGTTTTATATAGCGCTGGCTAGACCCAGAGGTATCAGAGCGCTTTACATAAGGTTCCACAGAAGTTACAAAATTACAACAGTTACACGTAACCTCAGTTACTAGAAGTTACTAGAAGCGCTGGCTAGTCCGTGGGTATCAGAGCGCTTTACATTAGGAATCACATTATTACACAGTTAAAAACAGTTACAGGTTACATCGGTTATACAAAACACATTTAAATAGTATGGAGGAAGGATAAATAGGGCGGATAGGGGTAAGGGGGAAGGGTGTAGGAGGAAGGAGGGAGATAACGGCAGGAAAGACGAAGGAAGGTCTGCCCAATGTCCGGCTGGGTAGGTGACGGCCGAGGAGGGAATTCACAGCCCATCTCCCCTATAGCTATCAGGGTAGCTCCACTGGGCAACGGTCAGGTAGCAAGGTCTCAGCGGTCGAGGGAAAAGTTCACAGGGTAAATGTCCTGCTGGGTGTGCAGGATCCTGGTCGGATAGGGGTAAGGGGGAAGGGTGTAGGAGGAAGGAGGGAGATAACGGCAGGAGAGACGAAGGAAGGTCTGCCCAATGTCCGGCTGGGTAGGTGATGGCCTAGGAGGGAATCCACAGACATCTCCCCTATAGCTATCGGGGTAGCTCCACCAGGAATCAGTCAGGTAGCAAGGTCTCAGCGGTCGAGGGAAAGTTCACAGGGTA
Source organism: Triturus cristatus (assembly GCF_964204655.1). Lineage (NCBI taxonomy): Eukaryota > Metazoa > Chordata > Amphibia > Caudata > Salamandridae > Triturus > Triturus cristatus. The sequence goes on from NC_140594.1 coordinate 824,371,354, forward strand.
AATGTCCTGAAGGGTGTGCAGGATCCAGGACGGTTGAGGGCTAAGATCAAGGTCTGGTCGATGATCTCCCACCCTTCTCTCCAACCAACCATAAATGCAGGGAGCTACAACGTTTTATGAACATAAACTAACCAATATACTCTATGGCTTCCATGAACCAAGAGCTGATGTCATACTTGTGTTTGTCCTCCACTGGAATGCTTTTGTACTGAAAGTGCCCTTCAAAGTGATTTGGACAGTCTGAGGAGACATTCAACAAAGCTGTAATCCCCAAAGCGTCGAGCATATCCCTTCGAGCAGCATGATGGGCGCTGCCAAGGTACAAAAAGGGAAGGATTTCAACCGGACCGCCCTGATCATGAAGAGGTGTGCCACAGGAACTATAGCCAATCTCCACGGGCTCGGGGATATCTGGAGAAGGAATGCCGCTGGTGGTTTTCGTTTTTGCGCAGAACTCTGGATACTCAGAAAAGAACCTCTCATGCCCACCTCGCAGCAGGCGGAAGTCGGTGCCCTCGCCGTGCTCCCTGCGCAGGGCACGCAGAACCAGGCTGACGGTGCTGTCCTCGCGCAGGACCTCGGAGCGCGCGCTTCGCTCGTCGTACAGCACCACAGCAGAGTAGAGCCGGCGCGGAGGTGCGCACGCACCCCGGACTCACCGGTGGTGAGCGGCTCGGCAGGCAGGATCTGCTGCAGGCTCGGACGGCCCTGTGCTCTCCGCCTCACGATGCTGTTGCAGCGTACGTTCAGAGTGCCACGGATGCTTCCAGTCTCAGCCCTCAGGCATAGGTCTTGATGATGACTGCGATGTGTGCATGAAGGTATATTAAAGGGAGGATGCTAAGCAGAATTTGCACAGCTTTTTAAGCAAGTTTTGCACACAAAATGTAGAAGGGATGTGTTTGGGATTCCCATCTCTCTGTGGTGGGTTTTCGGGGGTTTGGGTACATGAGCTGGGCAACACTCGTTATGAGTATGAATAGGATCATTATTGGGCCTCCAGTCCAAGGGGTATCATCACAGAGAAAAACACTTAAGATTATCTCATTTAATGTTAATGGAGTAAGTAACAGAAGGAAACTGCATGCTATAGAAGCCTGGGTTATTAGGGCACAATCCATCAGTAGTATTATTATAAGAAATACATATTGCTTCAGCAAAGCTGCTAAGGTTTCAATATTTAAGAAGTGGGCAGGCTTCAGAAGTTTCTCAGTTGCCCATGTGGGACATTGGGGTGTTGCCTTGTTTATAGCTAAAAATCTGAACATGGAAATCCATGAGTGGGCAAAGGACCCAGAGGGTTGCTGGTGCTGGTTTCATTTCTTCCGTATGTCTTATATTAGTAATTTTCTATGCCCAGTGGAGGACTTACCGAGACCTTATGTTGATTTATTTCATTCATCATTGCATATCCCTGGAGAAATTATAATGGGGGTGATTTTAACTTTTTGCAGGATCTGAGGGTGGATTCCTATTCAGGTAATAAAAGGCAACAGAAGGCTAAGGTAGCTAAAGCCCTTAGAAAATATAAAAGAGATTTACTCCTTAAAGACCCATGGAGGGAGGCATTTCCAGAGAAGAGGTAGTACAGATGTGCCTCGACCAGATTTAAAATTGCTACCAGAATTATTATCTTTTTAGTCTCGGCTAAACTGGGTTTTAAATTTGCAAACACTCCACAATGGATTTTCAGACCACTCAGCTCTTGAGTTAGGTAATATTGGTGGTGAGCGAAAGCCCCAACACAAAAAGTGGATTTTTAATATTGAGAATTTAGGGTTAGGAATCGAGGGAGAGTCCTGCCAAATGAAGTGTGGGACACAATGAAGGTTTATTTGCGGGGCAATTGATATCTAAGGATGTGACAACCAATAAAAACAACAAGGAGCAAAAACTGGAGCTTGAAAAACATGTGAAGGAAGCATATAAGCTTTTGAAAAGATAAGCATGCGTTAAGTGACTATATCTACGCTAAGAGATATGCGAATAACACAGCTTATATGCAGAATATTTATGAAGAGAGCAATTATGCCGAGACATGTATGGCTTGGTAAGCTCGAGAAAAAATACCAAATAACACTATTCACACTTTAAAATGTCCTAGAACCGGGCTCCATTATAAGGAGAATGGAAAAATAAATTAGATCTTCCTTGAACATTATAACCAGATCAATAATCATAGTCAAACAGTTGGTACGGAGGAATAGGATGCATTTTTAGGTGGATTAGGCATGCCAACACATTTGAAGGAAGATACTTGAAAGACTGTTAGCCCCTTTAAGAAGATAGAACTGAAAGAGGTGATCCGCAGTTTACAGAATGGTAAGGTTTGCAGTCCCAATGATTTTCAATCAGAGTTTTATAAAGAGCTTTTTGAAGTTTTGAATGAATATCTGCTGCTGTTAGCCAATTTTATCTTAGGGCGAGGGCCTATCTCACCTTCCTTTAATGTAGGCCTGGGTTCTCCAAAGTCGGTCCTGGAAGGCCAGATCCATGCCAGATTTTTAAGACAACTTCATTTATCTAAATGGGGATATACTAAAAATCTGTCATGGATCCGGCCCTCCAGAACCAACTTTGGAGAACACTGATCTAGGCAATGTGGTCAGCGTTTTAAGAAATGGGTAAAACTGCTGAAGATCCAAACTCATCTCACCCTATAACATTGCTAATTTCGAATGATAAAGTAATTATAAAATTACTCGCAAATAGATTTAATAAAAGAGCCCCTAAATGCATACATTTTGTTCAGAATGGTTTTATTGCTGGTTGTCAGTTAGCAACAAATATGCATAATCCAGCGGAGGCCCTCGATTGCTTATCTGTTTATCAATTCCCTGTTTCTATTTTTATTGGATGCTAAGAAGGACTTTGACCTTAGAGCCTGGGAGATGCTTTGTACTACTCTAGAGAGATTTAGAATTACCTTTCAGGTCACAAAAGGCTTATTCAGAAACAATATAAGATTGTAGAGGCAAAAATATTTATGAATGCGTCATAAACAGGGAATTTAATGGTTTGACAAGGGACCAGAAAGGGCTGTCTCCAGGCCTCTTTGCCTTTTTGATTGAACCATTGGCATTTGCAATACGAAAAGATGGGAAGAGTCAACCAACTATTCCGCAGATGGATAAGATACAACTTATGCGGATGATATAATGCTGTTTTTAGATATTAGGAAGAAAATATAAGAAATAGTCTTTGAGATCTTTACTGCCTTTCAAGCATTAGGAGGCTACAGAATTAACAAAAATAAAAACTTCAATTATTTTGTGCAATAGTAGGACATATATTTTATTATCAGTGATGCAGGGTTGTTTCCATAATCATCCTAAGCACTATTTGGGGGTCAACTATACATGCAAGGTTTAAGATCTGTATAAATTAAATTACATAATTCTATTAGTTAAAGTGAAAGCATTGTTAGAGTGATAGAAATCGCTCCCCCTTACTCTATTGGGGAGAGTTGCTTTGATAACAATGGAGATTCTCCTCTTGTTTAAGCTTTATTTCAGCCATATCTTGTATGTTAAATGTAGCATTTTTTAAGGAAATATAATTTGTGTGTTCATCTTTTATTTGGCAGGATATACGTGCCAGTCTAGCACTTAGCACTTTATAATGAAGCGTGGAAGATGGTGAATTAGCTCATCCTAATCAGAGAAAATACAATTAGGCCTAGTTTGCATAGTAAATGTTTAGATTTCAAAAGACACCTGAACCATATTCGATTTTTAATAATGACCTGATGCATTTGAGTCTAATATAATTGACATTTTAAGGTTTAATAAAGCCCCCAAGAATTTTTGATATAAGATTTTACACTGGTTTTTAAAAAATAGATGCACTTTTATAAGAACAATTTGATTCCCTATATAAATGCAGCAACACACTTGTCTGATTTGGTGTGGGGTCAGAAGGAAAGGATTGATCAAGACATTTTTTTCAAAATGGAGGACAATAGGTGTTTATAAGTTAGTAGACTTCAGTGCAGTGGACAGGTGGAAAACCTGGCTCGAAATAAAGGCGCTTGTAAGGAAAAACTACTAGATGCAGTGCTCATATAGTGTATTACTTCCTATGTTAAAAGCAATTGATATAAATATGTTACTGAAGAGCAAAAACCTGGCTGTCAGTTTAATGGAAACTCCAGTCTCAAAGTGACCCTGTGTTGGAAAAAAATGTCCATCTCACAGTAAAGGGGGCTGATAATAATCAAAAGCCATAAGTAAGAGGGAAAAAACAAGAGAAGTGCAGGGTAAAGTTAGTAAATTAAATTTGTCAGTGCTTAGAGGTGTTAATTTGCAGAGAATACAGTTCTATACAAAGTGGTTGAGTTATCGAACTCCACAATTCCTTCATAAAATCAATCCAGGATTGTCAGGCCAATGTTTCAGATGTGAATCAATTCAATTGAAGACTTTATTTTGGTTTCATAGGCAACTGTAGAAGTACATCACTAAAACTTCAATAAACGAAAAAAAATAATCACAGTGCAATCCATTAAACAAGTCCATCGCAAGCGCACGAATAATAAATGCTGCAAGAACATGGCAGTGCATTAATACTATAAAATAGTAATTGTAAAAATCCGATATGAAGTGACTGAAATAGCACTTCGGTCCCACGTAATGTGGCACTATGCAGCACTTTGACATTTTTTGGATCGCATTTTTCAGTATATGATGTTGATTAGGCAAATACAGCTTGTATCCAAAGCCTCCTTGGTGCTATTGAGATATGACCACATATTAAAATTGACCCCAAGGCATCAAAAACGTATTTATGTTTCAATGTTGGTGGGCAGAGCATTGTTACTGCAAAGGTGGAAATCACAGTCAATCCCTTATATTGGGAAGTGGATTGGGTGAATGAGGCAAGTAAGAGAGAACAAATCGCTATATGTCATACTGCAAGGTTTTCTAAAATCTGGGCCTAACTCATGGTCAGGGAAAGGTTCAGATGGGCAGGGTACGCTGGACAGGGAAGTTTATATTGAGGTTTCTTGTTCAGGGGAGTGTAACAATTCAAGGTTATTTTATTAAGGGGGAAGACTACATTTGCTTTGTATGCATTTGTTATATATGTAAAGTCATTTTCAAATAGGTCACTCCAGGAGTTAAATAATTATTGCTGCAGAAGATGGTGCGATGTGCTAAATAATTCCCTTTTTGGTTAGCCTGTATGAAATTAATTGTTCAAATGTTGCTCTTTTCAGTGTATTTCATGTTTTAATATGGATCTGTGATATAAAAATAAAAACAAAACACTGCCAGGAACAGCACTCCTAAGGCCTAAGCAAGCCTCTACAGAAAATTATTGATCTGCCTCTCTGCCCCACTCACTTCTTGCCCCTAATGCCATCCTCTTGCTTAGGCCTCCAGAAGCAGCCTCAATCAGAGTTAGTAAGTTGTGGCAATAGAGTTGGAAAAATTAATGTGTGGCTAGTCCAATAATAAACTGGAGAGAAGCACACAAGTGCTGCAACAACCAATTATGCTTACCATGCGGAAAACTGGGAGAATCCATCAGAAACACTCACTTGAAAAAAAAACACATGGGGAGGGGGGATCTGAAAAGCCCACTTCTTTAGTTAGTGAATCTATGTAGAGAATCAATGTCAGATCTTCTGTTGAATCATAAATGTTTCTGGTTGTTAAAATATAAATCATATTGTTTTGCCTTGGTGTGACTGTAAACTATTTCAATTGCTATACTCAAGTAATTCAACCTGAAAGCAGTGTGCACTGTACATATAGGTATCTCTAACACATTAATCACCTTTACTGAAATCTCATTGTATTTCCCCTCGTTATTTATTTTCACTTTTTACCATGATTTATAGTTGTATAATTCATGAATATACATTGTATTCATTATGATATATACAAATGATCCTCTGACATATACAGTGTGAAGTTACATGAACATATTAAAACCACATGACATTTATCATGCCCAATGCATTTCAAGACTCTGGGTCCCTTCTTCAGGGGAAATTCTGCATGAGAAAAAAATAGTACAAAGTAATGTAGTACAAGGGTAGATCTGTATGTACAAACAATGTACTAACCTAATCATCTTTGATATGCAACTCCAATAGTGGATTGTGCCTTTAATTTATTTTGTTAGTTCCCTTGTGCTTAGCCCACTAGTTTTCATGTGCTGTAGCATAAGAAACCAACAAAGATTGCCATTGCATGATTATTGTGCTGATTCGAAGTATTTAAATTGCTGTTAGTCATGCTAATGTCAAAATAAGTGATGCACTTATATAAATCACCATGATGTGTGATAAACGTGATCACTGCATGTGCCTGCTGGTGCCTCATACCCCAGTGTGCTTGGTGTAATCGCGAAAATATCACCGCTGCATGCGAATGACAGTAATACCACTTACTCTATAGAAATCACATGAAATGAAATGCCTCAAGCTGAACTTTCTGAATATGCTGTAAGGAAATAACCATTTCATAGGATACCACTTAGATTCCGCAATGACCATACTACGACATGCTTATACTATGGGAACAAACCAATAGATCTTACTATCTTCATAAGGCCGTTGTGTGCTGCCGTCCCTGTATTGCATCAATATCACACTACCTGTAAAGCAACATGGTTTTAATCTTGAGATAATACTCTATATCACACAAAAAACGCAGTGAATCCCCGAGCCTCTCCGTACCTTGTAAAGCAGCAACTGCTATGTTGCGTATGTCAATACTTGCTAACCCGCCATGAATTAAATGCCAGCATTGGTAGAAATAACAGAAATAAACATTGGGTTCTAAACACTAACGTAACACCCTCTCATCTAGTGCCCCATCTTGAAACTGGAAATGCCACTTGCTATCTTCCTGTTAATGTGCCTAGTGATGTGTGGTGATCTAGTGGTATATTGATGGTAACCGCTGCCCACACTACGCTATGTTAAAAAACTTTACTGAGTGGTCTAAAGATTTGCATGACCGTCACCGCTAACACAAAGTACAATGTACAATACATACCTTAACGTAAATCTCCAGTGATTAAAGTCACCGCAACTCCAACTCATGGTGCTAAAGCCCTGCTGTTGAAAATGATGCAAAAAGACCGTCTCCACTGTAGGTTTCCATAATCTCAAAAACCCTTTTATCATATTACCATTAGTCATCATGTAAACTATCCTTCTATGAGATCAAAAACAGAAATGAGCTGCCACCCTGGCTTAATTTACTTGCATTAGATTTTTTCTTGCAGAAGTTTGTACAGTCATGGCAATCATACATAAAAGACACCATGGATTTCCTACAGAAACTTCAAACCATAGAAACTACAATCTGCTATCAATGGTTACTGTGCACCATTGAAGTTACAGCTCTTTAAAACTCAATTCCTCACTCAGAGGGGATGTAAGCAGTGGAATGGGTGCTATTGGTCCTCCGATATTAAAGCAGATAAGGTATTTTTATTAGAGTTGTTACAATTTTGCTTACACCATAGTTACTTTGAGTGGCAGGACAAATTTTACTTACAACTAACTGGAACACCAATGGGTTTTTGTGGAGCACCAGCGTATGCCAACACGTTCATGGCAAAGTTCGAAGAGGATCCTATTTTTCAAGTGCAGGAGTAGAGCACGAAAATAGTGATGTTGTGCAGATTCATTGATAATATGTTTTTGATATGGACTGATACAAGGGAGGAGTTGGAAAACAGGATTCAGATACTCAACACACACAATCCCAGGATCAAGTTAACCTACACTATTGATAACACAAAAATAGTTTTTGGGGATGTACTAGTCAGCAAAACAAACACAGGAGTACAAACTCAGATTTATTCTAATCAACAGATAGGAACAATGCATTTGTTGTACACAAGGTTTCATTCCAGAAGTCTTATTCGTAATTTATAATTTTCACAATTTTTAAGAATTAAGAGAATTTTTTCATACCAGGACATCAGCACACAGAGCATATTGGTGCAGAAATGAAAATATGAGGACAGATGATATCCGGCTGATATATTGGCAAATTGCATACAATGAACGAGCCAGTTGGAAAGATCTGAATTGCTCATCAAAAGGATTAAATCTAAGGGGAATTCACCTATTTTTGTTTCCAGATACTCCACAAGCTCCATCGCGATTAAAAAGATTATTTACACCAGATGGGAATTGCTGCAGAATGAGCCTGATTTTAACAACATCTTCAGAGAGAAACTCATGCATGCGTACACAAGAGCAAAAAACCTCATGGAACTTTTGGCCTCATCGACAAAGCAAGAAGACACACAATGTGAACATACTAGGATATGCCAAAATTGCACTCACTGCAATAATGCAATCACAGGGGCCAACATAACTCACCCTAATACGGGAGAAGTCATCAAATTGAGATACACTTCGGATTGTAACACCAAAAATGTTATATATTGCATTAAATGTCCGTGTGGCAAAGCATATGTGGGAAAAACAGAAAGGAAAGTCAAAACAAGAATGACGGAATATAAAACTACAACAAGAACACCAAAAAAACATCATGTGTGGCAGCACATTGGCAAGAAGCAAGACACTCCATAGCCCAATTACGGTTTCAGATAATTGAGACATTAACACCCAAACCAGGTAGTGATACAAGTAGGCAGTTGCTCCAATGAGAAATATATTGGATCAAGCTTTTGGATACACTATTACCAAAAGGTCTCAACGACAGAATAGACATGATTTGCTATTTATAGCTTGGTTGTGAGAATACAAACACTATGGAGTGTGCAGAATAGATATATGTAGGCATTCCACGTGTACATTAATTATCCATAGTGAATTTACTTTAAGCGCCAGAGTAAGTAGGTACATCTGGCACAGTTCTCTAGAGACCATAAGTAAACTTTGGATTCATGTGAAACACCACATTATCACCTTGAAACAGAATCACTACATTGACACATGTTGGCCTTTAGATCCTATAGTAACATCACTTCAGCTATACACCAGTAATGTTTCAGAACGATATACGGTGATTTCTTTAAGTATATTGTACCAGGGTGGCAGCTCATTCCCATTTTTGATCTCACAGAAGGATAGTTTACATGATGGCTATCGCTAATCTGATAAAAAGGGTTTTTGAGATTATGGAAACCTACAGTGGAGAAGGTCTTTTTGCATCATTTTCAACAGCAGGGTTTTTGGCACCATGAGTTAGAACTGCAGTGACTTTAATCACTGGAGATTTAGGTTAAGGTATGTATTGTACATTGTACTTTGTGTTAGCGGTGACGGTCATGCAAATCTTTAGACCACTCTGTAAAGTTTCTTAACAAAGCGAAGTGTGAGCAGCGGTTACCATCGGGATACCGCTAGGTCACCAGGCATCACTAGGCACAATAACGGGAAGATAGCAAGTGGCATTTTCCAGTTTCAAGATGGCGCACTAGTTGAGAGGGTGTTACGTTTGCATTTAGAACCCATCGTCTATTTCTGTTATTTCTACCAACGCCGGCATTTAATTCATGGTGGGTTAGCGAGGAGGCAAACATTCAGAAACGCGATGTAGCAGTAGCTGCTTTACAATGTAAGGAGAGGCGTGGGGATTCACTGCATTTTTTTGTGATATAGAGTATTATCTCGAGATTAAAATCATGTTGCTTTACAGGTGGTGTGATATTGATGCAATACGGGGACGGCAGTATATTTGGCAGCACACGATGGCGTTAAGAAGATAATAAGATCTATTGGTTTGTGGCCATAGGAGAAGGATGTTGTATCATGGTCATTGTGGAATCTAAGTGGTATCCTAAGGTTTGGTTACTTTGTTACAGCGTATTCAGAAAGTTCAGCTCGAGGCATTTCAGTTCATGTGGTTTCTATAGAGTAAGTGGAATTACTGTCATTCGCATTAAGCGGTGATATTTTCGAGATTACACAGAGCACAGTGGGGTATGAGGCACCAGCACACTCGTGCAGTGATCACATTGATCACACAGCATGGTGATTTATATAAGTGTATCACTTATTTCGACATTGGCATGACTATCAGCAATTTCAATACTTCGAATTAGCACAATAATCATACAATGACAATCTTTTTTGGTTTGTTATGCTACATCACATGAAAACCAGTACGCTAAGCACAAGGGAACTAATGAAATTAACGGCCCAATCTACTATTGGAGTGGCATATCGAAGATGATTAGGTTATTAGATTGTTTGTATATACAGATCTACCCTTGTACTACATTACTTTGTATTATTTTTTACTCTTGCAGAATTACCACTGAAGAAGGGACCCAGAGTCCCGAAATGCATTGGACATGATAAATGTCATGTAGTTTTAATATGTTCATGTAACTTCACACTGTATATGTCAGAGGATCATTTGTATATATCATAATGAATACAAATGTATATTCATGAATGTGAATGTATTATACAACTATGAATCATGGTAAAAAGTGAAAATAAATAACGAGAAGAAATACAATGAGATTTCAGTAAAGGTGATTAATTTGTGAGAGACACCTATATGTACAGTGCACACTGCTTTCACGTTGAATTACTTGAGTATAGGAATTTATTATGACAGACGTATGTTTGACAGCACACGTTGAAGTGTAGCACCATTGGTAAACAGTATTATCAGGACGGAGTAAAGAAAGGAGTGCACCTCACACCTATATTTTGTAAACTGCTTCAGCCATCTTTTCTCACTCAGGCTAACTTTTAAATAGACCATCCTGTTTTAGTTTGAAACCTATAATACTTGACCCCACCAAAAGGCAAACATACGCCGTCAATGTAAAAATATAAATACTGATAAGATAAAACCATAAGCTAAAATCCTTTTCAAAGAAAGAAAAGTGAGAGAGAATAAGTCATTTTTAATTCTTTCTGAAGAGGCCAACACAATGTAACATTGTCAGACAAGGTATCATCAAGAAAGACTGCTCTAAGATTATTCTGCTTGAGTTTTGTTGTTTAATTATGTCAGTAAAATATTATTTTTCTTCCTTTTGTTTCCTCCAATTCAATTTTGTATTCTTGAATTAAATGTGCAAGGTGTGGAAGCATGTTTTCGTTCTGATCGAATTAAATCTGGGAATGTTAAAATTATATTAGATTTTTTGACAGTACTTAATTCTGTGTTTGTTGAAATGGCTGTCTCATAAACATCTTGACCAATATTTGCAATCACATTTATCCACAGACACAGAATGGGTAAACCCCTTTGATACATCAGTCCCCTTTTCAAATATGTCAGTATTCATAGTAGGTCACCTGCCAAACACCCCAAGCTTTAAGCATTCAATGCAAGTTGTAGTGACAGGTACCTCTGAAAAGAGTGCTGTCACCGTGCACATGATAGTGGTGAAAACATGGCAGAAGACTTTCCACATACCAACAAAATTCATAGCTGCACAGTGTCCCATTGTTTTGTGTGATACCTTCAGCTAATACTGGCTTTTTACCCAACTGCACTTTACTGTTGGGACTTTTGAGCCCATAGTTAAAATGTCAACAACATTTCAAGTCCCAGAATACTATGTGCTGTCAGTTAAAATGTCAAGACTGACCTTAAGTCAAACATTTGCCTTGGGGACACTTGGCAGCTATGAATGTCCACACTATAGTGGCACCACCTTAATGTAGTCAGTCAAAGAGTGCAGAAAAGCTGCGGCAAGCATGCCTAACGCATCACATGTCAGGTGCTTTGGAATGCAGGGTTATTAATTCATCTGATGTAATACAAACTTTTAAAAGTTTCAACAGGTATTATGCTGTTGACAGTTTTGACCAAACCTACAATGTCATAAGGTTCAGAAAGGAGAAGGTGAATCCCCAACTGTGTCCAGGAATGTATTTATAAAAATATTTGAATATAGTACTCTTACCTTTTTAATCCATTAATAGTCCTGTAAACCAGGGAGGGTCCTGACAGAGTGAGTGTGAGAGGTACTGAGATGTGAGAGAGGGTAATGAAATGTGAATATGAGTGAGAGTATAATACACAGACTTTCTTTACTGAAAACTGTCTAACACAAGTCTATTGGAAACACTGTCAATGGGAAGACACTACATGCCATGCATTACTTCTCCTTTAAAATAAATATGTGCTTTATAAAAATCATTAAAAAAACAACATGTTTTGTAAACACTGGAAAATACAATTTGTGTCTACTTTTGGCGTTTGGCAGCTGAACAAACACTGATAAGCACTAATTTAAAAAGGTTTGAAAAACACTGAGAAAACATCTCTGAAGTCCACAAAAAAACAATACAGAGAATAGGACAGCCTACATTTAAAGCAGGAAGTGCCCGTATATGCTGTGGAATCGCTTTTGCATCTTGGTTCCCAAGACATGACAAACTGAGAAGAACTTGCTCAGCCGAAACTGTTTTAATTTTTGGTACTATCTGAAGGCCATCCTTTCTTGTTACCAATATCTCAGGCAACTACAGGTGTTCAGTGTAATCATGTGGTTACTGCTCAAACAATGTATACAGCACGGTATAAATGTGAGTGTTGCCTACTGTCTATGAGCTTAGCTGCGCTAATCATAGCTGAGTGAACCCCTGGTCTGTTGAATTTGTGACTCACAGATTATTATTGTTTATTTTGTCAATAAACCCTCTCAGAATTCAATTAACATGTAAGATTTTTTGACTGACAGAACCTGGAACATTTTTCCTAAAGTTGGCTGGATGTAGTGATTGGAGCTGGGTGTCCAGAGCTGGAGGTCCACACAACAGCCCCCCGGTACCATAAGTAAGACAGAGGATTCGCTGCAGGGAAGGTTGGGTAGAGGCAAGAGACAGTGTCTAGCCGATAGCATCAGTAGAATTGTAAAAATGAGCCAAGTCACCCTTTCCTCCCGATTGGATCCTCTCATTTATGTACAAATCCACTTTTTTTCAGATGCCCTGATGCTGCTCCTGTGTTTATGTACTAGTATTCTTGTGCATGTTTTCTCGATGGATTGATGCTCCGAGCCAATGCAATCACTGTAGCTAAGAGATTATGATGAGATTCAGGGCTTTACATAGTGTTCGACAGAATCAGTTGGAAAACATGAAGGAGGACCCTGTGCGACAACCCCTAGGTCCACCCACCTCATTTAGATATGAGCGCACCTTAAGTCTTTTATCAGTGGAGCTCCCATTGGCTACGCCCATAGAAAGCTTATTATGATGGCCCGATTGAGTAGGGGCCATTGCAGGAAAGACATTACACTGCCTGACATATTTTGGGTGGATGGTGTAATGTCTATTTTTTCTGTTTGTCACCACCAGGAGAAACCTGACAGTGAGGGACAGAAAAAACAATAATAACCTCACTGTCCTGGTAGAAAACCTATAGGGTTCATGTTTTTTTGTTTTTCAGAAACAAAGTGCCGGTTTAAGAGTTTGTATCTGAAAATAAAAAACTTTGAAAAAGTTTGGTGAACAACATCAAATTGATGTGGCCGTCCACCAACTTTTTTGTACATTAAAAGGACTGGTTGAGATGGTTTGGATTGGGAGTGAGGAAGGAACTTATTTTCCATTCACTAATGTTCAGGAACTATGCAAAAGTCGTAGGGATTTGACATGTTCATTGTGCCTGCCACTCTCAGTCCTCTTGGAAAGTCATGACGTACAATGGTACTCTGAAAAATAAAGTGCGCAGGGAAACTGGTCCCAAGTGGCCTTACACTTTACCGTTGGCAATCTAGTTCGTTTGAGCCAAAACCCTAGTCTAAAGACTAAATTGAGTACTTATGACATTTTAATAGGCAGGCTCATGAATCCCCCTGATACCACTCCAGTGTCTCCTGCTTTACTTGATTTGAATTTGAAGATGACTGACTTTGAAAAGTGCAGACAAATTAATCCGTCTCAATAGCTTCTGTCTTCAAGTTCAAGCTGCACTGCCTGCCAACCCCACCGAAGCTTGCCACGATCTACAGCCATAATCACAAAGGACAATGGTTCACCAAGGCTTCATTTAAAGAGATTTGTAAAATGAACAGTAAATTCTTTACTACAGGCAAATAGTCAAGCAAACCAAATAGACATTGGACTAGCCACTGCATCAGCAAAAGTAGTTTCATTCTGATCAGTCAAGAGTATGACATCATAACTATAACACTAGAATCAGTGTTCAGTGTTTCCAGTGTTCACGCAAAGATCAATAAGTAGGAATACACATGCATACATTTATACCATACAAACAACCTACTTTAGTCTGAATTTAAAAACTGGAGTACTACAAGTCACCGTTAATCCTAAGAAATGTATTCAATGGAATAGATCTAATTGTTAAGTTGTAGATGGTGTTTTGATCTCTACCTCAATTAGATCTCCTCAGTATATGAAGGATTAGGACACCTGTATAATAATCAAATAAAATGGATCACGTACAATTTGATGCTGGTAGCCAGGGATGAAGGAGGATACGCATATCCTTATTTTCTTAGTGTATGTTTGCAGAGAATCCTTTTACGACTGGGCCTTTGTGCTCAAATGAATGACTGTAAAAATGATATAATATATATGAGCTAATCAATTAATGGCAAGTAGCCAAGTGAGAGAAATCTAATGAAGAGTAACTCACACAGTGGTGATATTGGTACCCCAAGGGCTACGGAGCAGTCATATTTAGACAGCTCCATTCTCAATGTAAAATGAAAATTACAACGTGGTAAAGTCACTTTTATGTGTGCTGAACCCGCAATGACATCAAAAAGTAGGGGGAAACTCACCAAATTGTAGAGAGACAGATCTCCACTCAGGAGGTATCAGCATCCTGATTTTATGGCGTGATGCAAGAAACAAATCCAGTGTGGTGGTAGTGCAATGGCCACTATTAAGCAAAGCATAGAGGAGCCCGTCTGCACATCCTTCAAGAGGGAGTCACTATAAAAATGTTGGCGTCCTGGCTCAGTGGCACAAGCAAGAATCAAAGTGGTGGCAGTGCTAACGTTACTGTCCAGCCATGGCAAATGAGAATGCACATTGAGGTTTGGCAAAGCAGTTTGCATAGTCAAGCTGTTGATGTATCTCCTATTTATGTGTAAGTGTGTCTTGAATAACAAAATCCCTACCTATTTCAGATGGGTTGTGATTGTAGCATTCTCTTATGAAGCATTTAATGCTTGTAGTTCATCTAGGCTGATATTATAAGCAATGAATGCACAAGTGTTCTTAAGGGCTGATATATCTTTTAGCAGTACATTTTCAAAGGTAAGAACTTCTGTGGCATGGTGGAGCTAGAGGGATAAAAAGTGGAGGGAAGTCTAGGATTATTTGTATCATTCGATGGGGCTGGGTGGTTTGAAGATGTTTTTTTTCTATTGCATTCTCCTAAAGAATTGCAGCATTTCTATTTCCAACTGAAAAACGTTTAAAATGTTACTACAAGCAAGAGATCTTTAGTGAGTAAGTTCACCTTAACAATGAAAAGCAGATATTGGGACAAATTGAAAAAGGGGACTGTAAAGGAAGATGGTGTTAGTATAACATATCTTTAATGGATTATCAATGAGAGTGTGGACTCAAGAGGAGATATATTGTGGTCTTTTAGTTGTCTAGGCAACAGCTATAGTATTTTCTCCTTCTTCATCTTTCCTCCGGGTTCTGGTTTTTATACTGGCCTCAGAACCCTTTACCTCTCTGGCCTCTACCTAAAAGATTTTGGTGATTTTGTTAAACACTTTCAGACCATGAGTGTTGGATGAGCAGACTTCTTAGAGACTGCATACTAGAAAGTTAGAATCTTTTGACATGCATCCTCTCCTCTGGAATGTGCCTCTATCCGGAAAAAAGGTGGAAACAGTTCAATGTTTCCCTTTCAATTCATTCCCTCTAACCACTGCCATCCATCCTGGGCCATGGTTTGTCAACAGCGGATCATCACATTTTTTGATGAGTACCAACTGGCTAATGTTTAATTTATCTCCTTCATCAATCAAGAAATGGGGGAAAAAGGAGCTTAACAGGGTCCATTCAGCTCACGGGGGCGCACTTATATAATAAAAATGGAGTGGACCACCACAGTTGCTATGCCAGAGTCTCACGGTTGTTGCCCCAGAAACCCTCAAACCCTACTGCCTCCTGAGGTGTATATTATCTCCACTGAGGCATTTTTGTGGGTGGTGTCATCATCAGGTTCCGCACCTGGGTACCCACTTCCCCAGGTGAGTGATGCCTCTTACTGGAGGGAAAGTGTCTGGTAGAGAACACTGGTGGGATCCATACATAAAAGTCAAATTACAATGATCTCCTAAAACCAAAGACCATTTAATAGTAAAGAGAAGGGATTAGGGTTAATGTTAAAAGCAGAGTGTTATGCCCTAAGAAGGATCCCACCAGTGTTCTCTGCTTGTGTTTGTGACTTGACCTCATCCCCCCACCAGCAGTGGGCAAAGAGGCAGTTTGCAGATTGGTGGAGAAAGGGGTGTGTGGCCTCTGACCGCCTCTCAGTAATCCCACTGTGTGGAGCTTACTGGAGGTCCTAGGAGGACTTGTTGGCCCCTAGGGACCCTCAGCAGCCAAGGTGACTTCCTCCCCAACCAGGAGTGCACCAGGAGACGTGTTTGCGGAGTAGTTGAGAAAGAGGGCGGGCCTCCCATGAGTTGCTGGCTTTTATACTTCTAAGGAAGGGGTGCCACGTGGGCCCCTTCCCTTGACCATGTTGGGCTCCGGGGATCCCATCGCCTGGGGCCTGACCATTTTTTTTTTGTTTTAAAAAGAATGTGGGAGGGGGCATCGTGGCCCCTCCTGGGGCGATTTTGGCCCCGGTGACCCCATTCCCCAGGTCCCGGCCTTTATTATTATTTTTAAATAGTCAAAGGGAGGGGGGCCGAGCGCCCCTCTGGGCCATTTTCGGCCCTGGGGACTCCATCCCCGGGCACTGCCCCTTTTTTAAAATTTTTACAAAAGGGAGAGGGCCGCATGGCCAATTTCGGCCTGAGTATCCCATCCCCCAGGGCCAGACCTTTACATATATATTTTATTTTAAAAGGGGAGGCCACCAGGCTGATATAGGCCCTCGGGGACCCCATCCTCCTGGGCCTGGCCTCTCCGTTGGGGACCGCGGGGGGAGCCTCAAGGCCCCTGCGGTCCCTGTCTGCTCCCTGCCTCCTGCAGGAGCCAGCATTGCTTTTGGACAGTTAGCAGCTCCCTCTGTCCAAAAGCAATTCTGCTTGGCTTTGTGGAAGCAAGAGCATTTTTAATGCTCTCGCTTCCACGAAGTGGAGCAGTGTTTTCTATGGCTCGGCGGGAGCGGTGCTCCTGCCAAGCCATAACAAACTGCAATGTCCTGGGGGTGGGCACCCCGGGACATTACTGGAGCCGGCCTTGGGGGGTGGTGGTCCCCAGGGTCATGAAGGGCTTCTGGAGGGGGGCTGCACGGCCCCTTCTTTGTTCAAATTTTCCCCGGGGATGTGGTGGTCCCGGGGGGTTCGCAACAGACCACCTTTAAATATTGTATTTTAGCTCTGGGAAGCTGCCTATATACTGTTACTCGACTTGCTGGGCTCTTCACCTAGGCCATTGGTGGCTCCACCGTGTGTAATTGTATTTCCTTGAGACTGCTGTAGCAGAGGCGGGCCAAGTAGGAGGACAGAATAATAGGGAAATACCCCAAGTTGAGCCATGATCTTATTTTAATGGGAAGAACCTTTGAACTGATTGACGGTCCAAAAATATTCGTTCCCTTTTATCTACATGTGGTGCAAGGAGCTCTGATGGAAGGGGAAAGACTGGCGCATTGTGACCTGTGTGAAAGTCTTTGAGTAGGGCATGGAATTTACCCTACACCAACCTCGTGCAGAGTTATCTAACTTTCTGTTTGTGACTTCATAATGTTGTTAATTTCATGCATTATATTTCTTTCAGTTAAGTCTTTTGTATAGGTAGCATAAGACTGATTTGGGGTGGAAGCAAAGGGATACTTACCTCAGTATCTATCCTTGATTCATATCATTCCTTAGACTTTTAACTAAAGAGTTTGGTAGTCAATTGGGCTCATATATAGATTCTACTGCACTTTCAACTGCTTTAAGTTCTTGTGGAATAACATTAGGCATAGCTGGGCTTCTCTAAAAAGGGTAGACATCCCTATTGTGAGAAGAGATAAAAAATAGGAAAAGACTAGTAAGAACACAAGAAGCTATCATTATGGTGAAATGAAAAGCAACGGTAAAGTCCCTGGATGCTAGAAAAGCAAAAAACAACCAAGACATGCAGCTGAAAATTGTACTTCAGATGAAATAGATGTTCTATTGGAGGAAGTGTAAGGGCTTTTAGCTTCCAAGGCAACCAAGGCAAACAAGTCTAAAGGAAAACATCAAGGGAAGGGGGACAGAAAATCGTTCTTTAGGAAACATGAGACCTGGGATAACTTTGCATGTAATAGTGCAAATGGCGATACTGTCACTAGCGCTACTCCCAAAATCCCAGAGGGACAAGAAGCTATGACAGCGGGCCATTCTCTTGATCTCCCTATACCTGTAATAACGGTTGAATTCTGCAATCAAGTTAAAGTCTTAGGGGACATGGATGAGCCACAAGCAAATCGAACTGCATTTACACCCTCTACTCTAGTGCATAACAAATCCATAGCCACAGAGAAGGATGACACGAGCACACAGATAGCGGGCATACAAGAACAGATAGCAGGGCTAAAGGAATACATGAGCAACTTGACAAAAATGATCAATGAAAAGGTCGATAAACTAAAAGAGACAGTACAGACACTTAATTCTAAACTTTCACAAACTGTTGTGCCTGAAGCTTCAATTAGCACTAGATATAAAGCTACTTCTGGAAGAAAACACTGTGCTGGCCCTACAGTGCGTTTCTTAAATATGGCCCTTTCAGTCGTGACTCCTGAGACCATAAGAATAGGTAGGCAGTGCCTGATGGTCCCCCAGGTAGCCGGCCACAATCTTTATAAGTGATATAGCGGTGATTTGCCACCTAGCGAATAACTAGTGGGTAAAATAGTGAATGATTTGCAAAACACAAGCCAGGCTACATTAGTAGCTAAACCCCAAAACTTAGACCATTGGGGGGGCAAAAAGAATACTGGGATATCTACCTGGTGGGTGTGCCAAAAATCTCACCTACAGCAAGATAAACTCAAGATTCATTAATTAATAAAGCCATCCATTGGCTTAGGAAAGTGAGGGGCTGCAGATCCATTATAAGGGATGATGTAACAGAAGCCTATAGATTTAGCAATGCCCAGTGTCCAACAGATTATATTGGCCTAAGGCTTGTACGCTCAGTTCCAGTAGAAGGACTAATAGGGGCCCCCCACAGAATCATGCATAAGGCTCAAGGTTAACCCGACAGAGACCATGCATCAGTTTGGCAATGTCAATAAATCAAGCGTAGTTGTTAGCAATCATCCATCTACCACTTTTGTGGATTGTGGGGGGGCCTTATCTGATCTTGATTGACAACCAGGATATCAGATTGAAGCAAGTAAACCATTACAATCGATTAAGTTTGGCAATGTCAATAAATCAAACGTAGTTGTTAGCAATCATCCATCTACCACTTTTGTGGATTGTGGGGGGGCCTTATCTGATCTTGATTGACAACCAGGATATCAGATTGAAGCAAGTAAACCATTACAATCGATTAAGGAAATTACTTCAGATATCCATAAAAGTATCCCCTTTTACTATTAGAAAAGAACAGAAATAAAAGATTGTAATTTACCAATGCCAGACAGTAGAGAGGTAACTAACATGGCAACACAAAACTTAAGAGACGCTGTGGGGCAGATAGATGCTATAAAACTATTGTCATTGAATTTGGTGGGGATTAGAACAAAGATAGACGATCCAGAGTGGGGCGCATTTTTAGTCAAATTTCACATAGTTTGCTGCAGGAAACCTGGGCTACAGATCCATTGCATAGAGTGGGATTTGCTACAATGGCATCTAATGCAGTCCCCTCAAAAGTGGGGAGGTCATTTAGCGGGCTGTTGATTTGGATCAAAATGCAACAATTCCATAAAATAAAAAGATTGAGATGTGCTTGTAGAGACCTATTGGTCATCACTATTCCTGCTGGAACCTCCATGGGAGTTGGGCATATTGCAGTTATAAACATGTATATTCACCCTACTCAGCCAAATCACTACTCATGAATAGTGACCAAACTATCACACATGATCGAACCCTTATATCACACCCATTGTAAAATCACAGCAGGTGACTTTAATGCAAAACTGCCAGAGGGTCTAATTCCGATGCACTTAACGGTATTGAGACATGGGTCTAATACTGCCTTAGTTGGCAGCATTGACCACAAGGCAAGATATCCCAGGTTGGTTGAGCCAATCATTGATCTGATTGCTTCCTATGATCTGAACATCGTTAATGGTTGTACTGAGTCTGACTGCCCTGCGCACCCGATATTTAAGTGGGGTCTGTACACGAGTAATATAGATCATATTCTGTTGGACAGCCCTATTTGGCCATCCATAATAGACATGTTGGTAATAGCTAGGAATGATAGCGATCATGATACACTAGGGGCTTATTTTTGCCCGAGATCTCTTGTAAACTTAAAGGCGCTGGGAAGTACTATCTCTAAAAGCAGAACTATTATATTCAACAACAGGAGGAATGCAAAATGGGCTGTCCTAGCAAGTGATGATAAAGTGAAGGCAGATACTTACAACTTGTATGTAGAACAGTTGGCCCGCTTGAGCTCTTAGATCATAGTAACATTGAACTAGTGGACATACATGTTAAACTTATAGAGCAAATAAAGTTGCTCTTGACTAAAGGATGACGTAGGGGAGGCTATAATCCAAACCCCCCTGGATGGTAAACAAGTGATTGTAGACACGCCAAACGGCAATTATAGAAGCAGTACAGAAAGGGGATTGTAAGGGCATCCTGAGAGCCAGAAAAGCCTATAAAGGAAAATTAATAACGGCAAAAAGGGGGTGGGAGGACAGTGTGGTTTGCTGCCTGGCAAGATGGCCGCAACCTAAAGGAGCTCCGAGGGTAACGCTGCCTCCCCTGAAATCCGCATATAAATCCGGGAAGCAAATTGTACCCAAAGGACATCAGCGTGTGGCCAAGGAAGAGCGGCGCAGACTGCTCCAACTCCGGTGTCTCCCCGTAGCCCAGAACGCCGTGAAGACCGAGACCGGGGACTAAATTTTGCAGAACGGCCCGGGAACTGTACGTGAGGCCCGGGGCCACCCAAGAGGAGCGCCGGAGATTGCGAGTTACGGAGGTGAGGGCACCCGACGGGCGAAGCGGCATCCACGCTCCATCTGCGGCCCTGACCTAGCAACAGCGGAGTACATTGATTGGCCGGCAGCAAGACCTGACGGGCGCCGACGAGGGGGGTGGCGGAGGGCTGCTCCGACATTGCTGTGCCGGCCCAATCGGGGTCTCCTGAGGTTGCGCCCTGATGCGCATGAGGCGCCCCTGGTGAAGCTCCTGGGGAACTTTCTCAAGGAATGAACCGGCTGGCCGGACCTCCATTGGAACACCTGTGGCGAGGGGACATGGCGGGGCAGCAACTGGCGGCATTACTAAATGGCGGTACACTTGTCATTTGGCACCGGAACCCCGCGGTGCTCCACCGAGGCTGTAACGCCCGATAGCGGAGGAACGAGCAGGCAAGAGCTGGGAAGAGTGGGCTTGTGGAGCTGTGGCTGATCCTGTGCTAACCTGGAGGGGTGATTCCTGCTAAGAAAAGGTGGTAACAAACGGGGATTGTGACGCGTGGTCTGTGGTGCCCCCCCCCCCCCCCCGAGTGCTGCGAGGAGAGGATGCTGATCAGAGAGATTGGGCGGCAGGCCGGGGATTTCTCTCCAGTGATCCCTGATCCACCATTCGGCCCACGGTGCGGAGAGGTAGCTAAGGAGAGCACTTATCTGCCCGAAGATGAGTGGGAAAGGGAACCGCGTAAACCAGCAGGGAAAGCTGGATAAATTTACAGTAAGGACGTTCCCCCCTGCCGGAGCGGTCTGGGCGCACAGATAAGGTTTCGGAGGAAGAGGGAGCGCCCAAAGTGACACTGGAAGATATAATGGCCGCCCTTAATAATGTGCAGACAACAGTGGGGTCTATCTCCGCAGATGTGACCTTCCTCAGGGCGGACTTCCAGAAAATGTCCGCTAGAGTCATGGAGGTGGAACAAACGACTGCAACTTTGACGAAGGACACTACCTTGCTAATCCAAAAAGTGGCACAGTTGGAGGCTGAAAACAAGCGCATAGCGACAAAACTGGATGACCAGGAAGGGTGCTCCCGTCGCAACAAGGTCAGAATTACGGGAATTCCCAAGAGTGAAGGGGGCCCTGCCATGGACCTTTACGTAGAGGAACTGATAAAAACCAGACTGCAGCCTAGAGGACTTTCCACTTTCTTCTCTATGGAGCACGCACACAGGGTGTTTGGGCGCAGGCCTTCAATTTCCGCGACAGAGATGCCATTCTTCAAACAGCCCAAGTGGCGCCGCCCCTGCGTGTGCAGAATTCAGTGGTATCCTTTTTCCCGGACTATACGGCGGCGGTCTCGGCGCGTCGGAGGAGTTTCCTAGAGGTCAAGCAGAAGTTAAGAGCCCGAGAACTACCTTATTCCATGCTTTTTCCAGCGAGGCTACGGGTGGTAGCGGATGGGAAGACATGGTTTTTCGAGGCGCCAGAGGAGGCCCGCGACTGGCTCGAGGGGTGGCAACAGGTGAAGAGCTCCGGACGCTCAGAGAGGCAGAGACGGCATCCTGGAATGGAGGAGGACCTCGATGGATATGACCGAAGGGCGGAGGAGGCTGGACAGTCACAGGAGGACGCCGGACAGTGAGATACTATGTGTTTATCCTGTACTGAAGGTGCACAGTATGACTGGATGCCCGCTGGGGCTAGCATTGACTGCTCTGCTGCGCTGAAATGATCTGTACACCTGGACTTTGGGGCAGGGGATGTAAGCGGTCTTCCTCGGACTTCCCGCTCCCTTACACGCAAGTAATGTTTTGGGGTTTGGGTTCTGAGCACTCTGCTGAGTTGGGGTGGCGGGCAGTTCTGAGTCCGTATAGCAGGGAGGCAGGGAGGGGGTTGGGGGGTATGGGACGGTTTGAACGTTCTTCTCAAAAGTCTAAGTTTATGTTGGAAATAGTATCTAGATATGCAGTGCAAGCAAACACTAGAGAGCACACGACTCACACCGGTGAACCCGCAATACCATTTACAAGCTCCACCAGACATTGACTGACACAGCACACGGGGCATCTACCGTAGGTCCTTTGACTCCAGTACAGCCTCTCTCCCTGCTCACGTGGAACGTGCGTGGCCTGGGAGACAAAATAGAACGGGGTCTGGTCCTGCACTGTATCAAGAGGAGCACCCCGGCGGTGGTTTTACTGCAGGAGACCCACCTTACCGGTACCACTAGCAAGGTGATGGATAGATGGGGGTACAAGATGGTGGCGCACTCTGAGTTTTCTTCAGGGTCCAGGGGGGTGGGTATAATGGTGCGGAAGCAGTCCCCTCTAATAATCCACGAAGCCAAAACTGATGGATCAGGGCGGTTCGCAGAAATAGTCACTCAATGGGAAGGGCGACCTCTAAATATAGTCTCCGTTTACATTCCTCCTGCACTGCAAGCGGTGGCGCTCCCAGAACTCAGTGGGTTTTTGCTTGACTTACCGGAGGGGGAGCTTCTCCTTGGCGGGGATTTCAACGCCATTATAGACGAAACTGTTGATAGATACCCTGCGCGAGCAGGTGGCACGGGAGTGTCCTGCCTTGGG
This sequence comes from Triturus cristatus, assembly GCF_964204655.1. NCBI lineage: Eukaryota > Metazoa > Chordata > Amphibia > Caudata > Salamandridae > Triturus > Triturus cristatus. The sequence continues at coordinate 824,395,106 of NC_140594.1, forward strand.
AGTTTTATAGACGCACTTGGGCTCGCGGATCTGTGGAGGCGACATCACCCGACAACGCAACAGTTCTCACTCCGGGGTACACAATAGCTTAACAAGAATAGATTACTTCCTGGGGTCGGCGGGCAGTCTTAAGAATATAGACAGCATGGAGATCAGACCTAGAGGCATCTCTGATCATTAGCCGATACTCCTACAGTACACACACTCCCACCTAACAAGATGCAGCATCTACCCGATATACCCCGGCTATCTCCAAGTCCCCAAAATTAGGAAGGCAGTCACAAAAGCTACAAGCCTTTACTTCCAGGAAAATGATTCATCAGTTGACTCCCCAACTGTCCTATGGGAGGCATATAAAACAGTCCTTAGGGGGCAGGCCATCACCTCAATTGCAACGCATAAGCATGAAAAGCAATTAGAACTGCACTCGCTAGAACAGGAGCTGCACACGGCAGAGGCCCAGCATGCCAAAGACCCAACCCCTGAGACATCTCATACCCTACAGGTCACACAGATATTTGCTCAATATGTTTACCGACAGTTTGCAAGTGGGTGAACTCCTGCTGGATCATCGCACGGCCACCATAGTGGCTATACAGAAGCCGGATAAACCTGCTGATAGGTGTACCTCCTACCGTCCCTTATCATTGCTTAATGCGGAGGCTAAGATCCTCGTGAAACTATTGGCGACTAGGCTAACACCGCACTTGCCGGAAATCATACATCCAGATCAGTCTGGTTTTATGCCGGGCAGAAACACGGCCCTCAATTTGAGGTGTTTGCACGGCGTACTGGCTCAGACGGAGTGTCTACAGGAACCGGCGGTGTTGCTGTCATTGGATGCACAAATGGCGTTCGACAATGGTCGAATGGCCCTTTTTATTTGCAGTGCTCCAGCATCTGGGTTTTGGGCCAAAATTCTGTGCCTGGGTCAGGCTCCTATATACCAAACCAATGGCTCACATCACTGCTAATGGTCATATGTCTGAAGACTTCCCCCTGATGCGTGGCACGCGTCAGGGCTGCCCCCTGTCACCGCTGCTCTTTGCCCTGGTGCTGGAGCCTCTAGCGGTGTGGATACAGTGGGAACCAATTATACTGGGACTCAAATGGTCGGACAGTTGGGAGGATCGTATCTCCCTTTATGCAGATGACATTTTGTTGTACCTGTCCTCCCCGAGGCGTTCCATACTAACCCTGCTCAAGATTTATACGATTTTTGGAAGGGCATCAGGATACACCATAAATTGGTCTAAATCAGTGATGTATGTGCTGTGCGGCCCCCCACCACGGCTTCCCGCAGACTGCCCACTCCGGATAGCGGAGGAGTCATTTCAATTTCTGGGTATATATATCACTGCGGATTCAGTGGACTTCTTCAAACGGAATCTACAACCTCCATTGGACCGCCTCAAAAGAGATGTGCGTCACTGGGGTACACTGCCGCTGACTCTATTAGGGAAAGCAGCGCTATTCAAAATGATGGACCTACCCCGCTTTTTGTATGTACTGCAAAATACGCCATATCAGGTACCACCCGCCTACTTCCGCACAATTGCGGCACAAGTATCTAGCCTTATGTAGGGTAGCGGACCGGCGTGCATCGCACAATCCAAATTGGTACGTGGCTGGTACGACGGAGGGATAGCGCTCCCAAACATGCAGCTCTACTACTGGGCGGCGCAGCTGAAGGTAATCAACCAGTGGCTTCATACTCCACAGTCAGACACAGCGTTTAAAGCAGATAGGGACATACTGGGCACGAGAGGTATGATTTCACCCCTGTACGACAGAAGACTGGCCCCGGCGCTCATCGGTCCTCTGAGGCAAACCGTAGTCATTTGGCATGCGGCTCAGGCCAGGCTGGGGTGGCGCAGGGTTCTGACCCAGCTTACGCCTTTGTGGGATATAAAGCGTTTGGGAAGACTCAGAACCAGGAAGGGCTTTGACAACTGGGACAACATCGGTATTTCTACGGTGGGCGACATGTGGCATAGGGGCGAAATAGTCCCATTCGAACGCCTTCAACAGCAGTATGACCTGGCGCCTTCGGAGTTGTTCCGTTACACACAGATTAGACACGCCTTAATGTCAGTACTACCACCCGATACTGAAGTTCCGGAGGCGTCGTCCATGGAGGATAGGTTGTTGACAGAATATATGCACAAGAAGGCCACGTCACTCACATACCGCAAACTAGTAAACAATCTACCGGACCCAACGGGGCCCCTGCGAGAGAAATGGTCCCGTGATATAGGCAAGTTTGACGATTCGGAATGGCAGGAGGAGCTGGCTTCGCCGCGGGAGGTTGGCATACCCTCGAGACTCAGGTTGGTGCAGCTCCGAATTCTACACCGCTCATACTACACCAGGCACACCCTACACAGGATAGGCAGAGTAGCACATCCATTCTGTCTACGCGGCTGCGGCGAGGAGGGTACCTTCTTTCACACTATATGGGAATGTCCCACAATCAAAGAATACTGGACGCGGGTGATGAAGACAATGTCACAGTCTGAGGGAGTGTCACTAGTGCCGGAGCCTAGACGGTGTCTGCTGAATATATGGGAACCCAATGACCTCACTCGTCAGGCTCAAAGCTGGGCTACACTGGGGATAATGGTAGCTAAACGGAACATAGCCCAAAAATGGGGGACGGCGGAGGCGCCAATGCTTGTTGCATGGGGTAGGGACATGCATGCTGTCATACTAGCTGAACGAACGGTGTTTACTAGGCGGGGGTGCCCTCGTAAATAGAGTAAAATATGGGGGGCATGGAATAAATTCAGGGGAGACATATGTGATCCACCACAAGAACAGGATGATGGAGCCTCGGACACAGAATGATATGAGAGACCACGGGGAGGGCATATGGAGCTTTGCTGTCAGGGATGTTATAATGCATAGATGTGATTTTAAGGTGGTGCTTGTGATATCGTGTGATGTACTGTTCTATTCTGATGGAAAATTATATACATAACTTTTATTTTGTACTGCTGCAGAGAAAATAAAAATCTTTAAAAAAAAAAAAAGGGGGGTGGGAGGTAGAACAATGGGATAAAGTTACTGAAGTCCTAACTAATAGGAACACTAATGAATTCTGGCATCTCATAGCATCAGGTCTAAAACTGAAGGAAATGACCTGGAGTCAGTAGTACAACCTGCAGTTTGGGAAACTCATTTTACTGAGCTTTATAAGCCTTTGTCATGAAATGACACTAAATTGTCAAAGAGGGGAGGCGTAGATTGGACAGGGCAAATGGCCAGGTCAGAGGTAAAGGATGTTATAATCCTAGATTTGGCAGAAAACTCACAGGCATTACATCTACTAAAAGGGAGAAGGATCCTGGTCCTGGTGCTATCCTGGATGATTTATATTCATCACACCCTGAGAATTTGGTCCTGTACCTGAATGCCCTCAGTAATGCCATCCTGAGTGGTAGGGATATTCCACCATCCTGGCATTGTGCTATCATTGTGCCCATTTACAAAAAGGGGAGGAAGGATGTAGCATCCAATTACAGACCCATTAGCCTGATCAATATAAGTCAAAAGGTTTTTGCAAGACAGATTTTAATTAAACTATAAGCCTGGATAACAGAACATCACATTTTACAGGATTACCAGGCAGGGTTCAGCAGGGGTAGGTACATTGGACCAGGTCTTCCGCTTCAGTGCGCTGTGCTGGAAGTATGTTGCTCTGAAGCGGGACCATCTTTATGTTGCCTTCATCAATTTGAGGGCAGCATTTGACCTGGTTCCTAGGGAGAATCTTTGGGCTGTTCTGGAGGCATATGTAGTACTAGATAATCTTATAGGAATTTTAAACATTTTACAACTAGAATCATATGCCCAGGTTAGGTGTAATGTGGGAGGAGACCTTACATCTAAGATAATCATTAAACGTGGGATAAGATAAGGGTGTGTGCTTGCACCAACACTTTTTAGTTTATATAGAAATGGAGCTGTAGAATGGATAGCCAACTGTAAACACTATGCACCGAAATCAGCAAGCAAGAGTGTTCCCATCTTAATGTGTGCTGATGACACGCTCCTAATATCTCGTACATCGCTTGGATTACAGTTGTTGATTAATCATTTTTCATCCTTCTGTCACACAAGGGGCCTTAAGATAAACTCAGCCAAAACAAAATGTATGGTCTTAAACTCCATCATTCCTTTAGAGGCAATATAGGGATAGGGGGGCACCTGTGGAGCAGGTAAAGTCCTTTGATTATTTAGGAGTAAGACTATCCGACAATATGTCCTGGGCATATCAACTAAGGAAAGGTAAAACGATTTTACTCCAAAGGGCTATGGCCATAGGGGAAAAACACAAGGCCACTTCTAGGGGAGCAGTAACCCCAGTAATGGAAGTTTACAGGGATACGGTCCTGTCAGGGGCAGTTTATGGAACAGAGTTCTAGGGATGGACTGACAGACCTGCATTGTCAATGTGTAAAATCAATTTATCAGGTCCCTTTTTAATCTCCCTAGAAGTACTCCACTTACCCCCCTTCGATTTGACCTAAGATTAAAAAGGAATGATCATATAATTTTAGTAAAACCTTTAATGTATACTGGGTTCGAATCTGGAACACCCCTGAATTAGGAACATATAGGGAAAGTTTAGAGGAGATTTTCAGTCTAGACAAGGAACTTTGTATCCCCTGGTTAAAAAAGATAAAAGTGCTGTGCGATTCGCTAAAGATGGAAGATGTATGGCTACACCCTGACAAGATGCCAAAGGACATAAAAGTAAAATTAAAACAAACATACTAGAAAGGCATCTTGGAACATGTATGGGAAGACCAAAAAGTGGGGAGCCTAACAGAGAAATTAATTTCTGAGACATACATGTGGCCATCCTTTGAGCCTTTTCTGGATAGAATACAACAAGTTCAAGCTAAACCTTGAATATAAAATTTAGACTCGGTACTCTAGCTCTAAACTCTTATTTCCCCATGGGAATAAATTAACCCTGCATCCCCTAACTGTCCATTCTGTCTGCAGCTAAAGGAAACTATAGATCACTTTCTGTTTTTTTGTCCTATCTATATTATTGCCCTTAAGAAATGGATTCTACCTGTGTGCAAGATGTTGGGTGTTGTCTATTTTTGGGAAGCATTAAGTTTTTTCAGATGTGATACTATGGAGGTAATTGTGTTTAGTGTGTCCTGATTTTTATTATGGGCTTGGAGACTTAGAACAGACAAGATAAAAGCGATAATCTAGTGGAAGATTTACTCCTTTAAAAGCCCTATTAAGTAATTGATGCACATGTACTTTAAATGTTTTTTGTACCCTGACCCAATGTACATGATGAGTTTTTACTGTTTCAACTTAAATTATAATCAGATGGGCTTACCCATTTAATGTATTCTTAAATTGTGTGTTTAATTAGCAACTGTCCTGATTATGAAAGCCGAAATAAAGTATTGAAATGAAATGAAATAAAAAAGGAAGGTTTGGGCCTGGCAAGGGGGTTAAATTGCCAGGTCGATATAGCAGTTTAAAACTGCACACACAGGCTCTGCAATGGCTGGCCTGAGACATGTTTAAATGCCTACTGAAGTGGGTGGCACAATCAGTACTACAGGCCCACTAGTAGCATTTAATTTACAGGCCTGGGCACATGTGGTGCACTTTACTAGGGACTTATAAGTACATTAAATATGGCAATTGTGGACAAACCAATGTTACCATGTTTTAACTAGAGAGCACACGCACTTTAGTACTGGTTAGCAGTGGTAAAGTGGCCAGAGTAGTAAAGCCAACTAAAACAAATTCACCAAAAAGTGGAGGAGGAAGGCAAAAGGTTTAGGGGTGACCCTGCAAAAAGGGCCAGATCCAACAAGAATGTTTGCACAAGCTCAAAACTGGATGATTTGCAAATGTGGGCCAGTTTTTAGCACATCTCATTCACTAATGAGGGGCACTTTTATTTTGGTACCCAGGCCTATTTTATGTTCTAGTCGACCCTACACAGAGTCCCTTATGTGGCTTAAATGCAAGAGCCGGGCCTTGTTGTGGCAAGCACACAATTCGTCACATAACAAGTATGCATACCCAGCCAGAGGTCTTGAGCACTGATTGCTATTTCCCCTGCAGCGAAAAAAAATCAATCTTGACATGTCATACATAATTGCAGCCAAAAATATGAATCACTCATTGCAAATATCGCACATTCTTATATTGGGATCAGACCCTCTCCAAGACAAATCTATCTATATGTTCGTCATCCTAAAAGCTTCTTAGTTATTAAAATAAAATCGCCAGGTGTATAACACCCAACATGAATGAGTTTAACACATCATTCACACCACTTCCTCAAACAAAGTGTCAAGGGAAGGTGAATTTATGGCTATATGTAGTGGGTGACTCATGCTTGTGTGGAAATAGGTATTCTTTGTTTGCATGGTGTGCGTCAATGCACACCATTCAGTTCTGTTAAACACTTCTGCCATCAGAAACAAATGTAAATGCATGTTAAGCTCTATGTAAAGACGTGGCAAAGACGTAATGATGGAACGAAGTATTTATTTAGTCAACAACCCAAGCATGGTTTCCTGCCATCAGTCAGTTCACCATCTCACTACTGTAAACGACTCAGCCAGAGAACACTTTCATGGAACTTTGATTATGTGGGATTTGGAAGACGCCTTAAAGGCATAAAACTAAACAATCCATTTCAAACATGCCTTGGAGGATCATATGAGGGGTACCAGGTGAATGAATGGGTATTCAACAAGAACAGGCTTTTAACATGATGTTGTTCAATGTAATTATGTTACAGTAGTGCATGGGTACTCACAAACTTTCTCTCAGGGGCCAAATTTACAGTGTGGTTTGTGGCAGAGGGCCGCACCGTGGGGGCGGGGTCATTGGGGGAGGGGGCGGGGCTAGAGCAGCAAAAACAACTGTGACCATGAGGTGGAACACAGACCCCTGCAGCGGACGCCTTCGTCCACTGAGACACCGGACCCGGCATACACATCTCTCTCTCTCTCTCTCTATCTCTCTCTCTCTCCCTCTGTCTGTCTCCCTCCCTCTCTCTATCTCTCTCTCCCTCTCTCTGTCTCCCTCCCTCTGTCTCCCTCCCTCTGTCTCCCTCTATCTGTCTCCTTCTAACTGTCTCCTTCTATCTGTCTCCCTCTCTCTCTGTCCCCCTCTCTCTGTCCCCCTCTCTCTGTCCCCCTCTCTCTCTGTCTCCCTCTCTGTTTCCCTCCCTCTGTCTGTCTCTCTCTCCCTCTCCCTCCCCTGACTCCCTCCCCTGACTCCCTCCCTCTGTCTCCCTCCCTCTGTCTGTCGCCCTTTTCTCTCTACCTGTCGCCCTCCTCCCTCTGTCTGTCTCCCTCCCTTTGTCTGTCGCCCTCTGTCTCACTCTCTGTCTCCCTCCCTGTCTCCCTCCCTCTGTCTCTCCCTCTGTCTCCCTCCCTCTGTCTCCCTCTGTCTGTCTCTCTCTGTCTCCCTCCCTCTCTGTCTCCCTCTCTCTCTTGCTCCCTCCCTCTGTCTCTCCCTTTGTCTCTCCCTCTGTCTCCCTCTCTCTGTCTCCCTCTGTCTTCCTCTCTCTGTCTCCCTCTGTCTTCCTCTCTCTGTCTCCCTCCCTCTGTCTCCCTCTCTCTCTGTCTCCCTCCCTCTCTGTCTTCCTCCCTCTGTTTCCCTCCCTCTGTCTCCATCCCTCTGTCTCCCTCCCTCTCTGTCTCCCTCCCTCTGTCTGTCTCCCTCCCTCTCTCTGTCTCTCTCTCCCTCTCTCTGTCTCCCTCACTCTCTCTGTCTCCCTCTCTCTCCGTCTCCCTCTTTCTCCGTCTCCCTCTCTCTCTATCCCCTTCTCATCTCGGTCTCCCTCTCTGTCTCCCTCCCTCTGTCCGTCTCCCTCTGTCTGTCTCCCTCTCCCTCCCTCTGTCTCCCCCTGGCACCCTCTGCCTCCCTCCCTCTGCCTCCCTCCCTCTGTCTCCCTCTCTATGTCTCCCTCCCTCTGCCTCCCTCCCTCTGTCTCCCTCTCTCTCTGTGTCCCTCCCTCTCTTTCTCTCTCCCTCTCCCTCCCTCTGCCACCCTCTGTCTCCCTCTCTCTCCCTCTCCCTCCCACTCCCTGTCTCCCTCTGTCTCCCTCTCCGTCTCCCTCTCCATCTCTCTGTCTCTCTGCCTCTCTGTCTCTGTCTGTCTCTGTCTGTCTGTCTCTGCCTCTATCTGTCTGTCCCTGTCTCTGCCTCTATCTGTCTCTGTCTGTCCCTGTCTCTGTTTGTCCCCGTCTCTGTCTTCCTCCCTCTGTCTCCCTTTCCGTCTCTGTCTGTCTCTGTCTCTATCTGTCTGCCCGACCCTGTCTCTGCCTCTGTCTCTGTCTGTCCCTGTCCCTGTCTCTGTCTGTCTCTATCTCTGTCTGTGTCTGCCTCTATCTGTCTGTTCCTGTCTCTGCCTCTATCTAGCTCTGTCTGCCCCTGTTTCTATCTGTCTCCCTCCCTCTGTCTCCCTTTCCGTCTCTGTCTGTCTCTGTCTGTGTCTGCCTCTATGTGTCTGTGTCTGTCTGTCCCTGTCTCTGCCTCTATCTAGCTCTGTCTGCCCCTGTTTCTATCTGTCTCCCTCCCTCTGTCTCCCTTTCCGTCTCTGTCTGTCTCTGCCTCTATCTGTCTGCCCCATCCCGGTCTCTGCCTCTGTCTCTGTCTGTCTCTATCTCTGTCTGTTTCTGCCTCTATCTGTCTCTGCCTCTATCTGTCTCTGCCTCTATATGTCCCTGCCTCTATCTTTGTCTCTCTCTCTGTCTCTACCTCTATCTGTCTCTGCCTCTATCTGTCTCTGTCTCTGTCAGTCTGTCACTGTCTCTGCCTCTATCTAGCTCTGTCTGCCCCTGTCTCTATCTGTCTCTGCCTCTATCTGTCTCTGCCTCTATCTGTCTCTGCCTCTATCTGTCTCTGCCTCTATCTGTCTCTGCCTCTATCTGTCTCTGCCTCTATCTGTCTCTGTCTCTATCTGTCTCTGTCTCTATCTGTCAGTCTGTCCCTGTCTCTGTCCGTCTCTGTCTCTATCTCTATCTGTCTCTGTCTGTTTCTGTCTCTCCCTACTGCCCTCTGTCACCCTCAGTCACCTCACCCGACTCTCACACCCTGCTGTCCTCTGTCATTCTTTGTCACCTCACCTCCGCTTGTGTGGCAGCGGAGGCAGCTTCCCTTCCCGGGCACACACACAGCCCCACCCGAGTACTTCACAGGTCTTTAAGAGACCATTTGCATGATAACAAGGCTTTGTTGTATTTCAACTCTTCTTAGTGCCCCTGCAGCTCCACTCGGACTATCACTTGAATCGCCCGGCCCCACAGAGCAGAGTCTGTGTTTACTGACACTGTAGAAAAAAAAAAAACGCCGGTACGATGTCTGCAAGGTCCGCGGGCTGCCAAGAAAGGCTTGCTAAGCCGCTGGCGGCCCGCGGGCCGTACTATGAGTACCCGTGCAGTAGTGAGATACAGAGCTTGTTTGTTCAGACCTGGAGAGACAGCCTACTTCCTTCATGCACTATTCATTTCTCTATTAAAATACGAATATTTGAAAGACTTCTTCAAAATAGGGGACACGTTTGGAAAACATAAACAACTAATTAAAGATGGATAACTATGTATAAAGTGGATGTTTTTCATCTTGTGGGTCTGAATGACATTATATACAACTCAATCTGTGCACTCCTGTTTACCATTGTATGTCACTCAAAACCTCTTGCTGAAAAACAGCGCTGTAATTCAAAGCTACCCATCTATACTTATCTGTATCTTATCCTACAGCTTTATGCATGTCTTGCATCCCTTTCTCGTTTTTTTTTTTACTGCTCGTTTGTTGCCTATAGAATTCATATGTAGTTGGCGAAGCACTGCTGCACCTTACCATGAGCCTATAAACCTTCTAAGTGGAAATGTTCATTGTCAACCGCATCGTATTCTAGTGAGTGAAAGGAGAGGGTTATGTTTCCTTTTGAACAGTTGACTAGAAATATGACAGTAGCCTGGGTCTGGCATGGAAATGCTTATTGGGCTACAGGTTTAAAGGTCCTGCTATAGCTAAGGAGGAAGGAGCCAAATTTGGGGGGAAAAAGATAGAAGGAGATCGGGGAAAAGGGTGAATGTAAGACATGGAGATCTAAGAGGTCTAGGGGCTGCAATTCACACAACGGGCATTAATGGCTAATATACCAGATCAATGGGAGGAGATGTTATGGTTTGAATATGGTGCCTCCTTCCTTCAAGTCATGAAAGACACTGTTTCCAGTTCAGGACTTTTGTATGATAGCATAGTGCATTCTAACGTCTTGTTTTGCTTCAGTTGAACTAATGGGACCAACTTGAACTACTGGGACCAACACACTTGAAGTCAATGATTTCCAGGTGAAAAGTGTGACTCAAGACAGTGTCTATTTCTTGGTTGGAGGAAGGTTGTCACCCTAGGTATGGCAAATCGGAGTAGCGAGTTAGTGAGCAATATTTCACTACCTATCTTTTGGTGTTTTTCACAAGAAGTATAGGAATTTCCTGTTTAAAGGACAGTGTGGCAAGACCCAGGAAGCTTGAGGTCAGTGTAGTGAACTGCACAGGTAAGATAATTCAGAGACGCATCAATACTTTTGATGGAGCAGGGGAAATACAAAAAGTTTTGTACCCCATCGAAGTTAATGACCTCATAACTTTAAAAATACTAACTGTTTGAATGCATGTATTAATCAACAAATGTACCTTTAATTAGACATTACACGCGGAAAACTAACTGGCATTGCAAAAATCTAATTTATTTACAAATGTGAAATTAAATTAACATAGGTTTATTATTCGTGTAGAAAGTAGACGTAAATTGCATGTATTTTGTTTGTAGTAAAATTATATTGTGGCAAAGAATGCAGAGGGTAAGTAAAATGGCATTAAATGTCACTTATGCTTGGTAACACCTAACACGGGTCATTAGAATGGTGGGTGGTAAACAGAAAGGCTTATTTTCTATGTCTAATTTCTGCTATGTTGTTTTCATATTAGGTCCATTCGGGCCTGCTAGGCCTCGCTTGGAAAATGGTCGCTGCAGAGAGACGTGATTGCATGTGCCGAATAAAGATGGCACCCGCGCATGAGCAGAGTGGAAGTTCCAGTCACGAGTGTGTGGCCTATGCCCGGAGTGAGAGATGTCAAGGCCAGTCTGACCTAAAACAAGAGTTGTGCCAAGAGTTCAGCATGAATGCCTGGGAACGGATGGGAGACTCGAACTCCAGAAGATGAACTAATTCATGACTGTCGAATAATGTTGCAAATATATTAACAAAGTTAAAGTACATTTGACCTTGAGGAATCACGAGAACTATTGTATGCATTGATTGTTTGCAAAACCGGTTCGAGCAAGGAGGACGATGAGGTGACCATCACCACCCCTCCAATGGACCAATCAGAATGAATGTAGCACCTAAAAGGTTTCAATTTTGGGTATAGCAAGTTAATGTAAAGGGTATAAAATAGCTTGTGCTTACAATGATGTGTTCGGAACGCTCATTCTACATCGATCTATTCAACACGACACGCTGTCTGTTGAGCCGATTTTTCCTTCTGATGCTGAAAAAGACTTTGTCAATTTTGGACTTCGAACGTTGATGGGGAAAAGGAACAAGACCGTTGCGGGATTCTATCCTGGGAGGGAATACGTCCGAGGAGGTTAGAGGGACAGTCAGTCAGTATTGGGAACCTATCCTGTGATCTTCGATTCATGTTCTGGTGAATCATTCTCCTCATCGCCCTATGGCCAAGGGTAATGAGTATTTTCCATTTCTATTCAATCTTTACTTAAATGCTTATGAAAATATTGTCTAGAAAATGTGTTTAATAAAACTTTACCTATTCAATTTGTTCAATGAATCTAGATAAAATGTCATGCCAACTCAAAAGCTGAGTCTGTGGTTATTAGAATTGAAGTTATGATCAATAATTTTTAAAAGGTTTTAATTGGGATTGAGCCGGACTTAATCGCCATCAACTGATTCCTACTAGTTGGTCTATCGACCGAAATAGCGGAGTACCTTGATGTTTAGAACCGACAATTCCAAAATCAAATGTATATAATGTGTATAGTTATTAGTTAGGTAAAAGATTTTAACAAGGTACCCCGTACGTCTTGCAGCTCATCTACTTATCACTGATCCAGAAAACTGAGTGAATGTGTGTTTCGGTGTCATGGGCCACACCGATAAACAAATGGTGTAAGGGTTTTTCTGGGTTGGTGTCATAAGGAAAGGTATTATAATAGCCGCACTGCAACACTCTCCATCACTCCATCATGGGGAGGGAAATCTCATATCTTCAAGTGCCAGTCATAAAATTCAGAGCATGCGAATGGCAGAGGGTCCTTGGAGCTACAGCGCATAGTCCATAAACTCCTCTGTTGTCACCCCAGCCTCCAGTGGGGAGTATTGCTTGACAGGACTCAACAAGCAGTCTGAGTACTGACAGATAGGAGGAAGAAACCAGTTGAATTAGATTTTTCAAGATAATTCAAGGGAGGCAATCCCTCCACATCCCATCTTTCTCCCTTTCCACCATTCTCTTTCCCTTCTCCCTACACCTGAAGAACTCACCCCTATATGTCTTTTGGTCAATCCTCCCAGCACACTGCCCAGTATCTTCAGCCACCAAATTATCAACTATCTTGCCCCTTCTTCTCCTACATAACCTCAAAAGACTCTTCAGTTATCATTTTTTTGGCTCCACCACACCAGTTTGAATACCACAGTGGTATTTCAGTTTCTGCCTTCTGACAACTTTGCCTTCCTCATAAACTAATGTGTAGTCTCCATTCTTCTGCTGCACCAAGATTCCGAGTAAAAACACATCAGGGTTGAGCCCATATGCTCCTCTAGAGTCTACGCTACCATCAAATACAGAACAAAACAAAAGTGGCTCTAGCAGTATGGATCAAAGCAACTTTCATCAGCGTCAATAACACTCAAATTGTTACTGGCCAGATTATTATCAGCCAACATAAGCACTTTTATAAATTTTTAAGATATGCATATATCAAGCCAGTTATTGGACCATTAAGGCCCATCAAGTCACACCTTAGCTTCCATTGTGCGTGGCTGTCTAGAGGGAATGCACAAGGCCCAGCTGTAACCCACCTCAAATGTATATTCAGAGACAGTCAGAATGGTTACAGTAAAAAAAAATGACATTTCCTAAAAGTGGCATTTTCAGACTTGCAACTTAAAATCCGACTTGACCACAAGTTGTGATTTTAGATTGTGATTCCAGAGACACCAAGCTCGAACTGTCTATCTTTTCTCAACTGGAAATTACACACAAAAAATGTAATAAGGTAACCCCAATGTTAACCTATGGTGGAAATAGGCTTTGCAGTAGTCAAAAACAAATTTAGTCGTTTTTCACTACCAGGACATGTAAAACTTAAAAATACACATCCAATTCTTTTAAAACTCTGCACCCTGCCTATGGGGCTGCCTTATATGTATTAAAAAGGAAGTTTTGGGCCTGGCACGAGGGTCAACTTGCCAGGTTGACATGGAAGTTTAAAACTGCACACAAAGGCTCTACAATGAAATATGGCAGTTGTTGACAAGTCAATGTTACCATGTTTTAAGTAGAGAGCACATGCACTTTAGCACTGGTAGCAGTGGTAAAGTTCTCAGAGTAGTAAAGTCAACAAAAACAAATTCAGTAAAAAGGGGAGGAGGAAGGCACAAAGTTTGGGGGTGACCCTGCAGAAAGGACCAGGTCCAACAAGCATGCTTGGAAAGCTCAAAACTGGGCAATTTGCAAATATGGCCCACTTTTTAACTATTAATTCAGTCCCTTTACGTGGCTTAAAGCAAGAGACAGGCCTTGTTGTGGCAAGCACACAATTCATCACATAACAAACATGCATACACAGCCATAGGCCTTGAGCACTGATTGCTATTTACCCTGCAGAAAGTAAACCAATCTTGGAATTTCATATATAACTGCCGCCAAAAAACATGAATCATTCATTGCAAATATCGTACATTCTTAAATTGGGATGAGACCCTCCTAAAGACAAACCTATCTTTATGTTTGTCATCCTAAAAGCTTCTTAGTCATTACAAAAACAAATTGCCAGGTGTATAACACCCAACATGGATGAGTTTAACACATCATTCACACAACTTCCTCAAACAAAGTGTCATGGGAAGGTGAATTTATGGCTATATGTAGTGGCTGACTCATGTTCATGGTAAAATAGGTATTCCTTACTTGCATGGTGTACGTTAATGTACATCATTCAGTTCTGTTATTAATTTCTCCCAAACTGTTTTGCAGTCTCCACTCTTCTGCTGCACCAAGGTCCCAAGTAAAAACACATCACGGTTGAGCCTACGCTACCATCAAATTCTGAACAAAATGAAAGTGGCTTCAGCAGTATGGATCAAAGCAACTTTTATCAGCGTCAATAATACTCAAATTGATATTGGCCAGATTATTATCAGCCAACATAAGCACTTTTATAAATTCTTAAGATATGGATGTCACTTTCTATGTACCCTTTATCATATATGACACAACACTTATTGACGCAAAGTCTTATCATTTATCACAAATTTGAAGTTATTTACTCGTACAAATATCATATATCTTCAATGCTGTACCATGCTTGCAAAAACGTAATTTCGCATTGTGTGGGTGTGGGAGGGAGGGCCAGATAAACAGACGCGGAGGCTGGATGTAGTGAGCCAGCGGATAGGTTTTTATTGACAAGGCAGCAGTAGGTATGGTAGGGGAGTCAGGGTTCAATGATGGTGGGTGGTGTTTCACGACTTCTTCGTCTTCTTCGTCTTCGGATTTCGATCGGTCTTCGTCTCTGAACGATGACTCGGGGATGGTGGAAGTGGTTTCCTCAGGAAGGCTCATGCGAGGGACAAAAGAGACAAACGAGAGGCCGTCAGGGATTTTGACCTATTTATGCGCTAAGGATCATAACACAAACCGTCACCTCACCCGTGTATTTTGATAGGGGACAGCAGGGTTCGTGTGCTGGACAGAGGGTCCAAATTGTAGCAGGGAGGCGGAAGACCCGGTTATTTAGGGAGGTCAGGATATTCGGGGTGTGCCCCTGTGGTCAGGTGAAGTAAGAGAGAGAGAGACGTTTCACACTGCCGCACCACAGACAATAACACCCTACGACGCAACACCCTGTGACCCCAGAACTAGGTATCCACCCTCCTCCCTTCTACCACCCGCTTCCCGATCCCGTTACCCGTGGTTTTAGCCACTCACCGGCCCCGCCGCAAAACTTCCTGGTTGCGGCCGCTCTCCAGCCTCCTCCTGAGGGTTCCACCAGTCTTCGTACCACGTCTCGTCCGGGGCCTCCTCAGCTTCCTCCGCTTCTGGACTCCACCTCGTCCCGCTCTCTCCTCCCTGCGCCGGTCTCGTCCTCCTCCGCTCCGGTTCTTCCTCGGTACGCTGCTCCTTGTCCTCTGCTTCGTTTCTCTCTACCTCCTGCTCCGCCTTCGATACTTTGCCTTTCTCCCTTCTCTCTCCGGCACGAGTGCATTCGTTCTCAGTTGCGAAGCCCCTTTTCGCCTGAAGGAGAGAAGCACATCCGGGGTTAATCCCTCCTCCTTCCGGGTCCTTTCTGTTAGCGACAGGACCTGTCCCGGCCTGCGGGTCAGGGGGCGGGGTAAGCGTCCTTACTGGTTGAGGCGGATAGGGGGATAGTTCGCGGACGGACTTCCTGATTAAGGTCCGCGGGTAGGAGCGCGGATGAGGTATGTCCACTGCAATGTCCGAGGATTTCTCACAGTGGGTCATTCCAAATTTTTCAACTCTGAACCGTCAAAAGACAGTCTGATCAAGGTCAAGGCCGGCAACAAGGATTATGTGTCCAACGTCGCCAGTAGTTTAAAGCAACGGTCCTCAATCCAATTGATCCTTTTGGGTCTTTTACAGCGGGCTTCTTATGGTCTGTACGGTCAACTCATTTCGGTCTATTTGTTCCAGGCCCCTTCAGGACAAAGCAAGGGTCTGTACAATTACTTTAAAAATAAAACATATTAAAAACGAATAATCTGAAGGTCTTAAAAGACCTGATCTAAGAACATTGTATAATATATGTAAAACTTATTTCAAGAGTGCATACCACCAGTGCAGAGTTACAGTGGTAGGCTCAAATTAAAGCTAACCACCTAAGAGCAGGCCAAGTCGGTCCTTACAACATCAGTGTGGAATCAATTTAATCAAAGAGCTGTGCTGGAGGATCAACCTGTCTGCTCAGTGCAGGTATTCACAGGTTCCTAGTTTGACTCAGTGTCTTTGCGTATGAGAAATCGAAACGTGGCTGAGTGCAAAAGTCATTTGACGATATGCTGGTAATCACCCACCATCTTGGAGGGGAAGAAGAATTTTCACATGTATTAGGGGCCCATGAAAAGATTATAAATCTATAAATTACACCCTCTAATCTCAATTTAGCTAGTTGTATTCCATATCAGTATAGTAGTGCGAGCTAGTGTTTGCAAATGCCTGGCTTAGCTCGGCATGTCCGCGTATAGTAAATAGAAACTCAGCCTAGCGCAAAAATCACATGGTGATATGCTGATAATCATTTGCCATCTGGAAAGAGAAAACCTCAATAAGCGTCGGGGCCCCATCTTTCACTTATAAATACCTATTTATATAACATATTGATATATTGGTATGAGCAGGATAATCTTGTTTTTAAGGAATTCCTGTCCTGCATATTGAAGAGGCCCCTCATTAATTGCTGGCAGAAAGCCTAGGGCAATTTGATGGAGGAAATGTGTACCTCAAAAAATGTCCAGTGCTAACTTCAATTGATGCACTGCATCATGGTCTACAAATTAGACAATTTATTTACATTAGTCAGCAGATACATAATCACCAACCGAGAGGAAAATATAAAAGACAACACTGAAAAATCATTCAAATACAGAAGAAAAGCACAATACTGCTGGGTATCACAGTGTGGCACTGTTAGGTTTTGATCAACGACCAGAGTTCATCATGTGCATTAAGGCCCTGGGCATGTGATTCAAATGTTTTAATATATTCAACTTTGGTCTTCAGCAGCAAAGATTCTATGGAACCACCTCTTGTGTCTGCTGAGGCGACAAACAAGACTGTCCACCTAATCTCATTTTCAGAGTGTTTCTTCTCTTCAAAAAACTGCACTAACAGCGCTTTAAGTGTTCTATGTTGTAAGATTCTACTTTTTACTGGTTGAATGGTTTGTCCTATATGGTTTCATTTTCAAAACATCCACTGTATATGGTTGATTCCATTAATTGTCACCTCTTTAGATGTCCGGTACTGGGGGAAGCTTTAAAAATGTTTGTAAATCTTTTGGATCTGACTTCCTATGTGCCAGTGGCGGCTCCTCCGCTAAGGCGGAGAAGCATCGCCCCACTGAACAAAAGGAAAAATAACATGATAATAACTATTGTTGTTATAATGTTATTTTTCCTATAGCTGTCAGTGTCTCTCAGGTGGGGCGGGGTTGGCCAGAAGAGGGGAGGAGTGTTGTGCACTCCAAAAGTGCTCATGAACTGTTTGGCCAGCCCTCATGAGTCAACCAAACAGTTATTACGCACTTTGCATGTTCCTACCAGGCTGCATTACACAGCCTAGTCAGGATCACGCACATGCTCTCTGTTCCAGTCTGAGCGCCGATCCACAGCACAATCACAATGCTGCTTTGCAGAATTGTGATTGGCTCAGGGGAGCCTGTCTGCCGGGTGCTTCCTGCTGCCAGCCTTCAAGAAGATGACTTCGGACTCAGGAGAGGCGGCAGCCGGCCATTCTAGGTAAGTGATTTTTTAATTTTTCGTTCCATCTTTCGGCACTCCCTCCTTCTTCCCTTATCCAGTAAGGGCTGGACTCGAATACAAAGATCACCCTGAAAAATGTTGTAATGCCAACTCCATATTAAAGTGAGCAAGTGGTGTGAGGTTAGACCAGCCAGCGAAGCTTGGGGAGTCAAACAGGGCACCTAACAGTACAATGTACTAAATAAATTGGCCAAAATATAAAATTCTTTGATCATGTTGTGAAGAGAAACCAATTAAATGTTACAGTAGTTCGCTACGCAATATAGTACCCTTAAGCAATATTTATTGCTATCAGCAAATCAAGTTTGTGTATAATGAAATTGCATGCCAAACACAAACAATGGATTCACAGAAGGCAAATATTGTGGCCAGAGGAAAAGCAGCACCAGATACATTGTGTGCCCAATTGAAGAAAAGGCCAAAAAGGACCGGTTTGAAATAATGTGCTAGTACATAAATGCTCATCACTGCTCTTGTCCCAAGAAATTAGAAGAGAATCAGGGATGAGGAAGGCTGTGGTTGATAGCCACACCACCAAGTGGATAAGGACTTTTGAAGCTTTATGCTCATTTTCAGAGCTCATGGAGCTGTCTAGCTAGAGGAGATTTTAATGATGGATAATTACTTGGTATCTGCAAGAAACCTATACCAAACATGTGTTCATCATGTTGAAAATTCACAATACCTATTGGATGTTTTTGGTGACCACACATAAGCTTTGTATCTTTCCATGTAATCACATACCTAAATCTCACTATCCAAGGTGAGAAAAGCTATAATAATGCTCACAAAAAGGAGAAATCTGCTATAGAACGGATATTTTGACTTTCAAAAAGCAGATTAAGAGTGGTGGGCCCTACAAGACAGCCCTGAGACTAGTTGTAAAATTATAGCTACCTGTGCCATGTTGCATAATATAGCAACAGGAAAAGGACTACCCACAGTTCTTACAGACTTGGGGCCAGATTTACCACTTACTCATGCAGCGTATGGCAGCAGCCGCAAATGCTGCACTGCCTGAGAAGGAGAGAGCAGGAGAGAGGCATAATTACAGAAATATGGCACTCTCCTACCCTTTCCTTAGCGCCGGTGCTGAAATCAGCTGCTGTGCATCACAGAGACCCCTTTAGGCCATAGTACAAGTGTGTCACCGTGAGTCAAGCATAGTTTTGTACCCTTCCAGTACAAAATACAATGCATTGAATGACTATAACCCTTTTCCCTCTATGCATGTGTCCTGTAAAGTGCAGTATGCGTACAAAATCAGAAAAGGAAGGATTTGGTGCGCCTACTTCAAAAGGGTGCAGTTTTCTGACACTAAACCCTGTCAACTTAATTTTGAAAATTGGGCTTAGTGTCAGAAACCTTAGGTGGTTGCATGGGAATGCCCATGTTTCACCCGTGGTATGCCCCCTTAGCGCTAGGTAATGCAAAGCAGTGCTATGCGGTTCTTTCATGTAATTTCCAGTGCATGAGCCACTTTTGTGATGCAAACGTGGCGTAAAATCTTAGCAAATCTCCCCCATCCTCAACCCCTCCGCTACTATGACTGCAATACATGTTCATAGCTTCACTGACAGAAACAATAGTTACACCTGCAACCTCGTCATTCTCTGCAGACCCCTAATTGTACTCCACTTTCGACTTGCCTTTTATGCAGGTTTTCTTCTACATTAATCACTAGCAAAAGCCCTTTGGGTAAAATTCCCACTATAGTGCCCAATTACAATTTGTAAATGCACTGTGCGCCTAGATAAAGTGGTAGTAGCAAGTTGGACCATCAATGCGAGCAAATAAATGTTTTGAGGTCAGTAGCGGCCGGTGTATTGATAAAGTAGCGGGGAGGTTAGGGCGGGGTGAGCGCAGATGAACAACATAGAGGGGAAAAAACCACTGACCTGCATCACTGCCTTTTGCCCCTTTCCTCGGAAGGAACAGGCTCCCAGAGTGCACTGCGGACAATCCTGACGCTGCTTTCATGCTTTTGCAAGCAGCATCAGGATTGGCCTGAGCGCCGAGGATTTGCCCTCCCAGTTAGACTGGAAACCTGTGCCTGCTTTCTCCAACCCGGCAACGCAGGTCAGGTTGGAGAGAGCTTCAGTGCGCATGAGGGTTTGGGCGGCATGAGACAGCCTGCCAGACCTTCATGTGCACTGAATAGCACCACCCAACACTCCCCCACCCCCCCAGCATGTCATCGCCCTTGTCCCACCCCCAAGACTCCATGATAGGAGAAAAATAAAACAATAATAAACAAAGTTTATTATTGTTCTATTTGTCATGTTTTGCAACTGCTGGCATGGGGGGGTGGGGGGGGGGGCGACGCTCCTCCGCCATGGCGGTGGAGTAGCTGCTGTTTGATGTCTTTCTGACAACCTTTCCTACTGTTTCCTTTCCTACTACTATGTGAGCACATACATTTGTGACAGCCTCAGTCATATTGTCCAGTTTGCCACCTTTGGCCCTTTTCAAAAATGTGTACCAATTGTTCAAGGACATTTCTAATTGTTTTTTCTATGGCCACCAATCTATTGTTTATGACTTTAGTGTTTTCATTTGTAGGCGCTGGATGTTCAACATGGATGCCTCTAATACCACCAAATATTTGCTGAGCTTCACCACTATTCCAAGAAGCAACCGTTGTTAAAGATTGTGCCCTCAAAACAGTATTATTCCTTGAAGTAATTCTCCTGCACACTTTCCTGGACCACACAGGTGGTTCAGAAGTTTGGGAAAACTAAAAATGAGGGTTTATAATAGGGATAGGAATTCCGATATAGGCTTAGAGACATCAGCCATATCAATTTTAACCACAGGCATTGTGTTTATGCCAAAATTATGAATTAATCTTTGACCTGCCTCTGTTAGATGAAACTAAATTACTTCATATATTTCACAAAGTGATCTAAGGTGTACAGCCTCTCTGTGTCAATTAGGGGTCTACCATTTACATTCTACGCATCACAGTCCTGAGGATGGTCTTGTTTATTCAGTATAATAGAGATGTAAGCGTCAATAGTATTTCCACTTCCAATTGAATCAATTTTCCTTCAACAAGAGTTGAAGATCAAATACATGTTATATACGATTTTTCCTGGCTCTCATTTGTGTCCTTTTTGTCCAACTAGTGTACGGTCGTTGCTGGTGAATGTTCCCGGATTCCGTTTTATTTTACTCACAATTTATTGATTAAATTGTGTCTACATATGTGCGTCCATATTCTTATTTTCTCTGTTCCAACATTCACTGATCTATTGATCGAACCTATAAATAAAATAGCTTGAGTATGAGTGGGTTCTTTTTTTCCCCACCGCTGCATAAGGCCCTGTGTGCGCAAGGGTCTGAGGATTGACAATTCAGCCCAGGCCCAAGAAACGGCTCAAAACATTTTAAGATTCACAACTAGCTGGATGACTGCTAACTCTCTGAAAATTAACCCGGAAAAAACGGAGGTCCTCGTCATCCCAACTATTAACAACTCCTGGGGTGGCCTGTTCTGGCCCAAAGAACTTGGGACTCCTCCATGCCCATCCCCAGTTGTGAAAAGCTTGGGAATCAAGATTGATGCAGAACTCTCACTAAGCCATCAAGTCTCCTCTGTGGTGGGCACTTGCTCTGGTATTATGAGGCGATTGAGGAAACTGGCCCCCATTCTGTCCACTTCTACCATGAAAACCATAGTCTCGGCTACTATTCTATCTCGCCTTGACTATGGAAATGCGCTGTACCTAGGTCTCCCGCAGAAACTTACTAACCGGCTCCAGGTGGCACAGAATGATGCTGCTAGGTTAGTCTTTAGCCTTCCTAGAAGGTCTCATGCATCACCTCTGCTTCTAAAGCTACACTGGCTGCCCGTTAGACAACGCGCTAAATTTAAGGCCCTATGTATCGCCCACAAGTCCCTCTATGGTCACGCTCCCAGCTACATTAGGGATCGTCTGGCCAGGTATATTCCGGGACGCCTACTTCGTTCTACAGACGCCTTCCATCTGGTCTGTCCCCGAAGCAACTTGGCCTCCAAGGGCGGGCGAGCTTTCTCTGTGATCTTGCCTCGCCTTTGGAATCAACTGCCGGACGTCGTACGGAAAGAACCAGGCTTACTCCCCTTTTGAAAGATACTGAAAACGCTGCTTTTTAGAGACAGTTTCTAAGCTCCCTATAACCAGGACTGTCTTTATCGGGCTAATTTTGCAAATCTCCTTCTGTCAGCGCTAAGAGACCTGTCGGTATACATGCGCTATATAAATTCCCTTACAAATACAAATACAAATACAAAGAATTTCACAATTTAACAGGGGAAAAGCATGCAGTATTTACCATATCATACAGATTTTCGAGCATTAAACAACCAAATCCGCATGTTATTCCCAGTACCTCAAATAAGGGCTTTTTAGCGACCCTTGACCCTGTACTTCAGGCAAGTCACTCCCCACGCCACACAGCACCACCTGCGTGTCCGTGCCCCTGAGCCCGCTGCTGCCGCCTGCTAGAAGTTCGAGGCCCGCCTCCACCCGCAAGATACCACCTGCACCTCATCCCTGGTGGCCAGTGGTAGGCCGTAGGTTCTGTGCGCTCGCTCTGCCCCCTTGTGGGCTCACTCAGCCCCCTTTTTGCCTGTCTGCCTTGATGTGATTTTGCTTTCTGTTATTGTATTGCATTCTGTTTTTGATTCTGTTATTGTGTTGTATTCCATTTTATTCCGTTTTATTCTGTTTATTCTGTTTCTTTCCCCCTTATTCCTCTTGCATTATACTGCACTCTTCTGTTTTTCCACCAGCTCTAACCTCCCATTTTTTCCCACCGCTGCGTCCCCTGCGGCCCCGGCCCAATACGCGCCCATTTTGTTATTGTGTTGTATTCCATTTTATTCTGTTTTATTCTGTTTCTTTCCCCCTTATTCCTCTTGCATTATACTGCGCCCTTCTGTTTTTCCACCCATTCTAACCTCCCTTTTTTTCCCGCCGTTGCGTCCCCTGCGTCCCCGCCCCCCTGTTCACTGATTCTGTTATTGTATTGTATTCCATTTTATTATGTTTATTTTGTTTCTTTCCCCCTTATTCCTCTTGCATTTACTGCACCCTTCTGTTTTTCCGCCCGTTCTAACCTCTCATTTTTTCCCGCCATTGCGTCCCCTGCGGGCCCGCCCCCCCGCTCGCCCATTCGCCGCCCCGCTCCCACCTCCCAGCTGCTCCTCCCTCCCACCTCCCCTTATATGGCGGACGCTGCGCTGTGAGGAGAGCGCCCCTTGACCCTGTACTTCAGACAGGTCACTCCCCACTCTGCACAGCACCACCTGTGTGTCCGTGCCCCTGAGGCCGCTGCGGCCACCTGCTAAAAGTTCGAGGCCCGCCTCCACCCGCAGGCTACCACCTGCGCCTCATCCCTGATGACCAGTGGTAGGCCGTAGGTTCTGTGCGCTCGCTCTGCCCCCTTTTTGCCTGTCTGCCTTAATGTGATTTTGCTTTCTGTTATTGTATTGTATTCTGTTTTTGATTCCGTTATTGTGTTGTATTCCATTTTATTCTGATTTATTTTATTTATTCTGTTTCTTTTCCCCTTATTCCTCTTGCATTGTTCTGCGCCCTTCTGTTTTTCCGCCTGTTCTAACCTCCCTTCTTTTCCCGCTGCTGCGTCCCCTGCAGCCCCCCTGCTCCCCCATTCGCCGCCCCGCTCCCGCTTCCCAGATGCTCCTCCCTCCCACCTCCCCTTATATGGCGGCTGCTGCGCCTAAGGCAAGCCCGTCTGCACCCATCCGCGCCTGGACCGCACCCAGCACCAGACCCCTTGGCCCCCGCGAACGCCACGACACCCGACGCCGCTACGACGCCATCACCCACCACGCACTCAACACCGGGCGACCACACACCTGCTTCCTGGCCACCCCGAAGCACACCAAAGGACCCTCCTCTTGCCGGAGCTGCAGCTTCACCAGCCTCCGAGCTGCCAAATCACCCAATGTGACAGGACGCAACCACCTCAGATGCATACTACTGAAAACCCACTCCGCACGCAAACACGCCGTCGAACTCTGGGACCTGCTCGGCACATCCTCCCCGGATGTCGCCTTCCTGACAGAGACCTGGATGAACACCTCCTCGGCACCTGACATCGCCATCCCAGACGGCTACAAGATCACCTGCAGGGACCGCACCAACAGAGTAGGAGGTGGAATCGCCATCATCCACAAGAACACCCTCAGGGTCTCGACCAGCACTGACGACACCTTCAGCACCGCCGAACACCTGCACTTCCAGATCCACACCGATCCCAACACCACCCTCAGAGGAACTCTCGTCTACAGACCCCCCGGACCCGGGCCTCAGTTCAGCGACTCCATTGCCGACTTAGTCAGCATGCACGTCCTTGCCTCCACAGACTACATCCTCCTCGGAGACCTGAACTTCCACCTCGAGAACAACAACGACACCAACTCCACCACCCTGTTTGACAACCTCGCCAACCTCGGACTCAGACAGCTCGTCACAACGTCCACCCACTCCGTCGGCCACACGCTTGATCCCATCTTCTCCGCAAGCCCCCATGTTACCTTCAGCCACACCACCGAACTCCACTGGACCGACCATTGCTGCATCCACTTCACCTTCTGGACACCCACCACGCACCACCGCACCCAACAGATTCCCCCCCGCAGCTGGATCAAAATCACCAAAGACCAGCTAAACACCACCCTCGCCCTAAGCCCACCCGCTGACCCCACCGACGCCGACACCGCCGCCCGCATCTTTAGACACTGGATCGACAACTGCGCCAAGACTCTCGTCCCATCAAGAAACCCTCCAACAGACACACTAACAAGAAAGCCAGTTGGTTCACAGCAGACCTCTAGGCCTCCAAGCAAACCTGCCGTACACTAGAGATGAAGTGGCACCGCGCACAGACACCAGACAGCCCCTCAGCCCACAAGAACGCCATCCGCAGACACCATCACGTCATCAGATCCGCCAAAAGGGTCTCCTTCAAGGACCGACTCGACAACAACGCGCGCAACAGCAAATAGCTCTTCAACATCGTGAAGGAACTCTCCAATGCCAGCTCCAACACCAACGACATCCCACCATCACAAGACCTGTGGGACTCCCTCACCACCTTCTTCCATCGCAAGATCGCAGACATCCACAACAGCTTCAACAACCTGATAACCTCAACAACAACTGACACCTCAGACCCCACGGCCACCACCCACATCATTCCCCTACTCACATGGACCAACATCAACAATAACACCATCAAAATCATGAACACCATCCACTCCGGCTCTCCATCAGACCCATGCTCACACCACATCTTCAATAAAGCTAGCGCCACCCTCGCACCCCATCTCCGCAAGGCCATCAACATCTCCTTCGAGACCGCGACCTTCCCAGAGGGCTGGAAGCACGCCGAGATCAATGCCTTACTGAAGAAATCCAAGGTGGATACAAGGGACCTCAAGAAATTCCGGCCCATTTCCCTGCTCCCGTTTCCGGCGAAGGTCATCGAGAAAACGGTCAACAGACAGCTGACCCGCTACTTCGAGGAGAACTACATCCTGGACCCGTCCCAGTCTGGGTTCCGCAGCAACCACTGTACCGAGACTGCCCTCATCGCCGCCACTGATGACATCAGGGCCCTGCTGGACAACAGCGAAACCGCGGCCCTCATCCTCCTGGACCTATCAGCCGCCTTCGACACTGTCTGCCACCGCACCCTATGCACACGCCTCCACAACGCAGGAATCCGAGACAAGGCTCTGGAATGGACCACCTCCTTCCTCTCAGGCAGAACCCAGAGCGTCCGCCTCCCCCTTTCCGTTCTGAAGCCTCCAAGATCATATGCGGCGTACCCCAAGGATCATCCCTCAGCCCGACACTGTTCAACATCTACATGGCACCGCTCGCACACGTCGCCCGACTGCACGACCTCCTCATCATCTCCTACGCCGACGACACCCAGCTGATCCTCTCCCTCACCAAGGACCCCCTCACCGCCAAAACCAACCTCCAGGAAGGAATGAAAGCCGTCGCCGAGTGGATGAAGAACAGCTGCCTGAAGCTGAACTCGGACAAGACAGAGGTCCTCATCCTTGGCTCCACCCCCTCAGCCCGGGACGACTCCTGGTGGCCGTCCGCACTGGGAGCAACACCAACACCCACCGACCACGCACGCAACCTGGGATTTATCCTCGACTCAACACTCTCCATGACCAAGCAAGTCAACGCCGTCTCGTCCTCCTGCTTCAAAACCCTCCGCATGCGCCGCAAGATCTACAGGTGGATCCCCACTGAAACAAGAAGAACGGTCACCCAGGCCCTCGTCAGCAGCAGGCTGGACTACGGAAATGCCCTCTATGCAGGAGCCTCGGCCAAACTCTTGCAACGTCTACAACGCATACAGAACGCCTCTGCTCGCCTGATCCTCGACATCCCGCACCACAGCCACATCACACCACACCAGTTGAGACCTGCACTGGCTTCCCGTCAACAAGAGGATCACCTTCAAGCTCCTCACCCACGCACACAAGGCACTCCACAACACCGGACCGGCATACCTCAACAGACAACTCACCTTTTACACCCCGAACCGACAGCTCCGCTCCGCCGATCTCACCCTCGCCACCGTCCCCCGCATCTGAAGAGCGACCACCGGCGGCAGATCGTTCTCACACCTCGCCACCAAGACCTGGAACACCCTCCCCATCCTCCTACGGCAGACCCAGGACCTACTAACCTTCAGGAGGCTACTCAAGACCTGGCTATTGGAGCAGTAGTAGCACCCCTCCCCCCTCCCCCCCAGTGCCTTGAGATCCTCACGGTGTGAGTAGTGCGCTCTACAAATGTACTGATTGATTGATTGATTGATTGATTGATTTATCGCACCAGGTAAATAACGTAGCTTGTGGTATTGTTATTTATCAGGTGCAATAAATAGCACCTATACTCCTAATCAGGGCCTATTTGTTTTGACACACATTATTATTATTATTTTTATATATAAAAATAACTCCTAAATTAATCTGTAAATGGTCACCATGTAGGACAATTACCCCAGTATATAGTGATACCCAAGCTCACAAAGGAAAACTGGGTGGGCCTTCTTTGTTTACTGTAGTGAGTTCTGGCAGAGAATGTGTGCTTGCTGGTTTTTTTGTAATGTGTGCCTGTAATGCTGGTTTTTGTGAGCCTATATTTACATTCTGATGTGTGTATGTGGTATTGTTTGACTGTATGTGCCCTATAACAAGGGTCGGAATGGGACAGGAAATTACCCCAGGTACCAATATTAAAGTGGCCCTCCTTAACGAATCAGATAGTGCCATTTTCAAATTGGGACAGTTTTAAATTTGTGAAGAAATGCTTTATGGGTGTTTTTCAAGATATGGGGGACTACATGCGTTTGTACTTGCTGTGTGAAGTTTTGGGGTAATATCAGGGAAATCAATAGTGAAAACTGGCCTACCAGACCATAAAACAGTCCCAGAAACTGCCAAGCAAACTGGCCCACACACTGACCTGACAGACCAACCTTTCGGGCACTTCCAGATTGCACTATAAGCCAATCTGTCCTCACCTATAACCAAGCCAGAACTTTCTGCTTTGTCAATGCTTGTTTTAAATTAGTTTTCAATTTCGGTCAGCCAATGAAATTAGGATTGAATAGTCTCGTCTACAAAAAGAAACGAGAACATAGACTTATTTAAAATAGTAAATAATATACCCACACACTAATCATAACTCCTGCAGTTGTTATTGATGAAAGACAGAATACGTAATTAGTAAAAAAAAAACAACCAACGATGCCTGCTGGCACGTCATGAAATACTGCTTAAGAAGAAAGCGTAGAGCTATAACAAACTACTCATATGTTGCTGGTAGGCAGTAGCCCACTAGTTGACCATCTAATGCATTTTGCACATTTGAAAGAGGAGACAACAAAGCTAACGTTCATAGAAAAGTAATCTTTACAGCTGATAACCCTAGGCGAGCCTGGAGAAAATGGAAAAGCACACGTGTTTGAACAGGCAAGCCAACGAGATTTCTCAGAAACGACTTGAGACATTTCTCATTAAAAGTCAAATATTCACTGAGCTGTCACTGGGGTCACATTTCTTTGCGATTTGATGCAGAAACGTTTTAGGGGCATCTTTCTCTCAGAATATCTCGAATTTTTTCATCTGTAATTCTCATCACTGGTTGACAGTGGACAGCGAATTTTTGCCTCAGGCGAAGAAGGTCTCTTTTCCCTTTTCTGTATTTTGACAAAAACAGAACAAGGATAAAATAATTGTGTGACTCCTCGAGAAAAACCTACCTTTACATTAAAAGAATGACCTTAAAGAGACATGCGGTGAATGTGTTACACTAGGTCTGTAAAGGAAATGGAACATTCTGGAACACCTTTTGTTGGTGATTTAATAGCGATGTTTGGTTGGGTGTTTTCTACCCTGGATGGAATCTTTGAGTGTTCCCTTGAACTGGTCGGGGCATGGATTCGATATTATTTGGAAATAATTTAAAAACAAAGTATTCATTATCAAAATGTAGGAAATTCGTGATCGACAATGGCACACATTAACTGTGTCTGCCTGTTCAATTTTAAGAGCTTAACTGAACAACCCATAATTGTGGGGATTTTCTCCTGGAGTAAATTCTACCGACTCGGCCCTGTTGTGTTAGAGTAGATCTTCTAGGGTGGATGTGATCACGGTTCACACTGGGAGTCATTCCCTGCTACCCCTGCTCTGTATGGTTTGTATACCTTGTTGGTCCCTTCCCTTTGCTTATGAACAGGATCCATGGCTCAGATGTACTATTCTCATTTGCAAACCACTGATGTCCAGATTGCACACTGACTGTTTTGTGAATGGTAATGTAGACTCGAGAACAGCATAATCCTGAGAAACACCTAACACAGCAGGAAAAAGGAAGACTGTCATAGGAGAGTTTGGGGGATTGGCTATCAGCGGCTGGGGCACAAAACATATCCAGCTAATCATCTGGGTCAGAAGTGCTAAGGGACCAATCACAATAGTGCCCCGAGAGAAGACGGATGGGAAGAGGATGTGGCGAAATGGCCATAGCTGCCAATATTGGAACTGAGGAACCGGGTTTGTGTCTCACCGACAACTCAACATCCTGTAATTCTGGGTAAATCACTTAATCTCTGTGTGCCTAAAAAAAAAGCAAAAAAATGTATGTGTATCCAGGAGCTGGGGCAATTTAAGAAACAGCTCAAAACTTTTCTGTTTTAATCTCTTCTCAACTAGCACCTCATGGGCTCGCGGCGGGACACTCCCAGGAGTAGCTGCGCGCGTTATAAAAACTCAATAACATAACATAACATAACAACCTCTGGTCATGTAAAGCGCTCCCATTCTATTGGGTAGAGGTGCAATATCAATTGCTAAACACAAGAACTTCCAGCGCAATTTAAGAACCAGCAGTAGCAGTGGCAGTAGCGGTCTGTGGAGGGAGTTCCGTGGGGCGGTGAGGCGGGGCGGGGGAGGGGCAGGGTGGGGGAATGTAAACAACGGAATATGTATGAACAGAGGTAAGTACACATTTAAATAAATAAAACGAATTTGCTGCCCCTCCCCCGCCCCGCCTCACCGCCCCACGAAACTCCGTCTACGGACCGCTACTGAGCAGTGGTCAGTTGTGTTGCGACTGCTTAGTTAACTTGCTCTTTTTTCGTAGTTCACTCACTGTTACTCCTTGCCTGCACATTTGTTATGTTTCCTTATTCCTTCCTTGTGTCCTCCCCCTTTGAAGCTCCATTATTTTTATGACTTCCTGTATTTTGAGGCTTACTGACTGCAGTGATCCTGTTCAGTTGCAGTACAAATTTGCCTTCATCTTTATCTGTCGTTCCCCAGACTTCGCAATCCTTTGGCTGCATAACATCCAGATGCCACGATATGATCTGAGTCAGTCTTCATGCTCTCCAGGTAGCATAAGGTATACCGGTATACCATGGCTTGTTACCGACATACTCTCATTCAAAACTTGGTATGTCCTTGACTGGAGTACTCTGTTTGCGTGGATACAACTAAAATTGTCTGTATTGCTAATGTACCTCATACATCGTCCAATTAATCTATTTTGTGGTGAAGTGTATGCGCTTCATGTCCATGCCTGCTGACATGCACATCCCTGCCACACCAGATGACTTCAATGAGAAGCCATCTCCTGTGTTTCCCTCTCTCTTTCTCTCTCTCTCTCAAACCCTTACCCCAGTTTTCCTAAATGGAGATCACAGGTTCCGAGTTTACAATTCCACATCTGTTCAAGGGGAGAGTCGTGGTGATTAGCATCAAAATCCAGAAACGGTTGCATGACGGTACAACGCTAGCAAAACATCACACCCCTTTAAAACACATTTGCTACCCCACATTTATTTAGTACGCATATGCTTTTACCTTGCATGCCATTACCAAACATTTCTTAGGTAAGTTTAAATATATATACGTGTGTGTATATAGTTTTAAAAATCTTTTTTTGGGGGAGACCCCCTATACTTACCTTTAAAGCGTGGTAAAGGCATGCGTGGTAAAGGCCTATATGTGCTAAACAAATGCAGGGTAACAAATGCATGGTAAAGGCACTGAGATGTACAAATCGCGTTGCAAAGACTGTTTCCCTCCACAAACGTGTTTCCTCATACTAATGAATATTAAAAGAAATTGAGACCACCAATGATTGGCTGTAAATACAGGGATGGACGCCTCCAAAAGACAGCAGACCTCCGTTCCTGCATTTGCATTCTGAAGTGAGAATTTCTGTTTTTCAAAGCAGCCATTGTCCATTAAAGGGACAGGCGCGGCTTAAAAAAGGTTTCCAGTTTGCGAAGACATCAAGGACAACAGGCATTCCTTTGGATCACTGCCTACTCCGCCTGAGGCTGCCATCAGGATTTACGAAGCGGAAGATGTCCCACAGCGACAGTTTTTCCTTTATGATTCAGATACCATGTCCTTTAAGGTGCTGGTGGCCGAGTATTAGTTTGTGACCACTGTTGTGTTCACATATTATTGATACATTCCTCTCTGGATCACATATATGAGGGAGCTGCCCCCCCCATTTTCAATTTGGACTGGGTCGCAAAATCCCTTTCAGGAGTCTGAAAGACTTTTCCAGACACATAGAAGGGCTTTTGTAATGGAAAGCCATGAATTAGCACTATTATGGCTTCTGATCCTGCTTATAGTTGAAAGACATTGACTGACACCCTCTTCTTTTTCTGTGCCTCATCAATCATCAGCATGCTACCATTCTGGTATAAACCATCAGCTTTTATACTTCCTTGACTAATTCAATATGCACATGGTGTGGTGTTACAACTATTTGTAAAGATGGTGTTACCCCATATTCCTATTGCTGAACCTTGTCCTCATTAAGTATGTTTTCCTCCACACTTTCCTTAGTGTAGCCACTGGCCTAGGCAGACCTCAACTCCCATCTTGCATCTATCACACCAGTAACACAGGTGTTGGATCAGAGACTCCATTATAAGTACTTACATTTTTTCCCAGTTTCGCCTACTAACAGATTGCATTTTAGTGCTTGACATTCCAAAGTTGGCCCACCTCCAGCACCTTCTGCCTGAAGTGATTCTAAGTTATTTCAATGCTCCCCATGAGGTCATATTATGCCAGGACTGGGGCAACTCCAGTTTGTCAAGGGCTTTCATTGGAACACATACAAATCATTTTGTTAAGATAATCATGTTAGAGAGGACAATCTTGTTTTCCGATGAGATAATTCCTCCCAAAATTTTACAAGAGTTTCTAAAGTAAGTGGATTCTAACAGTACATTTCATCAACATTTTTGCTGAACAGTATTCCAAGATAACGAAATGGAGCACAGTTAATTTCAATGTAAACCTTGTGAAGTACAAATTCCCCTCCATTCCATACCTATGAGATCTGGCTAGAACCAATTTGTCTCGAACAATCTTAAAACCTGAACTCATCCCAAAAGACTCCACTGTCTTAGTTATCCGGGGACAGTGTTCAGGGGGTTGGAAGTTTACGCCAGACTATTGCCAGCACAAACAGTCAAGACCAGAAACCCTTGACTATCAGGATACCTTTTTCTAGATGCATTTTCCTCAATATACAGGCCAACGAATCTCATAGCAATTACAAAGATCAGAGGAGAGGATGGACATACATATGTCTTGCATTATGGCAACTCCTACCTACCAGAAAGTCCCGATTGTTCCTCAACCTAGCCAGCAGAACTGTATATATCAGCTTCACCATTCCCTTTGTTCTAGTCCTTATCATGTTTTTCAGCACTTTGAACATATTGTTCCTGAACATTTATCAAAAGCCTTCTCAGTGACTAAACTGACAAAGCTATATTCACCCTCTTTCAACTTATCTAGTCTCAGTGCAAATACCCATATATTAACTGGGTGCTCCTAAAAAGCACGAAAGCAGCCAGATCTTCATTTATTTTCTCCTCTCATATCTTAGTCAGTATCCATGCTAGCACCTTTCATAATATTTTTATGCCAACATTAATTAATGATAGTTGGCTATATGACCCACATGATATGAGCTCTTTATTACTTTAGCAATACAGTAATATAACCTTAGAGCCCACCGTGGCTGGCTCTACCGTTATTAAAGGCCTGCTCCAGCATTCCTTTAACAAAAGAGCAGGCATTTAATGGCTGGTAGAGCCCGCTATGAAGGGTTTTAAGGCTATTAGAACATTCCCCCCTTAGAGGGCAGAATGTTCTAATTAGTAAAACAAAGGACTCATGGACCCCGAGGGGATTGAAATCCCCTCGGGCTCCGTGAGGCCACTGTGCACAGCAACAGTTATGAACAAACATTGGAATGTTGATGCTCCGGGGTTCTACCAGCCATTAGAAGCCCAGAGCACTCCACTGTTCTCAATGGAGTGCTCAACATTCCCATCTTCTAATCTGTCCTACGCTCATTGGGTTGATTCAGGCAGGCTGCCCTCCCCATGCCTAATTATACACAGGGAGTAATCAATCTAAGCACAAGTAAATCACACAATTTTTATAGAATTCAATCAAACTCTCAAAAGTATTCAACCTTGAAAAGCTATGTCATAGTCCCTCTCTGGTCATAATAAAGTCAATAACTTTGCCTATTGTTATAGTACCTTCCAGACCTCCAGATTGAGTGGTCAGCTAAAAGTTTAAATGCATCTGCAGATGCCATGATCAATTCGTCACCTCTCCCCTTCAATCTATATTTAAAAATCTAACACATAATTGAGGTGCCCTCTCCAAATCAGGTGAGGATCTAAGTGGATTTGTAGTATTTTTCTATTTAACTGAAAAAAGTTGTTGTCATCCCCATTGAAAGCATATATGTTATGACCATTATTCTCAATCTCATGACTGTACCAAATGTATCTTGCTGATTCAACCCCACAAACAGTTTCCTCTTGAAGAGACACTGGGGCGTCAATCCAGGTCAGGTCAGAAATCATGTTACTATTAATCAAAATGTAGCAAAATACATCTCTCACTTCAGTTTCTGTGCAACTCCTTCATGTTCTACTCTGTTCTCCATCTTTGTTTATCCAAAGATGGCAGTGTAAGGACGCTGAGACCCCAATGGCTTTTCAGGAGATGGTAAAGAGGGCAGGAATAGACAGCTGTCATGATATGTGGCTTTAGCTCACTTTCCTGTGCTCAGGGGGTGTGGTTTCCCAATACTCCAAGTCCATTCTGGGAAAAGAAAGGATTGCAGTACTCCTGGACTGTAAGGGCCGTTTGGCAGAAGGCTTTGCGTCTCTGGAGGACTCACACGGCATCGGAACCTGAACACACAGTACATTTAACATTAGTCCACTGAACTCTCACAACAATGTCTGGAAACAGCGGCATCCATTTTGAAGTTATTCAAGTATAAGTTTCCCAGTCGTTCCGAGCATCCTCGGTGGGCAAGCTAGATACCTTATTGCTTCAGCCAGGAGATTGATGCCTCACAAACTCCTTTTTTTAGGATACATTTTGAAGGCGAAGCTGAATACAGAAAAGTAGTCTCAGTACTGTAATCAAATCTTGGAGTATTTACTATTTCAAAGTCAAACTTTGTAAGATTATAAACTATATTTCTGCTGCACTTTGAATATAAAGCTATCTTCGATTTGGGAAGGATTTTCACACCTTTAAAAAGATTGTTGGCATTCTCTTGATGTATATATTGGTATTTATTTAGCGTGAGCTTAGTTAGGATGCACTGTACAATAAATGGGAGGTTGTGAGATGTTCTATAAGACCGTGTGAAGAAAGTGGGAATTACACAAATAGATTTCATGCAGTATCGATCACATTTGTGTGGCCCAGGGATATTAAACGATTTGCTCATAATCATACCATGTTAAAACAAGCGCGTGGTTTAACATGGTATGATGCTACCATGTTAAACCATGCGCTTGGTTTAACGCATGAGATTTGTACCTGGATGTCCAAGTTCCAAAGGCCTCAGCCATATCTGTTTCCATACAAATGACATTAAAGGTAGTGGTATATGTGTAGTAAAACATAATTTTTTTATTGACGGTGGTTTACGTAATTCAGAAGAACGGGAATGTTTATTTATATTTCAGTTTAAGGAACAACCATGAGTGTATTGTAGAACCAGAGACAAGCAATCACATCACACAACCTTATCATGAAAGAAGTGCATTTATGACAAAACTTAATATGATTCTATTTGTGCCTCAGTTCTAGGAACACCAGAGCTCCATCAATAACAAGACAATCTAAAGCATAAAGATAGTATGTATTTATATAATTTTCTGCAACGAGGGTAGATATTACGTGCACAGATCTTATCCATAGCTATCCAGACCCAGATTTACAAAAAGCTCATGCAACACAGTGCAACAGCTAACGTTGCTGTGCTGCGTTGCATGAAAGGGAGAGCACAACAGCACTATATCTACTAAGATATGATACTGATTTGGACTGGCTCACTTAAGGATGCAATGCACCAATAGTGCTATAGAGCAAAGGTGTGTGTTTTCTGTAAGGAATAGTTTTTGTAAGGGAATGGTATCCTTCCAGCACAAAATGTATCCTTTAACACTTTAATTACTTTGTACATGTGCTGTAAAGAGCAGCACATATGCAAAGCAGGAAAAAACAAGGAAAAATGAAAACATTTCTCATTGCTATACCTGCCTCTAGGAAGGGTAAGATTTTGGCACCAGTCCCTACCTATGAATATTTGTAGATAGGGATTTGTGTCAAAACGCATTGGTGGTTGCATGGAAACACCCATGTTCCACCCATGGAACGCTCCCTTGATGAAATATAACACAAAGCAGAACATAACACAATTTTGTGTTACTTTTGGGTACTATCCAAAGCAAATCCTTGTTTGCGTTGGATTGTAAATGCCAGGTTAACACTTTGCATCAGGGTTGTGTTACAAAAGTAACACAAACCCAGTCCAAATCGTAAGTAAATCTGAGGACCACTGTGAACCAGCAGACCTCGGGACCCACAGAGTAAATGTCAGCATTTAGCAGAGTGATCAGTAAGAGTGGAGGTATCCTGCAACTTTGTTTCTCCCTCTTATCCCATTTCCTTTTCCTGGGTCTACTGTTAACGCACATATCGCTATTGTGGGTGGTTGGCGTAGACCTGCATATCAGGTTAGTGAGTCTGACAAGAAACACAAGATGCATCTGTAAGTGCTTTGATATTTCAAGCTAACTTGTCATGAGGAGTACTGAGGGAAGGATGCTGAGGCGCACAAAACCAGCTCAATGGGAATGAGCTTTGTAAAATACCAATACCAACTTTAAATTGAAGATCTAGAGCCCACAGGGTTCCCAGAAGTCCTGTCTAGTGAAGAAGCTTTTAGGAATGAGTTCTGGACGCAGTGCAAGGGAATCCTGCAGATAGTAATGAGAGGATCTCCACTAACTAACTAAAGAGGATTTGAAGAGAGGAGGTCCATAGTCACACTGCCTTTTCTGCTTAAGTTTTCCCTTATATTAAAAAAATACCTTAATAGTAAGGGTGGCAATTCTGCCCCTGACCAAACCAGATTGATACATTTAGCTGAAAATAGTCATAAATCCTAAACCTCTCTTCAAGTGATGAGATTCCATCCCATATTCTGTGTCCACCCAAAACATCAATTGCGCCTACAAGTGTTCTGATGTAGTAACCTAGGGTCCTCCTGGAGGAGTTGAGCTGTAAAGAAAGAGAATTCTAAATATATAGTTCTCAGGCTGATTAACATGAAGAGCATGACAAGCATCAACAGATAAGTTCAAAGAAGCTAGATATTTGTTGGTGGGTAACAGGTAGCTTCTACCACGGAAAATTGTTTAATGTCTGCAATATTCTGACTCCATCAAAAACAAGTTTGACTCTTATATCATATACGTCCTCCTAACTGTTGAAAAAGATTTCTCTCCGAACTTCAGCATAGATATTTTGAGTGCACAATCAGATCATGATGCTTTTCAGCTGAGCAGCATTTCAGAAGGATGTTACTGAGGAATATGCGCATCCATTTTTCAGTGGCAAATACGAGCACCACTATAAAAGCCACTGTAAAGTCTTCCAAAATTATACTGATATGGTTTTTCCTCTCTGTGTTAGGTTGCAGACAATTCAGATAGATGCTAAAGACATCAAACATGTACATATTCAATCAAGTGAATCCTTCAGGACTCATGTAGGCTGTGTGACACAATATTTGAACAACAAAATCGAAATGTAGAAATATTGCCAAAAAATATCGATCACAAAATTATCACTCTACCCTCAAATTGAAAAATAGACATATTGACTACAAAAGTATCACTGGCAAACATATCTAAAATAACCAATTATCTAAAACAAAAATAAAGAAATACACAATATCGTGAGCATAATAAATATATGGAACACTATCTGAATATAAAAAAAATACCGAAACCAAAATATCATTTACAATTTTTTTTAAATACCTATAATTAAAATCCACTAAGCTATTAATTTAAAATGCTGTAATGTATTAAATAACACATTAAAATATTTTACAAATATTTATTCAACACATAAACACAAAACAAAATGTTCCTAAATATTAAATAAAATAGATCAGTTTAACAGTAAAGTAATTTAACATAAGTAAGATTAAAACAAGATTGAATAAAATTGCAAGATTAAACCAACCAATACAGCACCTAAAAACATATTTATTAAAACAATAATTTTACATAAATAATATATATATCTATTTCTGTCTATCTATGGATATATATATATTTTAAATGTAGTATTGTGTGCTCCTATTGGGGGTTTTTAGCAAAGACAAATGGGAAGAGACTGCTGTTATATTCACTGAAAAAACCATAGGGTTCATGGACGTTAAAGTTAAAAATTAGCATTCAAAAAACCTTTGATATTCACTGAAAAAACCACAGGTTTCAGGGACGTTATAGTTAGTTGAACATTTCACTCATACAAAACCAGAGAAAGTCGGCCGTTATAGTTAGTTCAGCTAACTATAACTCACGCCCCTGCAATGCACTGATGATGATGTCACATATTACATCATTCATGACATGGTCAGGGACATCACTGATGACATGACTGATGACATCTCACATGACATCACTGATGACATCATCCACGTGAAAATCAGATGCACCTCCTCATACCCTAATATAACCTTTGATACACCCACTCTAAAATACAAACTACCATTTTTGAAACCATAGACACACCAATACCAGTTACTACATACGCACTCACTAATTCCTGTCTACACACACATCCACACATTCACCCATACAGTCACTCATACATGCAGTAACTCATACACCTATAAGAAACTCACACACCGCCACTCATCCAGAGTTACTCACACACCCAGGCAGTCATGCAAAGAATCAATCACACTTCGATTTACTCACCTATAGAGTTATACACACAACACCTCACTTATGCAGACAGATACTAACACATACTTACTCTCTTATACAATCACTGACACAAGTACACAATCATCCATACAGCCACTCACAAGCACTCACTCTCACATTTAGTCATTTATATACTCCAACTCTCACATGCACTGCCTTTTACATATGTAGTTACTTGGACATGTACCACTGAGACATCCATTCACTCATCAACACACCACTCCAGAGTATCAGCCAGGTGACAGGGTCTGGATATCCACCAAACATCTTAGGATTAAACATAAATCAAAATTTCACCCTCATGTTATTGGACCACTTGAAGTTAAAAAGAAAATCAATCCTGTGGCCTTTCAGTTAAACCTACCAAAGACAATGTCAATACACCCTGTATTCCATACCTCCCTTGTTAAAACCTGCATTGACGAAAAAAATAACCCGACCTGCTCCCCTTCTGGTTGGGGACCAAGAATAATATGAAATTCAAGACATCCTTGCCAGTAAGAAACTTAAGGGTAAAACTTGGTACCTAATTTCTTGGAAAGGTTATGGCACAGAAGAAGATTCCTGGGAACCAAAAGAAAATGTTTATGCTCCCCATGTACTTCATAGGTATCACAAAAGACTTCCCTCAGCTCCGTCATAAGTGTCTGACGCCATGGCACTATTTATTGGAGGTGAGGACTGTCAGGAATCCCCCTCCCATAACACCAGTCTTGTCTGATGTTATGTTCTTGCCCGCAGAAAGTTCTGGTTAACCATACTGTGCAACAGAAACAGTAGGTTACGTTCTTGCCTGCATACAATAAACCAAATACTGTTCAACTTGCTGTGCAATTTAAACAGTATTTGTGCTACGAACAGTATGCAGTAAAGTTGGCAGACTGCTGTGTGCTCTAAATGGGGAGCGGAAACAAACTTGAACAGTCCTGTGATAATTGGTACACTGTGTGAGGAAACATAGTGGATCCATACGTTTCTACATTGAACATTATAGGCATTCATAGGTGCTTGTTCCCTTATAAGTAACTTTGTCTTTTATTAGTTTTTAGTATCCCTGAGCGTCTCCCTGCGCAACGAGGAGACACCATGAGTGCCCAGATCAGCTCCATAAAACGGGCCACGCCCACTGCTTAGTGCAGATTATTGCTGAACCCGTGCCAGGATACCGGCTGCTCTCTGGGCGTTCTTCGCGAATCGATTTCGGAGAGCGGATGATGTAGAAGCTTGGAGGTCCCTGCTGCACGTTGAAGGAACAGGTAGGAGAGAACCTGATGAGACCTTGCCTCAAGTATTTTGTTGACTTTTCTCTTGCATGTTCCGGTTGCTGCAAGAAGAGCTCAGTGTTTTTGGGGAATGCACTTTAGACCCAAATGGAGTATTCCTGCTATGTGTGACATAAGTTAAAGATGGCATTTTCAGTGGCTAATTCCAGAGACCATTTCCAGAGAAAATCACCAAGTTGTAACTAAATGGCAGAAACATTTCTAGAGCACATAAATAAATAATAAAGTAATAAGGTGAATAGTCCATACAAAGAATCTAGTGGATTATTTTGGAACTTGATTGTTTGGAACTCTTCTTAACAGCTATTTCTTGGATGCAATTGTTGGGGAAAAACAAGTGACTTCTTCACTCTTTTTTATTGAAAAGCGTGACGAAGAACATTCTTCATTTCATTTTCAAGTAATAACTATGTTTCAGGTAATAACTAGGTCTCCTAATATGATCCCCATTTGAGAGGATTGTACATAACCAGTGATGATAGTGAATAGACATTCTCCAACTACGTACTTCATTAATTCCAGGTCTCCCTCTCTAATACCCTTCCCCTCATCTGGCCACTTTGATCCTCTGTGACTTGTGAATCCAGAGTCGAAGCTGCCGGAAGGTGGGTATCTTGAGCATACTCCTCCTGAGGAACTAAATCCTGACATATGAAGAGGAACGTACATACAATGATAAATCACTCACAGGCTTAATAGGTACATCATTGAGCAGAGACATTTTGAAGGCATGGCCAACTTGGGCAATTGCTCAGGGTTCCCACCTTCCAAGGGGCCCACTGGGAAAGTGAACTTTCTCTATATTTGATCGCTGTCCATTCAATTCCTCTATCTAAACCTCTCCGGTCCTCTGCCTACTTCTTCCTCTATCTCTCTACCCAGTAACGTTTTAAGGATTTCGGGGTCCTGGACAAGACATATATCAACTAGTATTGTGATCCAGTTAAAGTTTACCATATCATTTAGTATTGTTTGTCATCATTAAGGCTTGAATTAAGGAAATGGGGAATAAAATTCAAATTTGTTCCCTAAAGGCGTCTGTAGGAGAGTAGGATCTGCTTCACATGGGTACCCCCACTTTTTGCTGGTGTTTCACTGTTTTTCGACCGTAGTCTGGCTGTGGCCCTGCTAATCAGGACCCCAGCCTAGCTGCTTCCTCTCTAAAATGGTTTCCATGTACATTAGGTGCATTTTTAATTGGATTCTGGAGTGCCTTATAAGCCCCTAGTATATGGTACACTATCTACCTAGGGCATAGGTACCTCAGAGACCTATCAGGGGCTGAAGCATGTATTATGCCACCCCTGGGAAGCACTCCAAAATGACACCACAGGTCTGCTACTGCAGCCTGGGTAAGGTGGTGCTTGCACCCCTTACAGTGTTATAGGCTACCTATATCACTACCCTTGCACACACATATAAAACCTATAAGTCACTCCTATGGCAGGCCTTTACAATCCTGAAGGCAGAGTGCTTGGTTTTTATGTGAGAGGGTGCCCCTGCATGAGCACAGCCCCTCTGCAGCGTTCGGGTACCTCCTCTGATGCCGTTTGTGGTGCAGCCTGACCATATATTCTTAAGTGCATTAGAACCTTGTGGTAAATGCTAACTTTGGGATGGCTGCACGTGTTTGGTGTCAAGCGCTTTGGAATACTACCACCCCCGCCAGTTCTGGCGGCGGGGGTAGCATTCCACCCTTCTAGAGGGAGAGACATGTTCACACTGGTCTAACCCGGTAGGACTTTCTAGAGCGCTGGCATCACAAAATGGATGCCTCTGCCACAGACACGGGTCTGGCCTCCTGCTGCTGACCGAAACTCCGGCAGGGGAGGCCTGGACAATAGGTTTCCTGTCCCAGGGAGGTGTAACCACCTCCCCAGACAGGCATATGTGTATTGGGGCTGGGTGGGAGCACTCTCTGGTGCTTTGAAGTCCTGCACTGGGGGCACACTTGGTGTCCCTGTGCATAGTCCATTTCAAACCGGTTGCAGGGGCTACCTGCCCCTGCTCTGGCGTGATGCTGGACAAAGGAAATGGGTGTAACCACCCCTCTTTCCAAACCCTCCCATAGGTGGGTCCCGAGAGTATGTACAACCCCCAAACTTAGTATAAGTATGGGAGCCCAGTCCTTGCGACTTTAGATTACCCTGGACGAAACTCTGCAACATATATCCTGGACCTTCGACTTTCTATTTCGACTAGAAGATGGAAGAAATCTCCCTTGGGGTCAAGGAGTGACTCCCCTGCTTGGCAGGCACCAAAGAAGCAACTATCTGGTCTGCAAATCCGAATCTCCCGTTGGACGCCGAAGTCTCTGCATCACCAGAGGTGGATTTCCTGACTTCCCCGAGGCTACCCTGAGTCCACAGCAAAGCTGAGGCCCGTGGCTTTCGTGGGTGACGAGGAACCGTGACCCCTTGGCACCGCGTACTATTGCTGGTACATCAACTTCCTGTTTATCCTTGAAGTTCTGCTTTGGGCTCCGAGTAGCCCCAGCCTTGAGCACTGACTGCACTGAAGATTTCTGGCCTCCACTCCCCGAGTGACCCGTGGTCCCTGTACCAGTGTGACTGCTTGAGGCTCCTTTGCGATCGCTAGCCCGTTGGCTAGTGGGTCCCCACGAAGGCAACTTTTCTTCTGCTTGGGCTTTCCTGGCTGCTGCAGATGTGCCCCGACTTACCCTTGCTGGGTGAGTCTCTCAGACCTTGCTGGTCTGCACCGACATCCTTCTTCTCTTTCCACGGGACTTGCCGTTCCCAAGGCTTGTTGGGTCCATTCTGGTCGCCGACACCGCAGCACTTGACAGACTTCGTGGGACAGCTCGAATCCGGCTCGTGGACTTCGTCGACACCTCCTGGACCTCGTGGCTGAAGAGTCAAGACACCCGTCAACTCACCTGAAGCACCCAACATCTGTGGGCATTGGTCCATCCTGCCCCTGGCAAGTGACCCAGAC
This sequence comes from Triturus cristatus, assembly GCF_964204655.1. Taxonomy (NCBI): domain Eukaryota; kingdom Metazoa; phylum Chordata; class Amphibia; order Caudata; family Salamandridae; genus Triturus; species Triturus cristatus. Next base: position 824,437,093 of record NC_140594.1, read on the forward strand.
TCTGTCCCCTCTGCTTTCAGGTTCCTTACATCCTAGAACCAGGCTTGGATCGCTTCAGACACTTCTCTTCACGGCAGCAGCACTTCTTCGCCAGCTTCCATTGAAATCGACGACGCGACCCGGCACCAAAAGACACCTATGCACAAAGCTTCCCTGGGTGAGGTAACACGAGTACTCCGGTGCTCCCGTGGGTGCTAGCCCTAGAACTTCCTAAGTCCAAAAGGGTTTGGTCCTGACTTGATTCTAAGTGTCCCTAATCTGAAAATTTCCAACCACGACATTGCCCATAGAAGCTAACGGGAACCCGCGGCTTGTGTTTACACACTGCACACCGCCCCCATGCGTCCCCTGTGTCACTACCTTGGGTGGTTCCTTGGGGTCCCAGTGATTCTACAGGCTCTAGGCCTTGGGTCTAGTTCGGTCGTGGTTCTTATACCACTTTATTGGTATATGGTTTGGTACGCCCCTAGTACCCAAACGTGTATTTGTTCTATTACTGTTGATTACTAACTTGTAAATGAGGTACTTCGAACTTCAGTCTCTTAAAGAGACTAGAGGGGTGTGTTTTATCTTAAATACATATATTTTAAATATATACCTGGTGTGGTTGTCCTCTCATTTGGTCATTCAAGAGATTATAGACTGGTAAAACAAGCTGCTTTACATCCCTTCAAGACTTAGCCTGAAGGCTGCTCTCCATAGCTACCACTAGGATAGCTTTTAATAAAGGTTGTCTTTAACCTATCACCATAAGGGGTTGTTTGGACTGATACAAGGTGCCCACTATAATTAGTGGACAGCATATATCAGGCCAACTTCTCACAGTGTCATTAAGGTAAGTCTTGCCCGAGGTCTCCAAAATCCTTAATGTCAATGGCATCTTCATTATGGTGAGCCAAAAAAGAATCACTGGTGGAAAACATCACAAGTGTGAACCAGAAAAATGTCAATATCAAATTTAGTCATAATATCGACTCAACACACATTTCCTTTTAGGGCAACGGTAACCTACACACAAAGGTTTTTTGTAAAATTACTGATTACAAACATTTTTCTGCACTTCCTGAGTTTTCATCCTGACTCTCTGAAAAACATCTTCCATATTCACAACTGATCCATCTGAAAAGAATTGCTTCAGATGGAAACTCATTCATGAGGGATAAGAAGGAGTTCAGAGAAAGAGGATACCCAGATGACATAATAAAGAAGCCACAGAATACACTAACACACCTCTCAGGAGTGAAATATCAAAACAAAATCAGTAAACCTAATACATGATTCACTTTTGTCTCCAGATTTTCCACTATGAGCAAACACATCAATAAAATCAATAAGAGATGGGAGATACTGCAAGTTGAAACCGATTGCAAGGACCAATACAACATGAACAGATATCTGTTTATCTGCGACCAATGACTATCAAAGAGAGAGAGAGAGCACCAAAGAACAGCCCAATCATGTTTAAACGTTGTGCAGTGATATAGTGACATCAAAGAAATTGTGTTTTACACCCACACAATGGGAAACAAATCATGTTGAAATACTAAGCTAACTGTGACAGGGGCAACTGCATATAATCATTCAAGAGTCCTTATGTTGGCAAAATGAATGTCCAGCTCTCAGTACACAAAAGCAACAACTGAAATCAGCATCCCATGTCTAGAGTGGCCCTACAATTCAGTGAAAAAAATGCCAATGTCAGTCAATTAAAATTCCAAATTCTACAAAACATGAATCTTTATCAAGACATGGACATTCACAAATATTTGTTGCAAAGAGAGATTACCTGAATGAAGATATTGGACACCATCCATTCCAACGACTGAATGACAGGATTGAGATGTCAACTTAAGTCCAGTAATTCCCACATGCAGTATGGAAGTTCTAATTTTGGTATTACTGCTTCGAAAGGTATGAGGACCTAAGCAGTGAGTAAATCATTATTGTGTCACGTCCCCAATATGTAAATGTAGCAGTGGCGGCTACTCGAGGGAGTGCTGCAGGGCGGTGGGGTGGGGCGTGTAGTATCCTCTGACGTGGGGTAGCGGTATAGTCTACCCGCGTGGGAGGTGAGGTGCGAGCGCTGACGCATGACGTCAGGCGCTCGGTATAAATAAAGGGGCGTGGCCCGCGAACGGCAGTCGGGACCACGCTGGAAACTGTATCGTGTGTCCGTGTCATTTACTGCGCGTTGCAGCGCGCTAGCCACGAGGCCTCTGGCCTATAGGCCATCACACTGGCGACGAGGGGCAGAAACGACCCCATGCTATGGTGCTGACAGCCATCTCTTAGTGCACCACTACTGTGCCCTCAACCCTGGCTCCTTGCTGTATCGCCTGGGTGCAGCTCACCTGCTATGTGCCCTAGGCAGGTTGTGAGACCCCATGCTCGGCCCCTTTCCTCGGGGGTGTGCCTGCTGATGGGTGTGTGCGTCGCACGTGGCCGGCGGAGCCTGCGGAGGTATGCGCCCGGCACCCTGGTGAGCGGAAGACCCCGCAGCGAGGCCTGACACGGCCGGGCCGCTGGAGAAGCCCTGAGGGTGTCCAACCTGACCTCAGCCAAGCGGCTGCCACTGTCCCAGGAAGGTAAGCAGCGCACGTGCTGCGGAGTGTCTTTGCGACTGCGCCAAGATGGCGTCGATTCCCGCCATTGAGCCGTTTGTGGTCGACGGAGCTTCCTCCTCTCTTGCCCCACGATGGAGAGACTGGACCGATCGTCTCCAGATCTACTTCGAAGGGGCGGGCATAGCCCGAGAGCGGCGCAGGGCCCTACTCCTCCACCTGGGAGGCAAAGACATCCATCGCATTTACAAGACGTTGGTGGAGGCTACACCTAAGACCTACGCCACGCTTCTCAATGCCCTGAATGCGCACTTCGAGCCAATGGCGAACAGGGACTACGAACGGTTCATATTTCGCCAGGCCAAGCAGGAAGCAGAAGAATCGCTGGACGCATTCCATGGGCGCCTGAAGGAACTGGCCAGCACGTGCGGCTTTCGCGACGAACAGGAGGAGATCCGAGGTCAGATTATACAAGGATGCTACTCGTCCAAACTCAGAGTCAACATTCTTCAGGAGGACGGCAAGTCCCTGGCGGACATCCTCACTCTGGGCCGGTCAAAAGAATTGTCGCAAGCCAGGGCGTCGCACATGGGGGCGGCGCTCCACCGCCCTGTCAAGACGGAGCAGGTCAACGCGGTGGACACGACCAATGTGGTAAGGCCCAAGTCGCGCCAAAACGCAGGGAGAAAGCCGCAAGACAGGAAAAAGGGATGCGGATACTGCGGAGGCACGCCCCATCGCCTGCAAGACTGCCCGGCAAGAGGGAAAAGATGCAGTGCATGCGGGTGGATGAACCATTTTGCGGCAGTCTGCCGGTCCACAAAGCCACGGAAGGAGGCAGCCCAGACGGTGGCGGAAAAGCAAGACGGAGAGGACATGGATGATGACGCAGGGGACTACCCGGTCCACTACGTGTTCGCGGTAGACCAGCCACGACGGAAGAGACGACGACTCCCGAGGTGCAAAGTCAAGATCCACAACCAGGACGTGAGAGCCACCATAGACACGGGGGCGTCGATCGAGCTCATGGCGGCCAATGTGTATGAACAACTGAATCCCAGCCCCCCCACTGAGCAAAGCAAGAATCAGAGTATTCGCGTATGGGCAGAAGACACCAATCCCGCTTTTGGGGTGTTTCAAGACGGAGATGTGCCACAATGACATCAAGATCCCCACCACAGTGTACGTGACCCCTGAGGGAAACGGGATGCTGATCAGTGGGCAGTCAGCGGAAGAGCTGAGGCTGTTATCGTTCGCCCTGGCGGTGCAAGAGGAAGAGTTAGAGGCCATCCTGGAGGAGTTCGAAGACGTCTTCAAGGGCATCGGATGCCTCAAAGGTAAAGAAGTATCCCTCCACATCGACCAGTCGGTCCAACCGGTGGCGCTGAGGCACAGGCGCATTGCATTCCATTTACGCAAGAAGGTGGAGGACGAGCTAGAGGCACTGGAGAGGTAGGGGATTATCGAGAGGGTCAGCGGACCCACCCCGTGGGTGTCCCCGATCGTAGTGGCGAGAAAACCGAAGCAGCCGGGGCAGGTCCGCATCTGTGTGGACATGCGACTCCCCAACGCCGCGGTGAAGAGGGAGCGTCACCTAACTCCCACCATTGACGACATCCTGGGAGAACTGAATGGTGCCAGATGGTTTTCGAAGATGGATCTTCGGTCCGGATATCACCAACTGCCGCTGCACCCGGACTCTCGCTACGTCACTACTTTCTCGACACACGTCGGCTTCAGGCGGTACCGACGCCTCAACTTCGGAATCTCAAGCGCGGCGGAGGTGTTCCAAAACGCTATCTGAGAGGTCCTCAGCGGGCTGCCAGGGGTCCTGAACGTAAGCGATGATCTCCTGGTGTACGCCTCGTCGATAGAAGATCACCATCGGAGACTGCGAGGGGTCCTACAGAGGATCAAAGAATCCGGACTGACCCTACATAGGGAGAAGTGCCAATTCCTAAAGAAGAAGATCAGTTTCTTTGGGTACACATTCTCCGACCAAGGAGTCGCCCCGGACCCGGACAAGGTCAAAGATGTGCAGGACGCTCCAGCACCTTCCAACATCTCGGAAATAAGGAGTTTCCTGGGGATGGTGAACTTCTGCGGGCGGTTTGACCCGGACTTGTCGAACCTCACGAAGCCCCTCAGAGAACTGACAAAATCCACCACCCCGTGGCAATGGGAACCAGAACAGGAACAAGCCTTTAAGGACAACAAGGCGGCGTTGTCGGCTGACACCACCCTGTCATACTTTAATCCGGCCCGGTCCACCAATGTGGCAGTGGATGCCAGCCCATATGGGCTAGGGGCAGTGCTCGCGCAGCTTCAGGAGAATGGTGAGTGGGCCCCGAGAGCCTATGCGAGCCGCTCTTTGACGGACACAGAACAGAGGTACTCGCAGATCGAGCGAGAAGCGATTGCCATTCATTGGGCCTGCCGACATTTTCACGTCTATGTGTACGGTAATCCATTCACCGTGTCCACGGACCACAAACCCCTCATCCCCTTGTTTCAGGGGTCGGCATCAAAACCCCCGCCGCGGATCGAAAAGTGGATCCTTCAGCTACAGGAGTACGACTACAGAGTGGAGTACAAGCCAGGCTCCTCGAATCCCGCGGACTATCTCTCGAGACATCCCAGAGTAGCCACTAAAGCGGAAGAAGAGGATGCTGAAGACACGGAAGAATATGTCCGGATGGTATCAGAGAGGTCCCGGCCATTGCCCATGAGCCTCGACACGATTGTAGCAGCCACCCAGGGGGACGAATGTCTGCAACTGGTCCTGATGGCCGTCCAGTCAAATGACTGGCGCCCCATCCAGTCCTCCATGGCCAGACGAACGCTGCAAGCCAAGGCCATCCTGGAGTCGCTCATGCGGGTCAAGGATGAACTCTCGGTTGACACCAGCGGGTGTCTTTTTAGGGGCCCGCGACTGGTGATCCCATCCCGTCTGACCCAGCAAGCGGTGGACCTGGCACACCGGGGCCATCAAGGCATGGTGAAAACAAAGAGTCGGCTGAGAGCCAAGGTATGGTTCCCGGGGATGGACCCTATGGTGGAGCGAACGGTCCGAACATGCTCCTGGTGCCAGGCGTCTGGTCAGCCGGATCACCCCCACCCCGTCATCACCGAGGAAAACCCGCAACGACCATGGGAGAGGGTGAGCGCAGATTTTGGGCACCTCCCAGATGGATGCTATGCCCTGGTGATCATCGACGGCTACACAAAGTACCCGGAGGTCGAGGTGGTGGGAAGCCAGACAGCCGCGGAGGTCATCACAAAGTTCGAGAAGACTATCGCCACGCACGGAATATTCGAAGTGGTCAAGACAGACAACAGCCCACCCTTCCAAGGGCAAGAATTTGCGGACTATCTAAAGGAGTGGGGAATCCACCACCGGAAAGTGACCCCGCGCTGGCCTCAAGCCAATGGGGAAGCGGAGAGGTTCATGCGGACCCTCAACAAAGTGGTACGCATTGCGCATGCCGATGGGTCGCCGCTCGAGAGGGCCATCTACAGCTTCCTGAGAGAATATCGGCTGACGCCTCATCTCACGACAGAGGCAGCCCCTGGACCGGCGAGCATGGGCCGAGTAGTGCGAGACAACATCCCGCATCACCCAAGCTGGATTCCGCCTCAGATCGACGCGGGGAAGGTCCTAGCCAACAGGACCCACTCCAATGAACAGGCCAGTGCCGACCGGGGAGCCCGGACGTCAACCATTCAAGTAAGAGACAGAGTCTATCTCAAGGACAGGTATCCTGGGAGCAAATTCCGGCTCCCCTTTGAACACAAACCTTGGACAGTAGTCCGCCGAACTGGAACTCTGGTCACCGCGAGGAGAGGGACCGAGGAGGTCACCAGGAACATATTGTTTTTCAAAAGAGTGCACCCCGGGACTTCAGACCAGCGTCCGTCGGAACGCCAGGGCGACTGGCCGAGTCAGCCGCCAGCGGATGGAGGTCCAGAAGGGAGTCAGGGGTCCACCCCCACCGATTACGAGAATCAACCAGACCAGAGTGCAACGTCGCCGCCAGGAACACCAGGCGGGAGGTCGCCCAGCCCTCATGCGAGGTCCCCAGGGAGCGCAGCCTCGCAAGGAGTGGTCCCGACAACACCGTCAGTGCGGGGACAGCAGTCCGGATACAGCCTGAGAAGAAATCCGGCGCCATCCTCCCAGCTGGCTGACTTCCTAGTGTGACGGACCTGGGACTGGAATTCCAGTGACTGGTAACAGACCTAAAAGGTCAAAATGTTTATTGTTTGTTTTTGATAAAGGTTAGAAGGAATGTAGTATCCTACGACGTGGGGTAGCGGTATAGTCTCGCCGCGTCGGAGGTGAGGTGCGAGCGCTGACGCATGACGTCAGGCGCTCGGTATAAATAAAGGGGCGTGGCGCGCGAACGGCAGTCGGGACCACGCTGGAAACTGCATCGTGTGTCCGTGTCATTTACTGCGCGTTGCAGCGCGCTAGCCACGAGGCCTCTGGCCTATAGGCCATCACAGGGCGGGGCGGAAAGGGAAAGGGGCAGGGTGGGGGGTAGTAAATTCCGGCATACAGCCAAACGGAGTTAAGTAAACAAATAAATAAATAAAACAAATTACATTGCACGCATGCAGAGCATGAAATGTAATTCATTTACTACCCTCCACCCTGCCCCTCTCCTGCCCCGCCACACCGCCCCGCAACACTCCCCCGATGAGCCACCACTGAAATGTAGACATCTTACAAAATGCCACAAGTATGGTCAGCAAAGTACACTATGTTTGGAGCTAAACACTATGGCCCAGATTTACTAAGGACTAGTGTCGTACTTTTGTGACACAAGTCATCGTAAGGCAACACAAGGACAATGCAAGTACTTAACTGGTATTTACCAAGTCGCGCAAAGCCACTTAGCTCAGTAAATACAAATTAACGCAAGGCAACACATACTTTGCATCACACATGCACTTTTTGCATCACGCTTGGAAAAATGCCTTTAAGGATTGTTTTATGCAGGAAGGTACCCTGCTCGTAACGCAGACACCCTTGCACCATGGTGCAAGGACGTCTGTTTTGGAAGTAGGCTGCATCAAGTGCACTGGCACAATGAGGGAGCAGAAGTATGTGATACCTTAGTAGATATAGAGCCGTTCTGCTCTCTCTCTTTCACGCTCTGCAGTGCAGCAACTTTGCTTGCTGCCCTCAGTTGCGGGGAATATTAGTAAATACGCCCCTATGTTTGTGCAAATTAAGTACAAAATCACTTGGTTTGCAACAATAAAATAGTGTTTTGACATACTTTAAACCCATTTTCAGTTGGATGAAGCCATTTGTGAAACACAGAGTGGGTTTAATGACTCATTCTGAATCCGTGGGGCGAGGGTGTTGAGGAGGGAGGGAGAAACGATAAATAAAAAAAAAGAAAAGTACCTGCCGCTCCGCTCCTGCTGACTCTGGCGGCTGTCTCGCTGGTCCTCTTGTCGCACCGGAAGGGGATGGGCCCTCAAGGCACAGGCTCCGCACCCAATCCAGACGCCGCTATGAGAGCAGCACCAGGATTTGTCTGAGCGGCCTCGTTTGCCGCTCAGACAGTGTATTAGAGCCTTTGGCATTTCTCCAACCTGGCTGTGAATCACAGTTGCGTTGGAGAAACATAAGTGCGCATGTCTGTTTGGCCAAACCAACATGCCCGGGGAACAACCTTTACAACGCAACATTTACAACGCACTACACTTACAACGCATTTTTTACAACGCAAAATCCATTACAACGCATTCCATTACATAGCATGACACTACAACGCATTTTTAAAAACTACCTTTACAACACATTCCATTACAACGCATACTACCTTTACAACGCATACCATTACAACGCATAATATTACACTACACTATCCAACACTTACCCTACTGTTGCACCCCCTGGAGTTAGAATAGTAATTTTTACCCCTATACTATCCAACACTTACCCTACTGTTGCACCCCCTGGAGTTAGAATAGTAATTTTTACCCCTATACTATCCAACACTTACCCTACTGTTGCACCCCCTGGAGTTAGAATAGTAATTTTTACCCCTATACTATCCAACACTTTCCCTACTGTTGCACCCCCTGGAGTTAGAATAGTAATTTTTACCCCTATACTATCCAACACTTACCCTACTGTTGCACCCCCTGGAGTTAGAATAGTAATTTTTACCCTTATACTATCCAACACTTACCCTACTGTTGCACCCCCTGGAGTTAGAATAGTAATTTTTACCCCTATACTATCCAACACTTACCCTACTGTTGCACCCCCTGGAGTTAGAATAGTAATTTTTACCCCTATACTATCCAACACTTTCCCTACTGTTGCACCCCCTAGAGTTAGAATAGTAATTTTTACCCCTATACTATCCAACACTTACCCTACTGTTGCACCCCCTGGAGTTAGAATAGTAATTTTTACCCCTATACTATCCAACACTTACCCTACTGTTGCACTCCCTGGAGTTAGAATAGTAATTTTTACCCCTATACTATCCAACACTTTCCCTACTGTTGCACCCCCTGGAGTTAGAATAGTAATTTTTACCCCTATACTATCCAACACTTTCCCTACTGTTGCACCCCCTGGAGTTAGAATAGTAATTTTTACCCCTATACTATCCAACACTTTCCCTACTGTTGCACCCCCTGGAGTTAGAATAGTAATTTTTACCCCTATACTATCCAACACTTACCCTACTGTTGCACCCCCTGGAGTTAGAATAGTAATTTTTACCCCTATACTATCCAACACTTACCCTACTGTTGCACCCCCTGGAGTTAGAAAAGTAATTTTTACCCCTATACTATCTAATACTTACCTTAAATGCAATTTAATATTATGCGTTGTAATGGTATGCGTTGTAAAGGTAGTATGCGTTGTAATGGAATGCGTTGTAAAGGTAGTTTTTAAAAATGCGTTGTAGTGTCATGCTATGTAATGGAATGCGTTGTAATGGATTTTGCGTTGTAAAAAATGCGTTGTAAGTGCATGCGTTGTAAAAGTGTGCGTTGTAACGACATACATCCACATGCCCACTCATAAGTGCACACTACTCCTCCTCACAGCCATGCCTGGCCCTGCCCCACCCAATTTTCATTGTGCTACTCAGACAGCATAAATAAAATGATATAACATTGTGTAAGTATCATTTTATTTATCATCTGCTGGCGCTGGGCTGTCAGGCAAAGCTCTGCCTCTGCCATTATGGAGGAGCCGCCCCTGTGTAAACAGGAGGAACATGAAAGGGGTGTCAACCTATTTTCAAATCCCAATCAGACGTATCAATGATTTGCGACTGCAATTGTGATCGCAAACCACTGAAATGTTATCAACACCTCAAGGGTGGTGGTAACAGATTCACAAAGAGAATCATGTCGGGTGGATTCAGTGGAAACAGATAGGGCTCTAGAAGACCACTAACTGCTATCCCTCATATCTTCTTGTACAGATTTTATTTTTAGAGCAGCACAGGTTAATATAAGGAACATGGGCAGCATTTCAAAAAAAAATTCTGATCAGGAATGCAACCACAGGGATGGTGACATACTGTTCCTTACAGCTTTGTAAGCAATCAGCATTATTATTCATAAGAGAGTTTTTCTGACGCGACCTAGGTAGGTACATAGGGTGCATTGCAAAATTACAGACGGGTTGCGAAAAGTCACCGCACAATATGCAACCAATTTTTGGGACCAGTTCAGGGCCAGACTGAGAAGCGAAACCGGCCCTGGCAAACTGTTAGGCCGGCCCCCCTGGGGGACTGAGGGGGGGGGCGGCCGGCAGTTTGGAAGGGCTGATTTTGGCCGATTTTGTTACTGGGGGCCGATATTACAGGCCCCGTTAACAAAAACGGCCCTCAGGGGCCCAAAACCGGCCCCCACCCTGGCGGCCCACCGGGGAAATGCCCGGTGCCCGCTACGGCCAGTCCGGCCCTGGACCTGTCTTTTAGTACACCAGGTTCTTATCCTATTACCTGACTGAAATTCAATGGAAACATGTTTAATTAAAAATCTAACAACTTCCCACATCACTGTCCACCCGGGCTTCTGAGCAGCAGCATATTTCGGATCAGCAAGCGCTAAAGGCAAGCCCGGGGAATGTGCTACAAGCTGGGGCAGATGCGTGATGACGAAGCTTTGTTGGAAAGCTTACGCTGTTCCTCAAATTCAGGAGCGTGAAATTCCACTGTGTTTGCCGAGTTAAACGTAATGACGAAGTTGCTGCAGTCTGATCTACAGCTGTCTAAGCAACACCCGCAGCCTCCCCGCTCTGTACATCATGCAAATTAGCAACACTCATTAAAAATAATAAATATTCACCGCTCGGACAGGGAATGCGTCATTTTCACTAGTCACTATGTTTATTCTGTTTAGAGTCCAATCGAGTTGGACTCAGACATTGACATTTTATTTTTACAAAATTGATCTCCACGAAATCGCACCTCATCTTCGATTAATTTCTAATTATAAAATGAGCTCATTCAGTTTGTGGTAAACGTGCCAAAGCAGCATCAGTCCTAAAATGTACTTTAATAAATAGGACATTCAGAGAGCCCCACAGCAGCCATTTCCTATTTCTAACATACTCATGAGTTATCTTTTATGACATCTATTAAAACAATTTCCTCTAGAGAAACCAATAATTATGGCATTTCAGCATTTTCCTTTCACAGCACTCAATTAAAAATGCCCTTTTAGCATATAATGCCCCCTTTCCCACGAGTTTAAATAGATTAAAGCTTCAGAGATGGGCTGCAAGGAGTTAGTGAATCGTGATAGGGTTCAGCAATAGAGTCTGTTCCTTATGGCTTTGGTTGGTGTGTCACAAGTGAGGAAAGTCCACAGGCGTGGATCAAAACTTGGCTTGTGTCTGGTTACCACCCACTCCTATGCATGTAGAGGCTGATTATGATGTTACAGCCTCATCGTAACGGGCCTTCCCGTTTCCTTTCTGACCACCTAATTTCCAATGGGGCGACCAGATGGCCGGGCTCGCCTGGAAGTCTCGATGAGGGTCCATTTGCCTCCCGGATCCCAGCTCATTTTGATGGATGGGGTCAGAAAGGAAACCGGCCACTCATTACTCCTGGTTTCAGACGGGATCAGAGAGCCCGTCCGCCAGTCGGAATCCAGCCTGTATCTCAAGGGTGCTCTTAAGATTACAATGACGGTTTCCCACATGGTTTCCAATGCCGGCCTGTCCAACGTAGAAGCCATGTTAGAAAGCATCTTTGTGGGCCCCCAGCAGGCCCCCCTCGGGCACTGGCACCTTGTGGCAGGTGCAGGGATGAACCGCACGTCCATTTTCACTATGGGAGCATGCATTATGGCCCGTTTATGGCTGGAATGCATGCTCCCATAGTAAAATGTAGGAATGCGATCGAACAGTGTTCGGTTGCATCCTAATGAGGTGGTCGGGACCCCCAACCCGGTGTTGGTCGGTCTCATGACAGATGCGGTGTCGGGCAGAATGACATCATAATGAGGGCCTAATTTGTATAGATCCACATACTTGCACTCTACTATTATAGATCTAACGGTGTTTGTACCTTTGAGGGGCAGTTGTTGGGTAATTCTTTGATGAGGTTCAAGGGTTTGAAAGCAAAGTGTCAGGGAGTCTATGTGTCTTTTACTTTATACAGAATGTTTGCACAGCGCTCCAGGTTACCATTCTAGCACATCAAAGTGCCAAGTACTGTTGAGAGCATGAGGTACCCTGAAAAAGGGCCAATTTACCTACCAGCTGAGGGCAGGAGCAACCACAGATCCAATCATGACGAGCGAATGGTGTGACTGCCCAGTCTATCAGAAGGTTAGTTTGTGTATAACTATTTAAGAGGGTACTGTCTTGACAGGCACTACTAAATCGTCCAAATTCTTATTAACTTCAATGATTACTTGATTTGACAATAGTTGTGCCAATAAATTGCTGCACTTATTGAGAAGAGTGTACACACCTTTTCAAAATCTTAGGTATGTTTCATACATGAGACCATTGTGAAAACTGCATACCCACGTCGTGGACTGACTTGAACATAAATAACATCTGGACAACCGAGGTGTGACAGAATACTGAAACTACAGGAAAGATTAGGATAACTCCTTCCTATGACCTAGTGGTGGAGTAAATAACCCATTGTTTTTCATACCGTTCATCTGAGCTACGGTTGGATGTGATACAGCACAGCCTGATGAAAGACCAGAGTTAAGTGCATAGTACGAAACATGTTCACATTTGTAGGAGAAAGTAGCAGCGGCTGGTGGGGAAAAGGGGACAGGGGTCGCAGGTGGGTAAAATATAAAATAAAAATAATTTAAAAAAAAGCTTACCTGCAGCAGGCCGTGTCGTGCTCATCTGCTCTTCTTCTCGCAGGCACAGACTCCAAGTCTGCCATGCGGCCAATCCTGAAGCTGCTCTCATGCATGAGAGCTGCTTCAGGATTGGTCTGAGCGCCCTTGATTTGCGCTCACAGACAGACTGGCAGTCTGTGCCTGCTCTCTCCAACCCAACAAGGCAGCTGGGTTGGAAAGAGCTTCAATGCGTTTGACGGTTTGCGCACTGAAGGCAGAGCACTACCACTCCTCTTGTCATCTCCCTGGCCCCGCCCCCAAGACTCGGCAGGAAAGGCTAATAAAACGAGTGCTTAAAATCGTTTTACGTTTCCTTTCCTGAGGTTTTTGCGTGGGGGGCGCTCTTCCACCCTAGCGGAGGAGCCGCTACTTGGAGAAAGGGGACCATAGTTGTATTAGACAAGCTAGCTAGACTTTATCAAGGAAAATAATTCCTTTTGTTTGTTTCATAAATTAAAAATCCCCAAAGCCATAACAATAGTATATGTTGTTTTACGTTTAAAAGCAGGCATATGAAAAATAAATAGGGTAGTATCTCAAGCAAATCAAAAGATAAAACCTGTTTTCCATATTCATTTTAAAAATGCCGAGAAGGAGCTCATAGGCCCAGATTTACAAATGCTTTACATCAGGAATAATGTACTTTTCTAATGCAAACTCGCCACAAAAGACTTGATTGCGAGTTTAGTGGTCCAACCGCCCGTGCCTGCAGCGCCAAAGGTCTTCCGACAGCTGTACTACAAGTTTACCACGGTGCCCGCTGTGTGGCTGTGGAGATTTTTTTTGCAGTGGTGGTAATTCGTTTTTCATATGTTTCTATGCCTGTGTGAGCATTTCGACTGCATATGTGTCGGATGCACATATATGCAGGATACATGTGGAAAAATACCACCTACCCATTGCCGAAGTTGGGCCCATATGTGGGCAGTCCTGGCAATGGAAATATGGTACATAAAAGACTTATCTGTATTTTGCCGCAAACAGGGTCGTAATCCTCGAGGTGAAGATGCAGCTATGAAGGGTGGACCTGAAGAAAGGGATCCAAGTCGAACTTTGGCTGAAAGAACAAGAAAGGGAAGAGTATGCACCCCAATCCATAGTTTCCGCTGACTTGAAGCTCACGGTCTCACTGCTGCGGTCACCTTGTGCAAAAGTCAACTCGTAATATGGACGGTGGCGAAACTCCCCTGTACCGCCAATGGTATCTACTTTTCCCCAACCCCGGTGGTCTGCGGTGTGTTAGCAGTGTCAGCGGTTTAGCCACGGTCTTAGCAATAGCAATCCACACAACTAGTAATACGGAGGTCGGACTGCAGACCTCGAGGCGTTCGGACCGTGACTGCGGTTACTACGGTCCACAGCCCGCCAAACTCATAATAAGTCCCACAGTGTGTGGGAGGCATTCCCAACACAAATCGGAATTTGTAACCCAAAGTTATGTAAAGGTGCGAAATGCACTGTCTTTCATTACTTTATGTCAAGGGGACGTTCTATGGGTGGCGCATGGTCCTTCCCATGCAGCCACCCATAGGGTTTGACACATACTTCTTTCTACCAAAATCCTATGCCTCCTCAAGGTAGCGACAAGGAGAAATGTTTTTGCATGTGTGCAGCACACATACAAAGTGGGAGAAGCTTTAAAGCATAGGTTTTGTATTGGAAGGGACTCCTTCTAGTACAAAATCTAAGCTTCGGACAACACAAACACTTTTGTACTATGGTGCATGGATGTCTGAGTTGGCGCTTGGCTGCCTAAAGTGTGCCAGTACAGTAGATTAGTGGATATGGCGCCGTTCTGCTCTCTCCCTTTCATGCAACATAGTGCAACAACTTTAATTTATTTTACAAATTGCATGACTTCTTGATAAATCTGAGTGTTGGTGTTTTGTAACTCGAGTGACAGGCACCACTTGCTGGTTTAGAAGCGTGGGGGGAAATACTGAGACCAAGGTATAAAACACAATTCTAGGAGAGCTGGCTCCATGCCTGATATTCAGGACGTCCAAATTACATTAATTTGCATACAGTGATTCAAAGTTGAATTAATCTTTCACATTTGGTGGTGATCCTAATATCCGATTTGGCTCTTAACTGGACATCTGTGGTATTCTCTTAATAAACACTCTCCTCACTCAAAAGAATGGTTTCATTCACTGACTGGTCCAAGGAGATACCCTGAATTGACTTGTTCATAGAAATACTTTATTCACCTATTTATTTTCAGGACATTTTCCAGATCTTCTTGGATTCAAAGCTGCTAGGCACTACTTGTGCAAGTATTGGCTAGTATGTGTCAACCTCATTGGCTGGGTACTACTGCACAGCTCAATTAAATGTAAAAAGAATTCCTTCTGTGTTATTACTCATCTGATTACAAGATTGCACAGGAAATGCTTTCCATATGAGTCTGATATAGATTTAGATATAAAGATACAGTTAACACATGCATAATACACACCATTCAGTCTATGAATTCAATGTTCTCTCTTTAGAAAAGAGTAGAACCTTTATTTATCTCATGGTTTAACAGCAGATGGTGGTGGGGCATGGTTTAGCAAGGACCAGAGCTGCATTGGATTCTTTTTGGCTATTATTGATGTAATAGAGTCAAACAGTGTCTGGTTCTACGAAGGAGGAAGCACACAAGTTGCTTGTGAAGCAACCAAAGTACAATCAAAGACTATAAATGCCATGCAGCTGATGGTAACAGGAAAAGAGCTTGAATCATTGTTTGTGATAAAGAAATCATAAAGCATGTAGTAGTCATAGTAAAGCCAACAAATAAGAGCATCTACAGAAAGAGGACACCATAATTCTGGAAAAATAGACTAATCTACAGGAGACCTGTTAGGATTCTGTCATCCAGTTACTAGGTGGAGCTCATGCAGGTTATAATAGGTCCTGTCTTTAACCCCTTCGCCGCACGGCAAATTCTGCTGCGGTGCGAGGGGGGCGGGGCTGGGCGTGGCGCTCAGGTACCCAGGACGGCTCCCAGTCGTCATAAATCACAGTGGGCGTGTGCTCATGATGGCCAGGAGCCGTCCGAACTCCGCCCACTAATTAATTCACCCGCACAGGCGGGGAATTTGCCGCGCGTGGGAGGAGCGGCAATGGTCGGACGGTTCTCGGCCGTCATGAGTACACGACTACCGTGACTCATGACGGCCGGGAGTCGTCCTGAGCACCCATGTGGTTAAACCTGCTCAGGACAGTACACTTCCTCACTTACTGCACACCTTGCTCCATATTACGTTCCAATTCTGGTTTTCACCTTATCATTCAGGTGCATTGTGGCACATGTACTTCCTTCAGTTGTCAAACCTTGCCCAGATATATTCCAAGTAGTGGACGTCTGTCCGGCATCTTTGTTACTGGTTCCTATATTTATACTGATACCTTCAGACTTCTTTACTCGATTTGCTACACTCTCAACATCATTCTACACTACGTTTCTGGTTTTAATTTTCCGCTCCTTGTGCCTGCTTGCTTCTACAGTCTTCCCTTCTCCCATTTCCTGTGTCGCCTTTCCTTCATTGGTGGTTCCTGGATTACCTTCACCTGCTTGGTGTCTCACACATGGCTCACACTCTGCACCTGTGCTCCTCCTCTTTTGCTTCCAGCTATTTCTACCCTGGAAGCTCTGTGTGCAATGGCTTGCAGCATCTTTTTCTGTTGAAGTTCCACTTGTATTGATTTTGTCTTGCTGCTCTGACTCCAGGCTACTTCTTTAATTCCTTGTACTTTGATGTTCCTTCCTTTACTTGGCCCCTATTCTCTGCTTCGTTACCTTGCTTTTCCCTGTTCTGGCCCTTGTTGTTGCTACCTCTCTGTCCCTCCTTATCAATGAGTCTTGTTCTGTCTGCACACTCCTTGTCCTCCCCTTATTGGTTTGTAGATTCTAAGTCTTAGATTCTTGTTTCTTATTCTATTTTCTTGGTGCCAGTGTTTTTCAAGTTCCCTTTTTGCTTGTAGCTTCCTTTTCTTGGCTTTCATTGTTCCAATTTCCAAATTTCCTGAGTTCAGTACAGTCCCTGTACCTGAATCCAGTCCTGCTTTTCCCTGAGCTCAGATCCTGTTTTAAGTATTCCTAGCTCCATTACCTTTTGTCCTCTCTTGTGGTTCTTTTGGTCTTAACTATTACTACTGAGGGTGCCAGAGAGATTGTGCGGATTGGTGCCTTTTATTCAAAGACTCACAAAGCACTCTTTTTCCATAAGAGCTGCTGGGTGTCTTACCAGAAACTGTGAGAGTAACTGTGTCTTGCCTTTTGTACAATATTTTCCCTTATCTTTTTACGGTGCTTCTGTTTGTACTATCATCTTACCTTATTTATTGTTCAATATCTTGTCTGTATAGTTTATGTCTTTGCAGGCATTACACTATTCAGTGCCACAACCTGTTCCAGTCCAGAAAGTATGTCTTTCTTTCTCTTTCTCTTTCCCTTTCCCTTTCTAATACTTGTGTACACAAACCCCCTCCTCCAGAATTCACCTATCCTTGCTCAGGTAGGTTAGACTTTCCTTGCTTAGTGTTTTTTTCCTCTCTGTTGTGTTACAAACTTAATTGTCTCAAACTGAATGCACACAGTTAGGAACCTGTTTTGTGTGGTTTATTGGTTCAAACATAATGAACTTGATCCCACAGTTTACTACTTGGCTCCATTGCAATTACATGGGACATTCACTGGGAAATGTAAGAGGTAATTGCAGGGAGGAGTAGTGTCAGGGAAAGAAGCCCTCTGTATTTGAGTTTAAACAATGGACCCTCCAATGGCTAAGTTGGTTGATTTGTTCTCTATATTTTCATTTATGATTTACAGGGTTACAGTGCAGTTATATCAGCAAAGTAGGAGTGTCTGGGAAGTGGATGGGCAAGGATATTGATGGTTTATTTAACCCCTTCAGTGCCCCGCCCTTTCCCCCTCCTGTGCCGGGCCTTTCATTAGCCGGCGGGTTCCATGACGAGATAGTCTCGTCATGGGCACAGCGCAACCGTGCTCCATGACAAGACTATCTCGTCATGGGCATAGAAGAGGTTAATGGGAGCTGAGTGGGCTGGGGCGTCACAAAAATGTTGGATGTCCCATCCATCCTATCAAAGGTGACATTGACTACAATGCACGTGTGATAAAGTGTATGGGACGTCTACCAGGTTTGTGATTGAGTGCTCCATCGTCCCACTAGCGAACCAAGTGATAATCTAGAATTTGAATAAAACAGCGTTCAATGTTCCAATCACGTGCAACTGAACTGTAGAACTGATTTTTAACTACTTCTATGATAAAACCCCTGAAATGGTATCCCAAGGCACAGTTTGGGATGCTGCAAAAGTGGTTGTAAGGGTGAGGTTGTTAAGTTCAAGTTAGCATTGGGAAAAGCTGAAGGAGCTAAGAAATATGAATTTAGCTTATAAAAACAATATAAAGTCACATTCTCCAAGAAATTGCAACAAGATGGAGGCAGGTCAGGGGTATGTGGAATAGATCTAAATTAAGGACACATTCCAAAAAATGCTATATAACACAGCTATATACCGAAAAAGTCAACACTTCATCAAAATGATAAGATACGAATCAGGGTGAAACAATGTAAGAGATATAAACTGAAAATCAGAGTTCAACAGGGACAAATGTGACACAAATCTGAGGATATTGCAGAGGTATTCTTTGAATGTAATTCTCAATAATTCACAAGGGTCCCTTAAACATGTCCTCTTTTTGTTAAATGCTGATAATGACATTATTGTGGGAATCTACTATCTCTGCAGAGGAAATACAAGAGGGTACTGCTGCACAGGCATAGTACCTGAATGCCGTTGTCTAAATATCACGGAATAAAATATTGTATCCTAAATATTTTTTATAAAAGCATTGCCCCACAGGAGTTATTAACAGTAAATCTACAATACCATATTTAGGACATAATATTTATGTTAGTTGATAGTTTTGTCAACAGTATTCTGCCATAAAACCTGCTCTCTTACCCCTGAGGAGGGTTCCTAGTTCTGACACATTCTCTGTAATATTTTATAGATCATTTTTCAGCACTGTTGGCCCTAGGCTATCTAATTTTTCAGAACAGGTTTAGTTACTTACTGCATGGTTATCTCCTTCTCACTCACTTGACAATATATCTTATAAAACCCATTACTCTCTTTGAAGTGTTGCTCAGATCTAAGCACATATTTTATCTCTAAGATTAGAACAAATAGCCCCAACCTTAAAAACCAGGGAAAAGCCATGTTTCATTAGAAGTAGGCAAGCAGTTAATACTGTACATTTGATTTTGAATGTCATCAATGGAGTTTCACCAAGGGCTATCAAACATTCCAGAGTTAGCCGTCAGAATGTTCTCTGTTGTCACTTGTTTTTACCTTTACAATGGGTTTTTTAATACATGAAATCAAACAAAAAAGAAGATTGCATGACATCTGGATGCCTTTGGAACTCTTAAAACAGCATTTTATGTAAAATATATGATCTTATTGCTAAGCAATGCAAAATACTCCTTGCCAAAGCTCTCAGGGGAATTGGACTAATTTGAAAGGTTTATTTTTTTCAAACTGTATTTCTAAAAATATACAAGCCTGCATATCCCCGGTACCAATGAAACATGATCCCACAATAAGAGCACCTAAGAATTAATAGACCATAGTCAAGACCCATTTTGTCTCGATCACTCATGTCTTAACTCGTAAATATTAAGATATAAAGGGGTCCATCTTTGGTAGAGAAAAAACCTTCATTCACACTTTTCTGGCATGCTACATCATTGGGTCCTATCTCATCCTTATACCCTGTCACCTCAATAGGATGGGCTCAACACCTCTGAGGAGCTCTTAAGAAGATATGGAGGGATCAGACACTGTAGTAACTAAGTTAAGATTACCTAGAGGATTATGCTATTTATTTTTCTGGTACCTTTTGTGAGAATAAAAAAGCTGATGCTAAGAGTTACTTTCCCAATCCCTTCAGTTGACATTTTTCAGCTAGATGATAAAGCTACTATTGGTTAGTGGCCTTTGTCAGGATTAGAAGATCTCTGTCTAGAAATTCCCGATCTGGCCTTATTTAGTATAAGCATGTTAGACGTGTTAATTCGAACACACAACAAACAATGCATGCAAGTTTTTATGTACTCACTTGTTGTTCATAGTATGTGTTCTGTCAAAAACAAAACTTTTACAAAGGACATACATTATGCCATTACTGTCTCATTTAAGAAAATTATGAATAGAAAAATAATAATGGCACCCTCAGATCATACCACAAAACTCCTTCATATAGTCTGCAAACTGTGTGAAACAGAACAGAGCACACTGGTGAATTCACACTTAGTGAGGATATGAACTAAGGCACTGCTGATGTATGCATATTCACAAATACACTCATCCTACAATTATGGAAATCTTGCGCTGTGTAAAGCAGGAGCAGACAACTCTCTTTTGTCAAACACTAAAAAGTAATGATAATTCTCAATGTCAGTACTGCCAGTCTCTGAGCCTCAGTAACCTTATGGGCACTCAGCCCTAGTGCCATTGTTGGACTTGTGCCATTCTATCAGATTTGTCATGAATAATGCAAAGTTATTACAAAAACAAAAGAAACTTTGCAAAAAAGATTCTGACCTAACCAACGTTCCCAAAAAAGTTAATCCGATTTGTGGTTTGGCAAGTTTTAGTGCATCTCTGTCAAGGGGTAAAGGAAGGGGGGGGGGCAAAAAAATGACTTTTCCACTTTTAGTTCTCCTAGGATTCTATGCTTTTCTCTCAAGCTGCTGAACAAAATTGCACCAAAAAGTTTTTCCAATGAATGCACTTGAATTGTTTGGTGTAAAACCATTTAGTAGTTTTTGAGAAATGTGTTAGTTTGGCTGCAAAGGGTTAAAAAGTTAGAGCTAGCTGGACTATGCATCACTGAACCTGGATTTTCAGACAGTTTGTGGAGGCAAATTAAAAACAATAGACTGATCTGATCACATAAAAAGTGTTTCCTCCTGTTGTCTATTTCAAGTTCACAGACTCTAAACAAACAACAGACCCAAGGCTTCAGTTGGATGTCTGCAAGAAAAAAAATTGTCATATGGCCACCATTACAGGATGAGTGCACTGCCCCTGTGTTTTGAAAATAAAAACAAAATGCCATATCAGGGAGCAGCATGAATGCATCCTGACCCCTAGGATTTTGAGCGGAAACCCAAAGGGATCATCAAGTTTGTAATATAAATGTTTTTAACATGAAGTCCGCAAACACTGAATGGGGTTCACAAACCCTGACAGATGTAGGGCCCCTGCACTCGCAGTCCACAGTCCCTGGTCCCTGTACCAGGGCCATGGACTATGGAAGTGAGCACCAATAAGGGTCAAGGAGTTTTAAAGTCCATCGTTTTGCTATCAAGGCTCTGGATTATGGCCGCCATTTTTGATGTCTTGTGTTTGAGATCTCACTCGAGACGCTGCAGACTATAAAACTTGTGGAACTATGTTGTGTCCCCTTCCAAAGTCTGCCATCCAAGTGCCAAGATGAAGTACTAAAGAAGGGGAGCTCAATGCGAGTCCCCAAGTTTCACAGTCTCATATCCTGCTATTAAAATGGCTGAATGTGCGAGCCATTTTGGATATGTTGAGTTGACAGTCTTAGAAAATGGCAGATGGACACATTTGGGCATCATTTAAACTGAAAAAACACTACGAGTTGTGTTTAGAAAGATATCCATTTAAATGTGGATTGCCATCAGAGTCTATGCTAGGGGGACTAACTAGAGAAGGTCTAGTTTTTTTTTCTGCACAATCTATGCTCTTCATTGTGAAACCATAGACTTGGCTTGCCTACCAATGAGGGCAAAATTACCTGTATAGTCTGTGGACTCCTGTCATCTGTGGTGCGTTCTGAGATTTTCATTGGCTGACTGCTAGGTACACTTAAACCACAAGATAAAGTGCCTTTTCCCTGGCAACAGAAACACTTTCACCACTTTGTAAAGGCAGGAGTCCTGAACTGGGGATGCTGTTGTTTATTGCTCCATTTAGGAACTCCATAGCTGATAAAAATGAAAGAGGGATTTCTTGACAATCCTCTGTTGCTCCACTGGAAGAAAAAGCACAGTTACTTTGGAGAGAGTGGAGAGGTTGAGAAATGCTCTGGCATGTGGGAAATCGTTCAATATTCAATGAGGGAGAAGACACTTAATGCTCATTGCATCATTTGACAGTTACATGATCAAACCCTTAGCAGGGAGCACAGATGACTTTACACCTTCGGACCATCAATCATGTGTCCACATCTCAAGCTGAAGAAGGACAAGGTGTATGGGAGATTCCTGCAGGAGCTGATAAAAAATGTTTCAGGATGCCAGAAATCAGGCACAACCCAAAAAGTGCACCAGGAGGTGCAGCAGGAAGCAGACAAAATAATCCCCATCGTGACATCTTTTCACACTACTACATGGAATGCAAAGTGAACATCTCATGCAGGGAAACATATCTCAGGATTATGAATTAGAAGATGGAGAACATTATTGTTAATTCAATCAGCGTTATAACACCCACCTTAAAATTTGTTTAAACATAAACTAATTCAATTTAGTAGTTATGATTAGCGCTGAATTCATAACTTGTAAAACAGCTATGAGAACCATAACTCATACACCAAATGCAAGGCTCATGACCTCAACTTTGATGCAAAAGATGCATTTACAAATATCATAAATTATTTCACAGGTCAGATTACCATCACATTGTCATTAACACTCTAAATGATACAATATCAATGTAGAATTATTTATTGGATTCAATATGTGTTGTTATTTAATGCCTTTGTACTTCCAGATGTTATAACTTGTTGAGATAAAGCTTATGAGTTTATAAACATTGCATTTGGTATACGAGTATGATTTGCATGGCTGCTCTGTGACATTTTTTAGAAGTCCCTTTATTTCTCATCAGAGATATCATGATTTTATTGGACAACATTAACATTTTTCTGTAGGTCTGCATCATTTAATTGGGGAAGTTTGTGTGCTTCTAGAGATAGATGCATTAATGTCAGAGGAGACTTGATAACTTCAGTTTTGGGTGTTTTTTGTATAACCCAGTAAGGCTAGTTAGGATATGTCAATGAGATAAATATGTTCACTTCTGACATTTGTGTTAGATGTACAGGATGTAGAATCATGGCCAGTCTTCTAAGCTCCTGAAATTGTTAAAATGAAGACCATTTGAGAAAAATGTTAGCCGATCACGTAGGGATGCTGCGGCGATCCAGGAGGCTAGGAAGTCTTATAGATCTACAATTAAAGAAAGGTCAAGCATATTGTTTTTTAAGGATTGGGGAGATGTTAGAACTGACTGCAGCAGAAAAGTGCAGTAAGACATTTTGGAAAACAGGAAATAGGCTCTCTTTGTGCAATACTAATTCGAACCCCCTTTTAATTTGTAATATTTCAGGACAGGACTGGGTTGAGCATTTTACCAGCATCTATCACTCAGAAAGGAATATTGAACATGAGGATGTACTGAAATAGCTTTTTACCTCTTCTACTGCTCCTATCCTATTACACTTAAACACTGGAGAAGTTGAAGATGCTATACGAGCAAGCGCTGTTAGTAAGGCA
The DNA here is from genome assembly GCF_964204655.1 of Triturus cristatus. Classification (NCBI taxonomy): domain Eukaryota; kingdom Metazoa; phylum Chordata; class Amphibia; order Caudata; family Salamandridae; genus Triturus; species Triturus cristatus. Next base: position 824,460,635 of record NC_140594.1, read on the forward strand.
CCGGGCCCAGATGGGATCCCTATGGATCTCTACAAATGCAATGCTGAACTCTGGGGACCCCTACTTGTGAATCTTTTTAACTACTCTTTATGTTGTAATATTCCTGAGTCCTGATCCTTATCCATAAGTGTGCCTATTTAAAAAAAGAGATGATAGGGGGTCACCAAAATGCTATAGACCTATCTCTTTGGTGGATAATTCTATAATGATATTGTGGAGGGTTATTTTTAATCGATTGCAGACATGGGCTGTGGATAACAGTATTTTATATACTTGTCAATATGGTTTCCGCCCTGGGTTAGGTACAGTGGACCAGTGCCTGAATTTACATCTGATAGTAAGTAAGTATACTGTCACCAGCCGCTGTCCACTGTACCTGGCCTTCATGGATCTTTTCCCCGCTTTTGATTGCGTAAATAAAACCAAATTATGGCTGATGTTAATTAATTTGGGGGTAGATATTGCGTTGGTGAATCTTTTAAATGGCCTCTATGAAAACTTGAGTGCAAAGGTCCGGGATGGCCAATCAGGTAAATTTTTTGATACCTCTTCCCTAGCCAGTGGAGTGACCAAGGGTGCATGTTAGCACCGTTACTTTTTATTTTATATATTACCGATTTGAATGTATCCTTATTAGACTAGACTAAGGATCTACCACTTATCGCCAATTTAGCCGTCCCGGCTTTATTGTATGCTGATGACATGGTGTTGCTGGCTAGAACTTCCCGAGCCCTTCGTAATCTGGTGGAATCTTTTGAACTTTTTATGAAAACCCTTGATACAAAAACCAACTCTGAGAAGCCTCCTATTATGGCGTAAGGCCTGGACAGGAAAGTTGTGCAGGTACTAAATTTAGGTGATAGTCACTAAGTGCAGTTACTAATGTTTGTTATTTAGGGCTGAATTTTGATGCAAGCAATTCCTGGCAGATGAACGTAAACACTGTTCGACTGAAACTTGGTAGGGCAGCGGGCTCCCTTTTCCATCTAGCCAAGAGGGATGGTATGTCTACTATTTCCCCTTTCCTTAAAATGCAATTTGTACCTACAGCCACCTATGGAGCCAGGGTTTGTGGGTTGCACAATGCTGCCCCCGTTCAGGTGAAAGAGAACAGAATCTGTAGGAAATTGCTAAATCGCCCACCCTCAAATGCTAATTTTATTCTGCACTCTTAAATCTAGAGTATATAATAGATCATATTAAATTAGCTCCGATTTTGTTATGGGTCAGTGTATAGAGTAAAAAGGAGGATAGTTTTAATAGGGCAGTTATTGAAGACAGCGTAAAGTTGGACAGGGGCTCTGCTATACATTGGTTGCGACATTTTTGGCAAAACTCTGGGCGATATTGGCCTTCCTGAATTTTTTAGCGCTCCTGATCTGATCACTAAAACTGCTAAAAAATTGGTTAAGCATAGATTTTTGGAGCATGTTACTATGATGAGGATTCAGGAGGCTGCCAGTAAGCATACTATCTGCCATTACTACACTATGTTTGCACCATGTGACACTGTCTTGTATTTAACATTAGAGCTAACCTGATGGGAAAGGTCCCTTTTATTTAGATTTAGGTCAAGGATGGTCTGGTGCCTAGGATGTTTGTATGAAACCGAAGGTATGTGGAGTACAGTACTCCCCCCTGACCCTGTGATGACAAGTCGGAACTGTCTCTATTGCACTTTAAATTATTTTGTGGATTTTATCATAAGTTCTTTCAATCATGTCTTAAACCTTTATTAATTAAGCTTGTTTTCTGACAATGTAGGGTGGAATTAACTTATCTTCAATTGTTAAATAGTCCTGAAATTTGTTTTAATGTATGATACGTTCCCAAGATGGCCATCCGAACTATAAAATCAATGGAGAGTAGATAAAAGGTATTTTAGCTGCTTGACTGGATTATGAATTGTAGCGACTTTCTGACATCTTAATTGTACTATTATAAGATTGGGTGTCTGCAACAATGATTTTTTAATGTATTTTATTGTATTGTTTTATCTTGTGCTTTTATAATCTTTTCCTAAGATCGAATAAAGATTAATTGAATTGAAGACCAATTTTGATTGTTTGAAAATAATTCTGCATAAACAATTCTACAGAATGAGCTTTGGAAAACAAATGCTGCATTGAAGGTTGTTTTTAGCATTGCATCAAACATGTTTATTAGTTTTTTTTATCAAGTGTTTTTTGGGGGGTTTTCAACGATCAAATCAACAATAAGCAAACTGATAGGTCAAAGATTACATATTTTCTGTACAAGTGTCCAGAAGGCCATTGCTCTGCATGTGAGGACGGAAAGTCCAGAGCGTGGGCGCCTATGTGTAACAGGTGGCTGGTAGGCGCTATATTGGCTATGCGAGCGGCTCACTGGTGTTGCGTACAGACCTTGCATCTAAGGGAGGGGGGAAAGACCAGGGTGCTACCTGATTAGGGGTGCAGTTTGGTGCAGTTTGGCGTCTGTGTGCGGGTCACGGAATGGCCGTCATTGTGTGGATTAGAACGTGGCTAGGGACCAGAAAGCTCCTGGGGGGGGGGGGGCAGCAGGAGGATCCCGAGTGGGGAGGGTGGCTACGGCCTAAGAGGGGTTGCATCCCTATATTTACTGGGGTAGATTGTACTCCCGGGTGAGCTGGAGGAAGTGGTCGAGGAGACCTTCCCACGCGGGGGAGATGGGGCGCCTGCGTATATGTCGGACCTCCTCAAAGCGCAAAGCCTCACTCCCAGCCTTTCCCCACCACTATATCACTCCAGCCTTTCCCCACCACTGTATCACTCCATACCAGTCCTCCAGTCTGGGAGATTGCGGCGATCACCTGTGGAGGGTAACAGTGAGCTTACTGAGTAGTAATGCAACGCTAGCAAAGCGTCCCCTAAACGCTACGTGCTTCCCTTGCCTAAATATGCACAGAGCGCAGACTTCCCAAGTGTCAATGTCTAGGAGTACTATCACAAAAGAAATACTACATAAAAAATGATTATTCATGTTTTAGCAGGTTTAAATAGATGAGAATATTGGCTGTTATTTATTCAACATTTGCCACCGCCTGTAACTTAAATCAAAACAAGATCTAACATGGCCAGTGGACAGTGGTCCATCTTGTTACTAATAGTCTCTCACAGTTTCTGTAGTCAAAATAAGTAAGCAGGAAGTGACAAGTTCCCCACGATATGGACTTCTGTCCAAGTCTTTGCAACAGGGGTGAATATAGGAGCCAATGGCCCCAATTCATGAAGGTCACCTGTGGCATGTTGTGACTTTTTATCCATCAAAGCTTTGGGATATATGGTTTAATATTTTTCTTTGTATTTAAAAGCCTCCAAGTCCCAACTTTTAAAAGCTGTTTGGTTCAGAAACTAGACTGGCTGAAGTTGATCCCCATGGCATGGGGTCAGTTGTCAAATCTGCGTGAAAAGGAGAGAATGCACTATTCTCTAGAACAGCAGTAACCGTGCTGTAAACTCAACCCATACTGAATACTGAACCATACTGAATAGAGCACTAAACTAGTTAATATCCCATTGCCATTACCTCCATGTCAGTGCCCCAGTGCTGGTGTCAGTGTGCACTATGTGTCTTTCTCTCTAAGTCTCTGTTCTCACCCATTTTTCTTAGAATTCCAGTATCAGTGTGCCACATATGCAGTTTTCATTTATTATATGCACCGCATTTGTTTTACAAACTGACAGCTGCCAGAAGACGAGCTTTTAAGAGACAAACTACTATGTGAATCTGATGTCCCTGGTTTATGTACTTTAAGCTGTTAATGGGTACAGCACACCAATATTTGAGGGAGTATTCTCTGCAAATAAACTACTAATGGCCGGTGATTTCTAAACCCGATAATACTGGGGTTTTTAACAAAAAATCCTAAACGTCTTGCCAAACAGCATATTTAAGTGGAGGAGCCTCTTCGTTGTTTGGTGGAAAAATTGCAGCGAACTACAAGTCCCAGGGGGCGTGAGGAGAAAGCCCGCACCTGAGCCTGCTTGTCCCGAGGAGAGAGGGATAAAACACCTCGCCGCTCCCGCTACCATGGGAGCCGCTTCGTTGTTTGGTGGAAAAATTGCAGAGAACTACAGGTCCCAGGGGGCGTGAGGAGAAAGCCCGCACCTGCGCCTGCTTGTCCCGAGGAGAGAGGGATAAAACACTTCGCCACTCCCGCTTCGCAGAACGTGCGTGGACGTGCGCCGGGCAAGGCCCGGGCCAAGGGCGGGCCCGTTTGAACCCGTTGGAGACCGGAGGAGGTCGGGCCGGGCCCCCCCCTTCAACAGTGTTAACACCGTAAAGCCCCTACTAATTGTGAGCAGTAGTCCGGACCACTTTCGTGGAGACTGAAAGGTTTGGTAATACTATTCAGCACAGCATACAGGAACGATGGCTGCAAAAGAAGGGAAGGAGAAGAAAGCTGTGACTAGCGGGGGGTCGTTGGTACGTTAGGCCAATTTATAACTAGGGCTACGTTAGTACTGGTACAAGAGATAGCTTTAACTGAACGTCGACTTTCATTGGATCCTATGTACACTAAGCATTCATCCCTGGGAGGGCTGTCGGTAAATTCTCCTGAACAACAAATAGTTGTTAATCTTCATCCCAATGATGTGGTAGAAAGTAATGATGTTCCGCCACAGGTAAAGTCGACTCTATCTGTGACAAAAGTCGTTAGCCCTATTATCTTAACTGATGATTCCGCCTTGACTGGTATAACTAGTGGAATAGTCACACGTACTTCCACAAGGTCAGCACCTAAACCCAAATCCCCATCCCTAAAACAAATTACAGGTTCTATTGCTAAGAGGAAGAGAAGAGGGGGCTCACATAAAGGAAATTGTCTGATGAAAACAAAAACGCCTAGATCAACTAAAAATGTTGATTGTGAGTTTCCGGTTTTATTATATACTGCTCTCCCCTTGACAAATAATCCTTCATTAAGGGATTTGCCGACGGTGCCTGCAGGTTGTTCTTCGCCCAGATTTGAATTGGGATTTATGGAAAAGATGGAACAACTCATCAAGTCCTCTATGCTACCGCTGCTGGCGAGATTGAAATCTATCGATGAAAGACTGATAAAATTTGAACAGTCTATTGCAATAAATCTTGACTCCTTGAAAAAACCCCTTTGGTGGCCACCCAACCCGAGTTCAGGGAATAATAATATAATCTGTGATCCCTTAACTACTACTCCCCGGGAGCCCGTTCCAACTGTACCCAATACACCTTCTGTTTCATTGTGTGGGAATAGGCAAGCTGGTATAAGTACCTACAGTGATGCAGTGATGCAAGGAAGAGTGGGACAACAAGCGGGAGGGGGGCAGGAACAGGAACCAAGTGAATCGGGATTGGCCCAAAAATCATCAAGTACAGCAAATGAAACAACGAATAATGTAAAAACCAAGTGTTCCTTTACACGAATTGATTTACCCCCGGATTCCTTCCCATATGTTGTTATGATGGTCTGGGTCCCTAAATTGGATAAAGGCAGTATAGAAACATATACCGAATTAAAAAATAAGGTTATTTTTTGGCTAAATAATAATAGACCCCTCCCTTCCTACACTTATAGTGAAATTTTGTTTGTCCGTAGAGTAGGTTGGGTGGGACACAGACCAAAGGATTTAGCCGGTGACTGTATTATTATTAATTTCAGAGAAAGACGGGCAGTTGAATTTATTTGTGATGGGCACCACCGAAGGGGGGCAAGTAATATACAGACCTTTAACTTAAGTTATTTGAATCCTCCTCCTACCGCCCATAAATCAAATTTGTATTCTTTTGAGGAACAGCGAGGGGACTCAATGATGTTGCATAATAATCAATTCAACATTCCGACCTTTAATCGCTTCGACAGGATCTATGGGCTTGAAGGAGTGGATTGACTGAGTACAGGGAACGTTATGGTTAATGATACTTCTAACTCACAGAATACATCTGTACATAATGGCCAACTCATAGACGGACCTAGTTGTTTTTATCCTGACCCCCTTGTCGGAATCCGGACATTAGATCCAGAAGCTAGCAGGGAATTGGGGGATAATAGTTTTGCAGCTAACATCCACACTGAAAATAACATCAGATCTAGTGACGCCCTTAGATGTAATAGTCAGGTAGATAGTGCCATCAAAGAGAGTAAATGGCCGATCATGTTTTGGAACGTGGCCGGGTTAAAAACAAAGGTGTCCAATCAATTGTGGCCTGTTTTTGTAAATGGGTATGACATTTTAAGTCTACAAGAAACTTGGGCGGAAGAGGCTCACCATTTGTGTGGTTTTAAGACTATACACACATCAGCGATATGCTCCAGATCTGGAAGGGCAAAAGCGGGACTTTGTACTTATATATCTAATTATCTAAAAATTGAAAAAATAGAAACAGTTCATAATACTAGATACTATCATACGGTCAGGATACATGTAGATAAAGTCCTTTGCTTGGTTATCATAAATTTGTATAATAATGTCCCTTCTGATGCAATTGAAGACATATTAAGAGCATTGAATACAGATGTTAAAAGTTTATTAGGCTGGAAAAATAAAGAAGTCATTGTTATCTGGGGAGGGGATTTTAATTGTTCATTATGTAAAAGAGGGGAGCTAGGGTCATGCGGTATAATGTTGGACAGTGAGAATAGCTTATCACATTTTGAGCACACTGTATGTGGGGATCTAATGAATTAAATAATGCTTTCTTGTGATATGGGCTATGCTAATAGACTCTGTCAACCAGAGACCTCTTTCTATCCCACATTCAATGGTAGAGGTGCTTCTTCAATAATTGATTTTATAATGATATCCTCTAGATATGCAACACAAGTTAGGAATTTGAATACTCATGATATTGCTTTAAGCGCTCATTTCCCTCTAAGTGTTGAAATTTTAATTCCCAATCATGATCATGTCAGAAATAGAACATGTAGGCAGTCTGTAAATAACTTTGCCTTGAATAGACAAAATGTGTATTCCCTAAAATGGATAAAGGTGATACCAGATGAGTTCCTTCTTAGTTTAGTTAAGAAATGTGAAGCCAGTAGCTATGCTTGCCTGGATGAAAACTCAAATAACTCTGAAATTATCAAAAAATGTGCAGTTATTGCCTCATACAGCAAGAAAAGCTTGTGGATAGAAACCAACAAACATAGAGAAGACTCAGTTGGCTGGTTTGATACAGCATGCCCTAAGGCTTATTCTAACCTGAAACATGCTTTAAATGCCCCTGAAAAAGACCAGATTTTAATAAGGGATTTGAGAAAGAAGACACTTAAGAAAAGAAGAGAAGAAATGAAAAAAGAGCATTGGAATTCCTTGTGTGAGGCCTCATTGAAAAGAGATACTGTAGCTTTTTGGAAAGTGGTTAACGCTTCTTTTCTTAATGATAAAACAAAAGCAACAATAGAGATAGTCATAACGGAGAACGAATGGGTATCACACTATACAGATTTATATAGTGTTTCGCCCGCACTAGAGCAGCTAACATTAGAGAATGCAACAGATTCCGAGCCTCCACATAGTTTTAAGAGAGTGGAGTTGGATATCACCTTGAATGAAATCAACATGGGCATTAAAACCAGCACGGGAGGTAAGGCACAGGGCCCGGATGGGGTGCCGGCTGATCTGTTAAAAAACAATGTGGTGTTATGGGGTCCACTCCTTACACAATTGGCTAATGCATGCTGCTCGAGTGGACTGTTAGAATCATGGTATGAGTCTATTATTGTACCTATATTTAAAAAGGGGGATAGAACAAATTGCTCCTGTTATCACCCCATTTAATTATTAGACTCAACAATTAAGATCATTGGACGAGTGATTTTAAATAGATTACAATCTTCGGCGGACGAACATCAAATTATTAGTGATCTACAATATGGTTTTCGGAAGGGTCTTGTCACTATTGACCAGGGCCTCAATCTACACATTCTACTAGAAAAATATACCAGCCAAGGGAGGTCGCTTATTTTTAACTTTTGTTGGCTTAACGTCAGCTTTTGATTGTGTTACCCATACTAAGTTATGGCTAATTATGGAAAATTTAGGGGTGGATGAAAATATAATTTCTTTTCTTAGGGAGCTTTATTCTGGAGCAAGGGCTAAAGTCAGATTTGGAAAGAATGGGAATTGTACAAGGGCTTTTGGAATTGCAAGAGGAGTGCGGCAAGGATGTGTTCTTGCCCCATTCTTGTTTACAATTTATATTAATGATTTAGAAAGAACCTTACTGAGGGATTGCAGGGACATGCCTAAGGTAGCTAATAGATCTGTTCCGGCACTCCTATATGCGGATGACGCGGTATTGATGGCCCTGACGCACGTTGCCATGCAGAGGAGGGTAGCATCCTTCTCCCATTTCATGACAAGTCTGGATTTGGGAATCAATTGTACGAAGACGTTTTGCAGGAATTCTGGCTCTGGGGCTAATAAAAAGAAAAAGGTAATGTTTATTAGCTCTAAACCCCTTGATTTTACACCTACATTTCCCTATTTAGGAATTTTGTTCGACCAGTCTGGTACTTGGACAAATGCCGTAAAAACAAGAAGATTCCTGTTTTGTAAATCCTTAATGGCATTGACTAATTCTAGTCAAAAAATGGGTAGAAGACCGATTGGGGAACTTCTGTGTGTATATAGAGCCACCTGTGTAGCTATTGCAACCTATAGCGCATGGATATGGGGATATACGAATGTGAAATCATTACAGGTTGCAGAAAATTGTTTCCTGAGATATCTCTTATCAGTCCCAGATAGTGTCTCCACATTTATATGTCACGCTGAACTCGGACAGTTGTATCTAGAAGATGTGATTAAGGTACAACCGGTTCTGCTGTGGCACAGGGTATGGACTACTAAAGAATATGTTTTTAATCGTTCCATTTTGAAGGATGCAATGAATATTAATAATGCTAGTAAGATTAAGTGGCTGCATTATGTAAAGATGTTTCTTATAAAAATTGACCACCAGGAGTATTTTAGCGATCCTCCATTGATGTGTAATGTCTCAAGGAAAGAGCTTAAAAATCTTTGTATGACATACCTGAGTGATTGTAGAACTATCTGTGAGATGACAAAAACTACTGTGGTGGCTCATCATCTAATAATGACTACTTTTAACACCCAACCGTATGTTAAGATATACACGAAGGACTTTGAAAGGTTTTTACTAACACGATTCAGGTTAAATATTTTATTTAGATATCTAAGCTTCCCCAAGATGAATGACTGGACAAGACAACTTTATAAATGTCCATGTGATGATATGTCTAGTCAATCAGGCATACACATTTTGTTTTTCTGTAAGTTCTACTCAATACCGATGAGAAGATGGATAGTACCAATATTAAAGAGTATGGAACTTAGGCAATGTCGCCCTGCATTTCTGGCCATTCAGAAATTAGACAATATATTTACTGTTGCATCTGTTTCCGCTTTTTTTAAAAATGTTCTTAAATCACCGAAATCAATTCATGTATTAAATCTTTATAACTTATTTTAATGAGGGTTGACTTCTTCTTTTTATCATTTTTTATATATATTGTAAATGTGTTTTAAACTGTACTTTTATGGTTATCCTCTGCATAATAACCAAATAAAGTTATTTTTGATTTGATTTTGATTTGGGTACATTACATGAATGCAGTAATTTCTCAATAGAGTCTTTAATGTAAAGTTTTCGTTTCTTTGAGTGGATTCATTTTTTCTATCTTTTGGAAACAATGTTTAAGAAAGCTTCATTGTAATTTTCTTTCTAAATCAAATTAATATTATTTTGATCCATTGTCTCGGGCCCCTAAAAGGATTGGGGCCCATAACCCGGTGCCTACTTTGCCTATTTGTTAATCCAGAAGTGAAGAGCCCTGGGTGCTGAAGAAGGTTAAAATATATGGGATTCTCAGGGAAATGGGCCATGCTGGGTAATTATGTTCATGGCAAAAATTTAGCATAAGTGCACAGGAACAACACGGACAACCAGAACGAAAGTGGCTGCTGTTGGCGGCACGTGTGGTTTTTTTTTTAGCACAAAATGTGTCCTTGTGTCCGAAATGGACGAAAGGGCACATTTTGTTCTAAAATATTGATCTGAATGGCGTTTTGAATTTTGCACTATTACGTATAATTTTCCTTTCTTTCCAGAAATTATGCATAATTACCCATAAGAAAAATAGGTGAATGTCATACATCCCTAACAATAATAAAGGCTGGTCAGGCGCTGCTAGCCAGTCCCACCCCTCTTTTCCTTCATGTCTAGGACCCTGCTGTTGGACACATCCTCAGGTAAAGTTCTCGCAAAAGTTTATATATTCTTGCAATTTGAGAGACAGTAGGGCACAAGGGAAGGTGTGACCATACAGCCTGGAAGAAAAAAACACCATTTACAACAGTAACCAGGCTGCAGAGCGAGAGTGTGGACATGAGGTGTAATGTAGCTGGCAGAAGAGAAACTTTAGCATATCATCGATTTGTACTCCCTACCTCTGCCCCTGAATAATGCTTATTTTTCTCCTCTCACTTTGGTGTAGACATTCCCCATTTTCCAGCTGCTCCCCCTTGCCACCTGTGGTGACTCCTCCATTAAGGAGGAGGAGCATCGCCCCACTGCTCTATCAGCAGTGAAAACATGGAAAATAAAAGGATAATAAAACAGGTTATCATTAAATTTTTCCTTGCTGAGCCGAGTCAAGGGCGGGGCCATTCTGATGGACAGCACCTGCAGCAGGGAGGAGGAGTGGTGGGCACTCATGCAAGTGTGCATGCCGGTTTGGCCGGTTGTCTTAGGACGTCGAAACTGACATGCGTGCTTAGATCTCTCTACCCGAGATGTGCTGCACAACCGGGTAGATAATATGCACAGGTGCCCAGGCCCTCACTGAACGTCAAACCAGCCCTCTCAGACCAATCCCAGCGCTTCTCTCACGCTGGATATTACCAGAATGACAGCAGCATCTAGATTGGTGTAGGGAGTCTGCGCATGGACTGCTGGGAGTAGAGAGGAGTGAAGGAATAGAAGAGCATCGAGGCAGCGGCTGACAGGTAAGTGCTATTTTAATTTTCGTATTATTTTTCTTCCCCGTGCTGCCGAGTGTGGCCCCAGTGCTGCCTCCTTCGCTGCCGCACCATTTTTATTTCACAGCAGCCATCACTGCTTGCCACTCCTACAGTTACACCTAAAATGTACAACCACCTATAATTAGTTATACGTACTCTTTGTGGGAAATGCTGCAGTTAAAAGACAGGACAGGCTCATGTTGAGATTTTCACCTGTACGTTTGTGAATTGCATTTATGAGAATGTGAAGAAGTAAAGCAGACGTACTACTATATATACTGAGAAATGTCATTGTAAAATGCCCTCATGTAGCCCTCTCAATGTGGATTGATCTGACATCCAAACTTACATTGTCACCCAGTCATACACCATGTGTGAGCACCATTTCTATCTCTACCTCCAGGGGTGGGCTGAGCAATAAGTCAATATGGCAATCTCCAGAGTGGCTCGGCTGCATTGAAGGCTTTGGTATTTCTCCTTTAATGGTTTAGGGCCTCTTCGCTGCAGATGTTCACATTCAAAATAAGTATTATTGAGGGTATACCCATGTGTTTCTAGAGTTGCATTTTTGCATGATAACTTCTGTACCACAGTTCTTTTGTCTCCTGTACCCTGTAAATTCCCTTGGTGCCTGTACAGCTCATATTCACAGCGTGGAGTCCACTCAAGGGACATCCAGCTTAGGCCGTTTCAGAGACACCATGCCATGGCTGTTCAAGGCTTCTCATTCTGTTCCTATCCGCAGCCTTCAGTGTCAGCCAACTACTGATATTAATTGATGGACATTGACAACAGCACATAGGATGGAATAGGTTCCTCCATTGTTGCTCATGTTTTCTCTAGGCAGTAGGCTATAGTGGAACGGAAACCCATCAGGTGAGAGGAGAGCCAGGACCTAGGTAAGTGTTAACATGAACACAAGAAACAAATAGGATATGGAGCACCTCAGGCAACGCCCATGAGGTAAAAGGCAAACATGATGTGCTAATGTGGATATGTTTTTGAATACCTTACATTGGCTGATGCAGGATATTGGCCTGTCTACTAGAATCTGTTCTTGTGTTGCCCTTATTTCCATAAGATATCTCCAGTCCATATCTTGCTCTACTACCTACAGGCTTACCCACTACGTACATTTACTATGACGTATGCCTTAAGGAGTACTAGGAGCTCTCAAAGGAGACTGTTCCATTCAGGTCTCTTAAGAGTACAAAAATGAGTAGCGCTAGCATTACATGTTACAATGTTAGTTTGCTGTCATTGGCTAGCATTTTTGGTATGTGTACAGAGAGAGACCATAAGCAAGATATGCAGGAGGTGAGCAGACATTTACAATGATATGTAAAAGAGTGATTTAATACCAACGCTGTGGAAAGGTGAACAACTCCACACTGATTAAACTCTGCTTTGGGAAGGAAAGTGATGTACATTGATATTTAGTAGTCTCATATATTGCAAATCCTTACATGGAATATATCTTTGAAGTATTTCAGTATTACCAGCCAACCAGATGCTTAAGGTTGGCTTCCACTAATTAGCTGACTAAATGCAAGTGGTTCTGAGAAACATCCTCCATACCCCAAAATTCACTTTGAAGAATTCTAACCACCACTACCACCTGAGACCCGAACACAAAGTCTACATATATCTGAAACATTCTTACAAAGCAAATCTACAGCCAGAAAGAAGGTCTCATGTCTACTGAAAAGTTCTCACACAAATGGACAGAGATTACATAAAGAAAATGTCCAGCAGCTAGAAATGAAAGAGCTAAGGAGCTTAACATTTTGATCAACATCAAGAAATTAGGCTGTTTAGGCTCCAGTGGGACAGAGTTCCAGTTCATTAAGCATGCAACTTTAATGAAAATTATCTTCTGACACTGGACCCAATGCAATTGTCTGATTTTCGCAGACACGGAGATGTGCATTGACAAGATAAATGTGTCTAAATAGGCTGCAAGATTCTTTGCAGTATTTGCAAGGGTGGGACAGGTACCTATGCCAGATGGTCAAAGAGAAGAATACCAAGGTTTAGGAATGTTCAATTGTTAAGAGAATCTCTGTTTAAATAGACTTAACTTTAAACAATTGGCATTCATCAACCTTCTCTCAGAGTAATGGGCTGCTTACTGGAGTAATCCCTGTTGCCACTCACATAAATATTGAGTGTCATCAGCATTCAGCTAAAGGCATGGCATACAGATTCAACTGAAGCATAGATAAGGTGCAATGCTGTAGAGCTCCCCAAGAAACCAGCTTAACTAGTGAGGTATAAGCACCGAGTGGGATAGCTTGCATTGGGCCTGGTGTAAAGGAAGCAATCAATTTAAGGGCCTACCATTGGATCATATAATTATTGAATCTATGACTGAGAATGTCAGGTTGATGGTGTCAAATGCAGATCTAATAAAATCAGAATGACAACACAAGCAGCATCCACAGTGGCACATACTGCTACCATGGCTGAATTGACTAGTCTTGGGTTCCAGTTCAGGATAAAATATTGCCTGAAAGGCATCCAAGAATTAGTTAGCTTCCAGGAAAGACTGACACTGATTAGTTACCACTTTCTTTAACAGTTTAGTCAAAATCGGTATATGGAAGGAGGGAACAGGCCATGGTTTCTGGGCTCTTTTGGGTCCCATTGTTTTTTTTTCAGAAAACAGTTACGCAGCAGCAAACATTAAGCAGTCGGGAACCAAAACAATAATCAAAGAATAATTCATAATATTAGGCATAAGAGGTTCCATCGTTTCTTTGACGGAACCCAGCACTCTACAGAGACAAATGTCAGCAAGATGCTGGTGAAAATATTTAGTGAGTGAAGAAACACACAACACAGGCCCTGCTTACATCAACAGCAGGTTAGACTTCCACCAACCGCCCCGGCATCTCTGCTCAGCCAGACTCTTATTAGCACATGTAGCCCGCATACAGAGAAACAGAACTGGAGGCCGTGCTTACTTGTACATCTCCCCAAAACATGGAATTACCACCATCATCACATCATAGCCTCCTCAAAGCTTCTCAAGTCCCACTAGAAGCTGAGGACCTGTCTCATCAAATAACCACAGCAGGAAGACAGCTGCCTTCTAAGCGTCTGAATACACTTAAGGGTAACTGGCCAGCTATACAAATAAACATAGCAGAAAAGGATGACAATTTAAAAGACTGGCCTCGCCAAGAACCATCCTGAATGGCCACCATCTGTTGGGGCTTTGAAACTAAACTGTTGTTAATATCATCATGTGTTTTATTGTGAAAGGAGTCTGCAAACGATGCATCTCATTTCCAGCAGCCCTCAGGGAGACAAAATGATTGATGACCTTAAAAAAAGTTCTGGGTCAAATTTTCAGTGCTTGAAATTTTGATGAATAATATTTGTTTGGCAGCCCTAATAAGGTGATGGTATTTCCTTGATTTAAGCAGATAAGGGTTTTTCTCCTAAGGCGAGTTCTTCTTTGTTTTTGCTGTTGCCTTTCGAGGCATCTAAGACAGGATTACTCTTTTCTTTAAAGCAGGGGTAGACCAGGATGACTGGAAAGAATACTGTTTTGAAAAAGTAAAAAGGTGTGAAAATTGGCAACAGTTTTAATTGTTTCCATAAGAATTGTGTTCAATTTATCCAGATTTATTGTAGTATAGGTAATCCCATAAACCCTCTCAGGGGCAACTAGCGAGGTACATAAAGTATTCTGTTGACCTAACTGAGTAAGGACAGTGCTATTCCAAGGGTTACTAATGAAATCCAAACGTTTAACATGCTTAAGATTAGTGCTATCCCCACAGTGAAATATTGGAACAAGAAAGAACAAGAATAAGGGCCTGATTAGATCTTGGCGGATGGGTTACTCTTTCACAACTGTGACAGATATCCTGTCCACCGAAACATAAATTCCATAGGATATAATGGTATTTATATTTCGACAGACGGGATATCTGTCACCATTATGATGGAGTAACCCGTCTGCCGAGATCTAAGTAAGGAGCACGGCCCTAAGTCTGAATAGAGAATTGAAAATCAAATAGAGGATGAATAGGTCCTGGCAGCCCCGGACCACAAGAATTTATGCTAGCCATTAGAGAGAGACATTTGGTAATATTGTACTCTTAGAAACAGTAATTAGAACTGCTGTAAAAGGTTCCACAGGGGTATGAAAACGAACATGTCTCTTTCAACCTGTGGTGAGGGATACCTTCTACCCAGGTTCTGTCACAAGGCTCTCCATCCTTTTCAAGTGAAAGGTGCACCATGGCTTTCAAACCCAACCTGTGATGTACTTGCACTTCTTTGAATGTAGCTACATCTTTCAACAGAGGTTCTGCAGTGGTAGCACTGTAGGGTCTGGCTCTCTGCACCCACAGTGCTGCTGACCAAGATAACACAGTGGGATTGATGAGTGACTTTCATGGAGGCTTCATTGTAAGTGTGAGCAGCACTAGACCCAGAATAATCTTTTGCCCTGTCTCCAATGGTTCCACACAGAAGCAGGTGGTCTTGTACTGTACTTAGCATTAAGTTTAAATGTTGGTGTAAAATTACTGGAGTAGCATTTTACAAGAAATGGATTACACTGCAGGAAGTATCTGGGTGCATAACCTAGTGACGCTTTGCCAAAAGAAAGCGTCCTTCACTCTACAAGGATGGTAAGGAGTCTATTGATTTAATGGTGGTCTATGTATCCTCCTTATGCAAAAGCCATGCTTGCCATCTTTGAATGGTAGCCACCTCTGACATTCTTACACATTTACATAAAAATATATTAAATAGATCAATTTATGTGGAAATTCGATCGTATCTCTAAATAAATCGATGTATTCAAGTCTTGGCTGTCTGTTTCCAGCTGGCTGCCCCGCCTCGCTCTGAAGCAGGGGACAGAAGCCAAGCAGTAAATCAACTTTCTGAACTGTGATGCACGACGCAGGGCTTTCTGTTTTAAAGCCCTTCATTGCCATTGTGGTCTAGGATTGTATGCACTCTGTAGGCCAGTGACGCAATCTGTGTCATGGTTTTGGGCGTCAGTGCCTTCATTCCTGCGTGCTTTGAGACTTCCGTCATTCAAGGGCATAGATCCAACCCTTTTGTCATACGTGAGAGTGAACGCAAGCACGTCTGATCTGGTGCTTTGGTCTCAGTAATGGTAAGTGTTTGCACGCTAATGTTGGGTTATGTATATTGTGCTGAGACCCCTCATCTTGCTAACCTCCCCCACTGTGACACCACATGCCATCGCTGCAGATCACTGGCTTCATTAGAAGTGGTGCTGCTGTATTTGTTACCCTGCGAAATGGATTCAAATAACGAGCAGGGATCTTGTTCCCTTGCGAAGTTAATCCAAATATCTGAGTCAAGCAAGGCGAGAAATATGTGCTTACAGTAGACAGTTCCCTGGATGTATGACTTTAAAACTGGTTGTGTCTTCATGCCCCTAAGTTAACACTGATGCCAAAAATATGGATTGTCTTGCAAACAATGAATGTTAAAAATGTTAAATGAATGCATTTCAGCAGCTTAGTTCCTCTCTTATTTCACATGCTTTACCCAAGAGTTAGCTATTTTACAATGTTGTTGTTTATCTGTATTTTTTTCTGTGCATACTTTGAGGTTGAGACATGCCAGGGGTTTGTTAGGGGCTTTGATTGAGTGCGCTGGAGCTAAGGCTGAAGCCAAACAAAGTGCATCTCAGTGGGTTGCCCTCTCTGCAGAGCACACAGAACAATGTTTATGTATTTCATTTGCAACTGAAATTCTGTGGATATGTGTGTGAAGCGGGTACACAGATGTCAAAATATTTGCAAGGCAAACGTAAGAGAAATTAAAGTGCTTACATTTGAGGGAGGGCAGTGCATCTTTGGGGGCTGTGAGATGACAGATGCGAGGAAGTGCATTCGGGATGAGTGAAAGAGGATGCTGAAGAGGAAATAGAGGTGGTTGAAGATATGCAGATGGACAAGATATGCAGATAAAAGAGGATACATATCTCACATAAAGCACACATAACTGAAGGCCAATACTCCTTCCACAGGCCTCAATGCTATTTAATTCACAGACTCAGGGGGGGCATATGTATCAAACGATTTTGTATTCGCAAACGCTGCGAATCGCAAAAAAACAGCGTTTGCGAAAACAAAATCGTAAAATGAGATGTATGAGGCATTTCAGCCTCGCAATCTTAAGGAATCGCTAATTTTGTGATTTCTTAAGTTTGCGTAAGCATTTAAGAAATCGCAAATTCCGATTCCTTAAATGCAATGTAACACGCACCCAAGTTGTGCGATTTCTCCTTAAGAAATCGCAAATTACCACCAACTTCAAGTTGGTAGTAATTTGCGATTTCTTTGAAATATGCACTTTTTTGCACATTTCAAAGTGCCATGTGGCGCACATACATGCCCTTAGAAACAAAAAACAGGATGATGCGAAGGAATAGATCAAACAAAAGTCATTTTCAAAATATGAAGGACACCATAAATTATTCCTTCACAACAAAATTATTTATATGCAGAAATCAATCATCTGTCAATCCTATCATTGTATGGACACAGTAATGTTTGGAAACACTTTTTTATCAATATACCGAATACAATTTCACACATTCATTTTACATATAATTGAATGAACATCCGTCCATTATTCAAAACAAAACAAAAGAGAAGAAAAATACAGACATATACAACTATGGACTATACGTCCATTCCTTATGCCCCTACACAACTAATGGATGTTATCTCTATTGTCATGAGCATTCCATTATTTCAAAGTCGCCCCATTAGATAGTACTGCGAGGGTAAAAATGATTACACCCCTGACACAACTTATGAGTACTATGTATCTCTCGAATTAACCACTAGTATAAATTTGTCCGGGGCTCTTGATGTTTAACAAAAGTCGACGCGTTTCAGCCCAACTTGCTTGGGGGCCTCATCAGGACTATGGAATATAAGGAAATAACTCCTGGAACAACATCAATTGTGCCGCAGTCACATCAGTATCAATCCAATGCAGTCGAACATAGAAAGTAGCCGATTATAAAGCGAGAAATCTATTGGGTAACAGTGTATCGGGTCAAGTAAATGCGCGCTGGACCACTGTCTCCTGTCGCTGTACACTCGTCCGTTATTTCTTTACAGATCTTGTACACTAAGAAATCTCCTCGTGGATGCTCCGACTCTCCTAACGGTTCCAAACAGGAATCCATTTTTACCCTCGCAGTACTATCTAATGGGGCGACTTTGATTTCTGCATATAAATAATTTTGTTGTGAAGGAATAATTTATGGTGTCCTTCATATTTTGAAAATGACTTTTGTTTGATCTATTCCTTCGCATCATCCTGTTTTTTGTTTCTAGTACGTTACCCAGATACGGTTGGATTATTGGGTGCCCCCTTATTTTACATAATCATACATGCCCTTAGGGCATGTATGTGCGCCGTATGTGCACACATGCTGATTTCAGGGGTGCATCAGGGTGTCATCGTGACACCCTTGCACCCTTGAAAATATTCTCAATTTGCAAATAGCGATTGACAAATTGAGAAGGCCTTCCCATTCATTGCTATGGGCCTCCTGGCCCATAGGAATGAATGGGAAGGTATTCCTTAATTTGCGACTTCGCAATTTGCTAATCGCAATTAAGGAATTTTAAGAATTCGCAAAATTTGTGCGAATTTTTAGATACATCCCGTTTTGCAATTCTCAAATAGCGATTCTCAAAAAATTGCTATTTGAGAATCGCAAATGGAGATGTTGATACATATGCCCCTCAGTTTCTAAATTGAAACATTTCCAATGTTAATAATTTTATAACAAATCATTGTTACTCATTCATCTTATACAGCTAAAACCCACTGACAGAGCCAATCATACTGACAGGTTTTAGGTGTATGTCAATTGTTGTGTCATTTATCTAGATACAATTACATCTCAGAGAGAAACCAAAATACCGGTCAAGTGGCACACTATGGAAATCACAGAAATGTTTCCCTTAAAGACCTGTCTCCACTTATTTGTATATGACTGGTTGCAGCCAGTAGCTATAGGTGCTTCTCGAAGTCTAGTTAGAGCATAATTTTTCAAAGTTAAGGCTGAATGCAGTGCAAGACACTGGACAAGCATACATTTTAAAGGGCTAAAGTTGTCGTGCTGGTCAATTTACACAGTACAGTAACTGTTGAACATATTAATGCAGGAAGATATGGGGCAGTTTTTAATGTGTTTAACATTTCAAGACTATACGTTCCCACTGCTTTATAAGCTTTGCTTTATCGCTACATTAATTTGCTTTAAAATGCACCATTTGCCAATTTTTTTTCATTTCTTTCTCAGGAGAGGGACTCACCTTGGACCCCAGGCTTGTCGATTGAACTTGTTCACATTGCTCGCTATATAAAAGTCATGCCCAACGTTTACACCCCACCAGTTTCAAATGTCACCAGATGCCACTTATTCGGATGCTTGTTTATGGCAACCATAATCAAAACTACGCTCTGTGTAACCCTTTGGTGGTGATCTACAAAAGTGAAATATGGCAAGTAACGGATTTATATTTTTTTTTAAATCTTCTCGCTTTTCAAAGTTGTCTGGTAGAACAACTCTTCTATAATGACATGCACAACTACCGTACTCTGTGTACCAATTGTGGAACAACTCGTCAACAATAATGGTCACACCTACCAAATTATCCTGTGTTGCTCTATATTGGCTTGGTTCTCGGTCAGTGACACATGCACACAAAATACCTGTACTGTGTGCCATCTTTCTAGTCATTAAGTATAGAGTGACTTATTTCTCCATTTACTGTATGGGTGCCAAAACGTGGGTGTTACATCTAAGTATGGAAAAAGGGATGGATAGAATACTTGACATAATCTCAGCCACCGGTAATTACTTGGGCAGCATCCCAATCCATCGTTATTTTGTAAAACCCTGCCACCACAGTTTGGACCCAGCTATATGCAAATTATCGTGATCCAGTGGCAACAGTCCAGTCCAAACTGCCAAGCCATGGCCTCCCTAAACATTAAAATAAGCAACCCAGGACCGGTTTAGCTCTAGTTATGGGTGTATTAGCCAGGTATAGCTTGGTTCCAGTGACACTGTGCGCACAGGACCCACGTCTAGGCCTACCCATCCCATTTAGGGTGACACATCAAAGTATACAAAAAAGTGATGGATGGAATGCTTGATTTAATCTCAGCCACTGGTAATTACTTGGGGTGGCATTTCAATCCATCATTATTTTGCACAAAATGCCACCTCAGTTTGGGCCCAGCTATATGCAAATCAGTTTTGACCCTGCTCCAATGGGAAGAGACCAGCCTGAAATGCCAAGCCAGGTCCTCTATGAACCAGAACAGTTACGCCCAGTTATGGGCTTTACAGCCAGGTATAGCTTGGTTGTGGGGACACAATGGGCAAGGTGCCCATGTCTAAGCCTTCCAATCCCACTTAGGTCGACACATCAAAGTATACAAAGAAATGCTGCAGCCCTGAGAGATCGCCAGTGGCTGGATAAAGACATTGAAGAGGCAGTTAAGGAGAGTGTTATTTATTGTAGCTTGGACAAAATGTTTAAAGTGACCCTCCACCACTCCATCCTTAATAATTTCCTTCTAGGCTTTGCGGTTAAGGTAGATATTGATATGGTGGGACCCTTCCTTTCTCTTTCTTCCCGGAATCATTTTGTATTTGTTTTTATGGACTGTTGGAAAATGGACCTCTCTGCAGGGTCACCTCAAATGTTTTGCCTTCCTCCTCCTCCTCTCTTTCTGACCTTCTTTCTGTTGGTTTTAGGACTCTGCACACTTCACCACTGCTGACCCGGGCTAAAGTGCATGCGCTCTCTCCACTCAACATGGTATAACTGGTATACACCTGTTTGGCTTCTTTGATTTACTTGCATGTCCCTTGTAAAGTGGTATACCATATACCCAGGGCCTGTAAGTAAAACATCTACTAGTGTACGGCAGCACTGTTTGTGCCACTCACAGAAGTAGCCTTTCAAACCAATCTCAGGACTGCCACTGCAGTGCATCTGTGGGTAGTTTACTGCCACTTCGACCTGGCATTTAAAACTACTTGTCAAGACTTTAACTCCCCTTTTATTACATATGTAACCCCTTATCAATCAATCAATCCGCATTTTTATAGCAGAGCACTGTCACTCCTAGGGGTATCTGGGCACTGAGGGTGTTGTTTCTGCGTCGAAAAGCCAGGTCTTGGGTTTCTTTCTGAAGTCTGCCATGGAGGGTGCTGTTCGGAGGTGAAGGGGCAGGTTGTTCCAGGCCTTGGCAGTGATGTAGGAGAAGGAGCAGCCCCCGCTGTGGCTGCAATGGATGCAGGGGGTGTGTGTGGGTGTACAAGGCGGAGAGCCAGTGTCTTGCGGGCAGGTAGAAGTTCAGTTGATGGTTGATAAAGGATGGTCCTTGGTTATGTAGAGCTTTGTATGTACGCGTGCAGGAGGATCTTGAACTGTCATCTCTTCTGGATGGGTAGCCAGTGGAGGTTTCTGAGGTGAGAGGTGATGTGGATCCATTTGGGAAGGCCCAGGATGAGTCTTGCTGCGGTGTTCTGTATGGTCTGGAGTCTTTGGAGCTGGGTGGAGATTCCAGCATAGGGAGCATTGCCAAAGTTGAGGCGGTTGGTGATGACAGCCTGTGTGACGGTCTTTCTGGTGTTGATGGGATCTATCTGAAGATTCTAAGGAGCATGCGCAGAATGTGGAAGCTAGAGGAGGCAACTGCATTGACTTGCCATTTCATTGTCTGTTGGTTGTCAGGATGATGTCAAGGTTGCATGCGTGGTCTGTCGGTGCAGGTGTTGGTCCGAGTTCTGCTGGCTACCAGTTGTGGTCCCATTTGGAAATGCTCTCCCAAAGATCAGTACTTCTGTTTTGTCAGAATTGAGTTGGAGGCAGCTGTATCAGTTATGGGATTGCAGAAGCTGGTTTTGGCGTTGGAGCAAGAGGATAAGTTGTGTCGTCAGCATAGGAGATTGTGCTAAGTCCATGGGATCAGACGAAGTCTGTTAGGGATGTCATGTAGATGTTGAACAGGGTGGGGATGAGAGACGAACCTTGGGGTACACCCCAAATGATGTCCTTGGGAGCGGAGGTGAAGGGAGGCAGGTGGATTATCTATGTGCATCCTGAAGGGAAAGGAGCGATCCACTTGAGGGTGTTTTGCTGTATGCCGATGTTGTAGAGTCTGTTGATATTGGGTGTGCTGGGAGATTGTGTCGAACGCAGCAGAGAGGTTGAGGAGGATCAGGGCCACAGTTTCTCTGCAGTCGAGGAGGGTTCTGATATCATATGTGGAGGCAATCAGCGTGGTATCAGTGCTGTGGTTGGCACGGAATCTTGATTGAGAGGCGTTGAGGAGGTGGTTTAGTTTCATGTATTTGGTGAGCTGTTGGTTGATGGCTTTCTCGAATACTTTATTGGGAAAGGGAGTAGGGAGATCAGTCAGTAATTTCTGAGGTCACTGGGGTCAGCAGAGAGCTTCTTCTGGGAGGGGACTGACCTCTCTGTTTTTCCATCTGTTTGGGAAGGTTGCTGTGGAGTTGGAGGTGTTGAGGATACTGATGACTTCTGTGCGGATTGAGTTGGCTCCGAGGTTGAAGAGATGGTGGGGCAGGGGTCGGTGGGTGCACCGGAGTGGATAGACAACATGATGGATGTGGTAGTCTGAGTGGTGATCGGAGATTAGGAGGTTATCATTCGTCTGTTGTTTGCTGGTTAATTGAGGGTTGTCAAGGCTGGAAGTGATGGATTGGGGCTTGAAGTTGTAGATGGTGGCAATCTTGATGTGGAAGCACTCTGTGAGGGTCTTGCAGAGTTCTTGGAAGGGGTGGATGGCATTCTCTGTGGCTGTGGTTGGGGAATTGATTGACAATTTTGAAGAGTTCTTTAATGTAGTTGGCCGCAGCGTCGATGTGGTCAGTGATTGCTGCTCTCTTGGCTTCTCTGATGCGAAGGTGGTAGTTGCTGAGGACTGCTTTGTAAGTGGCTCTGTCGGAGGGGGGATTTGTGACTCACCATTGTTTCTCGGGTCGGTAGCAGTTGCGCTTGATGGTTCTGAACTCTGGGGTGTACCATTTGGCTTGTTTGGAGGTTTAGTTGGCTTTCGCTGGTTTCAGTGGTGCGACTCTGTCGGCGCATTTGGTGATCCAGGCAGTGATGTTCTGTGCGGCCTAGTCAAGGTCTGCTGCCGTTTCAGGTTGAGTTGTGCTGAGGTAGGCCCTAGGTAGCCCTAAGGGCAGGGTGCTATGTAAGTAAAAGGTACGGCATGTGTGTTTAATCTTTACATGTCCTGGTAGTGACAAAATTCATTTTTCACTACTGTGAGGCCTACCCCTTGGTTAGGTTAGCATTGGGAATTAATCAATACACTTTTAAACTGTAAATTCTGATGAGAGAGTAGTAGGTTTTTCATGGTTCATTTCTTTGGAATGGTACTGATAAATCCTCTTAACTGGTAAAGTTGGATTTAACATTACTGTTGTAGAATTGCCGCTTTTAGGAAGTGGACATTTCTCTGCTCTTACTGCTCTGTGTGCCTGACATCCTGTTTCCAATACACATCTGGGGTGGCTGACAGCTACACGTTCTGCATTCCCTCTAGTCATCCCCAACACAGGAAGGATAGGCATGTCTGAGTACTCATCTATATACATCTGCATTCTGAGGGCCTTGCCTGGGCAGGATGGAAGGGATGGGTCAACACTTAATTTGAATAGGCAGTGTCCTGCCCCAAACAAAGGACTGACCCCCCCCCCACAGATAGCCTGACAGACAGGACTGGGTTGAAAGGGTTACTTGCGCACTTCAAAGAGCTGCTTGGGAGCCCCCCCACCACATCAAAGGCACTTTCAAGTATAAAAGCCTGGGTCTCTGACCCCCTAAAATCGGACACTACTGGACTTGTAACTGAAGCACTGCCAGAAAAACTGCTGTGCTGCTTAAATGACTCAACTGGACTGCTGCTGAGCTAGAAGGCCTCCTTTTCTGCGTTCTGCCTGCTGCGTTCTGACTCTGCTGAAGGACAGTTTGACTCTACCTTCAATCCAAGTGATCTCCAAGGGCTTGTTGGCTTGCCTCCTGTTGCTGGAAACTCAGGGATATCAATGCCTCTATCCCTGCTCCTGTGCCTGGCTCACTGGAAGTGGGCCAGATACTTGCAACATGGATTTTGACACATCTCCTGTCTGCGTGTAGCAGAACCGGCACATCGACCCAATTGCAGGAGTAAAATCGGCACATTGTGTTGGAAACAAAGCTTTGCCTCCAGAGATCAACGCATCAGAGAGCGTATCACTGCCACTGTAGGTGAGATCGACGCATCCCCTTGACTGCGTGGCAGAATCTGGCACATTGCTCGTTGTGTTACTGTGTGCTGTATGTAAAAATGCTTTACATATTGTCATGAATAAGCCTGACTGCTCGTGCCAAGCTACCAAGGGGGTGAGTAGGGGTTATGTTGGGTGTGTAACTCCCTTACTCTGACTAGAATAGGGGTCCCTACTTGGACACGGTGCAAACCACTGCCAACTAGAGACCCCATTTTTAACAGTCAGGCTTTTTTTCAGTCACTGCTTGATGAAAGCCCATTTACATGTTGAATCAGCCCACATAAATATTTCCTTTTTAGGTGTACCGTGCGTGAGCGCAAGTGCTCTAGTGCATGCACTCTTGTTCGCACGAGATATGGTCTTAAACAAAGGGCTTGGAGCCTGCCCATTGCATCATTGTCACTCCCATTTGCTACCTTCTAATTGGGAAGCATCAGCACCAGCAGTCTTCAGTTTCTCTTCTTTCTTCAGGAGCACAAGCCACGTACTGTTTGCTTCAAATTTATTAAATTCCTTCTGCAGCTCGCGCGGTCATTGAGCTACTTTTTTTTCTGTTTCTTTCTTCTTATCCCATCCATATTTCTTCTTTTCCCTCCCACCTGTCCATGTTGTTTTTAATTTTATTTGTTTCTTCTCCGACGGCCCACATTGCTTCTTTACATCCATATTGCTTATTTTCCCTCCCACCCATGTTGCTTCTTATCCCACTCTCCTCCCCGTCCCTTTTTCTTCTTCTCCTCACTCCCACTCTGTCCCTGTTTCTTCTGCACATCCCACCCGCACTCCAGTTCCTGTTTCTTGTCCCCCACATATCCCCATTTTTTATCCTACCCACTCGCCCTGTCCATGTTTCTTCTCCCTCCCTCAACAGACAAAAGAAAAAAAGACTATGACACGGCCAGCACTGGCCGCTTAATAGCGCTTTTTTTATACCGTCCTACTTTCCACCCCACCTGCTCTCCCATTCACCACTCCCATCCGATTGGAAAGCTATTAGCTCGCCCATAGGTGCGACCTATGTGTTTTGCCAATGCTTGTTACTATTGTGCTACTATATGATTGGTATATTTGATACATGAGAGCACACACATATGCTGAGCTGCACAGTAGATTATCTATACTTTACAGTCACTGCAGGGGAAACAAGAACAAAAGAAGTGGACGGAAGCTGACAGCTCAGTTACATCCAGAAAACAAAGGCAAAAAATAAAACAGAACCGCATCCAAACCACTAGTTGGGAAGTAATACTCCTGAACCTAGCCGAAGGGAACGGTGACAGACCATCCTGAACACACACAACACACCGCTGTATACTCGGCCTTGAAGCTCAATCAAAGAAAGAAAAAGACTTAATAACCTAGTAATTTCTCCTGCTCTACTACACGCCTGCCAACCACCGGTTCCCTCACCCAAAGCACATGCATGCTACATACTCTGACACCTACTTACATATTGATAATGTCTGAATCACAGCCAATGAGAATATATGCCATCAGGGCTGTTAAGTCAGACATGAACTGTGAACAAGGTGTAACAATCAAGAAGCTCATAATGTAAATTAATGGCTCAAGATTTAAGTGTTTCAGCAGGGATGATATTACAGGAAAGTAACTAAATCCTAACTATAATGTACAAGACTGAGAAACATGCTTACTTTTATAAAATGTAATAAAAACAAATGAAATAAAATCCTAAAAAAAGTATATTTGATTCTACAACCCTTCCTGGATGACCAGGGATTCTGTACAACATGCCTCTACTATGTGGTGTTTTGAGTTTGGTTTCATTGCTGAATTACAAGGTTATACTACAACAGGACACTACTGAATGTTAGGGGGACACTCGATTATTAAGACGAAGTACAGCGAGTCATGGGTGGAATTCTGGACGGCAACATAGCTAAATTTCAAGGGCACAGTATCACATGTTGCCGCTATCTGAAATGTTATAACCTGTAATCTTTGTTGCATTACAGTGGTGGGAATGTATGCCATTACATCGCATAGTAATACCACGCATGCCATTACAATGCGGGTATTACTACGCGATGTCAATGACATCGCATGCCATTACATCGCAAACTATTACCACGAATATGCCATTACCACGCATGCCATTACAACGCAAAGGCATGCGTGGTAAAGCTATATTCGTGGTTAGTTTGGAAGGTTAGTGACTACCCTACCCCTACACAACCCTTCCCCGCCTCAGTCCTCTCCCTACAATTACATTACACTACACGACCCCCTAACACTACACAAACACTACCCTAAACCGTAAAACACTACACAAGCACTACTACTCTACCCTAAACCCTAAAAAACGACACTATCCTTTACCCTTAAAATACTACACAAACACTACACTACCCTAAACCCTAAAACACTACACTACGCAAACACTACTACTCTACCCTAAACCCTAAAAAACGACAATAGCCTAAACCCAAAAAAACACTACACTACACAAACACTACTACACTACCCTAAATCCTAAAACACTAAATCACTACACTACACAAACTCTACAACACTACCCCCTTACCTCTCTCCTCTCCAGCGTCGCTGTCGGATCCTGCTTCCTCCTTCCTGCTTGCTTCACGTCGTTGTGAGGAAACAGCCTGAGTTTCCTCACAACGACTTGGATAGCCGCCACATTACATCGCATGCGTTGTAAAAGCGCATGCGATGTAATGGTATGCGTGGTTTTACCACGCGTTGTAACATCGCATGCGTTGTAACGCATGCGATGTAATAGCAACGCGTGGTAAAACCCTCGTTGTAATGGCTGTTCACCCAGTGGTGGTAGTACCACAGATTGCTACCGCTTGGCATTTGCAGAGCAAGCCTGTGTCATTGAACTGATCTAGCATAGATCCTAATTTCCCTGGAGTTTTCCAGTATTTTCATTCCAGCAAGTGCTGATTTATGCATACCTGAGTGGGGATGACGACTTCAGAACGATACGCATTTTATTCTTGACCCCTCTTACCTCTATCCTTGTCTCCTTCATCAATGCCCCTTTCAACAGTTTCACAGGTTCTTCTTTCAGACTTCCAACACTGGCTAGAACATTCTTGGCATTAAACACGAGTTAATAAAAACATATTGAACTTGATATCAGTTATAACTTTTGAGGCATATGACCACTCTGGGTCTGATTATGAGTGGGCCGGTGCATTCTGACCCATATGGACCCCGTGTTTGAGCACGGGTGGGATTACAAGCATAGAATTATTTATTATTATTGGATACCTCAACCTTCGTTAAATTTCAGCAAGTTAAACCTGCCCTTATTTCACAGAAACATGTGTATGGTATTTACCATACCATGCAGATTTTGCGTTAAACACCAAAATCTGCATGTTATTCCCGGAAAACTTGTAATAGGCGCTATTCATCACATCTCTAAATAACGTACTGTAAGGTATAAATAGTACCTTCTTTCCCAACCCACTCGTAATGAGGCCCTATGTGTTTTTAAGGTTTTAAAAGCCAGTTGTCACTAATCTGGATTTGTATGTTTTCTGGGATCTTCTCTGGTGGAATAGGTATGCAGTACCATATTGCGTTACTGACTCATGATTGTGGCCTTCCACCATTGCGAAATTCCAATGTTGCATTACAACAGACTGCTGCTAGGTGGTATTCTGCAGTACACACTGATGAAGATGGAGTTCTGTCTCATTCATAGATACATGTCATGGGTGCAGTAACACATGCAGTTATGTTTTGCATCCTGGAATCAGTGCTGTATTGCAGTCATGGTAGTACCACAGTTTTTCTATGAAACAGTATTCGTATATCACAGACGTTTTGCAGCCTGGTAACTTTTCTAGGCTACTGTACAGCTCAAAAATTATTTGCTGACATGGCAAAACCTGTGCACACAATCACAGCTTGTTGTTTAAAGTATTTCTTCTATATATTTTTTTTAATCAAACTTGTGTTTATTGTATTTTTTTAACCACAATTATCACAGTACATGGCAATGTAAAGAATCATACATCCCGTATACAGCAGTAATAATGCTAGTTCCGTGTACAGAGTATTACGGGTCCCAAATGTTTCTAGGAGACATCTATACATTACCGGTACATCACTGGAAATAGCTTCGCCTTAAACTCGCCCCTCCCCTGAAGCCCTAGCCCACCCCCTCCCCAATCCCCAGACCCCTTACCAAGTAATCACTCCTGTTCTTGTTTACGATAACTTCTATATATTTTTGAGATAGCATTTATACATTAAACAAGGAAAAAGAAATGTGACAGGTTTATTATTGTATGCTATGTATACATCTATATTGTCTGAAGTTCTTGTAGTGTCCAGCTTTCTTGTATATCCTTGAGCTCTCAAATCCCTTACATTTTAGAAGCAGATGAGTATTTTGGAGCCTTTTAAGTCATCTCATAGTTTATACCTAAAAAGATTTGCTATTTTTGTATGGCACTTACATTTTACAGGTATTTCCGTTGCAAAACTTCTGACGTAGTGCTTAAAAGTTGCTTCATGTTTGGCACAATGGATAAGTGAGTGAGTTTCTTCTTCTTTAAGAACAGTATTGCATATCTTATAAACTATTTTACTCGGTTTGTCTCTGTCTACAGCCAGTGGCCACTAACTCTGCATTTCTGAATTATTTTTCTATGTTTAATGTTTTTATTATATAATCTATTTAAGTATCCTTCAAGGCTGTTCCACAGTTTGAGCTCCACACTGACCATAAACCATTAGTGGACTTATTCTCTACAGCAGGTGCTGGAAGGGCACCTCCCAGTGTAGTGAAATGGTTCCACCGTTTCAAGAATATGTGCTCATAGTAAAATGTGTCCCGAGGTGAGAAACATTAATGCTGATTGCATGTCTAGGTTACCAATGGACTGTGCTGAGCTATATGAAGAAGAAGAATGGACGGTAGGAGAGTTATCTGCAGCATATCGAGCTATAGGAGAAACAGAATGGAAGAATGACATTGAGAATGATCAAGTGTTATTAAAGGTAAGAGAGAGATTACCTGTGTCGCTAGGTTGGAAATCAGATGATGCCTTATTGGTATGCAAAAATGTGTGGGAAAAATTGTCTTTGACAGATGGTATTGCGTGGCGGTGCGAGAAATTGGAGGTGCCGGATAGTTTGCGGAAAAGGCTGTTGAATTTAAAGCATGACAGTCACGGTAGAATGTCTGCTATGAAGAGGAAAGTCAGAATGGATTTTTGGTGGCCAGGAAGAGACAGATAAGTAGAGAGGTTTGTTAAGGATTGTATCCCTTGCATGTATAGTGACAAGTCGCATGTGTTGCAGGAGAGCAGGATAATTCCAGTGGAGTTGGCCAGCCGGGCGTGGGAGAAGGTTGACATTGACATTTATGGTCCCTTTGGGAGGCTGGGGGTGAGCGAGAGATATGATATAGTGCTCATGGACTATTACTCTAAGTGGCCGGAGGTGGCATTTGTTAGGGAGCTGAAATCCAGCAATGCGACTAGTTTTTGTGAGGTAGTTTTCTACAGGGAAGAATGTCCTGTGGAGATCCTCACGGATATTGGTCCACAATTTGTTTCTGGAGAGTTTATAGACTTTCTTGAGAAGTGGGGCATCAAGCAGTGTAGAACACCAGTTTATCATCCCAGTGGAAATGGTCTTATAAAAACACTTTAACAGTGTGTTAGGAGAAGCTGTTCAATTGGCTCTATCGAGTAATTAATGTTGTAAAGATCAAGTAAAGGAGATGTTGTGGAGTTACAAAATGACTCCTCATTCTGCAACAGGAGAGACTCCTTTCAATTTGTTGAAAGGCAGAGTGCCTTGTACTGTGGCTGTGCCAGCATGGATGGCAAGATGTGGACAGAAGGAAATAGAGCATAAGAAAATGTGAAACAAAGTAGAACAATATCATGCAATTTATGAACCAAGACATAATGAGAGAGTATGCTAAAGAGGCAGGGAGTATGGAAAAGGAATGTTAGTGAGAGTATGTCCTGGAAACATGGCCAAGAAGGGACATTTCAAGTTGTTGAATCCATGGAAGGTGGCGTTAGTGAGGGGAAATTCCCTGTTGCTCTCTGATGGCAAATGGAGTAATGCAAGAAAAGTGTCCATTTGCAGTGAGACTGAAGAGAAAGAATAGATGAAAAATGTTTGTGATTTCACCACTGTGGGGAAGGAGCAGGAGAAAGAATTGGGCAGAAGGGAGCCTAGTGTGCGGAACAAGGCTATGCCTGTATGGCAAAAGGATTATGTATGCTCTTAAGAAGTGACAATCTAGTGAATAAATTTAGTTAGGTGTATTTTTATCAATAATGGTTTGTGTTTATGCTTCCCTAGAAAAGGTAAGTTTTATAAAAAGGGGGGATGTGTAATATACTAATAATCCTCAATGTTTTATTGTATGAGTTGCTTCCTTGGTGATGGCCTTGCTGGTCCCAGACAACCAGTGTGCTTCCACTTCTGGAATCCGGGATGTGGATTCTAGGAAGCTGAGAAGGACACCGTTGCTGAGGATCAGAGCCAGACCAGGGGTCATTCTAACTGGCTCCATAAAGAACACTTTTACAAGGTTTCCTGTGCCTCCTCTTTCCAAAACCCTTACCACCCTATGCCCCTACCCACTCATAAACCCTAAAAATACCCTTACCACCCTATGTCTCTACCCACCTCTAAACCCTAGAATTTCCCTTACCACCCTATACCCCCAACCACCCCTAAACCCTAAAAATGCCCTTACCACCCTTGCCCCTCCCCATCCCTTTTTGGCTTTAGTCATTATAGATTTGAATTTATAATGGGAACACAAAACTACACGGACACGAATGGTACTGAATGCAAAGAAAACAAGCATTTGCAAAGCTAGTAGGTATGGCCTTGGCATATTTTTTTTTTAACATTTATTTTATTGCAGGCATATGCCACAAAAATACAAAACGAAAAGAAATCAGACCACCACATTCCCTGATCTGGTTGTTTCACTGGTGTTTTTTAAACAAAAACCAAGCCTTTCAATTGCCCTGTGCATTTTACCATTACGTATTACGACAGTGACATGGAAAGTGATCACACAAGAAAGCATTCAAATTGCAAGCAGCTACAATGCAACACAAAAACCATATAATAGCAACCTTAAAAAGGAAACACAATCTAACTGGGTACCTGAAGTGCAAGCAAAATAAATTACAGTTTTCAAGCCAATGTACACAAAGAAAATAAGAAGCTTCCTTTGAAAGAGCTTTGTGACTGAAGAGAAAAGAACTGGTGATGTGAACATAAACTTTGTGCAGTCATTGAAAGTGTAGGGAGCCAATGGGTAAAGTCGTATGACACGTTGCCCCTTGCTGTAAACTGAATGGTGTGGTGGGCAGAAGCTAAATGTGAATGACAATTCAACAGACTAATGGATGAAGCCTAGTGACCAAAAGCCCCTCTATGCATGTATATTATGTATGAAGTTTCTTTTAAACAATATTTTGGTGAGACAAAAGGCTTCCTCAATTGCCAGACCTAAAGAAAAGGATGGAATGGCTTATTAGTGACAAAGGACTACACCATGACCTTGTAGAAACGTAATCACTCAGAAAAAAGGGTTATTTCTTTGCATCACGAAGAATACAAATAACTACACTCTAGCAGGATATATCTTATTTTAATGTAGTCAGTGTTCTGCATAGTTGTGTAAACACATTCGTAAATGAAGAACAGCCGACAATAGTTGGTCAATATTAGTAGATTTAAGCCCTTTGAGAGAGATAAACCTTAGGAGTCACTTTCCAGGGTAATTTGTTTTGCGTCACTTACACCATACTCATTTGACTGCCACCATCCCATTCTTCATGGTTGTAAGGAAAGCCCTCATTTTGTATGGTCAAACTCAGGGTTTTTGGGACTGATGCTGCAGGTTTTTCGACTCTGAGAGTGCATTGAGGCCTCCTAACCAGACCTCAATTCATGTGCCCTGTACACAATTGGCACAGGCTAGATCACCTGTAAGCCCCTAGTATATGCACGGCCTCTGCAATTATGGTATTGTGCGGCCGCAGTGATTTTTGTGTGAGTATAGATTTGCCGCATTTGTCACATAAGCCAACAGCTGCCACATAATCTGCAGACACTAACAAACAAAAAATGTTTCTTCCTCAAATGATTCAAAAGTTGCTGCACAGGGGAAAACCCTTTGCAAAGCTGGACTGGTTACCTTTCTGATATTATTGCTCTATTTGGGTGTTAAACTAGTAATAATGAGGTGCAACCAATGCCCAGACAGTGCTACCAAGTTTAAAAATGACTAAATAATGAAGTGATACTATTACAAAATTTGCCGCATTATGCTGCAAAACGTGCCTTTTCTTGCCACATAATTTACTCAACTCTGCTGCATAATTTGGCCCTCTGTTGCCGCATAATTCCAGTGGCCCTGAGTTTATGGTACCCAGGGCCTGTAAATTAGTGATTCACACAAGGGACTGCAGCACTGGTTGTGCCGCCCTGGGTGTGACAAAGGTAAAACAATGTCCCAGGCAGTCATTGTAAACTGGAAGATCAGTTTCGAACTGGCAGCCTGACTTTGCCATTTAAAGCAATGGCAAAGTAAAATGTCCCCCTAAATCATGTGTAAGTCACTCCTATTGCATGCCTACCGAGCCCTAAGACAGGATGCAGCAAATTTCATGGGCAGAACATGTGTTTCATTTTTCATGACAGTAAGAACATGACACTAATGTTTTTACTGTGGAAAGACTTGGTTACCCTGTTGGCAAGTGAAGGGTTACATGCTGACTCCTCAGATACTCAAAGGTATCAAACAACACATTACATTAAGCCTGACTTAGTTCTTAAGTTGAAATTAATGTAGTAAGTTACAGTGGGCAACTTTGTTGCCTTCAGTCTCCTGAGCCCTTGATGGTTGTACATGGAGCTTGAACCTGAGACAGCTTTCTGCACTTCTGGAGGTATGTGGTAACGACTCCCAGGAAAGGAGACAATAGAGGCCTGACTGGAGAGAGGTTTTACTTTCCTCCTGCAGGAAGTCACAGAGGTGATGGCCCATAAATAGAGTATCCCCGACACTACTATCCCCACTCCAGTCAGTTCAGCAGTAGGGAAAGCATTGGATTTAGGAGGGGTAACATTTACTATTCCCACTCTAGTGTGTGCAACAGTAGGGAAAAGATTAACTCAGGAGGGGTAAAATTTACTATTCTGAATCCAGCGTGGGAAATAGTAGGGAAAGTGTTGGACTCAGGAGGGGTAAAATTTACTGTTCCCTCTCCAGTCTCTGCAAAAGTAGGGAAAGTGTTGGAATGCAGAAGGGTAAAATTTACTATTCCCCCTCCAGTCAGTGAAACAGTAGGGAAAGCGTTGGACTGAGGAGGAGTAAAATGTCATATTCCCACTCCAGTCTGTGCAGCAGTAGGGAACGTACTTCACTCCAAACACATAGCATATATTAATACATGTATTAATTGAACTAAATTAAAAAAACTATAAGTATATAAATTATATATATATATTTAATACATTTAATTAAACAATTAAACAATTTACATAATTATGATTTTTCGATTAATTAATATCAAATACAAAATGCCTTTCATTGATCATTTAATTACATTCCCACACAATACTCCCACATACCTAGCAGCCCACATTTAAAATAAAAAATTATAACACAATCAACATATTAAGTAATAAATAAAATAATTATTCAAAAATTAATAATTAATTGTTAATTCATTATGACTTAAATAAATTCCCTCCCTATCCCCCTAAAACTCAACAACACACACCTAACAAAGGACATTAAAATATATATGTATTAAATAATTTACAAAATGATAAATAAATTACATATTTTATTGAAAATTAATAATTTAAATGTATTATTTACTTAATTAACTTCACACCCTATACCCTTACAAACTCAACAACCTGCAACTAAAATGTAACTTAAAAGGGATAATAATTAAACAATTTACATAGTTAATTATCAATTAAATAATTAATAATGCATTAATAATTATTAACCAATTATTACTTAATTAACTTCCCACCTTTTACCCTTACAAATCCAACAACCCACACCTAAAATATAACTTGAAAAATATAATAATTGCACAATTTACATAATTATCAATTCAATAATTAATAATAAATTAATAATCAATACATCATTGCTTGAATAACTTCCCACCCTATACCCCTACTAACCCAACAACGCACACCTAAAATATAACCTAACAATTAATTATGACACAATTTACATAACTAATTATCAATTAATATTAATTAACAATTAATTATTTATATTTCACTTCCGACCCTGTATTCCTGCAAACCTCACAACCACCTACGACACTATAAATTGCTATTAACAATAAAATTAAATTATAAATAACTTAAAATTACAAACTATATTAAAAAACATTAACAACAATTATACAAACAATATATAAGATGTACAATGAAAATATTATTTAGAACACATAAAAATAATTAAAAAACAATATTTTTTACAACTGTATTATTGAAAACGATATTAACAACAATACTCTTGAAAACAATATTACTTTACTTAAAAAAATCTGTATTTTTGTCTACAATTTTTCTGCATCGCGATATTTATGTAACATGATATTTAAACCTCAATATTTGTGTGACCCGATGTTTATGACTCAATATTATGTCCAAATACCTAGGAGTGCGTAGGCAGAGTTTTTATTACCTAACCATAGGTTTGTTAAATTCTCGGTTAGTGGGGCCTTTAAGTAGTTCAGGAATTTCCTACTTTTCCTTCTACCATGCCTAAAGTTCTTCCATTGCACTTGAACCAGGGCTGGACTGGGGAACCAAAACCCGCCCAAGCAAAAATGTACAAACTAGTACTGCTCACTTCGCCTACTCACAAAATCTCTCTCTTTTCATCTATCCTCTCTCTTTGTCCCCTTTCTCTTTTCTCCCTCTCTGATTGCTTTCTCTCTTCCTTTCCCCTTCCTCCGTCTCTTTCTCCTGAAACTCCCTGTGCCTACAGCAATTAATATCGGGGAGCTGGGGAAAGTGACAGAGGCACAAGGAGCGGCTCTGGGGCCCTATTACACATAGGGCGCACTTTCCCTGTTTGCACCATGGCGCACCTTAGAACAGGTGCATCGGCGCAAACAGGGAAAGTGTGCCATATTACATTAAATACGCTGCCCCCAGGGCAGCCGCAAAATCGTGCTGCCCTGGGGGCAGCATATTCAAGTGAAATACAGAACGGCTTTGAAGCAGCTGCTCTGTGTTTCACTGTGAAGGCGGAAACTCGCCAGCGCTTTTAAGAGGGGTGAGAGATCCCCATGCAGGTGGTTGCAGTGAGTGACTGGACTAGCCTGCAAGGGGATGTCTAGGGGGTCCATAGGACCCCCTTTCTCCTCTCCAGAAGACTGCTTTTAGGGGGTCACTGACAGTGTGCCACCTCTTAGGTGGCAAACTTTCAGTGCACCTCTTGACAGCTTCTTTGCCTCTGCGCCTGCATCTATAATTTGGTACAGAGGCAAAGGGAGTCCCTCATTTGCATGGGGCCACGCCCCCATGCAAATAAGTGAACATCCTCTGGTGATAGCACTGGCACACATATAGCGCCAGCGCTATCTGGTTTATAGAAAGGGCAGTACAAGCGTCACCAGCCCTTTCTGTAATACCAAAGTTCCCCGGGGGCATGCAAGGTAGGCGCACATGCCTGTTGCAACCCTGGGGCACTTTCCATTATAAGGCCCCTGGCCTTTCAAAACCAGACTCAAAGGCTCACGCCCACCGGGGAAATGCCTGGTGGAATAAAAGGACAGTCTGTCCCTAACTTGAACTCAAACGTCACTGATACATAATGCCCTAAAAAACAAATATACTTTTCGCTCTCTCTTACTAATAAAATCCTGGGTTTAAAATATGATGGTAGCTTAACAATAGGTACGCATGTGCCTACTTTTTTGTGACTTTTTTGCATGAATTACTAAAACTTTTTGGGGGGAAATATTTTTATTGAATGTCATCCGACCAGGATAATAATACA
Source organism: Triturus cristatus (assembly GCF_964204655.1). Classification (NCBI taxonomy): domain Eukaryota; kingdom Metazoa; phylum Chordata; class Amphibia; order Caudata; family Salamandridae; genus Triturus; species Triturus cristatus. The sequence goes on from NC_140594.1 coordinate 824,497,047, forward strand.
TTTATGACAACTTAAGGTACAAACTTAGAGTTACAAATAGTGTACAGAGAGAAGATATAATACATCTACATCTGCGAAGTGGGTTACTAAAACTTTGTAATCTTTCCCTGGTTTTCTAAAAGCATTCTGAAATACCACTCATGACCACGTAGCGTACATCCTGGCAGCACAACTCCTTCAGAGCAAACCTGTGGGCAGTGCTTAATTTGAGCCAGTGGTTACAGGAGGGTCCCACCGGCACTCATTTTTGGGGACTGGCACATATTTTTACACATCAGACTTTGACCAAGAAAAACCGAGTGTAAACACAAAAGGTGTAAAGAAGGAGGAAGAGAAAGGCATAAACCAGTGACAATAGGAAAAAGAAAGAATGGAAAAGAACATGAAAGAGTACAATAAAGGTACTGGGAGTGTGTGGTAATGGATGAAAGAGACATGAGGTGGCATCAAGAGTATTCAGACCTAATATTCAACACGCCTATTATTTGACAGTGCCGGAAACAGGCTTCTAACCAAAGAACTAAGCTGTGGTACTTCTTTTACAAATTAAGCACTGCCTATAGCAACACTTACCTTTGACCGGGCTCACCCTTCTCCAATGAGTGCCTTGAGATTCAAATGTAAAGAAAGCCTTTAAGTTTCTACCATGTTACACACATCGGTTGATGTATGTAGGCCTGTGAGACCTTAAACGTGTATCATCATGATAAGCTTCATAACATTGATAAAGTGCTCACTATCAGAGCAGCTCTAATGACGCTGATCTTAGTTTTAATAACTAGGGGTGTGCGAAATTCGCCAAATTCACTTCTAGATAGTTATGCAAAATTTCTGAAAAGTTACGCAAATTACATGTATTACACGAAATATAATACCAGCATTTGGCACTATATTTTAGAGCATAAGGAGGCCTAGAGTTCATTTTGGACAAGAGGGAGCATTTTGTGCACAAAGAGTGCAAAAAATACAAGCTCTGCAAACAGCAGCGGCTCAAGTTCTGGTCGTTTACATTGTTCCGGTGGGCCCATGCCACATTTCTGCCATGAATGGCACGTAATTATGCAACTTGGTTTAAATGCATAATTTCGTGTAACAAGCATAAGAGGAAAATTCTGAAATTACACGAAATTCTGGCCTCCTAATGGAAATGTGTCCAAACCACAACAGCACTGACCACATACCCACTGGCCTAATGTGTTACACACGTCTATGGATGTAGGTGAAAGTCCTAAGACCCCTATGTTTGCTTTTTGTATTTATTACTTTGAACAGAACCACTACTAAAGGTATGAGCCAGTAGAGTGGTTACATTTAGTAATAATGAGCAGACATGATTGATGGGAAATGAAACAAGGATAATGGGTGTATGCTGTATTCTCCAGATGTTACTGCCTTCAAGTAGGTTCTTTTTTAACCCCTTCCCCGCTCATGACGGAACCACTCCGTCATGAGCCACGGGTGCGCTGTGCTCATGACGGAGTGGTTCCGTCATGCTGCGGCCGTTGGCGGCTGCTCCGCCCACGCGGCGCTAATTCCCCGCCTGTGCGGGCGATTAGCGCAGTGGGCGGAGACGTGACGGAACCACTCCGTCATGAGCACAGCTCACCCGTGACTCGTGACGGAGTGGTTCCGTCACAAGCACAGCGCCACCGCAACTGCCCCCAAACCCCCCCAGCGCCGCGGCGGAATTCCTGCCACGGCGAAGGGGTTAAACGTGGGATACCAGGATCGCACCTGATTATTGAGTCAGGGAATCCTATAGTAATTTGAGTAGCACACCTACGTGTATCCTATGTTCAGGGCACACTTTCTGGCCCTATTGCTGCTGTGATTGTGGACTTTTTTCCAATGGATGCTTTTGTGGCCCACCATCATGGCTTACAGTGAACAAAGTGAACGGTGGGATAGGGCTGGTGGTGAGCTCCAATTCATACTGAAGGTGTTACACTGCAGTGGTTGTATGACTTTACAACGCATTCCGTTGTAACGCATGCCTTTACCACGCATGCGTTACAACGCGAATGCCATCCCCACGCATATCCTTTAACACGAAAATGCCTTTAACACGCATAATTTTACAACGATTTTCGGTGTTAAATTATGCATGTTAATGGCATTTTCTTGTTAAAGGATATCACACTAAATATCTACCTTTTAAGTTTACCCCTGCACAACCACAACCCCTCATTCCCCCTTACCTCTCCTCTCCTCGATCTTCCTTGGTGACGTTCCACGTCGTTAAGGGGAAGCGGAAGTGTCCTTCTGTTTCCTCTAACGACGCTGATTGCCTCCACATCTCTCTTTAAATGATGGAATCAGGTGCGTTTTTTTTATATTTATCCCACGCTTTTTTGGGGCGGGGGGAGACCCCCCCAACCCCTCCTTTTTTTTCTTTTAACTTTATCACTCATGCCTTTACCACGAATTTCGTAGTAAAGGTATGTGTGGTAAAGGCTTTTTGTTGTAACCACACATGCGTTGTAATGCATGCGTGGTTACGGTTATGCGTGGAAACGGCCGCGTTGTAGTGGCCGTTTCCCGCCAATTACGTCTGGCAACCAAAGGGATGTTCACTGGTGTCATCTTGTCCCTCCTTGATGTGCATGATGTGGTGCCTTGCCGTGACTTATGCCCCATTTGCTTGTTGGATTCCGAGGGTGTCCATCGTGGTCTGAGATCCCAAATCAAAAGGCGTCCACTATATGTTCATGATGGGTCTCTGCGGTAAACTCTTCTTGGTTCATCTGGGGCCCCTCAGAAAGGTCCTATAGCTGAATCTTGGGGGCCCTGATGTAAGGATCAATGGCTCAGTCAGTAGAATCAAAAGTGAGATATGCTGGAAATGTCTGAACTCCGGTAACCAAGCAGGTCAGACATTTTTGTTGGCCTGGGTCAAAAACTTCATACACGCCATAGAAAGCACGAGCACTGCCTCTAAGTTAAAGAAACATGTCCTCCTGGGAGCGAGAAATCACAGCAGCATCAGGCATTATTTTGTGGTGGTAGCCGTGTTAGCTGTCTCATTAATAAACAGGGCAGACTTACTTATAAATATTCATAGGTCCCTTTAGGGTTGACCATAGGTTTTAAGTGAGCTGGGTCTGGCACCCATGGCGGGTCCTTCACCCCTGTCAGCTCCCTTCTGGGTGTGGATGATGGGGGTTCCACAGTAAGCTGCGCTGGGTGCTTTTATGGGTTATTATGAAGTTACACTCGCTCTGTCTGTAGCCGTATCCTACTGATATTTTGCTACAAGGACCATGGGTGGTCCTTTCCCGTATCAAGAAACTCCTGTTGTGTGTAAGGGACGGTGACCCTCAGTAAACCGGCTCTGTATGTGACAAACATGCCTTAGGCCTCCTATGGTAGGGCAGCACGATTGTTCCCTACTGGTGTGACAGGACCCCTTTTATATGCGGACACCAAAAGGCTCATCGATGAGTTACACTGGCTGGTGATAGGGTGGTCTTCAAGGAGCTAGGCTGGTCATCTTGGGTTGCAGGCAGAATGAGCTATGTTACCTCTATATGTAGTTTGCTGTAGTGTGTAGGAGATGGTGACCACGCCTGGTCCTGGGCCACAGGTTCCCTGAGAGTGTGTATGACAGGAGTGCGTTGGTGACCGCACCCCGGGTGACACGCTAGATTGGCTATGAAATGTGTAAGCATAGCTCTTTCTTTCAGTTGTCACAGGACCCCTTCAGTGTGTGGATCGTAAAGAACTCTGCAATCCTGACTAGTTGTAGCGGGCTCTTCCCTGGCTCGGCCTCTAGTATTTTTTAGATTAGGTGCTGTTACCAAGTCTAGTGTCGAAAGACCCCCTTCGATATGGGAAGCTTTCAAATTCTCAAAATTGCAATGAGTGAGAAACAGTCTCTTGATGACGTCACAGAATTACGTAGTTACTGCACCATATAAAATCACGTCAGTGAAATGGTGTATATGCTCCAAATAAATGTAAAATGATTACCATAATACCAAAGCCTAAGCAAAAATGAAACAGAAATTAAAATCCCCTTGTATACAATATAAGATATCCAGATGAAACATGGAAAGTGTACTGCTGCCAAAATGTCAAGCATTTTTCTGCTGTGTGCACAAGGTGCCTTGCCCTTAGCTGAAGGGGCTGTGGGAGAATTCCCTCTGTGGCGTGAGCCCCCCTGAAGCCTCTTGGATGCGAAGAGATGCTTCCAGAGGTACTTACTGCTAGTGCTAACTTTCCTCAGCAGGTGTTAGATTCAGCCTGTTAAGAGTGGACTGTCGGAGCAGAGATGCCAAGGAACCTAGCAGAGATGCCAAGGTGAAGCAGGGATGCCAAGGTGAAGCAAGGATGCCAAGGTGAAGCAGAAATGCCAAGGAACCTAGCAGAGATGCCAAGGTGAAGCAGGGATGCCAAGGTGAAGCAAGGATGCCAAGGTGAAGCAGAAATACCAAGGAACCTAGCAGAGATGCCAAGGTGAAGCAGAGATGCCAAGGTGAAGCAGAGATGCCAAGGTGAAGCAAGGATGCCAAGGTGAAGCAAGGATGCCAAGGTGAAGCAGAAATGCCAAGGAACCTAGCAGAGATGCCAAGGTGAAGCAGAGATGCCAAGGTGAAGCAGAGATGCCATGTTGAAGCAGAGATGCCAAGGGCCACCTGATTCTCTGTTCAGTAGTTAAGAAAATATTTGAGCCCTAATAGCCGCAAGCCCTAACATTACTGCACCTGCTGAACCCTTGATACCATTGATCTTCCTGTGTGAATGAGAGCTCGATCTGTTCTCTAAACGAGTGAGTGTCACTCGTGATGAGTGAGACTTGAGGTTTCAGTATGTGGATGACAAGGGGCTCAGAAGTGGTCTTTGCAGGACGGTTTTATGCTGGTACCGTGTAGCGGAGCATGCTGTCGGTTGACTGGAGTGAACATGGCGGTCCTCACCTATCTAGGACCCGTTCTGAATTTGGACATTAGCGGGGGGGGCGGGGGAGATCTGAATGTTAGTTATGTTCTCTGATTTAAAGGTATCTAGATCAGCTATGCGTGAAATGGGCATATGGAAGCCCCTCCTCGAAGTTATTCTCCTGGAGTACCTGTCTGATATGCAGAAGTAATGATACTCTCCTCTTCAAACTAAGGTAGTGCAGGTCCCCAGTATCTCCGTCAGACGAATTTGTAATTTTAAGTACGGTTGGTGTATAAAGATGTAGATGACCTTTTTATCCCCTTCTCCATATGTTATGGAGGTTTTTATAGTATGCAACTTTTAGGCCTATATATTGTTTAGTAATAACAATCGGGAACAGAGTTTGTAAGAATATACTGTCGCACATTGCTTACACAACTGAAGTCTGTCCATTCATATTGCAATACTGTATTTATTGAGAATAATATTGCAATGATTTTAATCAGGCTCGTAATAAAAAAAAAAATTCATTAAAAAAAATGGTATCTGACATTACATACCCTTTTTATAGCGCTTGATCTACGGGTGTATGGGTGCAGAGAGGAATATTGTAGCAAAGCTGAAGCTTCCTGTGATTACACGTGGGCATGGTGATCATGGTTTTGTTTCTTACCTGTATCACATGACCCCTTCTGTATGTGGATGACCGGGGGCCCCGCGGTGAGCTGTGTCCGTCGGTTCTCCGCCTTCAGGTGGCACAGGTTGTGGTACGTGCGTCCGTCGCTGCCACAGACGGGCTCGGTGGAAGTGCAGACGCAGATGCCGGCGGCTCCGCGGAGTTTGCGCTTGGGACCTTCGCACTCCAGCCCCTCTCCGCAAGGGGGCGCCCCGCGGGTCCCGCAGGCCTCGCCCAGGCCCGAGGCGCACACTGGGCAGCACCCGCACGAGTCCCGCACCTCGCCGGCTAGGCAGTTCTCCTGGGGACGGGGGCAGCGAGACAGCTCACAGCTCGCGGGGCAGCCCGGGCTCTGCCTGCGGGACAAACGCCGGCCCTGGGAGGTACCGGGGAGCAGGAGGAGGCAGGGCACTAGGAGCTGACACAGCACTCTCGGGAACATGGTGGAGCGTGAGCGGGTAACCGGATAAGAGACCTGGAGTCCGGTTTAGAGGTATATGGTCCTTCGAGCCTTGCTCGGGGGAGGCAGGACGGTGACCTTTGCTCGTAGGTTGCAGGATGCTTTGCGCCCTGTTGCCTCCTCCCACAGGCTTCCCCGTTACGCACGGTGTGAGGAGGGCCACGGCTTCACTCCTCGGCGCCAGAGAAGCTGCAGCACCGGACACTCTCCTGAGACGTCAGAGCCGGACCCAACTCCTCATCTGTAGCGCGGGCTTCAGCTCTGTCAGAGCGCACACCTCAGGAGCCAGGGCTGAGTGTAGAGACTGGACACGGGGGGCGGCACACACTACTACTCCCTGTACACTCCAGTCCCCCTTTCGCAATGAACCTCTCCCCCACTCGCCTCTCCTGTACCAGGAACGAGCCCCCAAGGCTTTCTCGGCCCCACCTGCCTGTCAGACAGGCAGTGGGCGTGAAACGGGATGTTTGCTGTGAGAGAGTGTGTTACCCTTCCTCCTCGTCGACAGTTTCAACGGGACCCGGAGGAAAGTATTTCACGATCCTGCAAGCACTTTTCCTTTCTGTAGATACGAGGCCATGGGTGCTTCAGACAAGTAATGCAAGGCACACATGGCAACTCTCCAACCTTACGCTGCATGGACGCATACACACAAGCCCCTCACAGAGCGAGCCCCCCCCCTCCCCCCAAATATTGACAGCTGGGCTTTGATCCAGACGCTCCACTCAAAGTAGAGTCCTTACTACGACCGGTAGAGAGCTTCACCTTAAAAACCTCTTCAAATGTCTGCCACTGACAGCGAGAAAGATACAAAGTCGCAGGCCAAGCTTTTGCCACTGTGCATTACTCAAAACAACCCTCACGATAGGTTTGGCAGGTACTGTGAACAGTGCGTGTACATTGTTGTCCACGAATGCTTCTTGTGAAGTTGTGAATATTCATTCATCCCGACTCAACAAGGAATAGCTTTCTACCTACCTTTGGAGAGTGATGCCGGTTTGCAAAGAGGACGACCTTTCCAAAGTCTGTGGAGGCATGTTGCTTTTTTCGAAGGGTGGATATCTTTGGAAAGAGTGTGACACCTGCCAGAGAATAGTGGGCTGACGGATGGGTGACATCTTCCAAAGGAGAGTGATTTGACAGCCGTCTATTTAGTGGCAGCTGGTGAACTTGACACTGGTTCGGCTATAAGGTCTGTCCCGTATGGTGCACAGCCAGCAAGGAAAGGATGGTTTGAAGACATTTTCGCCCGTGGACATCGAGGCAACTTTGTACATTTCACAGCACAGTTTCCCATCTAAATTGGCTATAAATCCACGGGTCTTAGGACATTTCTGTACAGTCATTAATTTTTAAGGCTGTATGCCGGATTGCTTAATGGGGAAGGTGATGCCATGTATTTTAAGTCTGACGTGTTTTATATGAAAAGTAATGAAAAAGGCGGTAGGCTTGAAATATTTTTTGTGATCAGCATATGTTAGAGCTAATAGGCATCTATGGGTGAATTGCTATTACACTACATTAAAGCTTGAGACAACAAGTATTTTCAAATATGACTTCCCAGAGATTATCACAGTAGGCAATGGTTTTGGTTTCTCCATGACAAGCCCCTTTTTAGGTCTCGCCTACGTAGCGCGCATGCGCTGCTTAGGAAAAAGACCTTTAGTAATTGGCACAGCTTTGCGGGCAAAAACGTGCACGCGTTGCATTGCTTTGAATGGTAACGCGTGCACGTTTGGCGATTCCCTTGCGGGAGCGAGCAGCGGCGCCATATGTTAGCAATTATCGTGCATTGCTGCTCGCTCCCGCAAGGGAATCGCGCAGGCCCCCTCCTCTCTCCCCCCCGCTGCCGCGCGCGCTTGTGCGTGTTTCCATTGCACTCACGCAGAATAGGGGGAAGGTGTCACTTTTTGGATGTCATTTCGCTATAATATTGCAGTTTCTTTATATTTCATTATTGCTTTTGTGTGGTTTTTAGTAATTATAAGATTCCTTGTTGACCCGTTTGGGAGGACCCCGAGCGGTAGCGTGCTTTAGGTACATGGAGTATTGCCTCCATTGCACTTGCGTAGAGATCAGATGATTGGCTAGCGTCAGAGGGAGGCTATCTTTTTTTTTTACCCGTAATAGAGGAAAAACATATCGGTGCCCGTGGAGGAGTGCATTTGGGGTAAGTGATTTTACTCTGCAGAAGGGTACTTAGAATATCCCGGAGGTGTAGTTGGCACTGGTAGACTGAGCAGGCATATATATGTTTATGTCGCCACAGTGTGATGTAAAGACTTGCTGGTTCACAAATGATTAAGACTCATTCAGGCACACTCGTCTGAATACTTTAATAAGATCGAGTGCTCTCTTTGAAGTTGTAAGGTACGTCGGATAGAGTATTTATCCACATATATGCTGTTCAGTTGAGAATGGTTTTCGATTGAGATTGATGGTTTGTTGCTCTGTCTCCCCTTTAGCATGTGGGTCCAAGTAATATTGAGGACCGCTTTCTTTGTACTACACAGTGAATGTTGAGACCGTGATACAGGCACACACAAGCCCTCTGGGTGAGGCTTCACAAGTGAGTTCTGTAAAAAGATTTTTTTTCTTATGCATTAGACAGGCGGTGCCCACGAAGTTTGAGGCTCGTAGAGTCACACTCACTAAGGTGGGTGACGGCACTTGATTAATTGTATTCACTTTTGTAACACTGTAACATGATGATGGCATGGAAACAGGGTTTATTGTGATTTTTCTTGGATGATTAGTCCGATCAGTAGGTTTTTTGCAGTTATGCTGCATTCTGGTCGTTTTAGAATCAAGGACTATGTTTAATAGCAATTTTAAATCACAATAAGTTTTGACTATTTCTTTTGAGTTTAGGTTATATGGGCACTTTTGCATGTCTGGGTGATCAGCACATTTTAGAGTATGAACATAGGTAACTGGAATTGAATTGGAGGTACCTGTGGTTTTGATTTTCTTTATTATGCTTTATGTTGTTCCTTATACCCTTGTCCAGATGAGGCCCGAATGAAGTGGCTGAAACGTGTCGACAGTATAAAACAAGCATTGGCATAGCCAATAGGTCTTGCCTTTGGGACCTTATAAGTGTTTAACCGTGCAACAGTTAATGTTGTTGCACCAAGGATATTGTGCTGCATAACTAAATACTTATAAGTTCAGAAAGTGAGACCTATTGGCTATGCCAATGCTTGTTTGTAATGTAATTGTTTTGAGGCCTGGTTTGAGAGTTCAGCTGCCTGAGACAGTTATGTGATCACCAGAAAAGAGCTGATAGATGTCGCACTGAGAAAGGGTCTGGGGCTCGACCTACATGTTGATATTCTCTTTGAGAAGTTGACTTAAAAATAATTGTGTTAGCCCACCTAAGGAGTTGTTTCATTGCTCATAACACAATAGGACCATTGCTATTTCAGACCACAGGTCAAATGCAGGAGAAAGAGGTGTGCATGGTGTAAACCTGATCAATACAATTAGCGGGGGTTTTACTTTTTGAACTCTCTAACAAATAGTATAGTGATGGCTTTTACATTAAACTGCTAGCCAAGAACCATACAAAGTGGCTTTACATTGTAAACATTTACATTGTGAACACCCTGACAAACACCGTGTTTTTCAACCTGTGGTCCGGGGCCCCTGGGGATCAGATAAGCCTACTTGGTGGGGGTGGGGGGTTCTGCAGCAGCGTAGAAAAGTAAATAATATTAACAGATACAGAGTATAAAAATAAAGAAGCCAAATGTAAAATTGAGCATTTTAAAACATTCTGTTAACATGAAGACATTTGAAATTGGAAGCTAAAAATTAAAGTTAGTATCCGCAGAATGATTAGTAGGAGCAGTGTAAGTGCACCAAATAGACTTTAGTATGAACTTTAGTATGAATGACGAGTGACCTCAATTTAAATTAGAAAATCTCCAACCTTTCCATTAAAATTAAAAGTTAGATTTTTTTATATTTGTTTGTAAATTAAATGAAATATTACATCTTTGTTTATTTGTTTAATGTATGTTTGTTTCTGTACCTTTGTGACATTTTTGTTATATATCGAAAATCCCTAGGTTCCAGTAATAACTCAATGGGGGTCCACGGATTCCAGTAATGGTCCGATGGGGGTCCCCGGGCTCCAGTAAGGATAAAATGGGGGTCCACAGAAGTCAAAATGTCACCGCTGTAGGCAATACCTTTACATTATGAACCCTGTGACAATTGCAATAGGAAGGAAGTGTACATTATGAACTCTGACGAATGGAATAGAAAGGGATTTACATTGTGACCTCAATGACAAACACCACAGGAAGAAGCTTTACATTTTGAACGCTTTGACAAAGTGCCAGGTACCCCTTCAGCAGTTGACTCTCAGTGGGAGAGCAGGTTGAGCCGTCTAATGTGTCTCGTGGGGAGGTAGATTAATTATGGTGAACTGAAGCTCACAACTCAAAATACGTTCAATAGCAGCAATAAATGATTGTCCAGTCAAGTAAAAGTAATATTTATATATGAACATAAAGTACAATACAGAAACAATACACAGAGTCCCCTGAGGTCAGGGTGTAATGCTTAGTCTCCAAGCTGGCTAGGGTATTAGAATGCAGAATGTGGAGGCAAATATTCCACTGCTAAAACTTGTGTAAGCAACTTTACAATGTGTAGCTGTTGGAGCATGTCCTGATGGGACGACAGTGATGGCTTCACCCACACACTCATAACTAGCAGACTGGACAACTGAAACGCCCTTTACGCCGGAATCAACAAATCCCTGCTCCAAAAACTCCAGACCATCCAGAACACCGCTGCTAGACTTGTCCTCGGCATCCCACGACATGAACACATCACCCACCACGACGAGACTTCCACTGGCTCCCCGTTTAGAAGAGAGTAACCTTCAAGCTACTCACGCCTACACATCCCTCCACAACACGGGACCCCAATACCTCAATGAAAGAGTCTCCTTCCACGTACCCAAGTGAAACCTCTGCTCCGCCGACCTATCCCTCGTTGAAACACCACGCATCCGCAGAGCCAGAGCTGGCGAAAGAGCCTACTCCTCCATTGCCGCAAAGACCTGGAACGAGCTCCCGCTCAACATCAGACATTCCCCCACTCTGCACGCCTTCAGGAAGAGCCCCAAGACCTGGCTCCTTGGCTGAATCAGAAGTGCACTCCCCCCTCCCCCAGCGCAGTCCACAAATCCCTGATTGAATGATTGATGGCTTCATGGTTCTGTGCAATGTCTCAATAATAAATATACTTTCTATGTATATCTACCTTTGGTGTGCTTACTTCGCCACCACATAATTTGGCGATGAGCAGAAGTCACCGCACATAGCCCACGCAATCCTGCACATCCAGTGGTGAGGCTTGCAATTGCATTTAAATTTCCAAGGTGAGCTGGAGAGCGCATTGCACTTTCTTGCAGCTCTATGGATAAGCAAATCTTCACAACAGAGCCGTGCAGCAGTGTGGAGCATACCCAAGAGAAACCTCCGCTCACCTAGCCCTCGCTGAAACCCCGCGCATCAGTAGAGCCTGAGCGGGCAGAAGAGCCTACTCCTACATTGTGGCAAATACCTGGAACAAGCTCCTGCTCAACATCAGATGTTCCCCCACTATGCACACCTTCAGGAAGAGCCTCAAGACCTGGTTCTTTGGCTGAATCAGAGCTGCACACCCCATCCCCCAGTGCCTTGAGACCCTCACTGGTGAGTAACGCGGTCCACAAATCCATGATTGATTGATTGATGGCTTCATGGTTGTGTGCAATGTCTCAACAATAAATATACTTTCTATGTATATCTACCTTTGTTGTGCTTACTTCGCCACCACATAATTTGGCGATGAGCAGAAGTCACCGCACATAGCCCACGAAATCCTGCACATCCAGTGCTGAGGCTGGCAATTAAAGGTTACATTTCCAAGGTGATCTGGGGAGCGCATTGCACTTTCTTGCAGTTCTATGGATAAGCGAATCTTCCCAACAGAGCCGTGCAGCAGTGTGGAGCGCACTTCTTTGGAGGTGGAGTGATCGTTCGTGTTGTCCATCTCAACGCTAGACTGAGCATCCAGAGTTCGCCTTTTTAAGGGTTGTGCAGTCATCCTTCACATTCCAGTTGTTGCGTAATGTCACCCAACCTATGGACACCATTTTAAGTAGTCGGCAATATCTAGATCCATAGTGCATGTTTATGTGTTCCAGTGATTGTAGTATGCTGTGTTCCGATAGGTCGCCATTTTGTTTTTTCAGCACACAAGCACAGCGCGCCAGTCTACTGTGTTTGCATCAAATTCATGCCCACGTCTGGCCATTGGGCATGATCTACAAGGTAGTAGTCTAGTCTACAAGTCAACGGTCATGCATGTGTATTATCATTACTCCTTATGCTGCACATTGAAAGCAGAGGGTTTTCGGCTACAGTGACGCACACACCAGATCAGAAACAAGAGACAGCATCTACTTGCTTGTGTGCATGACGGTGATATGCACACCAGTGTAATTATCAATACAGCGTGCTCCTGCTTTGGAGTGTCAGCCTCGTCTTAAGGCAGTGATATGCACACCAGAGGGGAGCAAGATACAGCATACCTATACTTGGATGCATGATGGTGATATGCACACCAGTTTAATTTCTCGTGCAGCATGTCCCTGCTTTGATGTGAGTTTGTGAAACACGCACCAGTGGTGGTACAGTGCTGTTTCCCCCCTTCAAGTGACAGCTGATGGTGGATCCATGGATTACAATGGCAGCACGCTCTGATTTTGGGTGACTTTATTAGTTGTGGTGTTTTTTTTCTCCCACTAGTATATGTATGCTCAGGATTTTGCTATTGGTTTGTCCTACAACCCTACAGATAACAACCCTACAGATCTTTATTATTTGTACATGGTTTAAGCAATGTTAGTATTTTTTTATACCATATCCAACTAGGTGATTAGGCTCTGGTATATTGGGAATACATTAATAATAGAAGAATTTCTAAATTTCTACATCTAACTTGGTGTTTGAGTAGTTTTAGGTTTAGTCATGCAGTCATCCTCCTCCATATCTAGAATCTCCAGGCAATCCGGGGATTCCATAGAAACAATGGCTTAATGCATTTGAAATGTATCTAGAGGCAATTTGTGCATTAAGAAAAACAACTTCTGCACTCATCGGGGTTTGAAGGTAGGGAGGTTTTTAAACATCTGCCAGAGTTAGTTCTAGCTGAGGGTGAAATGTTAGATGAGTAAAAAGAAGTGGTAAACAAATTGGTAGCGAGGTTTGACTTTCAAACCAGTTTGGTAGTTCTGTGACATACGTTTTTCAAAAGATCACACATGCAGAATGAGGATGTTGATGCTCATATTAGCATCCTAAGGAAATTATGTTCACAACGCAATTTGGGGAATTCACTAACCAATTGATTAGAGATCACTTCATTGGTCACTGCTTCGACAGACAGATGCAACAAAAACTTCTCACAATGGGCAATCCATCTTTGGAAGAGGTCATTAAAGTGGCTAAGAGTGTTGAGTTATCACAATTATCTCTAAAATATTTGAATGTCACTTTTATTGTAAAAGAAAATGTTAATGCTGTACCAAGCGGCCAAGTTGTATGTAAAGATGTCAAAAACACTGAAAAAATGTCTAAACGCACCAATATATTCTATAGGTTTGGCAATTCCCCACATACCAGAGAAGGTAAAGGGTGCCCGAACAAGAATGTTGCTTGTCAGAAAGGAACAACATATGGTGAGAGAATTCCAAGTCATGATTGTGGTTGTCACTGATGACTAGATTGTCAGCGGAGACCTGAATGAATTCGTAGATCTATATGTTGATGTCACTGTGGGCGAGAAGAGCTTGCATCTATTGGTCAATTTGGGTGCACGAGTAACAATAATTACTTCCGATTTATTTTGCAAAACATGGAGGAACAGGGAGTTGTTTCCTCCAGATCAAGCTCCTGTATCATACGAAGGCAGGGCGATTGAATTGGAGGGCTTCATTGAGAATGTACTGGAGTCTAAGGGGTGCAAAATCCAATGCAAGGTTTATGTGGCCCTAAGAGGTCTCAATATCTTAGGTTGGTTTCACCAAGGGATTTTCTGGATGGTGCTTAAATCGGGGGTTAGTTAGCAGGTCCTGGCCATCAAAGACTTACCAGCCTCTGATCCTATTGAGTGGGAGTGTCAGAGCGTCTTTGCAAAACGTTTGGGAAAAATTCTAGAATTTAAACATAATATAAAAGTTAAACAGAGAGCCGTTCCGGTCAAGCATAAGATTAAATCTGTCCCTTTTAGTGTTAGGAAAGATCTCAAAAGGGAGCTTGATACTCTACAAAAAAGAGGTGTGATTTAGCATACTGAATCTAGCTTGTGGTTATCCTCCCGGGTCGTAGGCCTCAAACAAAATGGAGACCTGCAGTTATCCATTGATTTGCGGAGCCTTAACAAGGAAACCTTGGTTGATTCTCACCCGTTAGCAAGGATTAATGGTCTTTTAGAGGAATTGAACAGTGCAGAGTGGTTCGGTAAGATTAACCTGACATCGGTGTACCATCAGTTGGTGCTGGAAGAAACGTCCCGCTATTTCACCGCTTTCAACTCACCTTTTGGTATGTTCTAATCCTGCCAGATGCCTTTTGGGCTGGCTTCTGCTGCCTCTGTTTTTCTGCGAATCATGCAACAATTGCTAGATGGTTATTCAGGGTGTCCCTGTTTTTCAGGATGATGTCTTCATCTTCGCCAAACACTAGGAAGATCTTGATAATGTGTTGAGGGTGGTTCTTCAAATATTTGAAAAAAAGGTGGTTGTAAAGGAAGAAAAATGTGAGTTTTGGAAAAGGGACATAGAGTTTCTTGACCATAGTATTTCAAGAAAAGGTATTTGTCCAAGGCCAGGATTGATTAGAGCTGTGGTGGAATGTCCTAGTTCCAAGAGTAAGAAGGAATTTCGCTCATTTATTGGCCTCTGTGAATTCTAGGCCAGGTTTATTCCGGGATATGTTACGAAAATGAAATCACTTACTAACAGGTAGAAAAACAATGTGCTGCTTATCTGGGTTGATAACTGCCAAGAAACTTTTGATCTGGTCAAATCGGAAATGATGAACGCAAAGGCGTTGTGTGCATATGATCCTAGCATATCTTGTACCACCACTGTGGATGCTAGTAAATATGGGGAGGGTGCCATTAGCTATGCATCTAGAGTGCTTCATGAGCGTGAGTTGACCTACTCCATTATAGAAAAAGAGCTTTTGGCTTGTACTGGGTGAGTGAAAAATTCAGAAGCTATGTATGGGTAAAAAGATTTATCATTTAGACCAATCACAAGCTGCTTTTTATATTCTGAGTGGTGACATGGTTAAGTATACCACCCCATGTATAGCCCGACTTTCCACTTAATTGCTACAATACGATTTTGAAGTCAGGCACATTCCAGGTGAAGAAAATGTCACTGCAGATCTACTGTCTAGATTACCTGTAGGTGATTCGTATATGGTTGACCCTGAAGATGATAGGAAGGTCTCTTTTGTAGCACTAGTGGATGCTGACATTAAAGCATGTGCTGGGATGGATTGGAAGAAAGTGGGTGATGAAGACACGGTGTTGGGGCAGGTCAAGGAGTTCATTGTGAATAGATGGCCCCAGGAAAGAAATGTGTGTTCTGATATTCAATCATTCTGTATGATTGCTGAGGAACTTTCCATTGAAGATGATGTGGTAATGAGATGTTACAAGTGTTTTCCTCCCACTACTTTACATGCTTTGTTGGCAAACAGTGCTCATGAAGGACATCTGGTTTCATCCATGATGAAGAAAAAGGGTTAGAGCCCATTACTGGCGGCCCTCTATGGACATAGACATGGTGGTTAAGGAATGCTTGGCAAGTGGTAGAGCGGAGAGAAGGTTCAAAGTAGTAACACTACCTTTACAGCCAATTCAGTTCCCTGAAAGGCCATGGGTGAAAGTGAGGATAGACATGGTGTGACCTTTCTACTTTCTACCTTACCATCAGAAGTATGCGTTTGTGCTAATGGATTACCATAGCAAATGGCCTGAGGTTTCTTTTTAACACCCACTATGAGTAATGCAGTGTTATTTCTGAAAGATATTTTTTATTAGGGAAGGTTTCCCAGAATGACTCATCTAAGACAATGTAGTTCAATTTGTAATTCAAGATATTGAGCTTTTCTTGAAAGAATCATGGGTGAGACAACTAAGGAGTTCTATCATCCT
This sequence comes from Triturus cristatus, assembly GCF_964204655.1. Classification (NCBI taxonomy): domain Eukaryota; kingdom Metazoa; phylum Chordata; class Amphibia; order Caudata; family Salamandridae; genus Triturus; species Triturus cristatus. The sequence continues at coordinate 824,513,297 of NC_140594.1, forward strand.
CAAACGAATGGTTTAGTGGAAAGGATACATTGGGTCGTAATTGGGTGTATAAATGGGGCCAGAAACAATAGTTGTGACATTGAAAAAGCAATTAAATCTATACTGTGGTTGTATCTTACTACGTCACATTCTCTCACCAAGGTGTTCCCTTTGGAGTGGCTAAGAGGAATTCAATCCACACCAATACTTTATACAGCCAGTGAGCCAAAACTGGCCCAAAAATATTTAGGAGAAATTTATACCATAGGCCTACAGTTAGTAGAGTGGAAAGTGAACCGAATACCTATTAAACTGTTAGAGTACCACTTAGTGCGTTTTATAATTGACTATCACTCACACTAATCTACACTAACAGCCCCACACTTCACATACGGCAAAACCGAAAGATTTCCGTCAAAGAGCCCTCTTGCGGGTGCCCGTTGGGCATAGCAGTTCCAGTCCAATGAGGAGCATGCCCTAGGACAAGCATGACACCCTTCGGGGTGTGTGAGGGCTCTTGCACCTAAGCAGTCAGGCCCCCACCATGCTGATTCCTCAGCTCACTGCCAACCTTTCACCCTTATTTCTCTTTAAAGGAACTGCATATCCCTTTGTCGTGACACTTTTGAAAGAAACTTTCACAGTACACACAAAGGACCCTAACAACAGGTCTGCCGTTGCCTTTGTCCCCCTAGTCAGGTTGGAATCAAACCCCGGGAAGAGGGAAGAACTGGCCCAATTAGTTTGGTGGCAGGCCAGGGATTGCTCCTTACACGCAGGCTGGAACTGGGTATTTTTAGATGGCACCCTCAAAACCTAGAATCAGAACACTCCTAGACCTGTGGAGACTCAGAATAAGGACTGACCTGCCCTTCTGAAGCCTGAGGAAGGACTGGACCTGCTTGCCTTTCACCCAGGACCCCACATCATTCCAAGGGTCAGTTGGTTGTCCTCCTGTTTGAGCTACAGGGACAACACAACAGAGGCCCTTCACTGCAACTGTCCAGCTGACCGGTACCAGCAGGACCTGCCTGAACGCTGTTGCTGGTCACTGCTGGAGTGAGTCCTAGCCTCTGAGGTGTCCCCCAGGTCCTGGACCCTTTACTGATGTTAAAGTGGACTCCTCCAACCTCAAAGCTTCAAGAACTGGACTCCAGGTGAAAGACCAGAGGTTTTGAACTCTTGGTGTCAAAAAGAATCATCACTGGTCTTCTCGCAAATGTGAGTGGACTTCACCAATGCCAATGTGGGACATGCAGACACCACCTTCCCGGATCCCCGTGACTTCACTGCATGGGACTTTTTTTGCCGACAATTGCCTTCCCTTTGCCACCAACACAAATTTCCAATCAGTGAACAGCTCTTCACGCTAATGATGACCTCACCGCCAATGCACGGTTCCATCCAAGGCGTAACACTTCAGCAACCTATCATTGATGAGCACCTCTCTGAATCTAGCCTGCAGGCCGACCACCAAGTGCCCTATCGACTAGGGCTTCTTGAGGGAAAACTGGACTAAATAAGAAGATAACATTTCCACCGGGACAAATCTGGTCCCTGTATCAGACCAGCGCACCATTGCAGTTGGCCTTAACTTTTGATTTTGACCCAGTTCTTCACGACCAGATAACCAAGATTGCCACTTTGTGCTTCTTGGTGCTATTTCTACTGAAAACTTTAAACATTCATAACTCCTGTTCTACCAGTTCGATTTTAGTTGCTTTGGTATCAATTTATTTGCTAAAATGTATTCCTTTTTTCTTAAAAATGGGTTTGCCGTTTTTTATGTGTTTTTTCACTCTATATCTGTTTTAGTGCTGCATAAATAGATACACCTTGCCTCTAAGTTAAGCCTGATTGCTTTGTGCCAAGCTGCCAGAGCGGGTCAAGCACAAGTTTATTTAGTGGCTTTTGTGATTCACTTTGACAAGGATTGTGGTCATTGCTTAAGTGGCTCTCACCCCTTCTAATAGCCCAATTTTTTACACTCTGCTAATGACCTGTTTGGACTAGTATGACATAGTTTACACTTGTCTCCGTAAAGAACGAAGTGCCATTTTACAACAAGTACAAAATCATACACCCAGAATGTGCCCACAAAAGGGGAATAGGATCACATCAAACCAGTGAGGATTTTATTTTATATCCTTAGACATGTAATCCAGCCTTAGACATGTAATCCAGCCTAAGAACCCACCCATGTACTCCTTCGGCGTAACGATATTTTACTCTCAGATGATAACAGCACGTTTATGTTTGGAGAATGGCAGGTGAAGGCAGACACTGCCTACCAGAAGAGACGTTAGAGTGTGTCTGTTGTGCCGGCAATGAATATTTGAGCTCATGGATTGGCACTGGGATCCTGTGGAAACTGTTTTAAACACTACACATTTTGTTGTGGTTGATGGAAGTCAGGTGTGTCTATCCTTACAAGTTTACTACGTTCTCCTTCCTTTGTTTTTAATTTTCTCCTTTTTTATGTGTGGCTTAAGGACATTTTTAATGGTATCATCAGCCTCATGTAATAAAAAAAGAAATACAAAATATATCCATATAAACATACATAGATGAGCTCTACGTTTGCCTTCTTCAAGAAGTGGTGTGTACAGCATACAGGACTCATTGGGCCAAACCACTTCAGTCATTGGCTCTTTTGAACTGTGAGTGATGGCACATTATTCATTGACATGTTCACATCCTCCTATAGAAGAGGCACTCTTTAATAGATGAGATGGTGAGCCAGACGTATACTTTGATACTGCTTTTTTTCCTCTCCATTCGCTATCCCTTTTTTAGTTATCCTTGTGTGTTTAAAATATGTCTGCAGGTTACAGTAATTCAAAGCCAATAGCACCTTTTCTTTGAAACAATACGAATCATATTTTCCTCCGACGTGCATTAGAGGTAAAAAAATGTTATACCTCTTCTAAATACAAATACTTATTGAGAAGCACGAACATTGTTTTACTAAAATTATAGCAGAGTTTTTTTATATTTAAAATGGTAATTTAAAGTACGTGGCCGCCACACTGAAATGTGGCAGATCTCATGAATACCTAATCTAGGTCTAACCTACACAGCAGAATGGATTCTAATTATCAAGAAATGCATATCATTGAATTTTAAATCTTTCTTAATCTATTAAAGCCCTAAACTGACCTAGGTGACGGACACTTTGCAAAACATCTAAATAAATAAATATGGTGCATATTTGATTTAGTGGTAAAAATATTGCAAAAAGAAATTAAGAGAAATGGCCACCTAGGAAGACGTACAGAATCCATCAGGAAGTAAACTGAATAGCTGACCTTGGAGATGATCCAGTGTAAACCTACTCGCATTCAAGTTCATCTCGTTTGAGACAGACATGCGGAAAAATGTCAGCATGTCTACAGCTGCAATACTTGACAAATAACCATAAAGCAAACATATATTCAATTAACATGCAATACGTTTGTGGCTTAGGCTAATTTATTTAAACCAAAACCAAAAAGCAAGCAATTTCTCAAAAACCACAAATTTAATGTATCATTCAATATACACTGTGTTCCCAAAAATTTAATGTGAAGTCACATGAAAGTATATGCATAAAAATATACTCCAAATGAGGAAAAATATATGACTTTGATTATCTTAGAGGACAGTGTCTGCTTAGTTGACTTGTAATATAAATATGGAAATACCCGTGCATGTACTAGCACACGGGTGGCGTGACACCTCCTTAAGGCAATTAAAATTAGCATTAATGAAAATGAAAAAAGGTAAAAATGCCCTCCCAAATATCTAACCCTAAAGTTTGGGTACACTCAACAGCATTTTGTAGTTTGGGCACATGGGTCTGTATCCATGGTTCTATAGGAGCACACATCTATTTCGCACCCACCCATCTGCAAGCCACTTGCATGAGGCCCATTATGTCTATAAGATTCAGCTGTACATTTTTGGACACCTGCATCTTGCAGACATAATATTAGGTTTTCTCTTTCTATGTACTTTGAGAGCAAGACTGAGGACCATTTTCTAAGGAAGCAAGTATTCAGCATTTTAGACTAGCGTTATAACACTAATAGGCCACTTCCACAATTTGTCAGTGACAAATTGTTTCAAATAATTAGTAGACATGAACCCAAAAATTCTTGCACCGCTTTGTGCACATTCACTCAACTATGGATGCAAAAATCAACTCATTTACAAAATTGAACATCTATAAAACAAGAAAAATACAATTAAGCTAGAAAGAAAAGCTTTAACGGACCCCCTAAGGGAGTAGGAAGATGACAAAAGGTGGTAAGAGTGACCTCCAACTTCAGACAGGTGGAGACTAGGGGTGGGCAGAAAAATCCTCTCCGCCAGCATAGCGGATAAAGCCAGCCACCCCTGCTCCCCGACCCGGTCCCTGATTCTGAAAGCAACCAGGCCGGGGAGAGCCTCCCCGGGCCCCGGTGGACCCCTGTCGCCAGCGCCCGGACCCTAGGCTGGCTTGCAGGACAGGGGACTCCCGGGGCCCACCGGAAGGAGCATGTGCCCCGGGCCCGGTCCCAGCTTCCGAACCCTAGCCAGGCTGGGGAGAGCCTCCCCGGACCCCGGTGGACCCCCATCACCAGCACCCAGACCCTCGGCTGGCTTCCAGGATGGGGGACTCCCACACCCTGGGACACAGCACGAGTCCCGGGCCCGGGCCCGGTCCCAGCTTCCAAACCCTAGCCAGGCTGGGGAGAGCCTCCCCAGGCCCTGGTGGACCATCCCGTCCCCAGCGCCCGGACCCTCGGCTGGCTTCTAGGATGGGGGGCTCCTGCAGCCTGGGACCCTGGGACACAGCACAAGCCCCCGGCCCGGTCACAGCTTCTGAACCCTAGCCATGCCGGGGAGAGCCTCCCCAGGCCCCGGTGGACCCCCGTCCCCAGCGCCCAGACCCTCGGCTGGCTTGCAGGACGGGAGACTCCCGCACCAAGGGGCCCACCGGACAGAGCACAAGCCCCGGGCCCAGTCCTAGCTTCCGAACCCTAGCTAGGCCGGGGAGATCCTTACCGGTGGACCCCCGTCTCCAGCACTCAGAACCTCGGCTGGCTTCCAGGACGGGGGGCTCCCGCACCCTGGGACACAGCACGAGCCCCGGGCCCGGTCCCAGCTTCCGAACCCTAGCCAGGCCGGAGAGAGCCTCCCCAGGCCCTGGTGGATCACCCCGTCCCCAGCGCCCGGACCCTCGGCTGGCTTCCTGGATGGGGGGCTCCTGCAGCCTGGGACCCTGGGACACAGCACAAGCCCCGGGCCCGGTCCCAGCTTCTGAACCCTAGCCATGCCGGGGAGAGCCTCCCCAGGCCCCGGTGGACCCCCGTCCCCAGCACCCAGACCCTCGGCTGGCTTGCAGGACAGGAGACTCCCGCACCCCGGGGCCCACCGGACAGAGCACAAGCCCCGGGCCCGGTCCTAGCTTCCAAACCCTAGCCAGGCCAGGGAGATCCTTACCGGTGGACCCCTGTCTCCAGCACTCAGAACCTCGGCTGGCTTGCAGGACGGGGGGCTCCCGCAACCTGGGACGGAGCACGAGCCTTGGGCCCGGTCACAGCTTCCAAACCCTAGCCAGGCCAGAGGGAGCCTACCCGGGCCCCAATATGATCCCCAGACCATCGTCTGGCTTGCAGGATGCGGGGATCCCGCACCCCGGGGCCTGCCAGATGGAGCTCAAGCCCCAGGCCCGGACCCAGGTTCAGAACCCTAGCCAGGCTGGGGAGAGCCTTCCCGGGCCCTGATGGACCCCCGTAACCAGCACCCGGACCCTATGATGGCTGCCCGGACCCTATGTTGGCTTGCAGGATGGGGGCTCACACACCCCGGGGTCTGCCGGATGGAGCTCAAGCCACAGGCCCGGACCCAGCTTCAGGACCCTAGCCAGGCCGGGGAGAGCCTCCCCGGGCCCCGGGATGACCCAGCACCCAGATGGCCTGGGAGGGTGCCGTACTCAGTCGCCCTTGCAGTCCGGCGAGGGGTGGCCAGGCGCACGAGGCAGCTACTCGGGAGGCTCCTTCCCCGGGGCTGCTGCTCGCCTCCCTGCCCGACTGGGGCAGTGGGAAGGAGAGGCCCGGCCATCCCAGGTCACCTGGTCACCCTGCCGACCCACAAGGGATGGTAGCCCCCATCCCCTCACCCCGGTGTGGCAGGGACGGGAGGGGGAGGGCACGTGGTGGAAGCAGCCTCCCGCGAACTCACATTACCCCCTCTGTTTCCCTTCCGCCGGCACGGCGGCAGAGGGACCCACCCCTGGGTGTGGTGGAGGAAAGCGTCCGTGGGCGCCCACGCACGGAGAGACAAAAGCTTGGCTCAGAGGATGACTTTCAATAGATTGCAGCGAGGTAGCTGCTTACGAAACCCTGACCCAGAATCAGGTCGTCTACGAATGATTTAGCACCGGGTGCCCCACGAACATGCGGTGCACTAAGGGCGATGGAGGCGGCCCCCTTCCGTCCGCGCTCTGGTCCCCAAGCGAGCGGCTCTATGCACCGGCCCCCCGAGAGAGGCCGGCTATCCCAAGCCAGCCTAGGCTCCACAGCACTGCGGTATCGTTACGGTTTAGGGGGGATTCTGACTTAGAGGCACTCAGTCATAATCCCACAGATGGTAGCTTCGCCCCAATGGCTCTGCAGCCAAGCACATACACCAAATGTCTGAACCTGCGGTTCCTCTCGTATTGAGCAGGATTACTATTGCAACAACACATCATCAGTAGGGTAAAATTAACCTGTCTCACGACAGTCTAAACCCAGCTCACGTTCCCTATTAGTGGGTGAACAATCCAACGCTTGGTGAATTCTGTTTCACAATGATAGGAAGAGCCGACATCGAAGGATCAAAAAGTGACGTTGCTATGAGCGCTTGGCCGCCACAAGCCATTTATCCCTATGGTAACTTTTCTGACACCCCCTGCTTGAAACCCAAAAAGTCAGAAGGATCGTGAGGCCCCACTTACACGGTCTGTATTCATACTGAAAATTGAGATCAAGCGAGCTTTTGCCCTTCTGCTCTGCGGGAGGTTTCTGTCTTCCCAGAGCTCGAAGCTGCTGCCAGGGGGGCTGTAACACCCTCCGCTGGAGCGGAGGGCCCCCTGCCACCCCGAAGCCTTCCCAGCAGACCCAGAGTCGGTCGCGGCGCACCACTGTGGAGGAAATGCGCCCTGCGGGGGCTGGTAGGGCCCGGGCACCGGTCCCGCGGAGGGGATCCGGAACTCCCGGGCCACCGACCTTCCCGCCGTGTTGAATCCTCCGGGCAGACTGCACAGACCCCACCCGTTTACCTCTCGACGGTTTCATGCCCTCTTGAACTCTCTCTTCAAAGATCTTTTCAACTTTCCCTTATGGTACTTGTTGGCTATCAGTCTCACGCCTGTATTTAGCCTTAGATGGAGTTTACCACCCGCTTTGGGCTGCATTCCCAAGCAACCCGACTCCGAAAAGACCCGATCCCGGCGGCCGGGGGCAACTACCGGCCTAACACCGTCCGCGGGGTGAGCCTCGATCAGAAGGACTTGGGCCCCCTGAGCGACGCCGGGGAGTCGGTCTTCTGTACGCCACATTTTCCGCCCCTGCCGCCGGGCGGGGATTCGGGGCTGGGCTCTTCCCTTTTCACTTGCCGTTACTGGGGGAATCCTGGTTAGTTTATTTTCCTCCGCTTAGTAATATGCTTAAATTCAGTGGGTTGCCACGTCTGATCTGAGGTCGTAGTCAGAAGAAAACGCTGGAGCGTTAAGGGGGAGCCGGGGAAGGCCAGCCCCCTGCCGGAGAAGGGGCCAGGCCTCCCGGCAGCGTGCACCCTCTTTCCCCGGATCGCATCTGGAGGGGTTTTTCCCTCGCCGGGAAGCCGGTCACGGAGGAGAGTGCCTGAGGCACGTGCACGCTGGCAGCCGGTGGGAAACCACGGACAGCCATGCGCAGCACGCAGCCAGGCACCCCGGGACCGGTCGCTATGCCCCTTCTTAGGGATCAGGCATGCCGGCAGCATACCTCCGTGGCAGGACCCGGCGAGGGACCCTGCCACGGGCGATCGGGGGGTCTGACCTTGTGGGGGGACGAAGGGGAAGCAGAGCTCACCCTGCGACGGCCCCAGCTGTGTCCCGGGGAAGCCCCAGGGCAATTGACGATCGAGCGACCCTCAGACAGGCGTAGCCCCGGGAGAAACCCGGGCTG